>NC_134847.1:61623363-62824363 GCF_965363235.1 Mytilus galloprovincialis
AAGTAGTATTTGTATCTTTAGAATAGAATTTGATGATATTTTGGAGACTGAAATACAGTTTTAGACCGCATATGAGAAATATTATGTTTTCCTTCTTATAGTAAATGTGTCTCATTGGTAATTTGTCGAATACTTTACTGTTTAAAAGGTAATGTGACCACTTGGATTTATCATTAATCCGCTACTCGTTTATTACACTTGGATTTATCATTAATCCGACCAATAAATGAAGTCTCTACAATAATAAGTCTCTAAAATGTAGACTGTTCACTCTTTAGAACAAGTTTCTAACAATTTTAGGTTTATTAACTTCACTTTAAAACTTTAGGAAACATTTAAAATGTAGCTTAATATTTAACTTTCGCTAACTACCACAGTGTGTTCTCGCGGTTGATTATCCGTTAGGGTCGTGAGTGTTGTAGTCCTTGCCAGTACTACCTATGTTTACTACTACATTTTGAGATTACTGTTGAATATTTATTCAGATCTATTTTTATACTGTAAACTGTTGCACTTGATTTTACACTTGTTATGTTTCACATTTGTGATAATAAAGTATGTAAAACTGATTGAAATTAGAGTCTCATTGCCAATATCATACGTCTCAGTACAACAAGGAAGAACCAGTCTGAATGCACATAACACAAAAGTACATCACTTGTCGCATCCGTCGTCAGTCTGTCAGTCTGTAGTTGTGGCAATATCAGACACTTTAGTAGTCAGCAGGGTTTGGTGACGCATAGCCGCCCGACCCTCCTGTTACATATTTATAATAACTTACCTACTACAACTCACAAAAATCATAATTCAAACACAAGTATAAATTCCCACTTTTAAAATAATAAGAATCTGAGAATTTAAATATAAACTGTATAATAGTGTAAGCTACAAACGCATTACGACCACATAGGACCCATTGACAATCAAAGCACAGACATTAAAAGGCCAAAACAAGTTAGAAGTTAACTTGCAATGAGGATAAAACATTCAAGAAGGGTCTTGTCAAATACAACCAAGGTAATCCATTCCTAGGTAGAAACATATGTGGATTTTAGTTCAGACTGATGGGCGGGCAATGTTTAATTCAATATACTTCTAATTTTGAATTTATCAAAACAATGTAAATGATGCAGTACCTGAACATTAACTTTCTTAACAAAACTAACTGCATAGTATGATGCATGTGAACATGCACTACGACAACGTGTCATATGAATGACGCCAATTTGTCTTTTAATTTTTAAATTTGATGTTTTAAAAATTAGTTATGACAACTAAAAAACAATTAATATACAGGAATAAACAGGTAGAAGGAAGTAATGTGACAATTGATACTTTCACTTTATCAATATTTCGATTGATGTTAGTAGAGGAAGGTGATCGACAATTTCCATAGTTTTCTAAAGGTCATGGGATTGTTCGAGACAAATTAGACAAAGCTATAAATTATAATGAAAGATATGCTGCACCCATTTGTTCCTTAACCAAAGACGAAAAATAGCAGTAACCTTAAATTTTGATAATTACTACACATACAGGTTAATGTAATAATTCATTTAAGATCATATTTACAAATATCACAGATGTAAGCATTATAAATAGTTTGAATAAATAAGCTGTAACTGTATGAATTTGATGGTGATCAGCTTAAAATAATAGCATGAAAACCTACAAATAGGGTAACAAATTAAATTTTCATTTCTTCCAACAAAACTGATTTTAAAAGTAACATATAACTTGTTGACAACATACTATCCTTTCGACAAGGTTATTGCGAAGATGTTAGTTTTGCCAGTGCAAAGTCCTTTTTAAACATCTATGAAAATAAATGAGAAAAAAATGGTAATGCATTATAACATTCCATTTCACCCATGGGCATTAGGTAATTTCATCTAGTCTACATGGTTAATTTCACCAGTATCCATTCAAAAAAAAGGAAAGAGTTATTGATTCAAATGTTTGTACCATACATCTTGAGAGAACCATTTCTACAAATCTATATTTTAGTAGAGAAATGATATATTACACATTAATTGCCACATGGGTTTAGGTATAATATTTATTGTCGAAGGCCATTCCGGATTAATTCAACCGAAGTTTGTCTATTTGTTCCTTTATTCGTGTTAATCCGATTTCATATAGAAGCTTTTCAAGAAGAATGAAAACAAGCTAGAATTCTCCTACACTTTCATCCTCCGCTAATTGGACGATGTCCTTGACAGAAAGACTCCAGTTCCTCATTTTTAAAAACTTTCAATTTCCATATCATCATCTGCATATACGATAATTATCTCCAAGGTGAAACGATATTCCAGGCTTGCATTTCTATGGCGATTTTTTTTATGAGGTATTAATGCTTATATGGAGGATATTTTAGCAAATGTTTAGATAGTAAAAATAAAAGTCATATTTTGAAAGGTTACATTATAATTATTGACACTTTATTAAGCTCATGTGTCCGAAGTTTATGTCTGCATTTACCTTCCATTAGGAACTCTCAAATCAAACCATTGGAAATCCACGGATGTCTATACGTATATAGAAACGATTGATGCATAATTGATCGACCATTATGTAATGTTAATTAATCACAAATATTACTACCGAAACGTACCTTTTGTCATAGCCATCTTTGTTATTTATGACGTCATCGAAAGTATCTTATCGCAAGATTTTTATAAGTCATAAAAATAACATGGCTTGCACAGGAATATATCATAGCAATATTTTTTAACATTGTCATAAAGCAGGATTTTTGGCTACCCATAAAACCAGGTTCAACACAGCATTGTTTTCTTAAAATGTCCTGTACCAAGTCAGGAATATGGCAGTTGTTATCGAATAATTCGTTTCTTTGTATGTTGGCGTTGGTTTTTGTTGTACTTCAGTGGTAATTTTTTCCCCTTGTATTCCTTTTATAATTGATTTGCTTCCCTCGGTTTTAGTTTGTAACCCGGATTTGTTTTGTGACTTTTGAACACTGGAATACTACTGTTGCCTATATTTATCCATGTTTCTAAGGTATATGGGATCCTTTTTTGGTTTGTAGTTTACAGTGTTGCTGTTGTTGTTGTTGTTTTGTGTGAGGTATTCATGTATGTTCCGTGATCCATTGTTTTAGTATATTGTGTGTTTTGACAAAATATGTTTTTCAATCTTTTCCAGTTTTACGTGATGGGGAAAAGTTAAATTATTTATAAGTTCTAATGTTTATAAGAGCCATCATTTGACCCCGTGAAGATTCAAACATCTTTGTTTCAAATAAGTGTTAAACTAAATATTTATAAGGACATTTTTTTAATGATTAAATTTCATAATGCTTCATATTTTTTTAATTCAAGACGACCATACTATGACCTATACTTGTTTATCATTGATATGGTCATATTTATAAATTAACTCTTTTGAAAACTTTTGAATTTTTGAAATAATAAGGCTTTTCTACCTGAGAAATAGATTACCTTAGCTGTATTTGAAAAAAGACTTTAGGAATTTTTGTCCTCAATGCTCTTCAACTTCGTACTTTATTTGGCCTTTTTTACTTTTTGGGATTCGAGCGTCACTGATGAGTCTTTTATAGACGAAACGCATTTCTGGCGTAAATACAAAATGTAATCCTGATATCTATGATGAGTTTATTTACTTTTACAAATTGCGACTTGGATGGAGAGTTATCTCATTGGCACTCATACCACACCTTTAATATCTATATAGAAAGCTACCTTACCATGCTTTCTTCTCTGAATATACCTTAGGTTGAGATCATTCCTTTAATGTCTGAAGTATCAATGTCTGATGTGAGTTATTAAAAGATTTAAAGACAGGAGTAACATGATAGTGTAACTAATGATGGAATACCATTTTACCCTTCCGAAGCACATGAATTCATCCCGTTTTTAAGTTGTGATTAATCGTTTAGATTCTGATGTCAACTGTTGTTGTCATTTGCAGTTGCACTGTCTTGTTTATGTTTTACTTATGATTGTGACACGTTTAAATATTATCATGGTTTTTTAATTCTAGTTTTTTTATTGCTTGTTACCGTTTTATCCAATTATTTGCTGATATATTGGGTGTATTTCCCACAACATAAACTGATGCAAAACGATAACTGTGACCAATGTTGTTTTGTATTACATTAGAAGGAAAACATGATCTAGTTTTATTCTTATTCTATAACTATCATGAGAAAATTACTTTCTTTCAACAAATTATGGCATGATAATATCACATAGCAAAAAAAAAACTCTTGACAAGATAATTATAATTTTGGAAACAATTAATGACTTTTGAACTCAATTTTTTAAGCAGTTAAGAGCGGAATCGTATGTTTATTCTTTTATATTTCTGTTAGGAACACTAACAAAACAAATTAAGTGGATGTTATTATTTTCTTGATACTTCTTTTTCAGATCATTGTGGCTAATCAATGTTTGTAAACTCAATTTGTATTGAAGAGCCCTACTGACGTTGATTCTATGTTTCCGGCGGCCATATTAGTAAGTGGGGCGTCGACAAAGATGATTACAGTAATAATTAAGTTTATCGTCACACGAAGGACTCACTTAGAGGTAAATTACACATGATGAGGCGTGAAACTTCATTACTAGATTTGTAATTCACAAATTAATATGTATCTTCAAACAGTTCATTTCATTACACTTGTCCAAGTAAATTTCTTCAAGACACTGTGAAGAAACACAGCACGACTTTGTATCGACAGAAAATTAGTACGCAAAAGGTTAATTTCGATGGGAATCAAAATTGATTGGAAAATTCAAACAGAAATTCTTAAATAAAATCATGAAAGCAGTTGATCCGTGAGCGTATTTTCTCGGATGATAATTGACAGAAAGATCAATAATAACTCTTCAGAACTTTTAATTCAGTATAAATTTGTCAGTGAAAACACAAAATAATTTAGGAAAGGCAACACTAGTTGTTGACAAAGCCCAGTATTGCTAAATAAGTAAGACAAATAAACAAAATAAACAAAATGTTTATCAGTATCAGAAAGCTCTGTATTTCATTAAAAGTTTGTAGAATAATAAAAGTGATAAAACAACAGTACTTCTGAAATCTTAGAATTGGACATATTTTTTCGTTATAAGTTTTAAGGAATAAGAAACGCCAATCACCGATCGGATTTGTTTCGTGAGAGAAAAGATCAAACTAATTGATAAATGAGAAAACAACTTCAGAATTCAACATGTTCAATATGTTATCAAAATACAAGATTTTTGAAGTTTGTCAAAAATAAAACAATCAGTATACTTTTTGCAATGATATTTTTGGTAATAAATTTGCAAAATATAGAGAATGGCTGCGGCAAATTACCTGCATTAAATTAAAAACAACTTCAAAATAAACAATAGATCAGCCATTAAAGCCTCTATATGGCAACTGCATTGATTTTAGTTATCGGTCAAGCCTTCAACCACTCCAATCTGTTCGACCTATTGTGCAGAGTTTACCTGTTAGATTTGTGTGTTTTATTCATGCAATGTTTGTTACTTGCTTTTTAGAAAATAAAAAACAACACTCTAGTTATAGTATTATTTAGTCTCACATCTCTTTAAAACATGAGATAATTAAGAGCTTGACAAATTGTAAAGATATGTTTCAAATCTTTAATAATCGTATATTGCCTCCAGATGTGTTTTGTCCTCATTTTTGGGTGGCAATCGGTAGGATATTTTATTCCATTTATTTTCAGGATATTTTATAAACACTTTCGTGTTTGATTTTTTTTTATTTTAACCCTTTTCCGTTTTATTTAAACTATTTGTAGCGATTAACCAGATAAGTTATTCAATTTATCACGTGCATACACAATATTTAATTTGATAATATAGTGTATGTTGTAAAAAAGCTAAATATCTGATTGGTTTCGTACCATTTCGTGTGTAAAAATGAAATTTGTAATAATTATGATCACGGATTTGTATTGCTTGCTTACAATGTAATAAACAAAAATACTTTCTGGTCAGTTTCACAAAATGAAATGGATAATTTTTATAAAAATATTTATCAATGTTTATCTAACATCTGCGCCCTTTTTTTGTATTACAGAAAGAAATCTGATTAGGTGAAGATATTTATTTACCTTCTTCAAATCCAAAATATTTATTTCTTCTGGCTGATTATTTTTACCACAAAAGATGGCAAACAAAATATCAGATGCGCATCAAATTGAATCTCTAACAACACGTGGAATCAGATATGTTTCTAACATGCTTGAAGTCTACGACATGCAATATGTGTGTGGTAAATAGCCAACAGAACAAATACGAAACTTTGAGTAAGGGTTTGGTCATGCTTATATAGGATTACTTGCGCATCAGAAGACGCAAGAGAGTGATTGTAAAAATCATAATATGTTCTTAAGAAAATAAAATCCTTTAGATTATTATCTTTTATTAAAATTGGTTTCATTTAAGAATCGGGGATCGGCATTAGAACTCGACATGTAATAAGTACTGATTTTTTAGCTTGTTATTAAAAACAAATATTGCAGTAATTCCGCACAGAACACTCGTACTTAATCATGCAAAAAGGGATTATCATTCTTACTACAAGTATAATTATGTCTCATTTTCTGTCTTCAACGTTCATCCCTTTTATTCATTCTTGTTAACATATATCCTATGTATATTGAAAACGAAAATATGTTCAGTTGTGTGGTTAGGAACCGAACATGATAGTAGTAAATGTATAGTAAACGCCAATGAAACAACACCCCACAGATACAAAAAACAACATTAAAAGGCGCTTAAAAGATCGTACAAAAAAGTCGACTAACGCCGTAATATCGAAGGAATAAATGACAAAATCACAATCAAGTACAAGTATGGCAATTAGAAACAATACGAAAAACGACGACAAGTCTTGAAAGCAACCTTATTTAACCCATGTTGAGATCTGTTATCGTATATGTATTGAAAGACGGGTTTTGTTGTGCTACGTTATTAAATTTTTGCATCTACTTAACTTATATATAGGAGAATATTGATGTTAGGGATGATATGTCTGCCTTATGTCTCCTATTTTATTCCTGCAATATTTCTGAGAGATTTTTATTCTAATGTACATTTCTGAATACTTGAATATCATTGTCAATTTAGTATAAAACTGTTAGTTTGTGATGGTCTATCCTCACATTTTCTGTGACGGCTTCAATGTAGCGTTTTGATAAATATAAGGCATGACATGGCAATTGGTTTGTGGATTGATAAAGACAGATTTGGAAATAACCAATTACTGTGTGTCCCTATCTGTCAGTTCTCTATAATCCTTCTCAGATGACGGCCAGATTTAGTTATTGATTTCCGTACTGACGGTTCTTGTTGGTCTGTTTAGCTTTATCCATCTGAATATAAAGTCTTATATTGGATTAGTCTGTTTCTGTTATTCTCTTTAGAGTCAGTGAAAAAAACAATGTTTATAATATGAACATTTGTGATTATAAAAGTTTTATTTACAATGTGAAAAACGAAAAGTAAGACCTCCAACGAACGTATTGATTTAATATTATGATGCATTCCGTTTAATTGGATATAGGAAGATGTGGTGTGAGTGCCAATGAGACAACTCTCCATCCAAGTAACAATTTAAAAAAAGTAAACCATTATAGGTCAATGTACGGCCTTCGTCTTTTCTATATTTTTTTTGTTTTCTGTTATCACTTGAATTAAGAATTTGTGTATATTTTGTCACTTCTTTAGCAGTTAATTGTCATGGAAGATTATATTTGATTTTATCTTTTGCATATACAAATGTTGCGTTTCACAGATTTTTTTCTCTCCAGTAAATAATTAAAAGAAAACCAACAACATAAATTTAAAAATATTGCTGATGATAAGCAAACAAAAGGTAAACACTCGGTGAACATGTTCAACACGACTGAAATGTGACTTTCATACAATCTGTATTAGAGTAAGAAGAACTACATATAGTGAATGGCATATTTCCTAGTCCATAGTTATACTGAGCGTCATAATGTAAAGTATGCTTTTGATTCAAGAAATATCTCATTGTCTACGCCATATTATTAATATAAGTACGTTTACTCACCTTCTTCATATATTGTTTCCTCAGACATAACTGTAAGTTGGGGGATATAGTGTTTATCGTCATAACACAATAATGCGTTACTAGTTCCATACTGTGAATAATATCACAGTATATATTTCTATGACCATTAGGGGACGATTATTTAGTTAAGAAAGGAGGGAATGGAACAGTAATTTGAAGAACAAAGTTACTCCACAAAGCATTTACGTAAAAAACTAATACTTTTTTTTAAAGCCGGAGATATGCTGATCTAAAAAATTGATAGAAATAATTGCTACATAAAAATAAATATCCAAGCAGCCCCCATCTCGAAGAATAAATAGATTTCTCGCATTGATCAAAAATATATATTCGTGCGTATCCCACTCACCAGCTGCAAAAATTTAGATGTTAGTCCTTATATGTTGTATCTATATACCATAGTGGCTACTTTCAGGCTTGCTTTGAGCTCTTAATGACTCTTTTGTCGACAATAAAAAACACCAATGTTTTACCATTATACATTACTCAAATTAGTGTACTAATTGTTATCAATGAAATGTTTTCTTGTACAGTTGTTGTTTTCCTTTCCTTTATAGACTGTATAAAGGGGAACGATACACAGAACATTCCAACAACATTCCAAAGTTACTGGCACCACAATGTTCGAGTACATCAGAACCAAATGATGAATGACAATCTAAATATAAACATGATGAAATGTGGACATCATCTTCAAGTCCGGTAAAAGATTACTTAGTTCAGACATAAGTGACCAAATACTGTATCAAATGTTTAGAAGACTGATAATGTTTTAGATAAGTTTTGGCAGAATATCTTTTGGACATCTACAAAAACATGAAGATAATAACCACCTGTTTATTCCATGTCAGAATGATTAATAAAAAAATTGCTATACATTTTTTTCTTTTTTACTTGTTGATTTAAAACATGTATAGCTTTAGCCCTGTATCAAGTCAGAAATATAGTTAACAGTTATCCCACGAGGACGCGGTGTGTCAGTGTAGGATCACCCCGATGGCCGTAGATCCCAGCTGTTTTTTTATTAGACGAAAAACCATTTACAATTCATAAAATCTAGTTTAGAACGCCACACAACCATTATAATATACTTTATATATTACTATATGATGTATACCCTTTATGACCCCCGAACACGATGAATAGATATCAAACAATGTCAACTCGCCCTACTGGCCAATCGGCCCACATTATATCGCCACTTTATAAAAAAAAAAATGGCCCCACTTTTGAAAAAGTGAAAAAAACAAATTGAACAATCAGTCTGACAACTCACGAAAATGGTTTAACCCCACTGAATAAAGGTCTGCCAACTCGCTCCACTTATAAAATTTCTTGTTTCCTTTAAGTATGTTAAATTACTGATAGTTCGTATCCAGTCGTCCTTGTATAGTGGTATGTGTCGTGGCTTGATATGCTAAAGGTCTTGAGTTCGAGTCCCAGCATATACACTGGATTTTTTCTACGTGAATTTTGATAGATAGTCTTGTTCGTATAATTAATAATATGTTTTATAGTGGATTTGACATTCCCGCCAAAATGTTACAGAACAAAGGCATGCATAACAAAGAAACTCAAACTGGGGTGATCTGGTAGGGGTGATGCGGCTCATATCACCCCTGTTAGAACAAAGGAGCTGGTATGTAACAGTTGTTATCAAATTTTTATAAATGTTGGAGTTTATTTTGTTTTCAGTGTGTCTGTTGTTCCTTTGTTTTCTGTTATAATTGATGTGTTTCCCTTCGGGTTTAGTTTATAACCCGAATTTGTTTTTCTCTCAATCGATTTATAACTTTTGAACAACGGTATACTACTGTTTCCACTGTTTCAAATTTACACTTTGGACGACTAAGATTTGAATATTAGTTTTCCTGAACCTTAATTCATATGATATATCTGCTTTATGATGTCTTTTGAACGGGGAATCAAGAATAAAAGTACATCATGTTGCGATATAAAACAAACATCAACGATTTGTTAACATCGGTCATCATTCTGATCAAAACTATGTTTTGTCTATAATCACTTACGGATGATACTGGATAAAGAGAATGCTGCTGCACTTGATTTTTTCTTGCTAAATTTGGACTTTGCCTTGATCTAGTTGTTTATCAGTGGAGATTATGAATCTGTAACTGGAACAAAAATATATTATGTACATGTGTGCTTTGTTTTAGAATTGTAATACTAGTAGTACTGTTTAAAATAACTAATGAAGTTTTCAATGCAATTTAATATTGTAGCATGTGTGTGAACATTCGACTTTTAGTTTTAGGAAAATATAAGTCCAGTATGATAACTTGTTATTAGTTCTATGAGTTTTGGGCTATTATTCTATAGAACTATAATTAATAAGATTCTTCAGGAAAATATGCCAAACATTCAAAAGTTCTTATTTGGAAAGCCTAGATTTTTTTGTCACGACTTGTCCTATTGAATGTGTCTGAAATGTTTACATTTGTTTTTGTCTTGTAGTGATTTTTATTGTTATTTTGGTCATTCGATTCCAAGTTATTTATTACGGTGTGAGAGTTTAATACTCTATTCTTTCTTAATATTGGTCACTGCTTATGTACAATTAACTTTTGCATTAGTTCAGGAATCTAACAAGCTTTAGTGTACTTGTTTTCCGTTTTTAACCGAAGGTTCGACATTATACTAACTTCTAACAGACACTTGCAGAATGAACAACGTCTTGTATTTCCAAATGACAATGATTCAACTTTTCTTGACAAAGCAAATACTGCTAAAGTTTTATGTGAAATAAATCACATCAGCTGCATCATCGGGCAGAGTTAAAATCAGCAGTTTAAGATTCCAGAATAAAAAACAAATTCAAAAGATATCTGAGGTCATGTAACAACTAAACAATTTCTCGTTCATCCTTGTTTTTTAGATTAATTTCAATGTTTAATTTTATTTACTTAAAGAGTACAACATCTAATCTATTTAGTGTAACAAAAATCAACTTATTTTAGCAAAAGAGCTTACACAATGTATGTTTCATAAAATCGGAAGGACACTTGGCATTTAATTTTGGATTTACTGAGTCTAAGATAGCATCAATATTGGAAATAATAAATCAGTCTTCCTTACAAAATGGAGCTCGAAATGTGATTTCCTTAAATGTTTAATTTGGTTGTACGACAAAAGAATCCTTCGCTTAGTCTTCATTCTATTTAATCTTTCTCGTGTACTTTTTCTTCATATCACAATCGCTAACGGAGGGGATTACATCCCCAACATGATAAAGTTTCATGCTTTTTCAATAGCTTTATTGATGAATAACAATCTAAAATCTGACGCTTTATAATGCCTTAAACCTGATGGGAGTACTAACCGTTCTAATCACACACTGCACGATGCTACAACGAGATTTATAAGCAATGGATCACGTTTTGCTCTTTCCCATCATAGGCTATGTCATAAATAGTTTGTAGTCTGTAGAATCGACAGATATAATTAGATTTCCTATCACTGATCGCCCTTTATGGCAGTCATGGGAGAAGTCAAATGCCGTATGTACAATGTTATGCAAAATGAAGGCATCAAAACAATAAATTCTAATTAAAATTAAAAGAAATTAAAAGAAGCCATAAATAAACAAATCCTTCGGGAATCTGTTATTCTGAAAACCAACTGTCGTATTGGATTATAATTGAAATAAAGTTATTATTTCAATATTCAAATAAATAAAGTTTAAATTAGACATTTTATAATTTACGCTGTTCTTTTTCAGTGATTTTTTAAAAATTGATTACATATGAATCAATGGGCGTGTTTAAGTTCTCTATGTTTAATATCATCTGAAAAGAAAGGCAGAGGAAAACTGGTATATATAAAACGAAGAAATATCCAAATAGGCACCATAAGCAACAAATCTGTAAAGTACCGCCAGGAAGAAAAAGAGTAATGACAAATATCTATACATTTGAGGTGGTATGGGTGTCTTTCGCCATCTTGGATTGTAAAAAACAGAGAACCTAAGGTCCAGATTTTCAATTAAGTTAGCAAAATTTGATGCAGGAATGCAGATAACTATTATCAATTTTTGTTTAAAAGGACAATTGTATATGATTATAACTCTTTAATATTAAAATTGGTAAGAGTGTTATTTATTTTTATTTGCGTTTTAATTTTTTGAAATTGACATTTTAAGGGGAGGTAACTCTGAAATAGTGCATTTTCTGAAGGAATCTACATGGAATTTTGCAATTTTGTATTCTAGCCAGACAAAAACGTACGGTGAACCTATCTTATCTTTTTATATTCTCAAAGCATTGACTAAAAACTATCATCTCGTATTTTATTTTACAATTCTATCATTTAGTTTAGCTTTTTTCACATAATGATGTTTTTTTCCTATATAATCCATACAAAATGTGTCATTTTGTCACAACCTGTAGCTTGAGAAAATGCGCGGTGACCTTTCAATTTTATTATATTTTTGAACATATATCAATAATAACTACACTTTAGCAAAGTATGAACGAATTATATCATTTTTAATTTAGACACCCATACCACCTTAACATGACACAGAGGCTTGTAGAATGTATTATAATTATCAATTTGAATTGAACCCCCGTTACTGTTTACACTTACTAAAAACACTTTTTAGATACTAAAAAAAACCATATATACTTCAGCATGTAAACTCATTCAGAGAAAGAAGTATACAAAAAAAATACCGCACTCCCAGGTATGTTCAAATATGTGGTTTCCAAATAAAAATGACAACGTCAAACGTTAGACACTATCAACCAGAGAAACGAATGGAAACCAACGTCATATTTCTGACTTTGTACAGACATTTTTGTCACATCAATTACGTTGTGTACTAAACCTGAAGATACAGATGTGTGTTTTTCTCATTCAAGGGGCAAGTAACAAAATTCCCATTCTTATACATATAGATATGCATATGGGTATAAATAGCGAGCAATAGTTATGACTGAAAACATTCTTGCTCATAATATTTTCAATTGTGGTGCACCATACATTATTTGAACATCTGTCAACTATATATTCAAAAATATAATGCAAGAAATATTCAAAACCAGGAAACGATCGTTTAAAGATAGTATTGAAAGTTTCATCGTCCTTTGATGAAATCATCTACAATATCACAGATACAAATGAAGAGATGTATCATGCTTGCAAATGAGTTTTTCATCGCACATACTTATACTTTCACATTTCCTTGCGTTCATCGATTCACGTGATTCATGAACATTTTGAAGTCCGGGAATACTCAACAGAATCACTAGCATCCATTTTTGAAAATAGTCACATGATAGGGACAGAATCAACTAACAGATATCATTAGTATCGAATTCAAAAACTGAAATAAGTAAAACTGTAAAATAACTAAATTCACTTTTATAAAAAAAATTGGATAAAAAAAAACATAGAATCGCCATATAATGAATGAAACAAGTTGTAGGGTAAACGTAAATGCGAGAGCAACCCAAAAATAAAAAACAACCCAAGAAAAACCCATCTAGACACGTAAAATATAACACATTAAAATAAATATTCAACATAACAAACACCGGAGAGAATAGCAGTTCTACCTCAATTAGTCATACATGTCCAACTCCGGTTGACAACTCGTATTATTAAGAGCGAACGAAACTGAGGCCAAATTAAACAGACCTTCTTTTTTATGGGAAAACGAACTTAATAAATGTTTATTTATTTACTGATGTTTAAATTGTTCAGTGGTTTGACGATAATGAATCATGTTGAGAAACACTGAATTTATGTTCTATATAACGGTTTATTTTAACGATTCTGATATATGCTAAGATTTGGGATTTGCTAGATAATAGGCAAGCAGAAGAAAAAGGACTTTGCCTGCCTTTCTTATTGAATATAATAATAAGATTGAAATTATATTACATGGCTTCGGCATGTATCTTAGTTTGCTTGCATAAAGCATCCTACGGAGACAACAATATACGGTGCAAACATTGAAACTGTATCCACGAATGAGCATAAAGGAAGACTTTAGTCTTTTTAGGTGTCATACCACCAATTACTCCCTCAAATTTAGAACGTATGTGAAAGAAGGCCTACTCGGACAAAAAAAAGTGCATTTGATGTCATTGTTCACCTAAACTAACCGACAAATTTGCAGAAATGAAACTTTTGTTGAAAGAGAAATATATTAAGACCATTTTGAGCCAAATTTTACCTGTCTAGGAGTTTGCATTTAAAATTGAGGATTGATGCGCTCCATGGTATACTAATTTAAGATTTCCAGAAAACCAGGGGTTATTTTTAGTGGTATCTCCTTTCAGGAGCTCTTTTCTTTCTTATATGATTTTGAATGTATGTTGAAAATTGGCATGCAGAAAGGTGACACCTGTACAATTCAGGATATACCTAGTTTCTAGGAAGTTAAACTTAAGGTAAAATATTTAGAAAGCTGTGAAAATTGCAAAATTTGGTTGAACAGAAAGGGACTTTTAATTGGTGGTATGACACCTTTAACACAAACATTTAAGACAATTAGTGGGAATACGTTTTTTTTTTCTTCCAAAAGAGATTTCTTTTCTTACTAGAAACATGGAATCACAATAGGTGTCTGTCTCTTGACCTTGTGTGACCTTTTTTTTTAGAACGCAGCAATTCTTCAAATTAAACTAAATATGATCACTCAGTCAACCATGATAAGGAAAACACAAGTTTAACGCAGATTTTAGAAATTCATGCTTCGTGTGTGAGTATTTCAAATTAATAATTTAAAATAAAGATGATCGATAATTCATTGAAAAAAGTACATTATTATAAAATCTAATACAAAACTGCATTTTATTTAGAAATAGTCAAATTAAACATAATTTCATGTGATTTTAAACAGTAAAGATAGGGATATGAAAGTTGTAGGTAGCAATCAAATCCCGAAGGAAAACAAACCACACCAAGGTCGCAGAGAAAAGGACCAATGACAAGCAACAGCACAATAAAAACAATACACATGAAAGTAAAGCATGGGTGCATGACATTAGCCATATATATATATATATGATAATAAGCATAAATAAATAAATATTATATACTGAAGTTCAGACAACATTTAAAAAAAACTACCCCATCTTCATATTATAGAATAATAATAAAGCAGCTAACTTGCAAGACATGTTATATAGAATAAATATTTAATAGATCAATATGGAAATTAAGGATACTCTAATATTCAAAAAATAATATGAAACATTATGACAAATTAACAGTTAAGAATTTCCCCTTGTGACTGTGCTTACTATAGATTTTGATGGCACTTAAGTTACAACGGTCACATTAGCCATTATTAAGATAGCATACTAATTCTCGAAGGTCATACATAAAATATATGTTTACTGAAAATATAACTATAAGCTCAATTAATTATGCCATACCTTATAAACTTCGCAGGTTTCATGATTTTTCTACTATTTATAATTTAAGTGTTAACTTTTTTTATACACGGGTTTTTATTGAAAGGTGTCGTGATGATATAAAAGTCGAAGCTCGTGGGACAGTCTAATAAGGAAATTAATTGACAATTTGGACAAAATTAATATATATGAAATTTTAAACATTTGATGATGAATATTTGATATAATATTCTACGAAAGGAAAAGCTTCTCTTGGGGTATCAGATTAGTACCAACATCATCACGATTCAAAATAAAAATACCGAATAAAATATAAGGGTATCATCTATGCGTAACAATATCATCTTTTTATAGTTGTTTTTCATAGGTTTCTCAAAAATTAAAAAAAAACTTTAAATTGACATGGCAAATCCCATTATAAATCAGGTCGATCCGACCTACTTTACAGAACATTCCAATTTGTATATTTTTTTTTGCTTTAACTAGATGCATGACATATATGAAACTAATGGAAAGAAACAATCAGTCAATCACATTTATCAATCCTCCATCAACGTCAGATATATGCATTCTACAACATTATTTTTAGGGCAGTTTTTTTTATTTTAAGATGTGTAAAAGTATTCCTCACAAGTATCTGGGATAAACTATATTTGGCGGTCACCTTGTATTTCAGACTAGAACCACATCATGCATTTTATGAAACTAATGCACGCATACTTCTTTGCCTTTCTAGCTATATAAGTAGTTGTTAACGCATACGAATTCTTTCAGCTCAAATTCGTCAAGAAAGGTAGAGTTTAACATAAAGATCATTGCGTCTTTGTGATAATTTAATAAGTGGAAGAACTCTTACAATATCTTTAAAATATGAAATCCACCAAATGTTCATAGAAGAAAATTAAAACAATAACAAATAATATACATTTCATGGAAGATTGAAATCAACTTTTTTCCAGGATTTCAATCACGAAATAAGATTATGTATATATATTCGCCAAAGTTGTTTTTAATAGCCCCCCCCCCCCCTCACACACACACACACATACACATAACAAAACAAAAAAAAAAACAAACAGACATGGTGATACTGATAGTCATTGCATCGCTAAGGTTGTTTTATGACCTTGTTACAAAACCATGAATGTTTTTCTCTCTAATAATCATAAAAAACCATCTGGGAAATGCTATATCCTTTCAGACACTAAGTATACAATCAAGAAAATAAAAAATGTTTGTGCAAACGAAAACTTATCAATTTAATAAATTCTTTATAAATTTTCAATTGTTAATGTTAAAGACAAGTAGACGTTAATGTTCGACTTTTTGTAATTATTTTTTCTAACTGTCTGCTGCAAAAGTAAGTAGTAAATAGATGAGATTTTTTTAACACTTAGTTTTCCATGTCCGTGCAATAAGGACAGGACACATATTTCCAAACAAATAGTGCTATGATCTTTCTAGACGTGAGCAATGTATTGTTCATTAACCTCTTAGCTATATAGTATAGACCAATAATTTAACATAGTTTCAATTAATTACGATTTTGTCCATTATTACAAAAGGGAAAGCCATGTTTCATCATAAGTTACAAATAAAGACATGTAACATATCGGACAATTAGCCATAACCACGCCAAGACGTCTGCTTTTACTTTTATTTACCGCCATTTCTTAGCACCGGGTTTTGTTCGACTGATCGATTGGTCTTCCCGTTATTAGAAATGATCAAATAAAGGAACAAAAAATGAGAGACCGGAGACATTCCCTCTGTCAGGAGAATTGTTTATTTCTTTTCATTATTCTCATCTAATGCAATTCCCCTGAGGCTGTAGAGAACCAAAACAACAATGCTTCTCACAATGAATGGTAGCACATCTTAAATTATCTTTAACAAGAAATATATCGTTGAAGAGATTGTTTTCCTTTTTAAAAGGATATCTGTATTGATGCTCATGATTGAAAAGTCCTAAAAAACGATTGAAATTTTGATTGAATTATTTAATAATATAAAGACGAATGGTATGAACATTTTATTAGCAATATGAAATGAATATAAAAAAAAATGTAAGAAACTTCTCCCAAAAGTGGTCTTGTGAAGATAAAGATCAAATATCTTTTTATTATGTTTGTGTTTTTATATTCTAGAATAAGCACATTGATTAATATAATGACACACATTGGAATACACACTGTTGGTTCGCGTAAACAACAATGATAGAGACAAACTATAACTTGAACTGACCTTTAATGTGCGTATAGGTGTATGTTTGTTTTTTCTACATTGGCTAGATGTATAGGGGGGTTGAGTTCTAAAAAAACATGTTTAACACCGCCGCATCTTTGCGCCTGTCCCAAGTCAGGAGCCTCTGGCCTTTGTTAGTCTTGTAAGATTTTTAATTTCAGTTTCTTGTGTTTCAGGGCCAGTTGAAGGACTCCTCTCGGTGCGATAGTTTCTCGCTGCATTGAAGACCCATTGGTGGCCTTCGGCTGTTGTCTGCTCTATGGTCGGGTTGTTGCCTCTTTGACACATTCCCTATTTCCATTCTCAATTTTAAAGTTTATCCTTACAAAGTAAACATATCTGTCCTTACATGTATCAGACGTGTCTCCGTTCCAAAGAAAAATCTTTAAAATCAAATGAAGTTAAACGAGACCCTGGTATACACACACAAACTATCCAAAGATTATGTCTATGTTAAATCTTATCTTTTCGTTTTCAGATGGCAACCATATATAGAAAGGACAACTGAAAAAAAGATATAATAGTTATCAAAGGTACCAGGATTATAATTTAGTACGCCAGACGCGTGTTTCGTCTACATAAGACTCATCAGTGACGCTCATATCAAAATATTTATAAAGCCAAACAATTTCAAAGTTGAAGAGCATTGAGGGTCCAAAATTTCCAAAAAGTTGTGCCAAATACGGCTAAGTTAATCTATGTTTGGATATGAAAATCCTTAGATTTCGAAAAAATCAAAATTATGTAAACAGGAAATTTGTAAAGATGACCACATTATTGATATTCATTTCAACACCGAAATGTTGACTACTGGGCTAGTTTTAAAGTCAAATTGCAAATTAATTAACAATATATAATAAACTTAACTGTTTTGATTCGAGCGTCACCGATGAGTCGATGTAGACGTAACACGAGCCTGGCGTATAACATTTAATCCTAGTGTCAATGAGGAGTTTATTTACAAACTTGGTTCAAAATGACATTATAACTGGTTCGAAATTTTTTAGAAGTAGTTTGAAATTCGAAATTTTTATATGCTTGCTTGGCATATGCATTAAAACTGGCAGACATCTGTTGGTCATGAGGTCCGGACAAGAAATTATTTTCCAAAAATGTTCATTGGTTTTTCAACAGTATAAGCATCACCAGTATTTCTTCTTTCGAAATATGTAGGGGTTGATATGAATTGAAGAAGCCATGCAACCATACAGTACGCTTATAGAATAAGGTTTTGAAAAAACAAAACATAATCATATTGTTGCTGAAAA
Organism: Mytilus galloprovincialis; assembly: GCF_965363235.1. NCBI lineage: Eukaryota > Metazoa > Mollusca > Bivalvia > Mytilida > Mytilidae > Mytilus > Mytilus galloprovincialis. The sequence goes on from NC_134847.1 coordinate 61,642,355, forward strand.
ATTGGTGACGACGACATCGTAAAGGACTACTTGAAAATCTCCCCTGTACTACACAAATGCAAAAATGAAACAGGAAACTGCTATTTAATGAGAGGGATATGAATAGATAAGACGTCAAATAAACGACAAAGAGACAGCAGTCGGCCGACACAACATACCAAAATGAACCAAGCAGTCAACATACAGAAATCTTGGAATAGAAGAAAGCTCAAACCAATGTTTTGTCTCGTATGTCAAAAACACGCATAGATGTTGTTAATGAATTTAATCTTTTGAAAAGAAACTTTTTAAAAGTTGTTTTTTTAAATCGATTGATTGATTTATTGATTGAGTCAGTGTTGGAATGTTTGTTATACGTCAAGTGGCAAATAGTTCATGCATGTTCAGGACTAAATCAATATACCTATGAACACAATAGATAGATCTTGCAATAGCAGGTATATGATGAAATTCGGAATACAACTGGAAAAGGGAGATATATTGTAGAGGAAACTACAAAGCACTCAATATCTTTAAAAACGGTTATAAAAGTAATTATATGAGTGCAAATGATGTAGACGGTGAGAAATTATCGGTCACAGTACGACCTTCAACAATGAACATCGTTGATGATGATATGTGGATGTTTCACGTCCGGCTATCCTGTCTGGATATTGCGGACTGGAAAAACCTATTTTAAAGACCGGAGTCTGTTTGTCTTTTATCCTTCATTTTACTCCGACTGCGTTGGTGTTGGTGGTACGGAGTATCAGGTCTACACCGCGTAGCAAGATATACAGGCTCCAAATTGAAAAATGAAAACTGGAAAACTATTCAAACGTGTGAACTGACTGCCAAATCAATATGCATTATCAGTATCACGAAATAAGTCAATTTGATAAAAAAAAAAGGAAAGATCAGAAGGACAATTCATCAATATATCTGCTTAGAAAATAAAGAGGTATCGTCAAATGTAAGTAAATCACCAGTAACTTTCTCCGTATGGAGTACATGATAATGAGATACTCCCAACTTTATCTTGGTTTGTAATTTCGGAATGGTTACTCAATTATCCAAATTGTAGAGATTGCCTGAATCTCATATATCCCTGTGCACTAATTAAGAATACAGTATTATGGAGAACGTCTGTTTCGCATCTTGTCCTCTACGTTGACAACGGTGGTCGATTTCAAACTATAATCTTTTTACAAGCGTAATAATTTCCACATTCTAATTGTCAACTTTCCATTTTTCAGCAGTACATTATCCTCTAATCCATCATATAGCGCTTTCATATTTCAATTGATACGTAGCGCTCAACAATGTTTAAGCTAAACGGACTTTATTAGATGTTTATGCTCCTCACACCAAAACTGCTTAAATAGAGTTATGAGGGAGAACAACACGATAAATATGTATCGCAGCTGGCTAGTGATATGTATTGGCATCTTATGATTTCAGAAAAGTTGTCTGATATATAATTTTTATCGATATTATCTTATTTCCAGTTTTTTGACATTTTGGCTGAGTGTTGATTCGAATGGCAAGTGATTTCTACATATCAAGAAACGAAATCAGTTTCGCTTCTTTTAAAGTTCATGTGATTTCCTCAGTTTGTTGTTGTTTTTTTTTTTTTTTTTTTTATTTTGATTTATTTCTCAGTCGATTTTTGAGATTTATACATCGGTAAACTACTGTTACTTATATGGTGGATTGCTAAGGAAATTCTGTAAGGAAATCAAGATAACATGAGTATTAGCTTTCACTCCATAAAAAGGATTCATCTCATCGCTGTTATTCCAAAAGGTCACATCTCATCGCTGTGATTCCAAAAGGTCACATCTCATCGCTGTGATTCCAAAAGGTCCCATCTCATCGCTGTGATTCCAAAAGGTCACATCTCATTGCTGTGATTCCAAAAGGTCCCATCTCATCGCTGTGATTCCAAAAGGTCACATCTCATTGCTGTGATTCCAAAAGGTCACATCTCATTGCTGTGATTCCAAAAGGTCACATCTCATCGCTGTGATTCCAATAGGTCACATCTCATCGCTGTGATTCCAAAAAGTCACATCTCATCGCTGTGATTCCAAAAGGTCACATCTCATTGCTGTGATTCCAAAAGGTCAAATCTCATCGCTGTGATTCCAAAAGGTCACATCTCATCGCTGTGATTCCAAAAGGTCACATATAAATAATTGGCAAACTTCAGTGGTAGAAACTCAAAAATCATATATATATCTCCTCTCTAAATGTCGTACATATTTGCCAATACTGATTAGATTTATAAAAACAAACCTCTTCAACGGGTTTAAACTTTTTAAAAGGTACCAACCTTCACTTTATTAGTATCATGGACATGATATTTTTAATATGACGGATATACAACACGTTTATAAAGAAAAGCATTTATTTTCTCTCAAATTCAAATTTGACGAGGGACTCTCTTTTTTTAATTTTCCTCGGAGTTTATTATTTATGTGATTTTACTTTTTGAAACTTTTTGATAAAAAAAACTTACGCTATCATTTAAAGCATTTATGTGATAAAATACCTGAAATTCGGGTTTTGAAATTTACGCCAAAATCTATCGTAACATAGACAAATAGATCATGATTATGACGACAATTGTTTTGATTCAGTGTTATCACAGTGTGATCAATTACATATATAACAGGAAAAAACAAACTATTTTAACTTTTTAGCACTATAGAAGTGAGTTACGTCAAATGTATTGTGAACTGTTAACAATTTGTCATTAATTTAGCATGTATCCAACAAACGACAAATTTATAGAACTATTGAAATAGTATTTGACCTCTCAGTAAAAGTAGGAATGTAATGCAATTCAACAATTTGCAACCAAAACGACTTATTATAAGATCATTATCAAGGGGAAAATATAACACATGTATCAAGAAGGAAAGATACACAATATTCAAGTTCGCCACTACTTTTTAGTACGAAGATTAAAGAAAAAGTAAAATCACAAAAATACTGAACTCTGAGGAAAATTCAAAACGGAAAGTCACTAATCAAATGACAAAATCAAAAGCTTAAAGACATCAAATAAATGGATTACAACTGTCATATTCCTGACTTGGTACAGGCATTTTCTTATGTAGAACATTGTCGATTGAACCTGGTTTTATAGCTAGCTAAACCTCTCACTTGTATGACAATCGAATCAAAGTCCATTATATTGACAACGATGCGTGAACAAAACAAACAGTTTTAGATATGTAAAACATAGGGGTACAGCAGTCAACATTGTGTTATAATCTCAATCACCAAAGTTATTCTAAAGTTGAGATAAAAAACGGACACCTGTCAATGTGGTTTACGACCTTGTTATAGTTAGTCGAGGTGCATTATATATATATAAAAACCAAATGAAAACATCTGAGTTATTTATAGAAAAACAGATGTGTTGTCTGAATATCTGCAGTTGTCTGCAGTTTTAAATGCTTTCATTATGCATTTATATAAGCTAGTCATGAAATGTGATTTATTACAATTAAGACGAAAATAAGCGATAAGAAGGACAGTTAGTTCCTGTAGGAACACCACTCTTTCATGATAGTTTATTTGCATGTCGCAAAGCTGGTCAGCCAAGAACACATGAGTTCATTCACGTATATATTTTATTTGCTCAATCTAAAGTTTCCTCAAAATCATTTATTTGGTATCTATGATGAGTGTATAATTCAACGAATCCAATTCACTGCTTTTATCATGGTGATCATGCCTGTCATCCTTCGATATGTGTTTTTTTTTAAAGTAACATGATCAATTGTCAAACATTTACTGGCAATTATTGACCCTACATAATAAAAGAACAAACAAATAAGAGCGAGGTTCTTCATGTGAAAAGTATGAATATATGATTATGATATATAGGCAACTGTTTGCAGAGCTACATTTCCATGTGTACATTTAAGTTTTTTAATTTCCCATTACTGAACATGTACCTACATAATGAGGCAATGGTGTAGTATTTCGTATTGGTATTCTAGAAACACTATTTTACAGTCCTTAAGGATGTACTTAGGTGAGGTTATGTGAAAATTAATAAATTAAGAAGTTAAAATTGATACTTTAAGCTGGTAGAGCATCAATTAAGGATAAAAATAAACTAAAAATATTGATAGGTCATGGACCTACTTTTCAAGATATTTGAGATTTAAAATATGGCGGGAAAAGGCTGACTCGGACTTTTACCTTATATTTGCATTGGTATTATTTGGTCTGAAAAACAAAAGAAGGAAAATCAAGAATTTCCTAAAATTTTGGTAAATTACCTTTCATGAGCAATTAAGTCTTATATGAAAAAATAAATGGGTGTTATGGGGCAAAATATTTTACATTGTATTGTATGGAAAAACACCAAGGAGTCCGAACATTTGACACCAATTCCAAAACCTCACCTAAGTACATCGTTAAGTAAAATTACAAAATTACCGATCTCCATCGAAAATCCAAAAACAAAAGTCCTATTCAAATGGCAAAATCAAAAGCCCAATCACATGTAACAAATAGATAACTACATTCATATTCCTGACTTGGAACAGACATTTTTGTAGATAGAAATGGTGGATTAAACCTGGTTTTATAGCTAGCTAAACCTCTTACTTATATGACAGCCGTATAAAATTCCATTTTATAGACAACAATATGTGAAAAAATCAAGCAGACAAAATAGGTAAACAAGTCCAAATTAGGGGTACAGTTGTCATCAGTGTGTTAATCACTACTAAATTAAACAAAAAGTTACATAGCAAATATACCGAGTCCCTTAGCAAATGGCAAATCAAAAGCTGAAACAAATCAAATGAATGGATAACAACTGTCACATCCTGACATGGTATAAGGAATCACTTATGTAGAAAATGGTGGAATAAATCTGGTTTCATCGCAAGTTAAACCTCTCACTTGCATGACAGTCGCCTGCAATTCCATTATATTAACAATGATGCGTGAACAAAACAAACAGGTCTTACAGGGTGAAAATGTCAAAAATAGGGCTACAACAGTCATCATTGAATTATAGTCTAAAATAATTTAAATAAAAATAACCTAATGGACAAAATCAAAATAAGCCAGCAAAAAACCAAAAAGCAGCATATATACAAAGCACATTAACAAATTTGGATGACAATAATACAAAAATTTACCATAGTACAATAACAGACTGACGGTTATCACCAAAAAGAGACGAAATAATAAAAGTTATAACTAACAAAAACAAATTAAATACTATAAAGCATTATTAAGATGATAAACAACACCATATCCAGAATCTAAACTACTAGACCATCTTATATTATTTGTGAAGTTGTAGCAAAATGTTTATCATCAATGATTTAGCCATTTGATTAGGGACTTTCATTTTTTGAATTTTTCTTCGGAGTTCAGTATTTTTGTGATTTTACTTTTTGGTATCTTTCGATGAAATTGTTTTGAAAAAAGAACGAGACGTTCTTTAATACACATCTGGTTCATAAACATTTTGCCTCTGGTGACGTTTTAAAAAGTCTGCAAGCTCTTGAATACCGAATGAGTTGGGAAATGTATATCCAATATACAGGTTAGGTTGGTATACTGCTACTAAGGTAGGGGACATTGATTATTTTAAAATTAAAATTGTCTCGTTTGTCATAGATTCTGGTATTGAGAAACCAGTGTAAAGAACTTCTTTACACTGGTAAATGTGTACAATTTTCTCATACTCTGTCTATAGTAAAATCACGCAATTATTCAGTCTGAATTTACAGTACTATAATATGTATAACTCGTTGGTACTATCTTCTGATAGAACATTTAATGTTAAAATGTAACTATAGGAGAAAACTTTTTAAAAACTGAACCGGTTCAGATTAGTCTTTGTAAATAATTGATATTACAACATAAAAACACAAAACTAGTCTTAAGAGCATGCAGTTCATATCTACAACTAAAATTATGGTACTGAAATAGTACAATATAGTTTTGGTTTATATACATTTGTTTCTTAGTCTTAATTTTGATAGATATTATTGTTACTGAAGATAGGTGTAAAAATTGCATCCGTAATGTACAACGGGGAACAACTCTGAAACTTTAATCGGAAAATTTTTGCCATTTCTAATACAGTGTATTTAGAATTGGTACAGATTATATTGGAAACATGTGATATTCATATAACGATATGCATATTTGTTTGTGCTATGGTTTAGGTATAGTTTAGGGACTTTAAAACGATTCAAAGTAGTTCAGGAGTCTGTTTTTTAAGGGGATACAGTCCGATCTTTATTATTTTTTCCTTTTTAATATTAGACAAGCAAACAAGACGTTGACGATGAAAAAAAAAAAGAATCAAACTCATAAGGCGACGAAATTCATGCTGTCTTCTTACTTTAAAATTAGTTTTTTGAATGCATTCACTATGTTTGAGATTGTACTATTTATACAGTGGATATTGTGATCATTTGAAGTAATAGTGTCTAGATTATACGACATCACCACCAAGTGTTTAAACCCATTGGTTGTCGGAGTAAACTGTATGACATCATCTTTTTATACAAATTTGAAATAATCGAAACCATAGGATTTTTCTACCCAAGTCATATATTGCATTAACCGTACAAGTATATTTTCCCGAAATTTCAGATTTTTAATTCAAGTTCAAATTTGAACCCCTTTTGAGACCATTCCAAACTTTCATTTTAAATGGACAAGGAGAAGATATAAAGGTATAGGGGTCATGAATTTATCTTCTGTACGTCCATATTGTACATCTAACCGATAACTTTATATATAGTTGGTTGTAATTCAAGGAAATATATGTACGGATATGGATTTTCTCATAAATCAATATATGAATAGGGTGCTGCTTTTAAACAGTAAAATAATAAAAATACCGAGCTCCAAGGAATTTCAAAACGAAAGGTCCCTAAGAAATGGCAAAATTAATAGGCTTAACACATCAAACGAATGTAAAATAATGCCACATTCCTGATTTTGTACAGGCATTTCCTTGTGTAGCAAAAGGTGGATTAAAACCTAAAAAAATAGAAGTGCAGCAGTCAATGTTGTGTTATAATCTTAATCACTATACAAACAACCAAATATAACAAAGAAAAACAAAATAGCATAAATCCAAGTTGGACATCTGTACCCATCAGAGTATGTTGAGACTCAACACATATTCATTTTTAATAAATCACAAAACGACAAAAACAATAGGTTTATATATTATGAAAGGATAAGTTTAAAACTGTAAGAGATGCATGGTCAACAATCATGACGCCTTTAATTCACTGTATCTTTGTTATAGTGTTTGTATAGACTGTTTGTATAGACTGTTTGTATAGACTATAAACATTATGATTTAACGTATAAGTTATTAATTATTATACACTCCGATACAATGAGACACATTTCAATTGAAATTTCCAAGATAAAAAACAAAAAATGTGAATTATAATTTGTAAACATTTCCTGTGTTCACCCGGTTGTCGATTAAATACTTCGGGAGTAACATTAATTAACGATATTGTCTATATTTGTAGTAAATAATTCAAGAACAGGTCGTCGTTTGAACTTCCTTTTTCATAAGTCGTGCTAAAAGACGTGCATCCTCACCCGAAAATACAAAGTACCCATATGATGCCAAATCTTCCAAATTATCCCATATCGGATCTGAACCAAGTCCTACAGTTATCAGAATTGTTTTAGAATTATTAACGACGTTTTGTAATTGTTTAATCAAATTCGAATTGAAAGAGTTTCCATTAGTAATAAAGATAACAAAACTATTTGACGACGAAAGTGTTCCCATATTTTGCACGTGTTTGATCAGTGGAGACTGGTTCACGTCTCCACCACTATATTCTACAAAGGCCACCGAACCAAGTTTATATTTTAATCCAGATACATCACTGAGTGGAATAGCTTCTATTATCTTATTGCCGAATATATCTACTGATAATTTTACGTTCGTTAAATGAAATGATAAAAGTGACTCTACGAATGTGTATATAAACTGTTTCCCTTCTTTAAGCTCCGCCGGAGTAATATATATTGAATCTTCAAGAAGTACGTGTATTTCTCCTTTAACTTCAGATGTACAGGCTGAAATATAAAAAGGGTAAGTGTATAAATCTACCGACCCAACAAATACTGGTGTAAATTTCATTTAAATTATTGGTTCTGCTTGAAAGTATAAAAATAAGTATTCATTCTCTCATCCATGAAAACGCCAAAATGATGCAGTTATTAACAAACAAGTTAGCGTTCAAATTGCAATGCATGTGCTTCTTGTAACAAAACACAAAAACAATATATAGGAAAACAGATTACAAGTTTAATATTACATGGTTATAGGATAATTTTATTTTATATGGTTCGCTACTGACCCCCTACGGATCCATAGAGTATTAGTAAAATCAATAGGGGTGAAATCGTAGTCTCCTATGGATTTTGTTTACCCTCTATGGTCCGTAGGGGGTCACCAGAGAACCGTATACAAAATGTATCACACGCGGGCCTGTTGCGTTTTGAAGGGAAAATAAACAATGAAACACAACTATATTAATGAACGACGTCACTTTTAACGGTGGAAGTAAAGTCATGAACCCCTTATGAAATTAACTTACCTCCTACGGATCCATAGTGGTAACCACGTAACGTCGTTAAACCAATCACAAAATGATAATTTAACTGCGATGCGATAAAATTATTGGAATTCACACTATTCGACTAAAAACAAATTCGAAAAGTCACCTCACATTATAATATCGACACTATTCAAGCTTAAATGAAAAAATAAATATAGAAATTCTGCTCTAAAAATACAAAATATTCAATAAATAATGGTCTAATAAGATGAATCAAACATATTTTAAATTCTACATACAAAGACATCCTGGCTGAGCTAGCGAAGACTGTAGATATTTCCAAATTATATCTGCTGATGGATACAGTACCCTGGTGAAATCTGTTGCTATTCTTTCCAGTAGATCGTGTTTGACTGAAGTACCAATTCCAACTGAAAGAATTTCCATATTTGAAAGATGTTTCAAATTATCTGCTGCAGTTTCGAGTTCATTACTTTGTACCATTAAACCATCCGTGAATATAATCGTAAAATGTTTTGCGTATGATCTTGGATCCCCAAAATACGAAAATAATTGCCTGTCAATAAAAACAAAGACCAATATAGACCAAGCATGGAATTATTCTAGATTTCTCAATACAAACTTATAATAAATGAAAATTAAAAATTAACCAATTAAACAAATCGAAGATTTTGAAAATGCATAAACAAATAAAATAAACCCTGTAGTTTGCGTTCTTCATAAACCGTGATGGCGTTTTATATGCCTGTACCAAGTCAAGACTATGACAGTTTTTATCCATTCGTGTGATTTGTTTGAGGTTTTAAATTTGCCATTTGATTATGGACTTTCCGTTTTGAATTTTCCAGTCTTTGAAAAAGATCAAGAAATACAACTTTTGTATTGACGTTTGTATAAAGTTTTTAAAAGTTTTTTTTAAAGTTTATTTTTCTTTTACCAAACAGTTTTTTAATATCATCAAAAAGTATATAGTTACATACGGGAAAGAAAATATAAAATTCTTTTCAAAAGTATATACATACGTAACATCCACCAAGGCATCCTCTAGATTAGAAGCTCCTCTCATGTTGGCAATGTTAGAAACATGAGCCAATAAGACATCTTTTTCTGCATGATCTTTAAAGTAAAAGTCTATCTTCGATTTCGATGAAAATGATGTCATTCCAATTTGACATTCAATTTCATTGATGGGTAAAAGTGATATAACATCTGTCAAAAGATTTCTTAAGAAAGATACATCAATACTGTGGGATACATCCAAAACAAATGCTATATCAGCAGCTTTAAGATAGCATTGACCGGGATCTGAAAGATAAATACATTAACTGAATGCGTTTTATCTTCATCAATGGTGATATACAGTAAAACATTTTTGGGACATACATGTACATTTGTGATTACAATAAAATGATAATAATTTAATTCGCAATCTTTATATCTCAAAATCTTGATTTTTGTAAAATATATAGTCTACTCATTATTTTCAAAAGGAAAACAAAAAAAAGGGGGGGGGTAATGAAAAAAATATAGTAAACAATAAAGTGTCTCAGAATATAACTTAATTTTTTCTCATCTATAAAGCACAAATCAAGACACCAATGGATTTCAAGCCTTGTGGATATTGATGTGTGTAATGGCACAGTTATCTTAAAATATTTCTCGTATGAATTGCATACGAAATCTTTTACAAATACTTGAATGTAAGTGGTATTTTTTTTAAATGAGACTCTAATGCAAAACATATACACAAATACAGTTGACAGACGGTAATAACCAAATTGGCGCATACTTGTCTTATTTATTGATAGGAAAACCCCCCAAAAAGGGTATAATTTTGACGAATGTCAAATAGGGTTATCAATAAAGGTTAAATATCCGGTTAAACTAGGCACTTATTTCATTGTGTGATAACGGTAATCCATGCAAAACATGTACCTCCTGTTGGTGGCGCAGGCTTGATCTCCCTCAAGTCAACTCTAAAGGCAAATTTTCCTGGATAACCAACATTTGACATATTTTGCAGGTTTATTATATCTGCTGTTCTTGAGCCTTTTACAGAGAAGAAATGAAGGTTGTCTCCCATGTTAAATCCAACCTTGAAAAAAGTAGTATGTATATATGTATGAATAAATAGTGTACGCTATGAAATTCTCTCCATCGGACACTTTTTCACAGTAAAGTTGTCCACGGATATAATGCTGTTATGAAATATCATCCGAACGATATTTATCTATGAAATCGTGTCATCAGATGTGAAAGGTGTCCTTCAAAGAAAGGGCAATATTCCATATAAAAAGTGTCCTTAAAAGACAGTACTTAACGTGAAAAAAAAATTCACAATACCTACAAAATATACACATAACCTCAGATCTTTATCAAAGTAGAAGCTTTAAAAGTGGTATTGAAGTTTCAATTCATACAAGATTTGGTCATTATTATGTGTTATTTTAATATGAATCATACCATAAAACATCTTTATAGCGGAGATAATTGAAAATGCTGTGGAATCAACCCCGCTGTATTTTTGCGCCAGTCCCAAGTCTGGCATTTGTTAGTCTCACATATTTTTTTTAATTTAGTTTATATATATATATAATATTTCGAAGTTCTGTGTGGTATCAATTTTCACTGAACATCATCTCAGGACAACCTGAATCGGTTTGTTTTAGTAACATAAAATTAAATATAGCTAAAAAATTTCAGTTATATTACTTATTTATCATCTCCCTTATCGCTTTAAAGGTACTTTTTTATAGTGAAAAAGTGTCTTCATATTGAAAATCAATACTTACAGAATAGAATTCTATAGTATTAAGCATGAAACAATGTCCGATAGAACACTGTTAACGCTGACATATTTTTATCATTACCTAGTTGCGAAGTCGATGTATATATTCCGGACCATATAAGTATTTGGACCATACGCGTATGGTCATGACCATTATGCGTATACTCCTATGGTCCGACCATACGAGTATATACTCATTTGACATTGAATAGACATTGAAAGACAAAATTTCTTTTTTGTGACGTTTGCATTTTATGACGCCCATCGCACGAAACAAGGAATGTGTTTTTTAATTTGATAGATGTCTTTTTGTATAGGTTTGTTTGTCTTGAGATTGTAACACAGTGATGACTGTTGTAACCATATTTTGACTATTTTACCGATTATGTCTGTTTCGTTTACGCAGCGTTGTAAAAATAACGGAATTTGATGCGACTGTCATAAAAGTGAGAGGTTTAGCGCTATAAAACCAGGTTCAATCCACCATTTTCTACATTTGAAAATGCCTATACCAAGTCGGAAATATGACAGTTGTTTCCTATTCGTTTTATGTGTTTTATCCTTTGATTTTGCCATTTGATTAGGGACTCTCCGTTTTGAATTTTCCTCGGAGTTCAGTATTTTTGTGATATTACTTTTGACTAATAACGGGCCACCGTAACAGACTTCATCAAGATATTTATGGAAGTTATCTACGAAGGTCGATACCATGCCACATTTCAATTTCAGTATGTCGTAGATAAAAAATCGTTTTAAAATGAGGTGTCATTAAAACATTTAGGCTGTGATTTGTCTTATATAATGAATACATAAACCCGCCACGTTATGTATGTATGTGCCTGTCCCAAGTTGGGAGCCTGTAATTCAGTGGTTGTCGTTTGTTTATATGTTATATATTTTTTTTCGTTCATTTTTTGTACATAAATAAGGCCGTTAGTTTTCTCGGTTGAATTGTTTTACATTGTGTTCAATGAACTGAGCTATAGTTACCACTTATAACATTAAGATAAAGAAGATATTGCAGCATGTTTTCCTTTTTAGTCAAAATATATATATAACTTTTTTTCGCACCAAACGGCATCAAGGCAACATAAGTTTGTGTGTATATTTGTAAGTAGTAAAAAAAAACTTATGCATGTCGAATATATAATGAGTTCTCTTCAGTAGTTTGTATCTGGTTATTGGTCTCTACCACAAGATTTGGATGCTTGTCAACATTGTACTTTATTTGGCTATTTTAATATTGTTTTATTCGAGCGTCAATGATGAGTCTTTTGTAGACGAAACGCGCTTCTTGAGCAAATACGAAATTTGAATCCTGGTGAGTTTCTTTATATGCAATAATGATTTAGACCTCGACACCCGTATTTGGTCCACTATAACTCAAACTTTGGAAAAATTAGTTTTGTCGATTGAATAATTGTGGACATTAATGGAAATAATTATAAATTGCATTGACAAGAATCCTATATATTAAAACGAATCTACAAGAAAATAACATTAAACTGATAATGCACATGTTCATTTAAATGAAACAGGAAAACTTAACCATCATTAAAACAAATTGAATACTTCTTAATGCGTGAAAGCCATTTGTCCTAAAAAAAAACACGGGAGATATCTAGCGGACATCCGAAGCCAAGTCGAGATAAACTGTCATAATAGAAAATGAAAGAACACGAATAGACAAAAAATAATTTCACAAAACTCTTCATAGCACGTTAAAGCGGAAATAGCTACGAGATACTAAAAAAAATTATGATTTTTTTTTTTGTTCTTTCATTATTGAAAGTGAAATAATGAAATAAAAATTCGCTTTAAGCAGCCAGTGTGCTTCATTTTTTTTCTTTCAAAATAAGCTCAGAAACAATTGCTGATGAATCCGTATTCATGTGAATTTCAATTTAACCCCTTAGCTAGATATTAATTACACGTGATGTATGCGTGTTCGGTTATTAAAAGAAAAGAGTGTCAACATTGAAAGTGAAACCAAGGTAAATCATTTGATTGACTGATTCAATCAAAAAAATCCGCTTTATACTGGTAAAATCGATCATTAACTTATATTTTAACTTATAACACGAAATCAAACACATTGAAAAATCCATTTGGACGAGGTCCATATCTAGTTATATTTATGTTTATATCGTTGTATGTCACGTCGGTAGTTTTCAGAGTCATCTCGATAGTTAATTATAGATGGTGTTTAGACTAAAATACGCACGAAATACTGATAAATATTAGATAGAATATGCATTGATAACTGTTTATTTAAGACTTTTTATAATTTGAATATGAGTTTTAGCATAATTTAAATCAAATATAAAAATTAGAGTGAAATCGGTGAATACGATTTTGACAGCTAGTGCCCCTTAAAGAACGTTACTTCATGACATGCTTTAAAAATAACTTTGTACCTGTGCAGGTGTGCCTCCAATACCAGTTTTAGCGTCTCCCCTACTTGCCGTCCCTGTTGTCCATTCTATTTTATTGTAGTTGTAAATCACAAACGTGCTTTCGGTGTCAGTAATCAGAACACACTGAAACGTATTTCTCTAAAATATAACAAAGAGTTATTTTCATATATAGACTGGTTGTATATTTTTTCTATATAATTAATCATAAATAAAACTATCAGGAATGTTATTCCAAAAGGACAAAAATGAAAATTTTCTACTAAAATAAGGGAGAAAAAAACAAACAAACCTTATTTAATCCGACGTCTGATGCCCCAAAGAAAGGTACGTTTTGCCAAGTAACAACGTACGTCCAAGTTGCTTCAAAATGTTTCATTATTGGAAAATACTTTCGTACTTCAGATGTTGCTTGAGATGTGTCAGAATATTTTGTAGACTCCCTGTACCAAATACTGCATGTATAATTACAGTTGCTTGTATCTATATCTGTCCAAAAAGGCGCAAGTACAATTAGATCGCCAATTTTAGGAAATGGCTCTGATGTGAACGTCGAAATTCCTTTTCGAAACGATATTAACCCATTTGTATTTACCTATTAAAAAAATGAAAATAACTAATGTACCAGATAAATTATATTTTTTTATCAAATGCCTATAGAGTTAAAACATCGGATATCGAAATAACATAATTTTTTATTTAAGTAAAAAGATGAACTTTAAATGGAAATGTGATTGTATTAGTACATGTACAATCTAGTACAATCTCAATGTGAATCTGTCCTCAGATATACATTTTTTGTAGTAATAATTAAACGAGCATTTTGGACTGATTAAAAAAAATTAAAAAAACAAATCCCACTAATTATGATAAATTGAACGACTTTTACTTTCCTATGGTTAATTTTCCTTTCATTAATGGTGATGTTACACTTTCTCATGGATGGGGTGCACATTTCTTAGTTGGTTTGTTATGGGTTTGCAGTGACGTCTAAGATTTGAATTAATGTTTACGTATATTGTCATCGATAACACACTTTTACTTAAATGTATTAAAAATGTGAACATTTCTTGTGAATGCATAAATAATAGAGAGATAGTAGTATTTCTAACCTATCTGCGTATTATCATATTATTTATAAATTTAACAGGTTTTTAATTATTACTTTTTACTCTATAGACCCATAAGGAATGCTTATCAATGCATCTGATGTTCTATCAGTGCGTTTGGAATTTTCATCTATTCTAGTCACCTTTTTAATATTAAAGGCAAGACAACAAAGACTACAAAGAACTCTTTTTCTTCTATTCTTTTAAACATTTTTGTCTTGTGTATGCATAATTTAAGTCTTATTAGTTCTACTAATGATATTGCTGTATGAAAGCTCAGATGTGCATTCACCAATATCAGATATGAGGACGATTATTTTTAACTGGTGTCGTAGGACTGCTTGCAAGTTTTGAAACAGTATGGTATATTTTTGTTTTGCTTGTACTTGCGCTTACTTTCCTTTTTTCTTTTGTTATTTTTATAGAGTTATTATGGATAAAATTTTGAATGATAAAATGGGTAAGGTGTCAAAGAGGCAACAACCCGACTTAAGAGCAGAAAACAGCCGAAGGCCACCAATCGGTCCTTAACACTGTGAAAAGATCCCGCGAGTTCACTGTAAGGATTTTTTTTAGTGCGATCTGTTACATCCCTATTGTTAGCCCACTAATATATAAGTTATAAACGACTTAACTTACATACAATTCGCTATGATATTCGTAAAAGAATTTAAAGACAATTGAAATGTTTTGAACAGCTGAATGTTGATCATCATTAGGAAACAGCAAGCCATCCCCTTCGGAATGTCCAAAAGAGAAGAATTCAGATTCAGGAACAAAACATAGCAATTTGATAGGTATATTAGCAGGAAAAAAATCACTACTGGAAGCATCTTTTTCTGAAAAATATTAAAAAATTAAAAAATATATTAAAGAGCACATATTAATTTAACAAACACACACATTAGAAAAAAGTTGTAATGAATATACAATTTTCAAACCCGGTTAAAATGGTGAATACATACAGTATTGACATCTTTTAAATTACCTCATCAAAGATTTGAATATATTCAATAATTCAACATTCAAACTTGATGTATTTCACAAATATGCAAGAAGGACACAACTTCTTAATGTTCCTATTATCAGTAATGATTGAAATCGTTTTATAATGTACTTAAACTTAAGGTTGATATTTTCAGAGATATTGGTAAGATAGTCCATAAAGATGTTTCTTAATATATCTGAGATTTTTTTATACAACTTTTGACATTAAGCATTTTTTTAAGACGCATTCCTCAAACTGTAGTTTAATTTCTTGCTTTTCTGTAATTTTTCGGACAAAAAATATGGGCTTCAATTATAGTATTGGATTCTGTTCTCTACTGTCATCCTATTAAACTGTTGAAAAACAATAGTCTTGTTGCCCTTTTCTACAATTTTATTATTCTAAATAGCTCAATTTTGCACAAAAGTTAGGATGTTTGAAAAAACTTTTATCCATATCACTGCGATGAAATGACCGTGTTTCATTTGAAAAATCTTACAGTTGTAGCTTGTTGACACATTTGGGAGTCTCATAAAAAAAGTGACTATAAAAAGAGCCAAACAGATAAAAGTCTTTGCAACTACTGTGTTTCTCCGTTTAACTCGTTGATTTTTACATCAAGCTATTGTTAAGCGTACAGTATTAGAGTATTTTCAAAATCACTATACTTTCAGAATAATAAATTAGTACCGTTTTTGTCAGTTTTTACGAAGGAAGATAACTATACCTGACCAAGTAGTCTTTTTCTAGGTAAAACTGTATTTTCGTATTAACCGTATGACAAAATCATTCTATGTGTCTTGACTTCCTGGTCTATATTGCTGTTATCATGTGTCGGTCATATCGTTATTCGTGAACACACCCAATCAACCTGCCATTATCCGATATATACTAAATATGACTGATAGAATTTAAATGCAATGGTTAATTGTATTCATTTAAACGAAACAATGAGACCTGACATTTATGATTGTAGACATAAATATTATATCATGTAATAGAAAATTATGCCAAAATATGTTAACTTATGTTTAACCGAAATAGTTTTAATCAGTTTCTCGTAATTCTGTTTAGAATGACATAAACAAATGGTTCGTGCAGTTGTCAATAGGTTAGAACTCTACTTGTTAAACTAGATAGAATTATTTCTCTATCCGTGTGTGTTTCGGATTTCCAACTGTTTTGATTTAAATAGTCCTTGATGTTGAAATATGGGCCTGTCCTACCAAAATATAAGTCTGTTGTCTTTGATGAGGTTTTTTTTTTACAAAAATGAAAAGGAGACATTGAACACAAAGACTTGGTATGCAGTTCCAAACTTTCATAATCAGTTGAATTTGATTTTCGTATTTTCTATCTATTTGCATTAAATTTTCAATGTTTGCCACACGATTTTTATGTTTGTAAAGTTACTATCGTTAGAATGTTAAAAATAATCATACCCACCTTACCAATTAACGATGATTATCCATACTTTTGACTCTTCTCCCAGACAATCCTTGGAACCCTTAATTACTAAGCTATCATTTCATTTAGCTGGGGGAAAATAATGTCCCGGCACAAACCTTTCCCTTTACCATATTAACCTTCTGTCGTAAAGCATGAACCCCATTATAAACTGGAGATAAAGGTAATCTGAGACGGTTATGCGTTGCACCCTGTGTTGCTCATATGCGCAGGTATAAATCCGACGATAAGTCGTAATCGGTTATTTCACAATCGGAGTAAAAAGGAAATTTCTTTTTGTTTGTGGTTATTTGAACATATCCGTGTCCATCTGTGGCATTTCATAACGGTCAACCAAATCAGGATGTCGTTTGTAAACCATCATCAGAAGGGATAGCATCTTGACAACATGGAACCCTTGATGTAATGGCTTATTCGGAATCTATTATTCTTTATGACGGAAATTTTATTTGGAAACGTTCTGAAATATCGTGTCAATTTGGAGATGTTAATTTATACTCCAAATGCAATCACTGCAAAAGAAAGGTTTCAATGGGACAATATACATCATCTGTTGTTGTAATGTACGTCAAGCTCATAACATGTATTATTGACGAGATATATTGCGAGAAAATGTCACAAAGTAACACACAGCCCCTATCAGAACTCATGATTTTGTAAGAAAAACCAAAATGTATTTATACGAAAAAAAATAGAGGTAGAAAATGTCGTCAAATGGTGATGAATGTGAAAAAATCTCCCCTTAAACAATTATTATTATGGATTGAACAGGGGACGGGGATAAATGTTTACTTTAGTGTGTACACTGTACATGATTTGCTTAAGGACACCGTAGAGATGATTCAGATCAAATAGACAAAATATGAGGTGCACAATAGCTTTATATGTTTAGGATTGTGAAACTGTCTTAATGAATAGTAACTATTAGTTCAAGAGGAGTTGCGGATTTTAAAATTTACATCCCAGCTCCTTTGTTCTAACAGGGGTGATCTGAGCCGGATCACCCCTACCAGATCACCCCAGTTTGAGTTTCTTTGTTATGCATGCTTTCCTTTGTTCTGTAACATTTTGGCGGGAATGTCAAATCCACTATAAAACTTATAATTAAATATACAATTATACGGAAAAGACTATCTATCAAAATTCACGTAGAAAAAATCCACTGTATATGCTGGGATTCGAACTCAAGACCTATAGCATATCAAGCCACGACACAACCACTACACCAGGACGACTGGATACGACCTATCAGTAATTTAACATACTTAAAGGAAGCAAGATATTTTTATAAGTGGGGCGAGTTGGCAGACCTTTATTTAGTGGGGTTTAAACCCTTTTCGTTAATAAGTGAGTTGTCAGTGATTGTTCAGTTTGATTTTACACTTTTTCAAAAATGGGGCAAGTCGGTAAACAAGAGTGGGGCGATTTTTTTCATAAAGTGGCGATATAGGTTGGGCCGATTGGCCACTGGGGCGAGTTGACATTGTTTGATATCTACTCATCGTGTTCGGGGGTCAAAAAGGGCATAAATCATATAGTAATGTATAAAGTATATTATAATGGTTGTGTGGCGTTCTAAACTAGATTTTATGAATTGTAAATGGTTTTTTCGGACTTGGTGTGTCAGTGTTAGATCACCCTCTGGCCTCCGGCCATCGGGGTGATCTTACACTGACACACCGCGTCATCGTGGGATAACTATTAATAGTACCCCAAAATAAAGCTATGTCAAAGTCAATGATGTGTTAAGAGAAATAATTAAAAAAATATTGTTGAAAAACACGAAATAATAAACGCAAAACAGCCTTATATGGTGAACATTCTTTGGAAAGTGCAAATCGAGTAAACCGTTCTTATGAGGAGTACCGATATTTTCGTTTATAACTATTTTTCTCAACTACATCTTTACACTTGGTTTGGTAGAATATATTAAATATAGTCCGTTTTTTATATAAAAAGAGAACAACAAAGATAAAAAGAAAAGTAAGAAAGTAAAAGACAATCACAAAATAAACAAAACAATTCGCGAAACACTAAACAGACAATTATTAATTAAGCAGGATAAACCAACCCTGGGAAAATACCTGAGGTGAAACATTGAAGGACAGAAGCTTGAGCTCAGAAGTCAAATGAATATTACATGAAAACTAACAGAAAACCATCGACCTGTATGAAGTTGCAATTAAAATAAGTACAGGCAACTGGGGGTAACTCTGCATACCTTTAAAATTACATCAAACTAGATAGGGTTATGTCTCTTTCCGTGTGCGATTTGTATTTGATTCGTGTTTTTTTATTTGACGAGTCCTTAATGTGGACAAAATATGGGCCTGTCCTACCAAATTATAAGTCTGTTATCTTTGATGAGTTTTTACAAAACTTAAAAAGTAAAATCACAACAATACTGAACTTAAGGGGGGGGGGGGGGGGGGACATTGAACACACTGACTTGGTATGCAGTTAAAGACTTTCATAATCATTTGAATTTGAATTTGATTTTCGTAATTTCCTGTCTCTTTGCATCAAATTATCGACGTTGGCAACACTATTTATATGTTTGTGACGTTTACTATCGTTATACTGTAAACTCAAAACTTTTGAAATTAGAACAATAATAATATCTACCTTACCAATTTACGATAATTAGCCATACTTTTCACGGGCAATCCATGAAACCATTTTGAAAATATCATTTCATGTAGCTGGTGAAAAATAATGTACCAGTTCAATCCGTTCGTCCTTCAACGATAAGAAAAACCAAAGGCCCCTGCATGATACAATTTGAACCAGTTGAAATAACCAATAACTTAATAAAAACTCTAGTTACGTGCATGCGTGGTACAACAACAAAAGCAAAAACAAATTTATGCCCTTCATAGTTTTGTTCTATAAAGCACTATGTAATAATTATGAACTTGATCACGGATGGTTGTAAAGACCAAAAGTCACGCATTTTTACCAGTACCATACTTTATAGTATTGTGTATTGGTCGTTTGTTGATTTTTATTCGCTCTAACATTTACAGTATACGCATATTAAACAGATATATCATGTTAAGGAGGGGTATTTGCGAAAAATACCAGTCGAGAGAATGTTAAATTTCGCGAGCCGTAAGGCGAGGGAAATTCATTCTGAAGACTGGTATTTTTCGCAAATACCCCTCAAGAACATGCTATATCTGTTTAATTACACCGAATGTTAAGGATGTACTTAGGTGAGGTTTTGGAAATTGGTGTCAAATGTTCGGACTCCTTGGTATTTTTCCATCAATACAGGGTAAAATATTTTGCCCCATAACACACCTTTTTCTTTGTATAAAAGACTTCAATAGCTCATAAAAGGCCATTTTCCAAAATTTGAGCAATTTCTTAATTTTTGTTTTTTGCATTTGAGACCCAAATAATACCAATGCAAATGTAAGGTAAAAGTCCGAGTCAGCCTTTTCCCGCTTTTTTTAAAAACTCAAATATCTCGAAAAGGAGGTCCATGACCTATCAATATTTTTAGCTTATTTTGTTCCTTAACTGGTACTCTTTCAAAATGTAGTATTCTTTATAAAGCACAAAAATGTCAGTATTCTCCTCAGAAACTAACAAAACCTTTAAATAGACTTATTAAAAGGGGATATAGTTACGATACTGTTGTCAGGTCATTAAAGATTGCATATTTTGGCTTTAACATTGATTCACTGATAGGGTCTTTGCATCGGAACTAAACACATTTATTTCTAAAAAAACAGTTGTTGGCATGACACGGGTTATGTTCTTCTCATATATTTTATGATAGTATGATACTAAACCCCTAACGGGAGGGATTGTACCTGATATTCATATGATGAAGACATAATCTTTCAATCAGTTTAATTGAGGTCTGGAGCTGGCATGTCAGTTAACTGCTAGTAGTCTGTTGTTATTTATGTATTATTGTCATTTTATTTATTTTCTTTTGTTACATCTTTTGACATTAGACTCGGACTTCTCTTGAACTGAATTTTAATGTGCGTATTGTTATTGTTTTACTTTTCTACATTGGCTAGAGGTATAGGGGGAGGGTTGAGATCTCATAAACATGTTTAACCCCGCCGCAATTTTGTGCCTGTCCCAAGTCAGGAGCCTCTGGCCTTTGTTAGTCTTGTATTATTTTAAATTTTAGTTTCTTGTGTATAATTCGGAGTTTAGTATGACGTCCATTATCACTGTACTATTATGCATATTTTAGGGGCCAGCTGAAGGACACCTACGGGTGCGGGAATTCTCGCTACATTGAAGACCCATTGGTTGCCTTCGGCTGTTGTTTGCTCTATGGTCGGGTGGTTGTCGCTTTGACATATTCACCATTTCCTTTCTCAATTTTATCAATTTTAATTTCTTGATTTTTTAAATTTCACCTAAGTACATCCTTAATTTTCACAAACGCATTGATGATCGTGACGTTACAAGCGTCCAGTCGGATAGAGTATTTTTCGGCAAATACCACGACAGAGAGGGTAAAAAAGGAAGACTGGTATTTTTCGCAAATACCCCTCAAGAACATGCTATATCTGTTTAATTACACCGAATGTTAATGTTCACAAACGCATTGATGATCGTGACGTTACAAGCGTCCAGTCGGATAGAGTATTTTTTGGCAAATACCACGGCAGAGAGGGTAAAAAAGGAAAATCCTTTTGGCAAATACCCCGGTGGCGTTAAAAAATGAACGATATTCATTTGATAACAGTAAATTGGTGAAAAATACACTGACTATCAACCAATCAAAATCCAGGATTCTTACATAAGGTGTAATTATAGTATAAATTCTATTTTTCCCAATATTTTTATTACATTTTCATTATTCTATCCAACGTTTACAGTATACGTATATTCTGTTCTATCCAATATTTACGGTATACTCACATTACATTCTATCCAAGGTTTACTGTATACTTTAATTTCATTCTATTCAACATATCTATATGAACCTATGTATATTGTATTCAATTCAATATTTACGCATTTGTCAGATATGAAGGAGGATCTGCTTACCCTTCAGGGGCACCTGAGGTCACTAACGCGTTCTAATTGAGTTCGTTATCTTGGTTTGGGTTTTTCTCTGTTGTGTTTTTAATACAGTTGTTTATCGAAATATGTTAGTTTATATTTTTAGCAAAACATATTTTTTCAACTGTTGAGTTTGAATATTCCTTCGGTATCGGAATTCTCTCTTTTACAGAATATATGTAGATTGTGTCCTATCCAACATAGTGCATTAAAGTACTGAAAGTATATGTACATTTTATATTATTTAACATTTACAGAATGTTGGTTAGAATATTAACAATGAATTCTATCCATCATTTATTGTATACATGTACTTATATTTCTTTATATTCAATCCATCAGTTGTAGTATATGTACATCTTCTTGTATCCAACTTTTACAGCATATGTACAATAGATTCTATCCAACATTAACCATATAATTGCATTTTATTTTTTACAATATTTACACTATATGCATAATTTTGTTTCTAACCAATACATTCCACATCTTTCTTAATTTAGATAGATTTATAGCTTTGTATGATTGACAGACATCAGTTTTTTGTTTAATGTCTTTGATTGGTTAAGGTTAGATTTATCTTCTTTTAATTCCTGTCTCATTGTATCATCTTTTATTTGGGTATAAATACAATGACGTTCCATTTATCCTTGCTTGATTCTCTGTGTTATTACATTTGAAAGGTTATGTATGTATGGAACATAAACATGATACAGACATAAAAGAATATTGCAATGTTTTCAGGCTTCTGTATTGTTCAATGATAAAACGGTAAAATTAAACTGAAATTTGATAATGAAAACAGTATAAACATGAATTATGACAATTTTAATCAAGTGAAACTTTACATCATGGGAAATAACTCTTCCTTCCTTGTGAAGATGTAGTTTCTTGTGATGCATAAATCACTACGAAATTTTGCAGAAAAGGTCATTATAGAAGAACAGAGGTACTTGGATGTTTGATTTTAAAAGAAGTTGAACAATATGATGACCTTTTCCAATAGTTATTAAAGGTACCAGGATTATAATTTTATACGCCAGACGCGCGTTTCGTCTACATAAGACTCATCAGCGACGCTCATATCAAAACAGTTAAAAAGCCAAACAAGTACAAAGTTGTTCAGTTATAAAGAAT
The DNA here is from genome assembly GCF_965363235.1 of Mytilus galloprovincialis. Classification (NCBI taxonomy): domain Eukaryota; kingdom Metazoa; phylum Mollusca; class Bivalvia; order Mytilida; family Mytilidae; genus Mytilus; species Mytilus galloprovincialis. The sequence goes on from NC_134847.1 coordinate 61,665,895, forward strand.
ACATTTATGAAGACCTTTATTTAAACATTATCATTTCAAGTTTTTATTTATGAAAAGACAAAAAAAAAAAGACAAGAGTTTATATCAAACAAATTGAAAATGTGTTATTGATTGAATAAAAACAACATGTATTTCCATCATTGACAGTTCAATTTTTTGTTCAGGTAAATTTATCAGTGAGTGATAGATTTCTCTTGCAAGAAATTTAAAGGTCCCATTGAATAAACTAAACAGAGAACAATAGCTATTGTATTTGTTAGTTGGGACAATAGAAATTACAAAAGTTTAAATGGACAGGTAACTTTCAGGTGAATCTGTGGAAAACTATGATAGGGTTCGCAATAGATAGTTATCAGAGGTACCAGGATTATAATTTTATACGCCAGACGCGCGTTACGTCTACATAAGACTCATGAGTGACGCTCATATCAAACCAGTTAAAAGCCAAGAGTTTTCTTTTCTGACAGTTCGATGATTTGATATACAATACAAGTAAATGATAGTGCAAAGGATAGATAGAGGTATAACATTATCACAAAAAAAAGTAAATGGCAGACGGCTCAAGTGAGATTACACTGTATTTCCAATATGCTATCATACAGTAAAACCCTTGTAGAACATATAATACATGATATATTCTTTAAGAGAAATGGAAAACACACACATTTTACTTTTTATAATATAAAAAAATCTTTTTTTTTAATATATATCAACTGCTTCTTTCGGATTATAAATAAGCTAAATAAAGCATTGTCAATATTACATGTCTATATATAGCAAGAGTAAAACCCAAATGAACAAAGGGTCTCGAAAAAATTATAGATTGTAAGCATGAGGTAACACAGAATCTGTCAAAAAGGGTGACCCATCCAGATTGGTTTATCTATAATTTTTGTGGATGTTAAGTCAGTTACATTTTTTAGTCTTGAGTGTAGTGTTCTGTTGAACTATTTGTTTTATTGTCTTTTTTCTTATCAGCATGATGTTGTTTGATGTTCTTCCGACTTGTCGCAAATGATATACTTTATACAGCGTAGAACTTGTCAATCAAGGAGCAATATCATAACACCAAAATGAAATAATATGAAATAAGTGAACAACCTACTACTTAAAAGCAAATGATTTTGGTCTAATGCATCTATTTTATTATTATAACCCCTATACAATTTATAGTTTGTCCTTTTAGAACCACAAGTAACTTATAATTTTATCATTACTCATATAGTTATAATCTAAAAGCAATGAATACGAAAGTAAATGATACAACACTGTCTTAAAAGAATAAAAGAGGGGCGAAATATACAATAGTAACAGTCAAACTCATAAATCGAAAATAAACTGACAACGCCATGACTTAAAATGAAAGAAAAAAACATATAAATTACATCACACAAGGCTTGACATAGAAAACTAAAGACTAAGTAACACAAACCCCACATAAACACTGGGGGTGATCAATCTCGTCATTAAAGGGGAAGACCAAAAAACTGATAAACGCTTGACTATATGAACGCACAAAACAAATGGTTAATGGCTGTCATATTTCTGAAACAGTTAAACTGTCGTTAGGATCTCTCATTTGTTCAATACAGCTGTTGTTGTTTTGTCAAATTCTTGTTTACTAATATTCTGTAATTGTTTGTTTAATTAATGCTTGAATCTGCTTCATGGCCATCATTAATTGTAATTAACTTAAATATGCCAATTCTACCAATAGGCCATTCATATTTGTGCAATTTCGGGTTTAGAATTTAAATCAGAGTCTACATATTCTAAACAAAATATGTCAACGCTAATCCATGATGTGTCTTTAACTTTAAAACTAAAAAGCTAAATTTGAATGTTACGCTTTTGGTTCAGCTATATATACATAGCAAATAGAATTGCAAGTAAACCTTAAACTTTCAAACATAAATCTGAAAGCATTCATTTTTTAGAACCTAATCTATGAATATAATTCAAACCCTATTATTGTCCATCCGTGGTCGTCATTCTTTGTTTAAAAGTCATTTATGTAACATCAGTTGCCTTACAAGAGCATAACCGTTCTGAATAATTTAATAACAACCAACTAGTTTGTAAATACTAAAGATTACATAAAACATAGTGATAGAACCATATGCATATATTGCTGATGCATTACCTGATCCGTTGGAGCAAGTTGTAGGACTTATGCTTATAAAAATTAAAGCTTTCGATCCAGGTTTCATCTGATGATTGTGTTTGGACTATAGATTGTTTCATCGACTGAAGACAGAAGTTGAACGAAACATCATGGCAATTTGTCGGCGGTATCAATTTTAAAATTCATTTATATTCTAAACCATGTAAATGAAGTTAGATTGTTATTGTTGTTTAAATATTTTAAAGATAAATAGCTAGTTTTTGTGTGTGTTATGTTTTAGTGATAACATAAAAGGCACATATATGCGCCTGTTATATTATTTCCAAGCCCTAAACAGTAATGTTGGTCTTTATTCGAACACCACTTTTAAAACAAAGATATATTGTATGTCTGTCATGTATGTTTAAACAGTTTTGGCTGTTGAATCCCGATTATTGCCACATATATCTATTAAGTCAATATGCATTGGGATGATTAAGTTCTTTCCTTCTTGAATTTTCCTCAGAATTTATTTTTTTCATTGTTTTTACATTTTTACCAAATTTTGTCAATATCATGAAATTCTTAACAACTGTCATACAATGAGGGGTTTAGCTAGCGATACAAAACCAGATTTGGTTCACCATTTTCTTTGGGAAATGCCGGTAAAAACTAGATATATGACAGTCAACGTTTGATTTTGTCTGTTTCTATGAACTTTCCCTTTTTGAATATTTTCGGTATTTTTTTTAATTGTACTTTTGGACCTAGCTTATAATTTGTTACGCCAGACGCGTGTTTCAAACAATCATATCAGTTACCAAAAATTGTCACTGTATCCGTGTCTTTATTTAGAGGTTTGGGATACAATATCTACGGGAGGCACCCAAACTGTCAACAACTAACACAAGAATTGATTTGATATAGGTTGTAACTTGCGAAGTCGTTTCTACGAACTTCTCGGGCGCCTATTGTATTACTATATACTGCAAATTTCAATAACTATAAAAATAAATTATTGCTTACTGACAAACAGCTATGTTTTTTGGTGCAACATTTTGAAAGTAGGTGCATATATTTTATGTTGACTCTAGCTCGAATTCTAACTTTCTTGAAAGTTGAATATTTACATATGCACGGAAGACTATAAGGAACTACTAGTGCACACAAGGTTCAAAATATGACCTTATTTGATGTAAACAAACCCTTCCCTTTGACGCAATTAATCTTCATTATTTTTTACTATGTATATGTATGCCTATTTTCTTGTGGTTTGACAGATATTTGATTAATTGGTACACAGGTATAATTTTAAAAAATAGAAACATGTGACGTAATAGGTCTTTGTAACGAAAGCTGCGATTGGCTTTGAAATCTTTTTCCTCGTGGCATTATAATACATAAAAGAAACGAGATTGTGAGGAATACAGAAAGTACAGTTGTTCTAACGATCAAAAGATGGTAAGAGAAGTTTTTATTTCACTTATGGTATCTTAGCTCAGTAAAGCTGCAAAAAAACATAAAATTCAATGTTTACAAATTTTAGATTGACACAATTTTAGACGATTAACAATATAAAATTATTTAACGTCAGATTTCTTATATCTTTTTTTAAATGTAATTAGTACAATTGAAAACTTTTCTTTTCTCTAGATGAAAATTGTGTTGTTTGCGCTACTAGGAGTGTCTGCCGCTTATAAGTGTTCGGAACCTGCAGAAATTGATTGGCCTGATAAGGTCAGAATATGTGATAATGCATTTGGACAAAATCCTGCATGTGACGATATAAGATATCCATATAACTAGTAAGTATATTCTTTAACCATTCGCATTGTAGCAAGAATTATACATCTAAATTAAAAACTTGCTCTCACTCGGTTTTGTGTTAATGTATTTTTATAAATCAACCTTATAACAGTAAATTCAGGAAGCAAGCATTCGCTTTCTGATGTAAATGACTATTCGAATATTATATACTTACATCAAATTTCGTTGAGTTTTCTTTCTTGTTTCTAGCAAACAAGAATTTTCTTTATTTTTTTATTTTTTTTTATTTATCGCATCGTGTGAATTAAACAAACAAAACAACAAGTAGATACATAAAAATGAGAAAAAGTAAGAAAGAGCAGATAAGATAGCAGGTGTCTTATATGTAAATAAATTGTATATTTATATCACATAATGACTAGTAGATCTAGATAAAACAAAGATTGATTTTGACAAACATATATTATAAGTGATTGTCAGTAATTTATTTCAACAGTACAAGATGGTATGTTTGATTAATATATTAAATATTTATCTTCAAAAATATGTTCAGATATAAATATAAAATGTTTATGATTCACGTTGTAGTATTGTTGATAAGAATTATTTGATTCAGCAAATCACGGTTATACACAGGCAAATTTCATTCACATCAATTTCACGTGGATTTCAATTCATGTGAATCTTACGTGAAATTCTCATGAATTTCACCTCAAATGAGCTTATACGTGAAACTCAAATGATTGATATATTAAATGTTTATCTTCAAAAATATGTTCAGTTATAAATATAAAATGTTTATGATTCATGCTGTAGTATTGTTGATAAGAATTATTTGATTCAGCAAATCACGGTTATACACAGGCAAATTTCACTCACATCAATTTCACGTGGAGTTCAATTCATGTGAATCTCACCTCAAATGAGCTTATACGTGAAACTCAAATGAAATCAGTTCATTCGAGTTTCACGTGAATCCCATGTGAAACTCACATGAAAATCACTTGAATATTTAAAATAAAGTAAATCAAATAGCATCTTAATTTTCAAACAAAGTGAAATCATGGAAAAAAAAACAAAAAAAACAATTTGTAAAATTCACGTGAAATTCATGTAAACGTTTTCAGTGAGATTCATGTGAATCTCATTTCACGTGAAATTCACATGAATATTTTCACGTTAGTTTCATGTATAAGCTCGTTTGGGGTGAATCTCACACGCAATTTTTCAATTGAATGTTGCCTGTATACACAAACTTATCTTTAAGGATGTACTTGGGTGATTCAAGGTAAAATTAAATAAATCAAGAATTCAAAATTGATACTTTAAACTGGAAGAGTCTTAGTTAAGGATCAAAATAAGCTAAAAACATTGATAGGTCATGGAGCTCCTTTTTGAGATATTTGAGTTATAAATATGGCGGGAAAAGGCTGACTCAGACTTTTACCTTATATTTGCATTGGTATTAATATTATTTGGGTCTCAAATCAAAAGAAAAAAAATCAAGAATCTGCTTAAATTTTGTCAAATGACCTTTTATGAGCTATTAAGTCTTATGTTAAAAGATAAAAAGGTGTTATGGGGCAAAATATTGTACCTTGTATCGTACGGGAAAACACCAAGGAGTCCGAACATTTGACACTTATTCCAAAACCTCACCTACGTACATCCTTAAGTAAAATATATACTTTTTTTCATTGTGTTGGTTTTTGTTTTCAGTCAGCATATAGAAGACGCCCTTAAAGCTGACAAAGACCTCCTATCTTTCGTTGAGGATTCATGTAAAATATACTCTCCAGAACTTCCCGTTGAATATGAGTAAGTGTACATTCATATTATTAATGATTATTATGACATCTGTCATTATCGATGGGGTCAATATCGTTCTCAACGGCGTGACTCAGGATGTTCGAAGATAGAAAAAGATTATAATCAAATGTCTTGGTAACTGTCTTATATTTAGAAAATAAATAATGAAATATTTTTTATAAGTTTCGTGCGTCCAAATCGCTGATCTAGATCTACATTCAATAGTAACGTTCCAATCCAAACTATCAAAAACCAAAAATGTATAAATAACTTAAACGTCAGGAGCTATATCACCAAACGAAAGGAAAACGAATGTCGTTTAAAACATCTGATAAATATAATGAAAGCTTTATCTTTTTTTAAATGTCAGTATACATAAGTATTACAACACAGTCATAGCATTTTTCTACACTATTTTATTATAACACAGTAAAAGCAATAATAAAAAAGTGCTATTTCAACACCGTCATACCATTCAACCTGATTATGTTATCATAACCCAGTCCTAGCAATCATTCACATTCTGTAATTACAAGTTATAATATTTAATCGCCACGTGTTTTATTACAACAGAGTCATAAATATGGCTGTGAGTTGACTTCAGGCAATAGACGTACTAAGAAAAATACAATCTATTATTTTTCCTTTGAGTAACATTTATATGATTTCCCCCCCTTTTTAGACAATGTCCGATTGATGGCGGTGAGCTTGGAAAAACGCTAGGCAGATGTCAGAAGGTGTGTAATGGCGTGTATAAAAACATAACAGCTATAAATGTGCAAATGATGGACGATAAAACAATGGCAATGAGATGGAGCAAGTGTTATGTTGTACGTCCATGGGAACAGAAAGTTTACTACATGAAATGCTTGTAAGTAATAATGTTTCACAAAGCTCTCTTATTCTCATGTGTTTTTTTTTAAATTTTCAATTATCATCATCACTGTAGTAGTAGTGTACTTATCGAAAAGACGTAGATTAGGTTCAAACTCACAGTTTCTAATACTTCTTTTAACATTTTATAAACCTTTATTCTCGATTCATGTTTTTCAAATTAAATTTTTATTGGTAAAAGAAGAGGTTCGGGCGCATCTTTTTGAATTCTTTTGTATGTTTGATCAAAATTGAAGATTGAAAGCTTACTTATTTATTTCCAACATATAATTATTTGAAATCATTATTTATTCCAGAAATGATGTTCCATCAACTTTTACTAGCACATCATTCAGATGTGTTCCAGACAACTTCATCAGACGTAGGGTTGCCGTATTTTGTCCGGAATTTAAAGAGCACCAATGTCAAAAAGTGGACCTCGAATTACCAACCAATTGTGCTGCAAGCCGATTTGAATGTGTCCAACCGAAGAAAACAAAGAAACAAAGCGTAGACAACTTTTTCGATTCATTGTTTTTGTAGTTCTTTAAACAAAAAACAATCCACACGGTGCGGTGTAGGTCAAATTTAATGTTGTCAGCAAAATCAACAGGACAGGAAGAAATAGATAACATGATTTAAATTTTGATCCTCACAGATTTGGAAAGTTTTGATTTACTTATTTTAAATCCATGCAGACTGTGATATTTTGTTGTTGTTTGTAATATTGTTCATTTCATCATCAATTATGCCATGTTCTTGTAATAGTGACTAATGTATAAATAAAATATAAACTTTTATATATCTGTGTCTTGTAGTTTTTAAAATTTCTTTTGGAAAGCTTATCAAAAAGTAATCTGCATGATAATATACTCGTGGAGATACTTTTTTGTCATAAGTATTTTGTCCATTAAAAAAAAGATAGCATATCTTATAATCCCAAATTGACACATGAAACACTGACTATTACCGATGGTACGTGGATATAATGCACATAACTCTTATTAAGTGACACACTGCTTCATACTGAATGCACATATTACACTACCTATAACTGATATAACGGGAACACGTTGCCTATTGATGATTGCACATGCATATACTGCCTATAACTGCAGGCTGGCTTGTGAATATAATATCTATTACCGATTGGCACGTGAAGATGTAGCCAATAACTGCTGGCACGTGAAAAAAGGTTTCAAATGATTTCATGTGAAAAATTGCCTACAACTTATGGCACTTAATCACAATTAACAGAACGTCAAGATACTGTCAATTCCTGCAGGCAGGAAAACACAAGTTTTAATTAGGAGATAACTGTATTGTATTTTAAGCTCCGACGGCATCAAATTGAGGATTTGATGGTCGCAAATTAAGTTTACTGGCGACGCGTTAGCGGAGACAGCAAACGAGTATTTGCGACCATCAAATCCCCAATTGATGCCGTCGGAGCTTAAAATACAATATTTTTATCTCCATTCTAATGAAACTGACTGAAAACAACGTTACAACATGTATTTAAAGTTTGCCATATGCCGTCTGCGCTTGCGCGTACGTCCCATAGCATCAATTGTCAATTGATGCCATGTAAATATGTGACGTTATCCAATCAAAATGAACGTTACAAATTTGTTGCATTAGAATACTGATTGCAAGCAAACAAACATTTCTAAAACTGATTGCACATGCATGCACTGCCTATAACTGTAGATATTATACCTATAAATGATGACATGTGACGGTACTTCCCATTACTGTTGGCACGTGAACACAAGGTTTTATAATGAAAGCACATGGACAGAATTGTCTATAACTGATGTCACTTTAATAAACCTTCTAGCATTCTTACTGATGCTACGTGAACAAGTTTTCTATTATAACTGATGGAATGTGAACAAAATGTTTTAAGTAATGCCACTTTTAGATACTGCCTATTATCACAAAAACTTGAACATCTTAACATATTACCTATTCCCAAGGTCACGCGAACACGCTTCATATTACAACCGTAATATAATCGGAAGTGACTCCTATTTTTATCAAACATTTAACCCTAGATGGACTAGGCTGTTATCTTATGTCCTTTTTGATCATTAGGCTTTTCAACTGGTCCAAGAACACAGTTATCATCCTTCAGTTTTCGTGTTTACAAATAAAGTATCTTAACATAGAATTGTCCATGATCTTAGTTAGAACTGGTAGACTTTTCTATAATTTGGATGTTATTTGTCCTGATAGTAGAACACTGCACAGTAAATATATTTTTTGAGATAGAGAAAGTGCGATTTTTTTTAATTTGAATTTATTGTCTTAAAGAAATTTTCCTATGAAATAACTTTGTTCTCGGGCCTACGGTTTTGGTTCTTATAATTCCTTGACTTTGAAATAATCAGCATTGAGAGTTTTCAATAACTGTATCAACCACAATTTAGAGGAAAATAATAGGTTTTCCAAAATATTAAAGTTAATGGTTTAAAAAGGTTAAATTACCGAACTTCAAGGAAAATTCTAAATGAAAAATCCCTTATCGTATTACGAAATCAAAAGCTCAAAGTCATCAAAAAAATTAAAATCAGCTTTCATATTCTTGATTTAAAATCTTATATACAAAACAGGCTATGTCGGCCATTACGTTTCCTAAGTGCTGATCTAAATAACATACATGTAGTGATTTATCCTAAATGCTTCTGTGGTTCTCAAGTTGAAGATGCCATTTGCTAGTAATACTGTCTTTTAAGTTAACTATATTACAACCAAAGAATTCTCCTGTGAATGATTTCATAAATATGAACACACTTTTTCCTTTGTTTTAAAATAAATCTTTTTCATATATGTGTTTGCTGTCATCATATATATGTATGGAGAAGATTTAATATAAGTTGTAATAGTTTTTATAGCATTATAGTTCTTGTTAATTGCAATGCAATATTACATAATTAAAATTTACGTTAACCAATTTCGAGTACTGTGGATTCATAATTATTCGTTGGATACCAATTTTCGTGGATTTCGTGGTTAAAGGTGAACGACGAAATCAAAGGTTCAACGAATAATAAATTTTCCATTGGCTTGTAAGTAGACTTCGGTAAAACCACGAAATTAGATATCCACGAACATGACAGTTTTCCCTAATCCACGGAATTGGTACCCATGAAAACAAATTAATCTACAGTATCTATTAGCGATGTATGAAACCCTTAAATTACAAAAGGAAAATGAGTAATCAGCAGTTAAATGTTTTTAGTGTAAGTGACAAAGAGAGGTCTTATAAAATGCAGTCGACCTTCTGATTTCATCAGCTAAACTGGAATGACCCATGCAACATGGTAAAATATTGGTGTCGGTGGCAACATGCTAGCGCCTTTACTTTTCATTCCAGCCACTTCAAATTTAAATGAACGTTTTAGACATCAAAATGGCAATAATCAGAATAAAATGAAATAGAGTAACTTTTTCTGGAGGGGTATGTAAAATTCTGATTCTGTCTTGTGGTTGAATACAGCCGTCAGTTCTTCGGAGGTGTATTTCTACTACAAAAACAATTTTGCTGGCGTCTTTGTCAGATTCGATTGTATTTTTAAACGTTAAAGTCAGTTGTGTTGTATATCTGAGATGTTAGCACATTTTTTGCTAGTGCATATAACTTATTGCCACATTAATTACTTATAAAACAGAAGATGTGGTATGATTGCCAAGGAGACAACTCTCGAAAAGAGACACAGAAATTACCAGCAATAAGTCACCGTACGGCCTTTAACAATGAGCAAAGCCAATGTGGCAAAATCAGATATAAAAGGACCTGAAATCACAAATGCAAAAACGCGAAAAACTAACGGCCTTATTAATGTATGATTGTGTCTGTTTGGATTGCTTAAATAATGTGATCAATATAACGGACCTATAAACCTACATCTGTCATACCAGCTTTTAAACTTTGTTACACCCACCAAAGTGCCTTAACCGGTCCAGAGAGAAGACGTCTGTTTTTTATTTGTTCTGTTCGTTGATGTAATCAAGCCTTCGATTTTGGTACGTTTTATGGACTTCTCTTTTTCCAAATCTATCCCGGAGATCATTTTTTTTGTTATTTAGTAATGTTTTAATCTTATTAGACACTCATAAAACTTGTATCCAGCTTTCTCTTTATCAAGACCACAGATAATAGTCCGTGAGATATAAACATGGTACTAGGAACAATATTTTATATTGATTTGGTCATCATATTTTTTATCAGATTCTCTTTACATTTGAACCTTCTTTGTCATCTCGTCGTAGCATGATGCGAGAGGTCGTTGGTTTGACCCTGGCTAAGTATTTCCAAAGACTAGAAATAGTATCAACTGCTTCTCCGTTTAGCATGTTTCATTCATGAATAAGAGCGAAGACTGGTCGACTCGCGGAATAAGGTATATATAAATGATGACAAATATTCCTGTAAACTTTTACTTTAAATAATATGTTTTAGCATATTAGTCTAGTACTATGGAGTGTTCATATTCATATCTTGTTAACTTGTTTTCGTCCTGACTTGCATGTTAAATTTGCCCCTTGACATTAAATACCAATCGATATTTATTCTCAATGGTGTGTTCATAACAATTTTATTTAAGGTAGATTCATGGTATACCGCAATCTTGGATTGTACAATCCCAGTACAAATTCGGTCTAGTTATTTGCCAAAATCTGCAAATTTGGAGACAGAGTTGCAATTTAATGGTTCGACTGTTTATTTATATTTAGAAAACTTGGTGATTTATTGTATTATAAAAAATATTTAACGACATATCCTTTTTTTGGGTTTTTAGAATCATTTTTATAAATGAGTCATTTAAGGGGAGATAACTCTTTTAGTGAAAAATTTATACTGGACTAATAGAGAATTTTTTTATTTTCACTTGTAGCAAGAAAACAAGTTCGGTGACATCATTTTTTCTTTTTCTTTTCTTAAAACATATAATGAAACCTATCTTCTCACAATTTATTTCAAAACTTTATCTCATAGAATTTTTTTTATGCACACCAATGTGTTTTTTCATGAACAATCTAACCAAATTTAGGCAATTTTCAACGACTCATAGCTTGGAAAATAGCACGGTGACCCATACATTTTATAATATTTTTGAAAAAAGCATAGTAAAATCTTCATTTTGGCAAATTATAAGAAAATTCTGTCTCAAAAAGTATATACTTATGATCTACCTTAACTTAGTGCAACTGAATAAAACACAATATATCAGCTGAGCTTAAGTTCTCTTTTTTTACCAAAATATTTGTCAAGTGGGTCATTATACAAAAAAATCCTGCAATGTAACTTATCCAAGGACGAGTATATGATACTGATGGTGTGATTATATACGAACGCATGATATCACTTTACAGCATTAACAATTCAAGATATTTATAAATCTCAATAATTAATCATTCAATATCATAAGTTTAACAAAGTCAAACCTGAGATTCGTCTTACTATTGTACTTTAAAGATTCCAAGTATTCAAAATGACATTCTGTCCTTATTATTTAACATACTTTGATAGGTAAGTCGAAATCATTATCCATTGTGAAAGGAGAGTAAGGTAGCCTGTCATGCAAATTGCAAGATCATTTTAATTGTAATATTCTTATGGTTTAGAACATTTCATTATATACGATGCTTTTTTATCTAATACGTCTTGAAACTCCTGTTTTGCGGTCTGTTTTGTGTTTTGTGTTTTACATAATGATGAATAAAGGCAACAGTAGTAAGCGTCTGTTCAAAAGTCTTAAATCGATTTAGCGAAAACAAATATGGATTACAAATAAATCCGAACGAAACACATCAAAAGTACGAGAAAGGAAACGGAAAAGTTTAGGATAAAACATAACTGTTTGATTGGATACCTCGCAAATAAGTTGTTTGAAATAAGAAAAGTCAACCAAAGGCATAAGCCACGTCGTGTAGTTAACTACATTTCGTCAATACTAAAATAACGAGGTTCAACCAATGTGTTGGCAGTCATGGGGTAGAAACGACAAATTAAAGAACTCAACTTTAAATATAGCTAATATAGGACAATGGTGTTGATTAAAAATTACACCACCCCAAGATATTTATAAATTACACCACTTTAAGACCGTTTTGTTTCCCACATACTTATTATTGCCAATAACAAGTTCCAGGTCGAATCCGATACCGATATTAAAAGTATATTCACCTGTTACATATTACCTTATCTGTACGTTCCGCATATGACAGGTGCACCACCAAACGGTGTATTTAGGATTTGCTATATACACGGGTCATAATCACAGGGTTAACACTACTAAATTTAATCATTGTCACATTGTTTCCTATTGTAATATTTTAACTCAGTATGACTTTATAAGATGACAATACGAATACTAAAAATCTAGTTTTAAAATAAGGCGTATATATTTATTAGCCAGCATGATGTAAAACAGCGAATCAAAGAATTTATTTATAACTAATAGCCTAAATGCTGTTGATTAAAAATTACTCCATTCGAGGCCCTTTTGTTTTCCAAATAATTAATATTACCAATAATTAATAAGTTCCAGGTCGACGGGTTCAAACAGAAAGATTTTGAAAGCAGAGAAAACTGTGCATGTTATAATCAGCATGACTCTATCAGATGACAATACCAATACTAAAAATCCAGGCTAAAAAGAGGCAACAACATAGTTATATATTTTCTCGCGATATCACTGGTGTGTTCTAGTAGTTATTAAAACACTTCACAATATACCGATTCAGAAGACAAAAAAGCAGAAACAAAAAAGACTCAAAGAATTGAGTGAATTTGAAAAAAAACCGAGGCCCTATGCGTATGTCCAAACGATCATGGAAAGGATTTGGTATTATTGACAATGAGAAAACTATTCGAAATAACCACATTGACGTGGATTTAAGTAATTTAAGATTACCACAAAAACCCATTTAAATATCGTTTCATCTCGGCCTCTAGTAAGTGTTCTACAACTAATCTTTCAATGCTCTTAACTAGTTCATTAACTACTATTAAAGAGCTTATCATAAACTATTGTAATGAAATATATGAACATAGTGGTATAAACCATTTTTGGAGTGTAAAAAATTCTTTGGATGTTTTAGATAAATTACGTGCTTTTGATGGTCCTTTTGATTCTGTTAATAGTTTTGTTTTTTCTACTCTTTACACTACACTTCCACACTATCTTATTAAACAAAAGTTTTCCTATTTAATTAAATGGTCGTTTGGTAAACTCATTTAAAGCCTTCTCCTCAAATGAGAAAGGTAAATATGATAGATATACTTACTGGAGGTGTGATGAGATGATTGAAGCTGTTAATTTTCTCCTTGATAATATTTATGTACGTTTCGGCAACAAAGTTTATCGACAGGTTGTAGGTATCCCCATGGGAACTAATTGTGCCCCTTTAATAGCAGACTTGCTTTTGTACTGTTACGAATTATATTACTAAACTCAGTAAAGACCCGTCGAAATTGCATTTAATTGATAAATTCAACAACACTTACCGTTATCTTGATGATATTTTTTCTTTAAATAATCAAGAATTTTCTCAATATACTGCTGAAATTTACCCCAAGGAACTTACTTTAAATAAATCAAATTTATTCGGTAATAACTGTCCTTTCCTGGATTTAGATATTTCGGTTTTAAACGGGAAACTCCACACTAAAATTTACGACAAAAGAGACGATTTTTCGTTCCATATTGTTAATTTTCCATTTTTAGATGTTGATGTTCCTTTGGCACCATCTTACGGTGTTTATATTTCACAACTTATTCGCTATGCCTGTGTCTGTTGTGACGTTTTTGATTTTAACGAACGCAACCTATGTATTACTGGTAAATTATTAAACCAGGGATATCGTTACCATAAATTACTTAAAACCTTTACTAAATTTTTCCATAGATATAAAGATTTGGTTTTGAAGTTTGGTAGTACCTGTAGAAAACTTATTTCAAACGGGATAGCACATCCTCATTTTTACGTTGTTAACCGTGCCCGAAAATTTAAAAATGATCCATGTAAACTTGTCGCTCCTTTAAATAAACTTATTCTAAAAGGTTACCTATTCAACACTGTAGTAAGATCATTGAATATTGTTTTTATTGGTATAAATATTGATTTTGTTATCAGTAAATTAAAAGCTAACTAAATATTACTAGTATGTTATATATATATATATATTTTTGGATCTACAATCTATCGATACCTGTAACTTGGCATTGCACAAGGTCATGTTTTTCTCTGGCTGTTTATGACGTCTTTACACTAAATCCATTGGATGTTGGATGTGTACGAATTGATTGTTTAGTCTTAGATGCATGATTTTTTATTAGTTGTCAGTGGCTTTGAACTAGCTGTCAGATAACTGTGAGTACTCTCAGATCTGTTCATTGCGTCTTTTTGTGTCGGGATGTTTAAGTACCCGGCCACGTCTACTTGTATGTTTGTCTATCTGATGAGTTAAGCCTTTTTCAAGTTTTTTATAGTTCGTTCTTATGTTGTACTGTTATACCACAGTCCCAGGTTAGGGGGAGGGTTGGGATCCCGCTAACATGTTTAACCCCGCCACATTATTTATGTATGTGCCTGTCCCAAGTCAACAGCCTGTAATTCAGTGGTTGTCGTTTGTTTATGTGTTACATATTTGTTTTTCGTTCATTTGTTTTACATAAATAAGGCCGTTAGTTTTCTCGTTTGAATTGTTTTACATTGTCTTATCGGGGCCTATTGTAGCTGACTATGCGGTATGGGCTTTGCTCATTGTTGAAGGCCGTACGGTGACCTATAGTTGTTAATTTCTGTGTCATTTTGGTCTTTTGTGGATAGTTGTCTCATTGGCAATCATACCACATCTTCTTTTTTATACCACTGTCAATATTTAGAAAACCCTTTACCGTGCCATATTTATAAGGCTCCAATATGAAACAATTCAAACGAAAATATCAACGGCCATAATGTAAAACACCTTACAAAGATAAAAACATATTACAAATATTTCCTGCATGCGACTTCTTTAACTTACGAAACACTATCTTTAGAAAAAAAGGTGTAAACAAATTATTTTGTCTCTTAAATTTAAAAGTCTACTCCAGATTTAATCAGTCTCAACTGTTCATACATACATTAACGAGATATTTACTAACATGACTAAGTCCTGTATACCAAAATACTAATTTCATTTTCATTATGAAACTAGTCTATTGAACTCCACGTTGACTGTTGACATCTAAAGTCAAAACGCAAAGTTTTATTCTAGCTGTTTGCTGTAACATCACTGTCTCAGGTTAAGGGAGGGTTGTGCGCTTACAAACATGTTTAATCACGCCACAGTGTTTATGCACCTGTTTAAACTAGGAGCTTGAACTACAGTTGAGTTTCAAACCAAGAACATAATAAAACGGAGCAAGTGTTCATTGTCTAGATGTAAGAGAGTTTCAAAATTTTGTATTCAAATTTTAACATGCATATAGACAAGTAAGAAATGTATAAAAAGGACTGATAAGAAAGAAGGCAGTCCATCCTAAAATTAAAAAATGTATGTAGGAAAGGGTGTCAGATACTAATATAATAATAAAATTATATCACTATATAGGTTACATCGGCAGATGACATAGTCTGGGTTTTATGTACTACTATAGGAAAAATATTCTCATATCGACCTCATGCAAATTCTATAATTGTTATATAAGCCCTGTCAATTTGCCACAAATAGAACAAACATTCATTTGATTGGTGTTAACTATCATAATTGTATGTAGGACAGAAGTGTAACATTGCCATTAAAGTTGGAGGTTTGTCATGCCACAAAACCAGGTTCAACCCACCATTTTTTTCTTTAAATGTCCTGTACCAAGTCAGGAAAATGGCCAAATGTTCATATTATAGTTCGTTTCTGTTTGTGTTACATTTAATGTTGTGTTTCTGTTGTGTCGTAGTTTTCCTCTTATATTTGATGCGTTTCCCTCAGTTTTAGTTTGTAACCCGAATTTGGTTTTTTTCTCAATCAATTTGTAAATTTCGAACAGAGGTATACTACTGTTGCCTTTATATATACTAAAACTATAATAAGTTGTGTGTACAAGAGAGGTGACAGATATTGAAGATATCTTCAGAAGTTCAAAAACATTGTTTAACAATCAAAACCGGCAACACACAAACAACATTGCTCAAAACACAGCATAGAAACTTTAGACTGAGAATCAAGAACCTAACCAAAAACTGGATGTGATCTTATGTGCTCTAGAAGGGTAGGCATAGTCTGCTCCCCATGTGGCACCCGTAAATGTTTATCAACTTATCAACAAACAATGCAAAACACCTACAAGATTCGTAAAATCTGTTTTACTACAACATCATAGAATTAATTTGTATAGTTAAGGTTGTTGTCATTTTATAATAAATAATAGAAGTACAAAATTTAAAGCTACTTTTATTAAATACTTCTGTTAGGATTTGTTAGTAGACATAAACATAAAATACAATACACATAAATGATGAGGATGAAATATATTGCACATGCCCTTGTAAATGACTTAATACAGTTCCTTCACTTTAGAGAATTCTTTTTGGTGTGAATGTATCGTCACATCCAACCTTTACACAACTACATGCCGTGGGGATCTTCTCGGCATGGAGAGTTATTCTTCCATTGTCACTGGGGCATAACACTGCCATGGTTCTGGTGACGTAATTGGTTGGTCGACAGTAATAATCCTTTTGTGGTGCATAATGGAATCTGCATTTTGTTGTTCTCTTATGGCTGTAAAATTAAAAGTAACAACAAATTAAAGTAACAAAATAACGTCATATTGAACAAAATATATATAACTCTCTAGGAATAAGTTAAATGGGATGCAGGTTACAAACCAATGAAACAAATATCAAATGATACAAATAACCCAAGGTATATAATGAAAGCGAACTCAAGTCTTCAACGGTAGACATATGTGAGGGTTTGGATAGGTGTTGTGTTTTTGTAATTTCCCCCATTTTTCAATTGTGTTTACTCATAATTCTCTATTCTTAATATGTTGGCCTATTTTTTTCTATTTGTTGCCCGGTTTTCTGCATTTGTGGCCCTTTATTATCTATTCCGTTTACCCTACCCATACCTTAATGTGTCTCATTCATTTACAATAGGATAAAGCAATACATGTAGATTAGGGAAAACACATATACTAATTACAAGCTATAAGGGACAAGATTGGATAGTATGGGAATCGAGGGATCATTAATCATTCGTTGATAAGGATATCAGGGACTGTCGAAGTAATAGACAATACAACAGACATCACCAACCACTTCCATTCGACTCCTAGTTATAAAGTGCAAACAACAAGGAATATGGTTGATATAGACTAACATGATACAGGCATACTACGTTGGGGCATTGCATTAAACATGCGAAAATATGTATGTTTATAATATGAAAATAATCAACTCATTAACTAGACCAACAATCACATTATATTCCAGGGGATTACCAAAAATATGAATCGTAAGGATCAGCTACAGTAACATGGTCACGTTTAGCCTATATATCATTTTGGCCTAACTACAGTTGCATGTCTTTTTATTTGGATTGGTTGCCATTTAATTCAGAAATATTTAGCGTTTTTTCTCTCATTTTCTGTATTAATTCGTTTATTATTAACACATGAATAAGAGGAAGCGTTACTTATACTTTAGAACGACAGCAACCAAACTCTAAACAAGGCATACTTTTCTTCTATTTTTACTTTAGTTTGGTTGATCATAGTGCTCGTTTTTTTTTATAACTTTATGATATGTTTGAGACTAAATATCTACTCACCCTATACACTCCACTTTATAAATAGTTTGGACTCCTCGGTCGCCTAAAACGACTTCACAAATTTCATCGCCTAGTTTTTTACCAGTCATTATTTGGTTGATGGATCTATAAATATGGGTCACCAGTGTGCGTACTTCCCTGCACATAGGGAATTTATGGATCTTTGCCATTTTCGTCATTCTGAAATGAAAACATGCATTGAAATATTTATCTAAATCATTTTGTGACAATATGACGTTATTCTAGTGTAGTTTTTATCACGAAATAAAAGAGTATTTTAAGACATATTAACACATGGTAAAGTTAAAATTACTGTAAAATGTTACTAGTATTACTGCAAACAGTCATGTGTTTTTTTTTTTAAATATATTAAAATACTAATAATAATAAAAAAAAAAAAAAAAAAGATTATAGAAAAAAAAGTAAAAAGTGAAATGATTAGAAGTAACATATTAGTTGGTCAGAGTAAAATGTCTTACGATGTATGCCTTTTATTTGCTTTGATCTAAATCAAAAACTCATACTCAACATGTAGCAAGGTAGAAAAACAAACATAAACCATAAAGTATAAACTTATCAGAAAAACAAACATAAACTATAAAGTATAAACTTATCGGAAAAACAAACATAAACTATAAAGTATAAACTTATCGGAAAAACAAACATAAACTATAAAGTATAAACTTATCGGAAAAACAAACATAAACTATAAAGTATAAACTTATCAAAATGAGTTTATAATGTCATACGTTCATGTCATATTTAAAGTCATTACTGTTTATTTATATTCATTATTGGTCATAACTATTCATTACTTTATCTTTTTTAAACATAAGTATGTATTGATTATTTAATTTTTCATTTTAAACATAAGTAAGTATTGATTGTTTAATTTTTCATTTTAAACATAAGTAAGTATTGATTGTTTAATTTTTCATTTTAAACATAAGTAAGTATTGATTGTTTAATTTTTCATTTTAAACATAAATAAGTATTTATTGTTTAATTTTTCATTTTAAACATAAGTAAGTATTGATTGTTTAATTATTCATTTTAAACACAAGAAAGTATTGATTGTTTAATTATTCATTTAAAACATAAGTAAGTATTGATTGTTTAAATATTCATTTTAAACCAAATAGTATTAAATCGATACAAAACGTCTTCAAAATTAAAACTAGCATCATTATTTCTGCATTATTCTAAAAAAAAGAAAGAAATCTGAGCCCTATTTTGTGATTGTGAGTATTTATTTCATTCTAAAAAAACAACAAGATAGCAAACATTGAAATGTGTTGATGTAAAAGATTTGTATCAGCTCCAAATTGAACAAGAGTTCATAAAAAAAAAACTCATTTAGATGCTATAGGTTTTGAATGAAACAAAAACAATTAATATGCACTCTGACCGTTCCGTCTCAAGACATTTCTCAAGACAACATTATAAAATCGTCAGTGCTTAATTGAAATTTCTATTTTTAAAATTTATTTACCCAGATCCTCTGATATCCTCAACTGCATTTTGTTTAGAGAAAACGTGTTTTGAAACACCGTCGCATTCTTTGCTGTGTTTTAAGTAATTCACAAAACTTCCATCTGAGTCTTTCATTGCTTGACGGCTGTAAGAGAGAGTTTTATTTATATTTCATGAAAAAGTCAATCACATCTGTAATTTCAAGGCTGTTCAATAAGCCTTAACTGTATGTAGAGATAAGGTGATTTAATTAGTATGAAGCGGTAAGATGATTTATTTAGTATAAAATGGAAGCATAATTTGACTAATCTACAATCTACTTATTTTCATATTAAAACACAATGACTGTAATACTATACAAAATTATGAAATATCGGATCTAGTGAATGTTTTTTTTTTAAATTTGTATTTGTTTTTGCATTAAGTGAAGCATGTGTGTTCATTCTGATCTTGGATCTTTACTTTTTGTACTTTCTGTTGTAACATATCACCAACGTTTTAATGGACTTTGGATAAACCTCAATGATTACCTCGGAATCTTATGTAATTTGTAAGTGCTGCCATTATATTTTCAATTATTGCATAACCATGGCATCTATGATGAGTTTACTTGTTAATAACATTTCGTATAATAAGAGTACTTACATGTTATATCTAACGTAGGTTTCTGGAACCTTACTCTTATCACAAATCCATTCCTGTGGTGGTAGACATTGTCTATACAACAAGTCGTATTTCTGACAGAGCTGCCATTTGTTACTCTTCGGATTAGGGAGAGCAGTAGCAAGCGTCACAGCTATGACAGCAATATAAAGTTGAAGTGGAACCTGAGAGAAAAATAATACGTGTTTTTAAAGGAACTTCTTTTCTGCTATCTTAAGTTTTATCTATTTTATGATAGTTTTTGTTCACAGGAATAATATGCTTAAAGTTTATCATACATTTCATCTTATATAGTTTATTTATTCAAACAATTTATGCTTTAATATCTTCAAATGAATGAAAAAACACGATGCTCAAATAAACAAACTTCTATTAGCAAAAAAGTGAAAACAGAGAAAACATATATATATGACAAAAGAGAGAGGGATTTCTGATGCAACAGTTAGGAACTCTTGATCCTGATGAACTCAATGAGAGAGATGAAAATAATTTAAAACAACTCTAAATAATAATCTTGAAATCATAAAAATTGATTTATAGAAATTCATACAGTTTATTGAATATCCAAATTCTGTTAGACTTTTACTCCAGCTTTATGTAGTTTGAGCTACAAACATGTATTTTTATAGAACATCAATAAATATGTTAAACTTTAACTCAAATTTTGTGAAGTTCAAGCTTAATTTCTTTTTTGTCATGCATCCGATTTCACCATGAGAGATGCGCATGCCTAATGAAGCTAATTTGTTTAGCGATATATTGTGTAAATGTATTTAAAAATCTTATAGAACTTTTTAATATATTAATTAAATTTCATAAATGTTTTCTTAAAACATCTACATAATCTTACCATTTATAGACTTTCATATAGACTTCTTTCAAATAAAGCAATATATTCATAATATTTCCCATAGAAAAAAGTTTTCCTTTAGAAAATAGTTTTATCCAAATAGGAAATTTGTTTTTCTTTTAACTGTGACCTTAACTTTAAATTTAGACAAATTTGTCATATTTTAATAGTTGTTCATAAACTTTTACTCATTATAAGAAATTCTTTTTAAATTAATTAAGATTTAATCTTACCATTGTAAATTCTTGTTCTGAGTCAAAATTAAATCTGATTTCTAAACTAGAAAACATGGATATTTATATGCTTAAAAGAGGAAATTAACTTCTATGATTTTTTTACATCGTTTTTTGATTCGTCCTTTTATTTGTACGTTATAAACTGATGTATTACTTAAAAGTCTTAAGGCTATGTTAACTAAATAAAAGTTACGTCTCACCAATGATTATCATATGAATGTTTTGACAACATTCGAATTGCAAACTAATCTTTTGTTTTCTACTAAAGTGGCTAATTATGGTTTTGAATATTTGACGTAATAGAGTCATACGAGTTGCGATTGGCTCTTGAATCCTTTTCCTCGTTGCATTAAAATACATAAAAGAAACGAAATTGTGAGTTATTCAGAATATACAGTTGTTCTAGCGATTTAAACATGGTAAGAAAAGACTATCATTCACTTATCATATCTCAGTTCAGTAAAGCTGCACAAACTATGACAATTAATTGAATTGAAATAACTTTTTGATGATTGGTAATATATAAATATGGTATAAATATCTAGTTATTCAGTTAATGTCTTTTATATCCGAAGACTTTACCCACAAATATAATCAAATTGTTGTTATAACAATTCTAAACTTTTCTTTTATCTAGATGCATATTTTTGTTGTTTGGTTTGCGGTATTGGGAGTATCTGGCGCTTACAAGTGTATGGATCCTCCAGAAATGCATTGGCCTGATAGGGTCAGAATATGTGATGGAAACTTTAAAAATAATCTTGGATGTGATGATAAAAGATTTCCGTATAACCAGTAAGTACATTGTTCAACCAGTTTTGTTCTGGCGAGTTCTATACATCGTTCTAAATCATAAATATGAAAATTGTTCC
This sequence comes from Mytilus galloprovincialis, assembly GCF_965363235.1. Taxonomy (NCBI): domain Eukaryota; kingdom Metazoa; phylum Mollusca; class Bivalvia; order Mytilida; family Mytilidae; genus Mytilus; species Mytilus galloprovincialis. The sequence continues at coordinate 61,688,369 of NC_134847.1, forward strand.
TGATTGAATTTCTGATTAAGATATTAAGAATTCGGTCATTTTGTTATTTATCTTTATTTTTTTCTTGTAGAAAAATCTTTTGAAGAATTTGCTTTATATTGTTTGATATATCACATCTTTTGAATAATTAAAAAAAAAACAGAAACCAAAAAGACAAATACCAATCAAACCTTAGAAAGATTAAATACAAAATTAAACTGAGAAAGATAACATACTAAATTAAAACTAAGAAAGATTAGATAAACCATGCAAGTTTCATATACATATATAGATAGATAAATATATTTAAGTCTGAAAATTACACCAAACAGTGTTAGAATATATATATATATATATTATATATATCAGCTGGCATTTTATATATGTATTTCAAACGATGTAAGTGGATAAAATCTACGTTACGTGTACAATTTTGTACACTTAATATGTTTGAGTTTTCATTCATATGCACAGATGATCAACATATCCTACCAGGTATTCTCACAAAAAAGCACACGATTAATGTTGTAGATCTGTAGATGAAAAGTATATGATTGAGCATTACACGTTATACACATACTTTTCAAAATTAAGGATATTCTCAAACAATTACACGACAAGAACTTCTCACTGACGAGACATTCTATTATTATGACTATATTAACATATAGATGAGACTTCTTTTTTTTTTATTTTCAAATTACTAGTGTATTATACTATGATGAATATTGTTATAACTAAAATGTATACCTTTTTCATTGTGTTGCAATTTTTATTTCAGTGATCATATAGAAAGCGCCCTTCAAGCTGACAGAGATCTTCTATCCTTCGTTGAGGATTCATGTAAAATATACTCTCCAGAACTTCCCCTTGAATATGAGTAAGTTTATCTTTATATTTGAAAATAATTTTTATGACAATTGTCACTATCGAGGGAATAAAAACTTTTCTAAACTGGGTGTTTTAGTAGACACTGGATGTAATTATTATTATCTGGTTGTTCTAAAAATGACAACCAACTGTCTGATAGTAAGCAAATATTCGACGAAAGAACATTTTATCAATTTCGTGCGTCCGAATAGCTTTTACTGATTCACTTTCATCATGAATCATAAAAACAAACAAATGTATAACAAGTAAAGACGATAGAATCTTTATCACCAAGATGGAGATAACACGAATGTCTTTTAAATAACATTTGTTAAAAAAGTTAAAGCTTCATTACTAGTTAATGTGTCATTGCATCAAAGTCAAAACATCAATCATCAATGTGTTATTAGAAATCAGTCCAAGTATTCATCCACGAAGTGTTTTACACCAAAATCATAATTTTGTCTCAATGTGTTATAACAACAATGTCCGAATATTCAACAACTTGGTGTTATTACAAAACGGTCCCAATATTCAACCACATTGTGTCATAACATTAACCGCAATGTGTTAAATGCAGAAAAGTAAATAATATTGCTATGAGTTTACCCTATAGTCCATTCTTTTACTTGAAATAACATTTTATATTTGTCCCCCTTTATTTAAAGGCAATGTCCAATTGATGGCGGAGAGCTTGGAAAAACATTAGGGAGATGTGAGAAGGTTTGTGATGGCGAATATGTTAATGTTACAGCTGTAAATGTGCAAATGGTAGACGAAAGAACTAGGGTGTCACGTTGGAGCAAGTGTTATGTTATACGTCCATGGGAACAGAAAGTTTACTACATGAACTGCAAGTAAGTAGATATGTTTCACACATCTGTTTTCTTTCTCAGGCGCCGCCTTTAAAAAAATCATTTATTATCAACAATGTAGTAGTGGTAGTACCAAAAGACAAACTTGTTCACATGGATATATAAAGTTGTGGTGTGAGTGCCAATGAGACAACTCACCATCCAAGTCACAATTTATAAAAGTCAACCAATATAAGTCAAAATACGGTCTTGAACACGGAGCCTTGACTCACAACGAACAGTAAGTGAACAGTTTCTAATACTTTAATTGTTATTTTATAAACCTTTATCCCAATTTACTTATTGGCAAATGAATAGGTTCATTCTCATCTTCTTCGATTCTTTTGTATCTCTGATCAAAATTGAAGATTAAAAGCTTGCTTATTTAAATACACCAAATAACTTATGATTTATTTTTTATTGCAGAAGTGATAAACCTACTTTTGCAAGCAGTACTAGTTCATTTAAGTGTGTTCCAGACAACTTTATCAGACGTAGGGTTGCCGTATTTTGTCCAGAATTTAAAGAACACCAATGTCAGAAAGTGGACATTGAATTACCCACTAACTGTGCTGCAAGTCGATTTGAATGTGTTAAACCGAAGAAATCAAAGGAACAAAAAGTAAACAGTTTCTTTGATTCTTTGTTTTTGTAGTTAGTTTTTTTAAAGAACTATCCTCCCGGCGTGCTGTAGTTCAAATCTTACGGTATCATCAAAACCATTCTGAAAAAAGAAAAAAAAAGTTTTGAACCTCAGAGATTTGAACAAATTTGATTTTCTTATTTAAATCCATGCAGACTGTGATTTTAAGTTGTTTTTTGTAATATTGTTCATTTCATCATCATCCATTATGTCATGTTCTTTTTATATTGACTTATGTGAAAATAAAACAATAACTTTATTTATCCAAGTCTTTAGTCTCTTTGTGTTAGTGTAGACTAGTTAATAATTGACATTAGTTATTTGTCATGAGTTTATTTAATTTTCCATTAATGAATAGATAGCATGTCTTGCGAGAGGTTTGGAATGCCATTAAACCAGGTTAAGGTGGTACCTAATACTTTCACTAAAATTAATTTGGCTTTTTTAATTTTCATAAAATTTTGTCAAAGTATTTACTTTGACCCTTTAACTAAAATATAAAAATTTTAAAAATTTTGAACCAACCGCTTTGTCAGAAAAATGCCACTGGTTATCTAGCAGTTTGACAAAGACCAATTTTGATCATTGAGAAGCTTAATATTCCCTTTACAGCACAATGTAATTAAGCTGACTTTACAGAGTTATCTCCCTGTAGTGTTAGGTACCACCTTAAACCCTATATTTTATCTTAGAATGTCCTGTACCAAGTCAGGAATATGGCACTTATTATCAAATAGTTCGTTGTATGTGTGTTGGCGTTTGTTTTTGTTGCACTTCAGTGTTCCTGTTGTTCCTCTGTTTTCCTCTTATAGTTGATATGTTGTCCTCAGTTTTTGTCTGTAACCCGGATTTTTTTTCTCAATTGATTTATTACTTTTGAACACCGAGATAAAAAAATATTTATACAACAACTTTACAAATACAATACAAAATTACAATCCTGCTATCTATGACGAGTTTATTTTAGGGATGTCAAAAGATCGGAAATATAAGACTCGTGTAGTCGGTCATTTTACTTTCAAGTACTCGAGTTCTCGGATAAATCTTCAATGTCCAGTGAAAAGTTTCTTAAATTGTTGGGATGTGATATTTTTTTATTACCCCTTAACAACTTAATTATTATAAGTTGACATCGCTAGACATCTTAACGAAAGACTTACGTATTGTTGCAGAACTCAAACTGTGCGACTACAAAATATAACTTGATCCTATGTAATGTGTATTGCTAGTCAAATTTTGTATTAATAAAACAAGGAATTACGCACCACCGTTTCTAAAAAATAACGTATTATAAAAGCAATGATTGGTTGTGTGTTCACGAACCACATCAGAAATATGCCAATAAAACCACCAATATGTTCATAAAGTACAACTTGAGAGACAATCTGTATAAGCTGTTCCTGTGGAGTTAGAACTTTTCATATAACGACTTGTCTTATAATTTGTCAAAAAGAAATTGGACTTTAGATTACTCATTTGAAACGATATTTAATCATAAATTAAACAATAATAAAATATAACAAAAATGAAAAACTTATAACATTAAATATAGATCTCAGACCAATCATGTGTACTCAGAAGTCTTGATTAACAAACAAAGACAAATAGTAATTAAAATGTCAATTGTTCTTGAACAAATGAGAGGTCTTTCCTTTTCGAAATGTAAAGTACATGTTCCAATTGGCGTTGAATGCATTGAAAAGCTCTCAAACACACACAAAACCGTTAAAAAATGACAAAAACAACAAATTCGATAATTTGGACATGACCTTGACTTTTGACCTTGTAACCTTTGTGAAGGTCATTGGTCCACAATGTCATTGTAAAAGACCCCATGGGTCTAGGACTTTTCGTTCAAGAGTTAAAGCTAATTTTACCTTTTCAGAAACCGTTAACGGGGGTTATGCCCCTTAAGAATATGTCAAATCCTTTCGGTCAAAATGTAAAAAAGTTGTGCCTCAGTCACCTAAACATTTTTCACTGTTTACTATTTCTGTAAGATTAAACGTTTTTGAGATATCGTCTAAAAAGTTGAAAGGTCAAAGGTCAAGGTCAACCTTAAAAACATTTAAAACACACTAAAAAACCTTAAAATAAGGTCAAAAACACATAATTCGCTATTTGGGACATGTCCTTGACCTTTGACCTTGTGACCTTTGGCAAGGTCATTAGTCCCCAATGTCATTGCTGAAGACACCATGGGTCTAGAACCTTTGGTTATATAGTAAAAGCTGATTTTGTCTTTTCAGAAACCTAAATCAGGGGTTATGCCCCTTACAGAAAGGTCAAATCTCTTCGGTCAAAATGTAACAAAGTTGCGCCTTAATGACCCAAACATTTTCCACTATTCAAAACTTCTGTAAGTATAATGGTTTCTGAGATTATCCGGTAACAAGGTGTTAGGTCAAAGGTCAAGGTCAACATACACATTTGACCTTGAGGTATTTTTCAAAGTCACATGAATTGATGATGAATGGTGAAGATCCTAGGTGTCTATGACTTACGGTTTCTGAGTTTGGGTGGCCAACCGACACCGGTTAATTTTAATAGGGGCATAACCCTACCAATGAGTCGTTGAATCCTTTCGATCCAAATGTGACGAAGAACCGGGGTCTGGTCCTGAACAAATTTCACCCTTTGTTTTTTTTTCTACCTATTACGGTTACGGTGTTGGAACGGTAACAAGGTTTTTGGGTTTCGGAGGGATTACTCCGAACCGACAAAATATTTCGACTCACAGGGTGAGTTCCAGATAGGTATTCATGACACCGATACAAAGTGTGAACATGAAAGCGACACGTCTTACGGTTAAGGCTGCTAACTTCGTCAAAGTTTGGCGGAAGAATAATAATAAACAGAAGAAATACAGTAAGGTCTTTCCCTTTTGTAAAAGGAAACCTTAATTATGTAAATAATATTAAGGTTACGGCTTGTTAGTTATTTATTCATGTAAGTGTTCCGCCGTGTACAAACACCGTTACAAATGTCTCTAATTAGTTGCGTAAGGTTCACCACAGGGAACTTTGACTTTGTTTTTGTACCCACAACTACGGATGAAAGATATTTCTAAATTTTGTTACAAGTCCTGCACATGAACAACTCTTCTCGAAAGGAACAGGCTATTCTAGTACTGCTTAATCACTTTTTGCGATTATAGATAAAACGGAGACTAATCTATAACATAAAGGAGGAAGGATAAACGAATTTACGTTGTGTTTAGATATTATTATTTCAGTATTACGAAGGATATTCAGAAGAGAACTAAATAAATATAAGCTAGATTTATCAAAGGCAAACGAGTATCCGAGTACTAAAACTGTACTCGAGTACTCGACCTTCCACGCGAGTACCCGAGTACTCGAGTACTCGTTGCAATCACTAGTTAATTTAAAATGGGACGTGAACTCACTGCCTATAATTTGTGGCACTTGATCAAACTGTCGGTAACCGATGACATATGAATACATGGCATACAACTGATGGCACTTAAACACACTGCCTACTACTGATTTGTCTTTAACTGATGGTAACTTAACACAAAAAACACTCCTTTAATACTGCAGACATATCAATCCGAATACTTAAGGCACATAAACTCACTGCTTGCTAATGATTTCACGTGAAATCACTGCCGAATACTGATTGCACTCTAACACACATTTTATAACTAATGCCACGCGAACAAACTTATTATAACTGATTTCATGTGAATATAATACCTTTTGAACGAAATGTGCGCCTCTCCTTGTCGACCTCTTCATAAATACATATGAGTCGGAGCTCCATTTTCCACTTGTGAAAAACAAGAAAATCTAATTGGTAAATTTTGGTGCATTAGCCTTTATATGCCAGGAATATTGTTCATGTACAACAAATCTCCATGATAGAGGAATTAAAGTTGTATAAAATTATAAACACGACGGGTGCCACATGTTGAGCAAGATTTGCTTCCTCTTCTGTAACACCTGATACCACCCCTAGTTTTTGGTGGGGTTTGTGTTGCATATTCTTTAGTTTTCTATGTTGTGTCATGTGTACTATTGTTTGTCTGTTTGATTTTTTTCATTTTTAGCCATGGCGTTGTCAGTTTATTTTCGATTTATGGGTTTGACTGTCCCTCTGGTATCTTTCGTCCCTCTTTTATATATCTAAGTTGGCGGTAATTTTATTATGCAGTGTATTAAATTTTCTGTACCCTTCACTACAATATTTTTGAGGTCTAAATTGTCCACACTGTATTTCCGTTTAAATTGTGGGATAGTTCGTGGGTTTCTTGTAGTTTGATTTAAATCATTTCATTTTCTGACAGTAGATAATATGAATGACTTTCCTTTTATGATTTATTATATGACCTAAAAAGGATTTACAATATAACCAGATCCAACTAAGGTCAAATTTGCCTTATAATGGTAGAATTTACTTCCCATCCAAATGCCATTTGTAATACAAACGTCTGTGTGTGGCATCGGCAATAGGCAGAATGTTATGGTCTATGTTACATAGGCCTTACAATCGATATATATACCATTTATGAATTATAGTCATTTCGTATCCTAACTTTTTTGTACCCCCCATTTCGTACCCTGGCAAAAACAATTTCGTACCCTGACCATGTCGTACCTTGACCATTTCGTACCTCATGGCATATTAACATGTAATACCATTTCGTTCCTCATGGAAGATTAATATGTATTGCCTTATCGTACCTCATGAAAGGTTAGTATGTAATACCATTTCGTACCTCATGGAAGATTTATATGTATGCCATTTCGTACCTCATGGAAGATTAATATCTATGCCATTTCGGAGCTCATGTATATGCATGCCATTTCGTACCTCATCAAGGATCTATATGTAAAACTATTTGTACGATCATCTTCGGACAAGGTGATCTATTGACTGTCTGTTATTTCTCTAATTAAAAAGCCATAGCAAGTTCTTTGATTGGTCATATAAGGTGCAAATACGTATGCAAACACTTTGACTCATGGCTTACTTTTTGAGTAAAAGTCAGCTTGTGTCCCTTTTCACTGCATTTCCTGACAAATACAACTATTAATTACTATAAAAACAGTAGCAAATAATTATGTCTTTGTTGGTTAATTAACCTCATACTTTTCGAGTTTAACAAATAATTAAGATCAAATCCTGCAAAAAAACAAAGCATAATTATAACTATTGAAGTTTCCAAGTGCTGCTTAATCAAACCAATCATCGGTGTTTATAAAATTGTTACGTTTAAATGCATAATTTTATTTAATATATTATATTTAAAAAAAAACTTAAAATCATGATAAATTTTTCAAAATATGATAACATGTATTAAGCCTATGAGGTACGTAATGGTAGATGCATTTTGCGCATAGGTTACGAAATGGATATTATCGTTGGTACCAAATGGTAAATGTTGGGTACGACATGGCAGATTTGGGTACGAAATGGCAGAGGTATGAAATGGTCAGGGTACGAAATGACTTGTTTCCACAGACATAATCATGATAATAGGTAAAAACGTCAAAAGTTTTGGTATACCAGTTAAATTTGTCATACAATCTTAATCATTAGAAAAACAAATTAATGTTTCAACAAAGAAACCCTAAAACACATTTACTAGTAAACAAAGTACATAAGCAAAATGGAAAGACAATAACTCACAATTAACCTTCGCACAATAACACAATGGTATGTATAGGTACCGAGCAACGTCATATGTATTATAAAAGATTTTTTTCTATATAAGGACAAGACGTTCTTTGACATATCCGTGGCCTCAGATACTGATTTTCTTTAGTTTGACTCCCAGCTGCAAGCTCTTGAATACCATATGAGTTGGGAAATGTATATTTTATATGTATGTGACTTTCATTTATTTCTTCTTGTGCTTCTGCTATTGTGGGAACAATTTATAATTTCAAAAGTAAAATAATCTCGCTTATCATAGACTTCCGTTGTGAGATGACCGCTTATATCAATTTGAGGTATAAGTCTAAAATATGTATTTCTAGTTCTTAAGGACATATTATAGGAACACAATCAAAAGTCAAATGAAAACTTTGCATTGTTAATGGAAAGACCATCATCAATGTATCGAAATGTGAAATTAAATGATCGGATTTCTTAAATTTTCTTGTTTTTTATAAGTGGCAGGTGGACTCATTTGAAAATAAGAAAAGGTCGACAAGGGGAACAATACCGAAGTACCAAAAACAAACCAAACGCAAATACACATAAAATGAACTATGGGCTTTGCTCATTGCTAAACCGTTGGCCGTACAGTATCCTGTAGTCATTGTTGAAGGCCGTACAGTGATCTATAATTGTCAATTTCTGTGTCATTTTGATCTTTTGTGGAGAGTTGTCTAATTGGCATTCATACCATATCTTCTTTTTTATATTTGATAATAACTGCCATATTCCTGACTTGGCACATGACATTTTAAGATGAAATATAGGATTTTACATGGTTTAATTTCTATACCTCACACAAGACATGCTATCTATTTTCAATGGAAAATTAAAGTAACTGATGACAAATGGGCTCTTGATTAGTAGTAAAATCTTCTTAACTAATATCAATTATTAACTATTCTACACGGAAAAAAACTACAAGTCTCGTATAAATACAGTTGGTGTTTTATTTACACATAAGTCACTATTACAAGAACATGGCATAATGGATGATGAAATGAACAATACAACAAACAAAAACATAATATCAGTCTGCATGGATATAAAATGGGAAAACAAAACTTTCCAAATCTATGAGGTTCAAAATTTAAAGCATGTTATCTATTTCTTCCTGCCGTGTTGCTTTTACTGATAACATTAAATTGAGCTACATCACATCGTGTTGATACATTTCTGTAGTTTAGAGAAAACTACAAAAACAAAGAATCAAAGAAACTGTTTACTTTTTGTTCCTTTGATTTCTTCGGTTTAACACATTCAAATCGACTTGCAGCACAGTTAGTGGGTAATTCAATGTCCACTTTTTGACATTGGTGTTCTTTAAATTCTGGACAAAATACGGCAACCCTACGTCTGATAAAGTTGTCTGGAACACACTTAAATGAACTAGTACTGCTTGCAAAAGTAGGTTTATCATTTCTGCAATAAAAAATAAATCATAAGCTATTTGGTGTATTTAAATAAGCAAGCTTTTAATCTTCAATTTTGATCAGAGATACAAAAGAATTGAAGAAGATGAGCATGGACCTCTTCATTTGCCAATAAATAAATTGGGATAAACGTTTATAAAATAACAACTAAAGTATTAGAAACTGTACACTAGCTGTTCGTTGTGAGCTAATGTGTTCAAGACCGTACTTTGACCAATAATTGTTGACTTTTATAAATTGTGACTTGGATGGAGAGTTGTCTCATTGGCACTCATCTAACAACTTCTTATATCTATGTGAACAAGTTTGTCTTTTGGTACTACCACTACTACATTGTTGATAATAATGGAAAAAATTTTAAAAAGGCGCATGAGAAAGAAAACAGATGTGTGAAACATAACTACTTACTTGCAGTTCATGTAGTAAACTTTCTGTTCCCATGGACGTATAACATAACACTTGCTCCAACGTGACACCCTAGTTCTTTCGTCTACCATTTGCACATTTACAGCTGTAACATTAACATATTCGCCATCACAAACCTTCTCACATCTCCCTAATGTTTTTCCAAGCTCACCGCCATCAATTGGACATTGTCTTTAAATAAAGGAGAGCAATAATATAAATTTTATTTAAAGGAAACGAATAAACTGAAATGTAACCTCATAGCAGTATTTAAGAGATAACTGTATTGTATTTGAAGCTTTAAGGACGTCCATCGGTAGTTTTACTGTCGCAAATTTAGTTTACCTGGCGACGCGGAGCGGAGACAGGTAAACGGGTATTTGCGACAGTAAAACTACCGATGGACGTCCTCAAAGCTTCAAATACAATACAGTTATCTCTATTCTAATGCAAAACAAGTTCATAATTAAATTTCAATCATTATTTCAGTGTAAAACCTTCATTAAAGAAAATTCCGCGAAAAGATGTTATCTTCTTTGGTCCCTACACTAGATGACGTCATAGGTATGCTTCCGGCGTCAAACATAAACACCGTGCGTTTTCTGGCTTCTGTGCCGCTTCAGAATGTAATAAAATTTGATAAAAGGAAGATTTTTAGGCGCAACAAGTGAGTTTTGTGTTTATTATTGTAGAAATAACATGTCAATACATTGCGAAATTCAAAATGTCGGCTTCCTTAGTTACAGACAAGGAGATAGAGAATTTTACGCTTGCTGTCATCCAATCAGAACAATTGTTACAACATAATTGCATTAGAATAATTACTTTGCTGCATTAAACACATTGCGGTTAATGTTATGACACAATGTGGTCGAATATTCGGACCTTTTTGTATTAACATTAAGTTGTTGAATATTCGGACTTTGGTGTAACAACACTTCGTGGATTAATACTTGGACTGATTTCTAATGACACACTGATGATTGATGCTTTGACGTTGATGCAATGACACATTAAATAGAATTGAAGTTTAAACTTTTTAAAAAAAATGTAATTAAAAGACAACCAGATAGTAATAATTACATCCAGTGTCTACTAAAACATACTCGTTTAGAAAAGCTCTTTCATCCCCTCGATAGTGACGGAGGTAATAACAATTATTTTCTAATTTATAGATAAACTTACTCATATTCAAGAGGAAGTTCTGGAGAGTATATTTTACATGAATCTTCAACGAAGGATAGGAGATCTCTGTCAGCTTGAAGGGCGCTTTCTATATGATCACTAGAATAAAAATTACAATACAATAAAAACAGGTATACATTTTACTGATAACAATATTCATTAAAGTATAATACTCTAGTAATTTGAAATATAAAAATGAAGTCGTGGTGTGATTGCCAAAAAGACAACTTTTCACAAGAGAAATTGCACAGAAATTAGCATATATAGGTGAAAAATAATTTTATAACTACACATTTAATGTTCCAGATTTTTGTATGGGTAACGTATGCTCAATAGAATATTTGCCAATCAATCTTTAACAAATCTGTTCTCTGGAGTGAGTTGCTTACTTTACAATCACAGAGGCCGGTGTGTTAAAATGTTATTTCAAAAAAATTATTCGGTGTATAAATATCAACATAGATGCCATAGATCAGTAAAAAGTTATCATCTATATGTTAAGGGTGTACTTAGGTGAGGTTTTGGAATTTGTGTCAATTTACCAAAATTTTAGAAGATTCTTGATTTTCTTTCTTTTGGTTTGAGACTTAAATAATACCGATGCAAATATAAGGTAAAAGTCTGAGTCAACCTTTCCCCGCCACATTTTAAATCTCAAATATCTCGAAAAAGAGGTCCATGATTTTTTTTCCTTAATTGATGCTCTACCAGCTTATAGTATCAATTTTAATTTCTTAATTTCTTAATTTTTTACCTAACCTCACCTAAGTACTTCCTTTATATGTCTATAATAATATTTCCTAGAATTTCTCTTCCATGAGAAATTCTCGTCGTGTAATTGTTTGAGAATATCCTTAATCTTGACAAGTACGTGTATACAATGTAATGCTCAATCATCGTTTGAAACACATATACAATGCCAGTTTACAATTAACAAGAAAAAAAGTTGAATAGCAAAATGACCGATTTCTTAATATCGCATTTAGAAATTCAATCAGGAACAATTTTTAAATTTATGATTTAGAAAGATGTTTAGAACTCGCCAGAACAAAACTGGTTAAAGAATGTACTTACTGGTTATACGGAAATCTTTTATCATCACATCCAAGATTATTTTTAAAGTTTCCATCACATATTCTGACCCTATCAGGCCAATGCAGTTCTGGAGGATCCATACATTTGTAAGCGCAAGATACTCCTAACACCGCAAACCAAACAACAAAAATATGCATCTAGATAAAAGAAATGTTTAGAATTACAGTAACAACAATTTGACAATATTTGTGGGTACAATCTTCGGATATAAAAGTCATTATATTAATAACTAAATATTTATACTGTATTTATATATAACCAATCATCAAAAATTGATTTCAATTCAACTTATTGTCATAGTTTGTTTAGCTTTACTGAACTAAGATATAATAAGTGAATGATAGTCTTTGCTTACCATGTTTAAATCGTTAGAATAACTATATTCTGAATAGCTCACAATTTCATTTCTTTTATGTATTCTATTGCAATGAGGAAAACAATTTAAGAGCCAATCGCAGCTCATATGACACTATTACGTCAAATATTCAAAACCATAATTATGCACTTTCGTAGAAAACAAAAGATTAGTTTGCAATTCGAATGTTGTGAAAACATTTATATGATAATCATTGTTGTGACGTAACTTTTATTTAGTTAACATAGCCTTAAGACTTTTAAGTAATACATAAGTGTATAACGTACAAATAAAAGGACGAATCAAAAAACGATGTAACAAAACCGAAGAAATTAATTTCCTCGTTTATGCATATAAATATCCATATTTTCTAGTTAAGAAATCAAATTTAATTTTGACTCAGAACAAGAATTAACAATGGTAAGGTTAAATCTTAATTGATGTAAAAAGTAAAAGTTTATGGACAACTATTAAAATATGACAAATTTGTCGAAATCGTAAGTTAAAGTCACAGTTAAAATATAAACAAATTTCCTATTTGGAATCGTAAGTTAAAGTCACAGTTAAAATATAAACAAATTTCCTATTTGGATAAAATTATTTTCTATGGGAAATATTATGAATATTTTGCTTTATTATAAAGAAAATTATATGAAAGTCTACAAATGGTAAGATTATGTAGATGTTTTAAGAAGAACTTGTGTTTAGTAAAAATTTGTGAACACCTTTTAAAATTTATAAAGTTTTTCTACTTTTCAATTCAAGATCACAGTCTTAAGAAACTCAAATTTTCCGTTTTGAAAAACAAATTTTGTAACAGAACTTTTTTGGAAATATAAACAATATTAGAGGTAATGCATGATAATACTTACGCATATTATTCCTGTGACCATAAATTATTATTAATTAGATAAAACTAAAGATTGCTGTAAGACATTCATTTAAAACACGTATTAATTTTTTCTCAGGTTCCACTTCAACTTTATATTGCTGTAATAGCTGTAACGCTTGCAACAGTTCTCCCTAATCCGATGAGTAAGAAATTTCGGCTCTGTCAGAAATACGACGTGTTGTATAGACAATGCCTACCACCACAGGGATGGATATGTGATGAGAGTAAGGTTCCAGAAAACTACCTTAGATATAACATGTAAGTACTCTTATCATACAACATGTTATTAATAAGTTAACTCAATAGACTTATTAAGAAGGAATATAGTTACGATACTGTTGTCATGTCATTAAAGATTGCATATTTTGGCGTTAATATTGATTCACTTATAGGGTCTTTGCATCGGAACTAACACATTTATTTAAAAACCAGTTGTTGGCATGACACGGCTTATGTTCTTCTCATATTTGTTATGATGGTATGATACTAAACCCCTAACGGGAATGATTGTGCCTGATAATCATATGATGAAGACATAATCTTTCAATCAGTTTAATTGAAGTCTGTAGCTGGCATGTCAGTTAACTTCTAGTAGTCGGCTATTATTTATGTATTATTGTCATTTTGTTTTTTTTTCTTTGGTTACATCTTCTGACATCGGACTCGGACTTCTCTTGAACTGAATTTTAATGTGCGTGTTGGTATGCGTTTACTTTTCTACATTATCTAGAGGTATAGGAGAGGGGTGAGATCTCATCAACATGTTTAACCCTGCCGAATTTTTGCGCCTGTCCCAAGTCAGGAGCCTCTAGCATTTGTTAGTCCTGTATTATTTTTAATTTTAGTTTCTTGTGTACAATTTGGAGTTTAGTATGGCGTTCATTATCATTGAACTAGTATATATATTTGTTTAAGGGCCAGCTGAAGGACGCCTCCGGGTGCGGGAATTTCTCGCTGCATTGAAGACCTGTTGGTGACCTTCTTCTGTGGTCTGTTCTATGGTCGGATTGTTGTCTCTTTGACATGTTCCCCATTTCCATTCTCAATTTTATTATCATCATAGATACCATGATTATGCAATGATTAAAAATATAATAGCAGCACTTCTGAGAAAATAAATAAGATTCCGAGGTAATCGTTCAGGTTTATCCAAAGTCCATTATAACTTTGATGATATGTTACAACATTAAAGGGCAAAATGTAAGGATCAAAATTCACACATATGCTTCACTTAGAAAGAAAACAAATACAGATTTAAAATAAACCAATTGCTATCTCTGATATTTCATAATTTGGTATATTGAACAGCCTTGAAATTAAAGATGTAATTGAATATTTTATGAATTATAACGAATCTCTCTCTTCTCTCTTACAGCCGTAAAGCCATGCAAGACTCAGATGGAAGTTTTGTGAATTACTTAAAACACAGCAAAGAATGCGATGGTGTCTCTAACCACGTTTTCTCTAAACAAAATGCAGTTGAGGATATAAAAGAAACTGGGTAAATAAATTTTAAAAATAGAAAATTTCAAGAAAGCACTGACGACTTTATTATGTTGTCTGCAGAAATGTCTTTACACAGAACGGTCATGATGCATATTATTTGTTTTTGTTTCATTCTAAACCTAGAGCATCTCAATAAGTTGTTTTTTGAAAAAAATGAACTGTTATTTAAGTTGGAGCTGATAATACGAAACTATTACAATAACATATTTCAATTTTTGATATCTGGTTGTTTTTTGTTATAATGAAATAAATACTAACAATCACAAAAGAGAGCCCAACCACTGAGTTCAACTGTTTACAGTAATATAAGTAACATTTCACAGTGATTTAAAATTGACCAACTTTTAAGACGTCTTCTAATTCTAATTCGTGATAAAACCTACGTAAGAATACGGTCACACTGTCACAAAATGTTTAAGATATATATGTTCATCCTTTTTTGCAGAATGACGAAGATGGCAAAGATCCATAAATTTCCTATGTGCAGAGAAGTGCGTACACCTGTGACCCATATTTATAGATCCATCAACCAAATAATGACTGGTAAAAAACTGGGCGATGAAATTTGTGAAGTCGTTTTAAGCGACCAAGGAGTCCAAACTATTCATAAAGTGGAGTGTATAGGGTGAGTTAATTTTTAGTTTCAAATATATCATTTAGTTATGAAAAATACGAGCCCTATAATCAACCAAAATTGAAGTAAAAATAGAAGAAAAGTGTGTGTCTTTTTGAATTATAAGCCACACCTCTTCTTATCTCATAAAGATAGAAAATGAATTATGAGGAATAGTAGGATGATGAAATATTACGATGAATGAATAATGGACAAACACGATAAGGAATAGGGACTTCGAATAAAACAAATACAGAAATGAAGGACCGCCATCCAGACGATCAAACGTGTCTGTTATTTAAGACAATCTCTACTTTCATTTAGTCTTAATCTATTAGTGTTATTGATATTCTGTTCATTGATGTGTACTCGACATCTTGTTTAATTCATTCCAAGCGGAATATATAATCTGTTTAATAAGAAGTTATTTTGCTTATTTAATGTGTTGTTATTATTTATTTTATAGTCATAAGAAAACAACAAAATGTAGATTTCATTATGCACCACAAAAGGATTATTACTGCCGACCAACAAATTACGTCACCAGAACCATGGCAGTGTTATGCCCAAGTGACAATGGAAGATTAAGTCTCCATGCCGAAAAGATCCCAACAGCATGTAGTTGTGTAAAGGTTGGATGTGACGATATGTTCATACCCTAAAAAAATCTTTAAAGTGAAGGAACATTATGAAGCCATTTACAAGGGCATGTGCAATATATTTCATCTTCATCATTTATGTGTTTTGTCTTTTTAATATTCATTTCTATTTATAAACTACAACAGAAGTATTGAATAAAAAATTGATTTTAAATATGTACTTCAATTTTTATTATGAATGACAACAACCCTAACTATTCTGAAGAATTTCATAATTATGTAATAAAATAGATCTAAGATTTTATCAGCATTAATTAATATGAACGGTTGTTATATGTGGAGCATAACACGTCTATACTTCCGAAGCACCTAAGATCCCCATATTTTTGGTGGGGTTTGTGATTCTAGTCTATAGTTTCATTGTTGTTAGTTCATTCGTCTTTTTTCATTGGTAGTAATGACATTGTCAATTTGACAATTTTTTTTCGACTTCTGAATATTTCTATGGTATCTGTTGTCTCTCTTTAACATATAACCTATTTAACTATAAGTATCGTACACCTCTGTCCTAAATATAGTTTATTATGATAGAATCAACCTATCATTTTTTTTCTTCTATTGTTGACATATTGACAGTGATTCTTTAATATTTGTAGCCCTACCATGAGTTTAAATGCTTAGGCAATTCTACCTCTCAAATATTTTACCTAAGCTTTGGTTTGCAAAACTTTTATGAATTTTTGGCTCTCACTGCTCTACCACTTCGCACTCTATTTAGCCTTTCTAACTTTCTTAGATTTAAGCATGTCTGATGGGTCTTTTGTACACGAAACGCGCGTCTGTCGCAAATACAAAATTTCATTCCTTGTATCGGTGACCAGTTTATTAGATTCTACAATATATCAACCTTAAAGTTGACATCGATCCCGGACTTCATCCTCTGTCGATTTTTATTTTGTTAGGTCAATTATCATCGTATCGACCACAAAGAAAGAATATAACTATATGTTCTGTTATAGCATAAAAATTGTTTTATACAACACTTAACACCAATTAAGAGTGCAAAGTCTTTGATATAGCAATAAGACAAATATAGGTTCAAATCGTCGACATCATCAATAGGTTTCAAATAGTTTTCGAAGCTTTTCTATTTGATTAAAACTTTATTGCTTAACTTTTTCGTGAATTTCATACCTCGTAGAATATATATTGAACTCGACAACTCATTTAATATAGGAATATACTCGATATACCAATACCTATGCAATAGCCTTATAATAATAGTATATGACACGTTTTTCCTAAATACTATCTATTATAATAATTATATCATTTGACAATTCTGTCCTACATATAATCTATTATAATATTAGTTTCTAACACGTCTGTACAACATACAATATATCATAAGTTCGTCTCTGACACTTGTCCTATATAGAGTCTATAACTCGGTAATACGTAACACGAACACAACCAAAAACTTGGGATGATCTCATGTGCTTCGACAGATGTAGTACCTTATAAGTTGCATTTGTCTATTGTTGTATTTCCATATTTTTCTTTTTATATGTTTCTTCAACTTTCTCTATGTCATTGTTTTTTGGGTTTTTTTTTCTGTGCGTTTGTTTACACATCCTTGAAATCAAATTAACCCTTTTAACTAGGTCTGCACAGGTTCAATATTAAAACTGTATATTTGATGATAATGTTATATATTACACCTATATACAGTTTACTGACCGTGGTTATACAATTTACCAACCATATATATATAAACGAGTCTAAATTGAAAACGACGTTCAAACCTATGATTGCGTTGGATAAAAACCGAGATTTTTAGACGTGTGCCTGTAAAACATATTTCGTTGTAGAAGGATCTAAAAACAAAACAAACAACATATATATATCGTCGTAGAAGTGTCTAAATACAGCACAAACAACATTTTCCAAAAGACCAAAAAAGTGAAAAAGTATATTTAAACAAAACGCATTTGACTAACAGGTCGAACAACGGATGTTCTTTAACCCTGCTGACTGCCATTGGCGATTGCCAAATAAAATTGATCACAAGGTGTAACAAAATAGATCTTAATATAACTTTAATACTAGACAGAAAACAATAAACTTGTGGCCACGATGTTATGCCACAAACATAAGGTGTCAATATTTTTTTAGTACACCAGATCCAGATTTCGACAATAAATGTCTCTTCAGTGATGTTTGGGATCGAAACGGTATTTGGAAGGCCATATAATTTACCCTCAATTTAAGATACTCTTGAATTTTAAGAGTCAATATAGGATGCACGGATCATATAAACCGGAGGGAAAATATGATACAAGCCCAAACGAAAAAATATAAACAAGTCTAAATTGAAAACTACGTTCAAACCTATGAATGTGTTGGATAAAAACCGCAATTTTTATACGTGTGCATGTAAAACAAATTTCATCGTAGAAGGGTCTAAATACAGCACAAACAACATTTTCCAAAAGACCAAAAAAGTGAAAAAGTATATTTAAACAAAACGCATTTGACTAACAGGTCGAACAACGGATGTTCTTTAACCCTGATGACTTCCATTGGCGATTGTCAAATAAAATTGATCACAAGATGTAACAAAATAGATCTTAATATAACTTAAATACTAAACAGAAAACAATGAACTTGTGACCAAGATGTTATGCCACAAACATAAGGTGTCAATATTTTTTTAGTACACAAGATCCGGATTTCGACAATAAATGTCTCTAAAGTGATATATATATATATATATACCTCTCCATATTTGGTCATTGATGTCAATGCACTCATCATATTCTTCAGACTGTGTGATACTTGCAAGAAAACATAACTATCTGTTACTAACTCTGAACATTTATTAAATGGACATCGTCGAAATCTCATTATTAATTCTATGTAGAGATGATATGTTTTAGTTTTGTATTGACTACACCCGCTTCAATTGATAAAACACACATTTAAAAAGAACCATTACCCAGAAAAGCAGTGTTGTTTTTTTTATCTCCGAAATATTGAGGAAAACAAAACTCTGATAAGAAAATCAAAAATATGGCTGCTTGTTTCGTTTGTTTAATGCCACTGCTTGTGAGCGTATTAACAACCCTGTATTCAGAACACAGGTGTTGACATGAAACACCATTAATATTTTTTTTTCTGTGAATTTACTTTTTGTTAAATGTTGTTTTATTCAAACTCTAAGGTTTTTTTGCCCAGGCATATATTGTTAGACGGAAGGCGTTCAAAGTTACCAGCCTGGTATCTTTGGTGAATGTTTTACATTTAAAGAACAGTTAATCTAAAGAGCAGTAAAATTAAAAAAAAAACATTACCGCATCATTATTAATTTAAACCAGAACAGTAGTGCATACAATTACATTAAGTACACCTTGTGAACGAAATAAAACCGGACATGTCGATCACAGGTTTCATTTCTGCACCCCATTAGTTTCTATTTGTTATTTGTTTTGCTTGTTTTTCTTTCTTCTTTATTTTGAATAAATTAATTCTGCATTTTTTGCTCATTATCTCTTTTCAGGTAATCCCATCCAGACCCCGTTTTCATACAAGTGAGAAGCTGAGTTAGCTTTAAAACCAGGTTTAATCAACCATTTTCATTATAATTGAATGCCAGATCCAAGTATGGAATATGACAGTTGTTATCCACTCGTTTGATGATTCGAGCTTTTAATTTTGCCATTTGATTACAGAATTTAGGTTTTGAATGTTCCTCGATGGTCGGTATTGTTGTTATTTTACTTTGTACATGTTGTATGGCTTCTCAGATTTACTCGAAAACTGAATATTGTATGTAAATTTTCTTTTAAAACCGTTGCGGCATTTATTTTTTGAAGAATTGTTGTACTATTTTAAAATTGAATTTGTATACGCTTGTGTTTCATTGCAAACTTAAATATTAACATGTACACTCTTTTAATATGATAATTTATTGTATTCTAATCATGGCAGTTGTCATGTTGATAATATACTACTTAGGATTAGTCTTTTATTTTTTATTTTCATTAGTAGTCATTAGCTTTCAACTAGCTGCCAGTAACTGCGAGTACTCTCAAATTTCTACTTAATGTTGTTGTTGGGATGTACCAATACTCAATTACGTCCACTCTGTGTTTTTGTTTTATGTATTTGTATTTGTATCCATCTGATGAGTTAAGCCTTTTTTCAACTGTGTTTTTTTGTAAACTTTTTTGTACATTTATTAGGCCGTTAGTTTTTCTCGTTTGAATTGTTTTGTGATTTCGTGCTACTTAATAGCTGACTCTCCGGTATAAGCTTTGCTCATGGTTGAAGACCGTACGGTAACCTATAGCTCTTAATTTTTTGTCATTTGACATATTATGGAGAGTTGTCTCATTTGCAATTATACAACATTGTCTTTTTTATAAATAGTGCAGTTTACTCTTCGAACAAACAAAGATGTAAACAAAATTTAACTTGTTTATATAACATATTGTTCAGGTCAAGTGGGTGTGTATTGTGAGAAGCGTATTAAATGAATTACTTAAAATATAATTGTCGTTTGTATTTGAATTGTTAATTGAAATTTCGCTTTAAAATACTTATAGCCAGATTTCGATAGAAGGCTGATAAGAATTTCAGCCAAACAAAACCAAGCTTTTCTATGTTCAAAATCTAGAATCTGACCACAGAGCATAAAACAAGCCAAG
Source organism: Mytilus galloprovincialis (assembly GCF_965363235.1). NCBI lineage: Eukaryota > Metazoa > Mollusca > Bivalvia > Mytilida > Mytilidae > Mytilus > Mytilus galloprovincialis. The sequence goes on from NC_134847.1 coordinate 61,709,192, forward strand.
GTCACTAATTGGTCCTCAGCACATCAAGAAAAAAAATTAGTTCGGAGGAGGGCCTCAGGTGGCCCCTTAATACAGATATGTACTAGTTCAGCGAAATTAAACGTGACACTAAACTCCAAATCATATTAATGCACAAATATTTCAAAAAAACATACAAGACTACCAAAGGCCAAATGATCCTGATTTTGGGTGAGGCGCATAATTGCAGATGGTTAAAACATATTTTATTATATCTCAACCGTTCCCTTTTGATTTTTAAAGTTGAGTTTCGTAATTATGTGCATCTTTTCCAAACAATTGCGTGTCAACATCAATGTGTATTTTTATATTTATAAGATTTCAACAAGAGATATTATTTTGTTGTAAAATAGTTGTCATTCAAGCAAACAATACATGTCATATTCAACAGGAAAGACAAAGGAGTATTTAGCATCATTCACTTCATACTTCGAATTTAGGTTAGCAATTAGGCAACTGCTTTATTTAATTTTGGTACCTTCGCCTTGTATGCAATGTATTACATTTTCGGTACGCCTCACTAAAATATGTTTGATGTCTAAATTGTCCACACTTTATTCCCGTTTAAATTGTGAGATAGTTCGTGGGTTTCTTGTAGTTTGAATCATTCCATTTTCTGAAAGTATATAGTATAAATGACTTTCCTGTTATTCTGAGTCTTAGAACGCAATTGATTTATTCGAGCTACATGACTAAAAAGGGACCTAAAATATAACGAAATCCAACTAAGGTCAAATTTGCCTAAAAATGGTAGGATTTACTTCCCATCCATATCCCATTTGTAATACGAAACGTCTTTGCGTGAAAAAATGAATTGGCAGAATGTTAGTCTATGTTACAATCGGCCTTGCTTCCCATCGACATACAATTCATAATATGAAGTGGGTAGTATGTTCAACTTCATATGACAAATGTAAAAAAAAAAAAAACACTGAACTGCAAGGAAAATAAAAGTCCTTTATAAAAGACAACTTCGAATGCTACAACACATCTAACGAATGGAAACGAATGTCATATTCTTGACTTGGTGAAGGCATTTCCTTATATAAAAAATGATGGATTAAACCTGGTTTTATAGCTAGCTAAACCTTTCACTTGTATGAAAATGGCATTGAATTCTTTTTATATTGACAACGTATGAGCAACCAAAGCAGACATAATAGGTTAAAACGTCAAAAATTAGGGTACATCGGTCAACATTTTAATACAATCTCAATCATTATAAAACAAAAACATGTTTCAACAAAGAAACAAAAAAAAAACGCTCATACTAGTAAACAATGTACATAGGCAAAAATGAAAGACAAAAATTCACAATTGACCTTCGCACAATAACACAATGGCGGATTGTATAAGTATCGAGCAACGTTCTTTGACATACCCTTTGCTAATCAATCTGGTTTTATTAAGTCGGACTAGTAGCTGCAAGCTCATGCATACCATACCAGTTGTGAAATGTATATTTAATATGCATGAGACGTTGATTTATTTCTGCTAAGATGGGACACATTTTAATTTCAAAAGTAAAATCATCTTACTTGACATAGACCGTCGTGTTGAGATGACTGTTTATATGTCAATTCGAGGTATGAGTCTTAAATATTTAGTTCTGGAGGACATATTATAAAAACAATCAAACGACCGATGAAGATTTTGCATTGTTAATGGAAAGAACATCATCAATATACCTAAATGTGAAATTAAATGATCGGACTTCTTAGATTTTCCTGTTTCTCACAAGTGGCAAGTGGAGCTCCGACTCATATGAAGATAAGAAGATGTCGACAGAGAGAGGCGCACAACTAGTTCAATAGGTATTATATTCACATTACATTAGTTATAAAAATATTGTTCACGTACCATTAGTTATAACATGTTTGTTAGCGTGCAATCAGTATTCGGCAGCGAGTTAATGTGATATCAATCAGTGAGTGCCTTCAGTAGTCAGCATTGTGTTGATTTGTCACAAGTGTAAAAGAAATGTTTTTGCGTTATTTTAATGTTTGGCAGTGTGTTCATTTACCATCAGTCATAGACAATTTTGGTCACATGTCAACAGTAGAAGCCAGTGTGTTTCAGTGTCATAGTTATGTGCAGTGTGTTCGTTTGTCATTATTTATCGACAATTTGAACTGCTTCCCCCAGTAATAGGCAGTGAGTTAATGTGCCATTGTAAATAAACTCATCATATTTACCAGTATTGCAATTTTGTTTTGTATTTGTAAAGTGGTTGTATAAATAAAAGCGTTCAAAAGTAATAGGTCGATTGAGAAAAAACAAATCCGGGTTACAAACCAAAACTGAGGGACACACATTAACTATAAGAGGAAAAGAAAGGAACAACGTAATCACTGAAGTTCAAGAAAACAAAACGCCAACACACAAAAAACGAACTATTTGATAATAACTGTCATATTCCAGACTTAATACCGGACATTTGAAGGTAAAGTAGGGTAAAACCTGATTTAATGGCATGCCGAACTTCCTGCAAGACAGCCTATTTATTTTTCAATGGAAAATTAAATAAACTGAAGACAAATGGGATCTTGATTAGTAGTAAAATCATCTGAACTTATGTCAATTATTAACTTTTTTACACGAAAAAAAAAAACAAATTACAAGTCTCGAATAAATAAAGTTAGTGTTTTATTTACACATAAGTCACTATAACAAGAACATGGCATAATGTATGATGAAATGAACAATATTACATAAAACAACAAAATATCACAGTCTGCATGGATTGAAAATAAGGAAATCAAAACTTTCCAAATCTGTGAGATTCACATTTAAAGCATGTTATCTATTTTTTCCTGCCTTGTTGCCTTTGCTGATAACATTAAATTGAGCCACATCACATCGTGTGGATACATTTCTGTAGTTTAGAGAAAACTACAAAAACAATGAATCTAAAAAGCTGTCTACTTGTTGCTTCCTTGTTTCCTTTGGTTTGACACATTCAAATCGGCTTGCAGCACAGTTAGTGGGTAATTCAATGTCCACTTTTTGACATTGATGCTCTTTAAATTCTGGACAGAATACGGCAACCCTACGTCTGATAAAGTTGTCTGGAACACACTTATATGAACTGCTCATAGAAGTAGTGAAAGTAGGTTGCTCACTTCTGAAATAAAAAAAAAACATCAATAGCTTTTGTTGGATTTTAATAAGCAAGCTTTTAATCATAAATTTTTATCATACATACAATCAAATTTAAAAAAGATGAGCTTGAACCTTTTCATTTATCTTTAAGTTAATTTGAAAAGTAAATTAGGATAAAGGTTTATAAAATAACAAATAAAGTATAGACACTGTACACTAGCTGTTCGATGCGACCCAAGGCTCCGTGTTCACGACCATACTTTTACCAATAATGGTTGACTTTTATAAATTGTGACTTGGATGGAGAGTTGTCTCATTCGCACTCATACCACAGCTTCTTATATATATGTGAACAAATTTGTCTTTGGTACTACCACTACTACATTGTTGATAATAATTGATTTTTTTAAAAAGGCGCATGAGAAAGAAAACAGAAGTGTGAAACGTAACTACTTACTTGCAGTTCATGTAGTAAACTTTCTGTTCCCATGGACGTATAACATAACACTTGCTCCAACGTGACACCCTAGTTCTTTCGTCTACCATTTGCACATTTACAGCTGTAACATTAACATATTCGCCATCACAAACCTTCTCACATCTCCCTAATGTTGTTCCAAGATCTCCGCCATCAATTGGACATTGTCTTTAAATAAAGGAGAGCAATAATATAAATTTTATTTAAAGGAAACGAATAAATTGAAATGTAACCTCATAGCAGTATTAATTACTTTGCTGCATTAAACACATTGCGGTTAATGTTATGACACAATGTGGTCGAATATTCGGACCTTTTTGTATTAACATTAAGTTGTTGAATATTCGGACTTTGGTGTAACAACACTTCGTGGATTAATACTTGCATGGACTGATTTCTAATGACACACTGATGATTGATGTTTTGGCGTTGATGCAATGACACATTAAATAGAATTGAAGTTTAAACTTTTTAAAAAAATGTAATTAAAACACAACCAGATATAATAATTACATCCAGTGTCTACTAAAACATACCCGTTTACAAAAGCTCTTTCATCCCCTCGATAGTGACGGAGGTAATAACAATTATTTTCTTATTTATAGATAAACTTACTCATATTCAAGAGGAAGTTCTGGAGAGTATATTTTACATGAATCTTCAACGAAGGATAGGAGATCTCTGTCAGCTTGAAGGGCGCTTTCTATATGATCACTAGAATAAAAATTACAATACAATAAAAACAGGTATACATTTTACTGATAACAATATTCATTAAAGTATAATACTCTTACTAGTAATTTGAAATATAAAAATGAAATCGTGGTGTGATTGCCAAAAAGACAACTTTTCACAAGAGAAATTGCACAGAAATTAGCATATATAGGTGAAAAATAATTTTATAACTACACATTTAATGTTCCAGATTTTTGTATGGGTAACGTATGCTCAATAGAATATTTGCCAATCAATCTTTAACAAATCTGTTCTCTGGAGTGAGTTGCTTACTTTACAATCACAGAGGCCGGTGTGTTAAAATGTTATTTCAAAAAAAATTATTCGGTGTATAAATATCAACATAGATGCCATAGTTCAGTAAAAAGTTATCATCTATATGTTAAGGGTGTACTTAGGTGAGTTTTGGAATTTGTGTCAATTTACCAAAATTTTAGAAGATTCTTGATTTTCTTTCTTTTGGTTTGAGACTTAAATAATACCAATGCAAATATAAGGTAAAAGTCTGAGTTAACCTTTCCCCGCCACATTTTAAATCTCAAATATCTCGAAAAAGAGGTCCATGATTTGTTTTCCTTAATTGATGCTCTACCAGCTTATAGTATCAATTTTAATTTCTTAATTTCTTAATTTTTTACCTAACCTCACCTAAGTACTTCCTTTATATGTCTATAATAATATTTCCTAGAATTTCTCTTCCATGAGAAATTCTCGTCGTGTAATTGTTTGAGAATATCCTTAATCTTGACAAGTACGTGTATACAATGTAATGCTCAATCATCGTTTGAAACACATATACAATGCCAGTTGACAATTAACAAGAAAAAAAGTTGAATAGCAAAATGACCGATTTCTTAATATCTCATTTAGAAATTCAATCAGGAACAATTTTTAAATTTATGATTTAGAAAGATGTTTAGAACTCGCCAGAACAAAACTGGTTAAAGAATGTACTTACTGGTTATACGGAAATCTTTTATCATCACATCCAAGATTATTTTTAAAGTTTCCATCACATATTCTGACCCTATCAGGCCAATGCATTTCTGGAGGATCCATACATTTGTAAGCGCAAGATACTCCTAACACCGCAAACCAAACAACAAAAATATGCATCTAGATAAAAGAAATGTTTAGAATTACAGTAACAACAATTTGACTATATTTGTGGGTACAATCTTCGGATATAAAAGTCATTATATTAATAACTAAATATTTATACTGTATTTATATATAACCAATCATCAAAAATTGATTTCAATTCAACTTATTGTCATAGTTTGTTTAGCTTTACTGAACTAAGATATAATAAGTGAATGATAGTCTTTGCTTACCTTGTTTAAATCGTTAGAATAACTATATTCTGAATAGCTCACAATTTCATTTCTTTTATGTATTCTATTGCAATGAGGAAAACAATTTAAGAGCCAATCACAGCTCATATGACTCTATTACGTCAAATCTTCAAAACCATAATTAGCCACTTTAGTAGAAAACAAAAGATTATTTTGCAATTCGAATGTTGTCAAAACATTTATATGATAATCATTGTTGTGACGTAACTTTTATTTAGTTAACATAGCCTTCAGACTTTTAAGTAATACATCAGTTTATAACGTACAAATGAAAGGACGAATCAAACAACGATGTAACAAAACCGAAGAAGTTAATTTCCTCGTTTATGCATATAAATATCTGTATTTTCTAGTTAAGAAATCAAATTTAATTTTGACTCAGAACAAGAATTAACAATGGTAAGGTTAAATCTTAATTGATGTAAAAAGTAAAAGTTTATGGACAACTATTAAAATATGACAAATGTGTCGAAATCGTAAGTTAAAGTCACAGTTAAAATATAAACAAATTTCCTATTTGGATAAAATTATTTTTTTATGGGAAATATTATGAATATTTTGCTTTATTTCAAAGAAATCTATATGAAAGTCTACAAATGGTAAGATTATGTAGATTTTTTAAAAAGAACTTATGTTTAGTAAAAATTTGTGAACACCTTTTAAAATTTGTCAAATTTTTCTACTTTTCAATTCAAGATCATAGTCTTAAGAAACTCAAATTTTCCGTTTTGAAAAACAAATTTTGTAACAGAACTGCTTTGGAAATATAAACAATATTAGAGGTAATGCATGATAATACTTACGCATATTATTCCTGTGACCATAAATTATTCTTAATTAGATAAAACTAAAGATAGCTGTAAGACATTCATTTAAAACACGTATTGATTTTTTCTCAGGTTCCACCTCAACTTTATATTGCTGTAATAGCTGTAACGCTTGCAACTGCTTTCCCTAATCCGATGAGTAAGAAATTTCAGCTCTGTCAGAAATACGACTTGTTGTATAGACAATGCCTACCACCACAAGGATGGATATGTGATAAGAGTAAGGTTCCAGAAAATTACGTTAGATATAACATGTAAGTACTCTTATCATACAACATGTTATTAATAAGTAAACTCAATAATTAAGAAGGAATATAGTTACAATACTGTTGTCAGGTCATTAAAGATTGCATATTTTGGCGTAAATATTGATTCACTTCTAGGGTCTTTGCATCGGAACTTACACATTTATTTAAAAACCAGTTGTTGGCATGACACGGGTTATGTTCTTCTCATATTTGTTTTGATGGTATGATACTAAACCCCTAACGGGAAGGATTGTGCCTGATAATCATATGATGAACACATAATCTTTCAATCAGTTTAATTGAAGTCTGGAGCTGGCATCTCTGTTAACTACTAGTAGTCTGTTGTTATTTATGTATTATTGTCATTTTGTTGTTTTTTTTTTCTTTGGTTACATCTTCTGACATCGGACTCAGACTTCTCTTGAACTGAATTTTAATGTGCGTATTGGTATGCGTTTACTTTTCTACATTAGCTAGAGGTATATGAGAGGGTTGAGATCTCATCAACATGTTTAACCCCGCCGCATTTTTGCGCCTGTCCCAAGTCAGAAGCCTCTAGCCTTTGTTCGTCTTGTATTATTTTTAATTTTAGTTTCTTGTGTACAATTTGGGTTTTAGTATGGCGTTCATTATCACTGAACTAGTATATATATTTGTTTAGGGGCCAGTTGAAGGACGCCTCTGGGTGCGGGAATTTCTCACTGCGTTGAAGACCTGTTGGTGACCTTCTTCTGTGGTCTGTTCTATGGTCGGGTTGTTGTCTTATAACAGCAGCACTTCTGAGAAAATAAATAAGATTCCCGGGGTAATCGTTGAGGTTTATTCAAAGTCCATTATAACTTTGATGATATGTTACAACATTAAAGGGCAAAATGTAAGGATCAAAATTCACACATATGCTTCACTTAGAAAGAAAACAAATACAGATTTAAGATAAACCAATTGCTATCTCTGATATTTCATAATTTTGTATATTGAACAGCCTTGAAATTAAAGATGTAATTGAATATTTTATGAAATATAACGAATCTCTCTCTTACAGCCGTAAAGCAATGCAAGACTCAGATGGAAGTTTTGTGAATTACTTAAAACACAGCAAAGAATGCAATGGTGTTTCTAAGCACGTTTTCTCTAAACAAAATGCAGTGGAGGATATAAAAGAAACTGGGTAAATAAATTCAAAAAATAGAAAATTTCAAGAAAGCACTGACGACTTTATTATGTTGTCTGCAGAAATGTCTTTACACAGAACGGTCATGATGCATATTATTTGTTTTTGTTTCATTCTAAACCTAAAGCATCTCAATAAGTTGTTTTTTTGAAAAAAATGAACTGCTATTTAAGTTGGAGCTGATACGAAACTATTACAATAACATATTTCAATTTTTGCTATCTGGTTGTTTTTTGTTATAATGAAATAAATACTAACAATCAGTTCAACTGTTCACAGTAATATAAGTAACATTTCACAGTGATTGAAAATTGGCCAACTTTTAAGACGTATTCTAATTCTAATTCGTTATAAAACCTACGTAAGAATACCGTCACACTGTCACAAAATGTTTAAGATATATATGTTCATCCTTTTTTTGCAGAATGACGAACATGGCAAAGATCCATAAATTTCCTATGTGCAGAGAAGTGCGTACACCTGTGACCCATATTTATAGATCCATCAACCAAATAATGACTGGTAAAAAACTGGGCGATGAAATTTGTGAAGTCGTTTTAAGCGACCAAGGAGTTCAAACTATTCATAAAGTGGAGTGTATAGGGTGAGTTAATTTTTAGTTTCAAATATATCATTTAGTTATGAAAAATACGAGCCCTATAATCAACCAAAATTGAAGTAAAAATAGAAGAAAAGTGTGTGTCTTTTTGAATTATAAGCCACACCTCTTCTTATCTCATAAAGATAGAAAATAAATTATGAGGAATAATAGGATGATGAAATATTACGATGAATGAATAATGGACAAACACGATAAGGAATAGGGACTTCGAATAAAACAAATACAGAAATGAAGGACCGCCATCCAGACGATCAAACGTGTCTGTTATTTAAGACAATCTCTACTTTCATTATATGTCTTAATCTATTAGTGTTATTGATATTCTGTTCATTGATGTGTACTCGACATCTTGTTTAATTCATTCCAAGCGGAATATATAATCTGTTTAATAAGAAGTTATTTTGCTTATTTAATGTGTTGTTATTATTTATTTTATAGTCATAAGAAAACAACAAAATGTAGATTTCATTATGCACCACAAAAGGATTATTACTGCCGACCAACAAATTACGTCACCAGAACCATGGCAGTGTTATGCCCAAGTGACAATGGAAGATTAAGTCTCCATGCCGAAAAGATCCCAACAGCATGCAGTTGTGTAGAGGTTGGATGTGACGATATGTTCATACCCTAAAAAAATCTTTAAAGTGAAGGAACATTATGAAGCCATTTACAAGGGCATGTGCAATATATTTCATCTTCATCATTTATGTGTTTTGTCTTTTTAATATCCATTTCTATTTATAAACTACAACAGAAGTATTGAATAAAAAATTGATTTTAAATATGTACTTCAATTTTTATTATGAATGACAACAACCCTAACTATTCTTAAGAATTGCATAATTATGTAGTAAAATAGATCTAAGATTTTATCAGCATTAACTAATATGAACGGTTGTTCTAATTGGAGCAGAACACGTCTATACTTCCGAAGCACCTAAGATCCCCATATTTTTGGTGGGGTTTGTGATTCTAGTCTATAGTTTCATTGTTGTTAGTTCATTCGTCTTTTTTCATTGGTAGTAATGACATTGTCAATTTGACAATTTTTTTCGACTTCTGAATATTTCTATGGTATCTGTTGTCTCTCTTTTACATACAACCTATTTAACTATAAGTATCGTACACCTCTGTCCTAAATATAGTTTATTATGATAGAATCAACCTATCATTTTTTTTCTTCTATTGTTGACATATTGACAGTGATTCTTTAATATTTGTAGCCCTACCATGAGTTTAAATACTTAGGCAATTCTACCTCTCAAATATTTTACCTAAGCTTTGGTTTGCAAAACTTTTAGGAATTTTTGGCTGTCACTGCTCTACCACTTCATACTCTTTTTAGCCTTTCTAACCTTCTTAGATTTAAGCGTGTCTGATGGGTCTTTTGTACACGAAACGCGCGTCTGTCACAAATACAAATGTATCGGTGACCAGTTTATTAGATTCTACAATATATCAACCTTAAAGTTGACATCGATCCCGGACTTCATCCTCTGTCGATTTTTATTTTGTCAGGTCAGTTATCATCGTATCGACCACATAAAAAGAATATAACTATATGTTCTGTTATAGCATAAAAATTGTTTTATACAACACTTAACACAAAATAGGTTTTCAAATAGTTTTCGAAGCTTTTCTATTTGATTTAAACTTTATTGCTCAACTTTTTCGTGAATTTCATACCTTGTAGAATATATATTAAAATCGACAACTCAATTAATATAGGAATATACTCGATATACCAATACCTATGCAATAGCCTTATAATAATAGTATATGACACGTTTTTCCTAAATACTATCGATTATAATAATATCATTTGACAAGTCTGTCCTATATAATCTATTATAATATTAGTTTCTAACACGTCTGTACAACATACAATATATCATAAGTTCGTCTCTGACACTTGTCCTATATGGAGTCTATATCTCGTTAATACGTAACACGAACACAACCAAAAACTTGGGATGAACTCATGTGCTTCGATAGATGTAGTACCTTATGAAAGAGGGACGAAAGATACCAAAGGGACAGTCAAACTTACAAATCTAAAACAAACTTACAACGCCATGGCTAAAAATGAAAAAGACAAACAAAAAACAGCACACATGACACAACATAAAAAACTAAAGAATAAATAACACGAATCCCCCAAAAAACTAGGGGTGATCTCAGGTGCTCCGGAAGGGTAAGCAGATCCCGCTCCACATGTGGAGTTGCATTTGTCTATTGTTGTATTTCTATATTTTTCTTTTTATATGTTTCTTCAACTTTCTCTATGTCATTGTTTTTTTTTTGGGGTTTTTTTTTCTGTGCGTTTGTTTTCACATTCTTGAAATCATATTAGCCCTTTTAACTAGGTCTGCACAGGTTCAATATTAAAACTGTATATTTGATGACAATTTTATATATATTACACCTATATACAGTTAACTGACGGTGGTTATACAATTTACCAACCATATATATATATAATTTACCAACCATATATATATATATAAGTAAAAAGTTAACAGTTCCATTCTATCGATTTCATCCTTCCATTGGGACTCTTCAGGATAACTGATGTAGTGTGTGATGTGATGGACACTACATCACTTATCCTGAAGAGTCCCAATGGACGGATGAAATCGACAGAATGGAACTGTTAACTTTTTACTTATTTTATTATTTTATTTAATGAATATATATATCTGCACATGTATATATATACCTCTCCATATTTGGTCATTGATGTCAATGCACTCATCATATTCTTCAGACTGTGTGATACTTGCAAGAAAACATAACTATCTATTACTAACTCTGAACATTTATTAAACGGACATCGTCGAAATCTCATTATTAATACTATGTAAAGATGTTATGTTTTAGTTTTGTATTGACTACACCCGCTTCAATTTATAAAACACACATTTAAAAAGAACCATTACCCAGAAAAGCAGTGTTGTTTTTTTTATCTCCGAAATATTGAGGAAAACAAAAATATGGCTGTTTGTTTCGATTGTTTTATGCCACTGCTTGTGAGCGTATTAACAACCCTGTATTTAGAACACAGGTGTTGACATGAAACACCATTAATATATATTTTTTTTTCTGTGAATTTACTTTTTTTTAAATGTTGTTTTATTCAAAACTCTTAGGTTTTTTTTTTTGGCTCAGGCATATATTGTTAGACGGAAGGCGTTCAAAGTTATCAGCCTGGTATCATTGGTGAATGTTTTACATTTAAAGAACAGTTAATCTAAAGAGCAGTAAAATTTAAAAAAAACATTACCGCATCAATATTAATTCAATCCAGAACAGTAGTGCATACAATTACATTAAGTACACCTTGTGAACGAAATAAAACCGAACATGTCGATCACAGGTTTCATTTCTGCACCCCATTAGTTTCTATTTGTTATTTGTTTTGCTTGTTTTTCTTTCTTCTTTATTTTGAATAAATTAATTCTGCATTTTTTGCTCATTATCTCTTTTCAGGTAATCCCATCCAGACCCCGTTTTCATACAAGTGAGAAGCTGAGTTAGCTTTAAAACCAGGTTTAATCAACCATTTTCATTATAATTAAATGCCAGATCCAAGTATGGAATATGACAGTTGTTATCCACTCGTTTGATGATTCGAGCTTTTAATTTTGCCATTTGATTACAGAATTTAGGTTTTGAATGTTCCTCGATGGTCGGTATTGTTGTTATTTTACTTTGTACATGTTGTATGGCTTCTCAGATTTACTCGAAAACTGAATATTGTATGTAAATTTTCTTTTAAAACCGTTGCGGCATTTATTTTTTGAAGAATTGTTGTACTATTTTAAAATTGAATTTGTATACGCTTGTGTTTCATTGCAAACTTAAATATTAACATGTACACTCTTTTAATATGATAATTTATTGTATTCTAATCATGGCAGTTGTCATGTTGATAATATACTATTTAGGATTAGTCTTTTATTTTTTATTTTCATTAGTAGTCATTAGCTTTCAACTAGCTGCCAGTAACTGCGAGTACTCTCAAATTTCTACTTAATGTTGTTGTTGGGATGTACCAATACTCAATTACGTCCACTCTGTGTTTTTGTTTTATGTATTTGTATTTGCATCCATCTGATGAGTTAAGCCTTTTTTCAACTGTGTTTTTTTGTAAACTTTTTTGTACATTTATTAGGCCGTTAGTTTTTCTCGTTTGAATTGTTTTGTGATTTCGTGCTACTTAATAGCTGACTCTCCGGTATAAGCTTTGCTCATGGTTGAAGACCGTACGGTTACCTATAGCTCTTAATTTTTTGTCATTTGACATATTATGGAGAGTTGTCTCATTTGCAATTATACAACATTGTCTTTTTTATAAATAGTGCAGTTTACTCTTCGAACAAACAAAGATGTAAACAAAATTTAACTTGTTTATATAACATATTATTCAGGTCAAGTGGGTGTGTATTGTGAGAAGCGTATTAAATGAATTACTTAAAATATAATTGTCGTTTGTATTTGAATTGTTAATTGAAATTTCGCTTTAAAATACTTATAGCCAGATTTCGATAGAAGGCTGATAAGAATTTCAGCCAAACAAAACCAAGCTTTTCTATGTTCAAAATCTAGAATCTGACCACAGAGCATAAAACAAGCCAAGGTCACTAATTGGTCCTCAGCACATCAAGAAAAAAAATTAGTTCGGAGGAGGGCCTCAGGTGGCCCCTTAATACAGATATGTACTAGTTCAGCGAAATTAAACGTGACACTAAACTCCAAATCATATTAATGCACAAATATTTCAAAAAAACATACAAGACTACCAAAGGCCAAATGAACCTGATTTTGGGTGAGGCGCATAATTGCAGATGGTTAAAACATATTTTATTATATCTCAACCGTTCCCTTTTGATTTTTAAAGTTGAGTTTCGTAATTATGTGCATCTTTTCCAAACAATTGCGTGTCAACATCAATGTGTATTTTTATATTTATAAGATTTCAACAAGAGATATTATTTTGTTGTAAAATAGTTGTCATTCAAGCAAACAATACATGTCATATTCAACAGGAAAGACAAAGGAGTATTTAGCATCATTCACTTCATACTTCGAATTTAGGTTAGCAATTAGGCAACTGCTTTATTTAATTTTGGTACCTTCGCCTTGTATGCAATGTATTACATTTTCGGTACGCCTCACTAAAATATGTTTGATGTCTAAATTGTCCACACTTTATTCCCGTTTAAATTGTGAGATAGTTCGTGGGTTTCTTGTAGTTTGAATCATTCCATTTTCTGAAAGTATATAGTATAAATGACTTTCCTGTTATTCTGAGTCTTAGAACGCAATTGATTTATCCGAGCTACATGACTAAAAAGGGACCTAAAATATAACGAAATCCAACTAAGGTCAAATTTGCCTAAAAATGGTAGGATTTACTTCCCATCCATATCCCATTTGTAATACGAAACGTCTTTGCGTGAAAAAATGAATTGGCAGAATGTTAGTCTATGTTACAATCGGCCTTGCTTCCCATCGACATACAATTCATAATATGAAGTGGGTAGTATGTTCAACTTCATATGACAAATGTAAAAAAAAACAAAAAACACTGAACTGCAAGGAAAATAAAAGTCCTTTATAAAAGACAACTTCGAATGCTACAACACATCTAACGAATGGAAACGAATGTCATATTCTTGACTTGGTGAAGGCATTTCCTTATATAAAAAATGATGGATTAAACCTGGTTTTATAGCTAGCTAAACCTTTCACTTGTATGAAAATGGCATTGAATTCTTTTTATATTGACAACGTATGAGCAACCAAAGCAGACATAATAGGTTAAAACGTCAAAAATTAGGGTACATCGGTCAACATTTTAATACAATCTCAATCATTATAAAACAAAAACATGTTTCAACAAAGAAACAAAAAAAAAACGCTCATACTAGTAAACAATGTACATAGGCAAAAATGAAAGACAAAAATTCACAATTGACCTTCGCACAATAACACAATGGCGGATTGTATAAGTATCGAGCAACGTTCTTTGACATACCCTTTGCTAATCAATCTGGTTTTATTAAGTCGGACTAGTAGCTGCAAGCTCATGCATACCATACCAGTTGTGAAATGTATATTTAATATGCATGAGACGTTGATTTATTTCTGCTAAGATGGGACACATTTTAATTTCAAAAGTAAAATCATCTTACTTGACATAGACCGTCGTGTTGAGATGACTGTTTATATGTCAATTCGAGGTATGAGTCTTAAATATTTAGTTCTGGAGGACATATTATAAGAACAATCAAACGACCGATGAAGATTTTGCATTGTTAATGGAAAGAACATCATCAATATACCTAAATGTGAAATTAAATGATCGGACTTCTAAGATTTTCCTGTTTCTCACAAGTGGCAAGTGGAACTCCGACTCATATGAAGATAAGAAGATGTCGACAGAGAGAGGCGCACAACTAGTTCAATAGGTATTATATTCACATTACATTAGTTATAAAAATATTGTTCACGTACCATTAGTTATAACATTTTTGTTAGCGTGCAATCAGTATTCGGCAGCGAGTTAATGTGATATCAATCAGTGAGTGCCTTCAGTAGTCAGCATTGTGTTGATTTGTCACAAGTGTAAAAGAAATGTTTTTGCGTTATTTTAATATTTGGCAGTGTGTTCATTTACCATCAGTCATAGACAATTTTGGTCACATGTCAACAGTAGAAGCCAGTGTGTTTCAGTGTCATAGTTATGTGCAGTGTGTTCGTTTGTCATCATTTATCGACAATTTGAACTGCTTCCCCCAGTAATAGGCAGTGAGTTAATGTGCCATTGTAAATAAACTCATCATATTTACCAGTATTGCAATTTTGTTTTGTATTTGTAAAGTGGTTGTATAAATAAAAGCGTTCAAAAGTAATAGGTCGATTGAGAAAAAACAAATCCGGGTTACAAACCAAAACTGAGGGACACACATTAACTATAAGAGGAAAAGAAAGGAACAACGTAATCACTGAAGTTCAAGAAAACAAAACGCCAACACACATAAAACGAACTATTTGATAATAACTGTCATATTCCAGACTTAATACAGGACATTTGAAGGTAAAGTAGGGTAAAACCTGATTTAATGGCATGCCGAACTTCCTGCAAGACAGATTATTTATTTTTCAATGGAAAATTAAATAAACTGAAGACAAATGGGATCTTGATTAGTAGTAAAATCATCTGAACTTATGTCAATTATTAACTTTTTTACACGAAAAAAAAAAAAAATTACAAGTCTCGAATAAATAAAGTTATTGTTTTATTTACACATAAGTCACTATAACAAGAACATGGCATAATGTATGATGAAATGAACAGTATTACATAAAACAACAAAATATCACAGTCTGCATGGATTGAAAATAAGGAAATCAAAACTTTCCAAATCTGTGAGGTTCACATTTAAAGCATGTTATCTATTTCTTCCTGCCTTGTTGCCTTTGCTGATAACATTAAATTGAGCCACATCACATCGTGTGGATACATTTCTGTAGTTTAGAGAAAACTACAAAAACAATGAATCTAAAAAGCTGTCTACTTGTTGCTTCCTTGTTTCCTTTGGTTTGACACATTCAAATCGGCTTGCAGCACAGTTAGTGGGTAATTCAATGTCCACTTTTTGACATTGATGCTCTTTAAATTCTGGACAGAATACGGCAACCCTACGTCTGATAAAGTTGTCTGGAACACACTTATATGAACTGCTCATAGAAGTAGTGAAAGTAGGTTGCTCACTTCTGAAATAAAAAAAAACATCAATAGCTTTTGTTGGATTTTAATAAGCAAGCTTTTAATCATAAATTTTTATCATACATACAATCAAATTTAAAAAAGATGAGCCTGAACCTCTTCATTTATCTTTAAGTTAATTTGAAAAGTAAATTAGGATAAAGGTTTATAAAATAACAAATAAAGTATAGACACTGTACACTAGCTGTTCGGTGTGAGCCAAGGCTCCGTGTTCACGACCGTACTTTTACCAATAATGGTTGACTTTTATAAATTGTGACTTGGATGGAGAGTTGTCTCATTGGCACTCATCTAACAACTTCTTATATCTATGTGAACAAGTTTGTCTTTTGGTACTACCACTACTACATTGTTGATAATAATGGAAAAAAATTTTAAAAGGCGCATGAGAAAGAAAACAGATGTGTGAAACATAACTACTTACTTGCAGTTCATGTAGTAAACTTTCTGTTCCCATGGACGTATAACATAACACTTGCTCCAACGTGACACCCTAGTTCTTTCGTCTACCATTTGCACATTTACAGCTGTAACATTAACATATTCGCCATCACAAACCTTCTCACATCTCCCTAATGTTTTTCCAAGCTCACCGCCATCGATTGGACATTGTCTTTAAATAAAGGAGAGCAATAATATAAATTTTATTTAAAGGAAACGAATAAACTGAAATGTAACCTCATAGCAGTATTAATTACTTTGCTGCATTAAACACATTGCGGTTAATGTTATGACACAATGTGGTCGAATATTCGGACCTTTTTGTATTAACATTAAGTTGTTGAATATTCGGACTTTGGTGTAACAACACTTCGTGGATTAATACTTGGACTGATTTCTAATGACACACTGATGATTGATGCTTTGACGTTGATGCAATGACACATTAAATAAAATTGAAGTTTAAACTTTTAAAAAAAAATGTAATTAAAAGACAACCAGATAGTAATAAATACATCCAGTGTCTTCTAAAACATACCCGTTTAGAAAAGCTTTTATCCCCTCGATAGTGACGGAGGTAATAACAATTATTTTCTAATTTATACATAAACTTACTCATATTCAAGGGGAAGTTCTGGAGAGTATATTTTACATGAATCCTCAACGAAGGATAGGAGGTCTCTGTCAGCTTGAAGGGCGCTTTCTATATGATCACTAGAATAAAAATTACAATACAATGAAAAAAGATATACATTTTACTGATAACAATATTCATCAAAGTATAATACTCCAGTAATTTGAAATATAAAAATAAAGTCGTGGTGTGATTGCCAGAAAGACGACTCTTCATAAGAGAAATTGCACAGAAATTAGCATTTATAGGTGAAAAATGATTTTATAACTACACATTTAATGTTCTAGATTTTTGTATGGGTAACGTATGCTCAATAGAATATGTGTCAATCAATCTTTAACAAATCTGTTCTCTGGAGTGAGTTGCTTACTTTACAATCACAGAGGCCGTTGTGTTAAAATGTTATTTCAATAAAATTATTCGGTGTATAAATAACAACATAGATGCCATAGATCAGTAAAAAGCTATCATCTATATGTTAAGGATGTACTTAGGTAAGGTTTTAGAATTTGTGTCAAATGTTCGTACTCCTTGGTGTTTTCCATACATTACAATTTAAATAGTTTGCTCCATAACACCCATTTATTTTTTCATATAAGACTTAATAGTTCATGAAATGTCATTTACCAAAATTTTAGAAGATTCTTGATTTTCTTTCTTTTGTTTTGAGACTTAAATAATACCAAAGCAAATATAAGGTAAAAGTCTGAGTCAGCCTTTTCCCGCCACATTTTAAATCTCAAATATCTCGAAAAAGAGGTCCATGACCTATCAATATTTTGAGCTTATCTTTATCCTTAATTGATGCTCTACCAGCAATATTAATTTTAATTTACTTAATTTTTACCTAACCTCACCTAAGTACTTCCTTTATATGTCTATAATAATATTTCCTAGAATTTCTTTTCCATGAGAAATTCTCGTCGTGTAATTGTTTGAGAATATCCTTAATCTTGACAAGTACGTGTATACAATGTAATGCTCAATCATCGTTTGAAACACATATACAATGCCAGTTGACAATTAACGAGAAAAAAAGTTGAATAGCAAAATGACCGATTTCTTAATATCTCAATTAGAAATTCAATCAGGAACAATTTTTAAATAAATTTGATGATTTAGAAAGATGTTTAGAACTCGCCAGAACAAAACTGGTTAAAGAATGTACTTACTGGTTATACGGAAATCTTTTATCATCACATCCAAGATTATTTTTAAAGTTTCCGTCACATATTCTGACCCTATCAGGCCAATGCATTTCTGGAGGATCCATACATTTGTAAGCGCAAGATACTCCTAACATCGCAAACCAAACAACAAAAATATGCATCTAGATAAAAGAAATGTTTAGAATTACAGTAACAACAAATTGACTATATTTGTGGGTACAATCTTCGGATATAAAAGTCATTATATTAATAACTAGATATTTATACTGTATTTATATATAACCAATCATCAAAGATTGATTTCAATTCAACTTATTGTCATACTTTGTGCAGCTTTACTGAACTAAGATATAATAAGTGAATGATAGTCTTTGCTTACCATGTTTAAATCGTTAGAACAACTGTATATTCTGAATACCTCACAATTTTGTTTCTTTTATGTATTTTAATGCCATGAGGAAAAGAATTTAAGAGCCAATCGCAGCTCGTTAGACACTATTACGTCAAATAGTCAAAACCATAAACATGCACTTTCGTAGAAAACAAAAGATTATTTTGCAATTCGAATGTTGTCAAAACATTTATATGATAATCATTGTTGTGACGTAACTTTTATTTAGTTAACATAGCCTTCAGACTTTTAAGTAATACATCAGTGTATAACGTACAAATAAAAGGACGAATCAAAAAACGATGTAACAAAACCGAAGAAGTTAATTTCCTCGTTTATTCATATAAATATCTGTATTTTCTATTTGAGAAATCAGATTTAATTTTGACTCAGAACAAGAATTAACAATGGTAAGACTAAATCGTAATTAATTTAAAAAGAAATTCTTAAAATGAGTAAAAGTTTTTGAACAACATTTACAATATGACCAATTTGTCTGAATCTAAAGATAAGGTCGCAAAACAAATTTCATATTTGGATACAACTATTTTCTAAGGAAATATTATGAATGTATTGCTTTTTCAAAAGAAATCTATATGAAAGTCTACAAGTAGTAAGATTATTTAGATTTTTTAAGAAGAACTTATATTTAGTAGACATTTGTGAACACGTTTTAAAATTTAAAGTTTTCTACTTTTCAATTCAAGATCACAGTCTTAAGAAACTCATATTTTCATTTTTGGAAATATTATTAGAACAATATTAGAAGTAATGCATGATAATCTTTACGCATATTATTCCTGTGACGATAAATTATCATTAATTAGATAAAACCAAAGATAGCTGTAAGACATTCATTCAAAAACACGTATCAATTTTCTCTCAGGTTTCACTTCAACTTTATATTGCTGTCATAGCTGTGACGCTTGCTACTGCTCTCCCTAATCCGAAGAGTAACAAATGGCAGCTCTGTCAGAAATACGACTTGTTGTATAGACAATGTCTACCACCACAGGAATGGATTTGTGATAAGAGTCAGGTTCCAGAAAACTACGTTAGATATAACATGTAAGTACTCTTACCATACAAAATGTTATTAATAAGTAAGCTCATCATATATACCATGATTATGCAATAATTAAAAATATAATAGCAGCACTTCTGAGAAAATAAATAAGATTTCGAGGTAATCGTTGAGGTTTATCCAATTACATCTTTGGTGATATGTTACAACATCAAATGGCAAAATGTAAAGATCAAGGATCATAATTCACACTCACTCTTCTCTTAATAAAGAAACAAATACAAATTTAAAAAAAAAACAACTGCTATCTCTTATATTTCATAATTTTTGTATATTGAACCGCCTTAAAATTAAAGATATGATTGACTATTTGATAAAATGTGAATAAAACTCTCTCCCACAGCCGTCAAGCAATGACAGACTCGGATGGAAGTTTTGTGAATTACTTAAAGCACAGCCAAGAATGCGATGGTATCTCTAAACACGTTTTCTCTAAACAAAATGCAGTAGAGGATATAACAGGAACTGGGTAAATAAATTTTAAAAATAGAAAATTTCAAGAAAGCACTGACGACTTTATTATGTTGTCTGCAGGAATGTCTTTAGACGGAACGGTTAGAGAGCATATTATTTGTTTTTGTTTCATTCTAAACCTAAAGCATCTAAATGAGTTGTCTTTTTTGGAAAAATTAACTCTTATTTAAGTTGGAGCTGAAACGAAACTATTATGTTTGCTATCTGGTTGTTTTTAGAATGAAATAAATGCTAACAATCACAAAAGAGAGCTCAATCACTGAGTTCAACTGTTTACAGTAATATAAGTAACATTTCACAGTGATTTAAAATTGACTATCTTTTAAGACGTATTAAAATACTTTTCTAACTCGTGATAAAAACTACAGTAGAATAACGTCACATTGTCACAAAATGAGATAAATATTTCCATGCTTTTTTCAGAATGACTAAGATGGCAAAAATCCATAAATTTCCTATGTGCAGAGAAGTGCGTACACCTGTGACCCATATTTACAGATCCATCAACCAAATAATGACTGGTAAAAAACTGGGCGATGAAATTTGTGAGGTCGTTTTAAGCGAACAAGGAGTCCAAACTATTCATAAAGTAGAGTGTATAGGGTGAGTTCATTTTTAGTCTCAAATATTTCATTTAGTTATGAAAAATGAATATTATGATCAACCACAAATGAAGTAAAAATAGAAGAAAAGTTTGTCTTGTTTCGAGTTCGGTTGCTGTCGTTTGGAGGTATAAGCAGTGATATTGTTGGCTTTTTTTTAAACTACCTCTACCCTTTTTTATTTGGAAAATATGCGTCATTTTTATCAAATTGGGAAATTGATAATAAAGCATAAATTTGACTGGAACTTCAATTTGCAGACCCCATTTCAAGAGGTAAACCCTCATTTGAAATAAGACCCCTTATTGTCAGTGGTGATACATAAATACATTTGTAGACCCTCAAATCTGCACATATAGTCCTTTTAGGCATGAAAAATGTTTAAATGAAGGTTTTTCAGTTTGAATTCATGCACAATTACTACTGATACTGCACTGTTTGGGGGAAAAAAATGTCTTTTTGCGAATAATTTTAAGCCATTTGTTTTTCAAATTGGGATTCTTCTCCAGGGGAAAAGCCTTTATTCTCCGGTTATTTAAGGCAAACAATATCACTGATAAGCCACACCTCCTCTTATCTCTTCAAGATTTAAAATAAATTATAAGGTTTGATAGGATGTTGAAAAATTAGGATGAATGAATAATGGACACATACCAGATAGAATAGGGAAAAGTGACTTCGAATTAAAAAAAAAATACAGACATAAAGGACCCCCATCTAGACGATCACACGATCTGTCTTTAAAGACTTTTGTTTACTTTCATTATATGTCTTAGTTTATTAGTGTTATTTGTAGACTGTTCATTGATGTGTACTCCACATCTTGTTTAATTCATTCCAAGCGGAATACATAATGTCTAATATGACGTTATTTTTCTTTTTTAATGTGTTGTTTTTATTTATTTTACAGTCATAAGAAAACAACAAAATGCAAATTTCATTATGCACCACAAAAAGATTATTACTGTCGACCAACCAATTACGTCACCAGAACCATGGCAGTGTTATGCCCCAGTGATAATGGAAGACTAACTCTGCATGCCGAAAAAATTCCAACAGCCTGTAGTTGTGTAAAGGTTGGATGTGACGATATGTTCACATCAAAAAAACTTCTCTAAAGTGAAAGAACAGTATTAAGTCACTTACAAGGGCATGTGCAATATATTTCATCTTCATCATTTATGTGTATTGTCTTTAATGTTTATGTCTACTTACAAATCCTAACAGAAGTATTTGATAAAAATGGTATTAAAGTTTGTACTTCTATTATTTATTATAAATGACAACAACTTATTTATAAAAATTATTTTTATTGATGATCCGCAATGCCCTTCATTTTTGTACGTGTTTGACTTTATAAATATTTTGATATGAGCGTCACAGACGAGTCTTATGAGGACGAAACGCGCGTCTATCGTACTCAATTATAATCCTGAGACCTTTGAAAACTATTATGATAATGTAGTAAAATAGATTTTACGAATCTTGTAGGTTTTTTCATTGTTCAGGGGTGTATCGGCATTAATAAACATTCACGGGTGCCACATGGGGAGCAGACTATGCCTACCGTTCTGGAGCACAAACGATCACATCCAGTTTGTACCCGTCACCTCTTTTGTACATACAACCTATTATACTGTTAGTATATTACACCTCTGTCCTACATACAATTATAATAGTTATATAACACCAATCAAATGAATGTTTGTTCTATTTTTGTCAAATAGACAGGGCTTATATAACAATTATAGAATTTGCATGAGGTCGATATGAGAATATTTTTCCTAAAAAAGTACATGAAAAACAGACTTTGTCATCATCCGATTATAACGTATATAGTGATATTATATATTATTATATTAGTATCTGACACCCTGTTCTACATACATTTTTCAGTTTTAGAATGAACTGCCTTCTTTCTTATCAGTCATTTTTATACATTTCGTACTTGTCAATATACATGTGAAAATTTGAATACAAAATATGAAAATCTCCTACATCTCAACAATGAACAGTTGCTCCTTTTCATTATGTTCCTGGTTTGGAACTCAACTGCAGTACAGGCTGCTTATTTGAACAGGTGCATACATAATGTAGTGTGGTTTAACATGAATGTGAGCGCGCAACCCTCCCCTAACCTGGGACAGTGATGTTACAGCAAACCACTAGAATCAAACTATGCGCTAGGACTTAAGATTTTCAACACTCAACGCGGAATTCAATAGACTAGTTTCATAATGATATGAAATAAGTATTTTTAGTAAACAGAACTTCGAAAATATCTCAATACTATGTATGAACAGTTGTGACTGATTAAATCTGGAGTAGACTTTAAAATTTAAGAGACAAAATAATTTGTTTTCAAATTTTCTTCTGTAGATATTGTTTCGTCAGTTAAAGTAGTCGCATGTAGAAAATTTTTTAATGTGTTTTTATCTTTGAAAGGTGTTTCACGTTATGGCTGTTGATTAGTTTGTTTGAATTGTTTCATATTGGAGCCTTATAAATATAGTACGGTATAGGGTTTGATCAATATTGACAGCGTAATGGTCACCTTAAATTATAGAAATCCACGTCATTTTGGTTATACAAAACGTTTTCTCATTGTCAATAATACCAAACCCTTGGATCGTTTTGGACATACACAGCTGCCCTCGGTTTTTTCAAATTCATACGATTTTTTAGTCTTTTTTTTTGTTTCCTGCTTTTTTGTCTTCTTAATCGGTATATTTTGAGGTGTTTTAATAACTACTAGAACACACCCGTGATATCGCGGGTCCGTGCCTGAGTTAAAATATATAACCATGTCTCTTTTTAGTCTGGATTTTTAGTATTGTTATTGTGATCTTATAACATGCACAGTCTTCTCTGCTTTTAAAATCTTTTCTTGAACCCGTCGAACTTATTAATTATTTGGAAAACAAAAGAGTCTGGAATGGAGTGATTTTTAATCAACAGCATTATCCTATATTATATATATATTATATTAGTAAATAAAATTCTTTGATTCGCTGTTTTACGTCATGCTAGCTAACAAATTGGAAACTGTACATATACGCCATTATCTATAATCTAGATTTTTGGTATTCGAATTGTCATCTTATAAAGTCATACTGATTAAAATATTACAATATGAAACAATGTGACAATGATTGAATTTAGTAGTGTTAACCCTGTGATTATGACCCGTATATTTAGCAATTCCTACTTGCACCGTTTGTTGGTGCGCCTGTCAGACGTAGAACGTTCATATAAGGTAATAACATCTTATAAAGTCATACTGATTAAAATACTACAAAAAGAAACAATGTGGCAATGATTGAATCTAGTAGGGTCAACCCTGTGATAATGACCCGTGTATATAGCAAATCCTAAATACACCGTTTGGAGGTGCGTCTGTCAGATGCGGAACGTACAGATAAGGTAATATGTAACAGGTGAATAAACTTTTGATATCGGTATCCGATTCGACCCGGAACTTGTTAATATTAATTATGTGGTAAACAAAAGGGTCTTGAAGTGATGTTATTTATAAATATCTTGGAATGGTGTAATTTTTAATCAACATCATTGTCCTATATAAGCTACAAATGTATATTTAAAGTTGAATTCTTTGATTTGCCGTTTTTACCCCATGACTGCTAACACATTGGACCTCGTTCTTTTAGTATTAAAGAAATGTAGTTATCTACACGACGTGGCTTATGCCTTGGGTTGACTTTTCTTTTTTCAAACAATTTGTTTGCGAGTTATCCAATCAACCAATTAGATTTTATCCTAAACTGTTCCGTTACTTTTCTCTTACTTTTGGCGGGTATCGTTCGGGTTTAGTTTGTTATCCATATTTGTTTTTGCTAAATCGATTTATGACTTTTGATCAGACGCTTACTACTGTTGCCTTTATTCATCACAGTGTAAAACACAGAACGTAAAACAAAAGTATCGTATATAATGAAATGTTCTAAACCATAAAAATATTACAGTTAAAACTATCTTGCAGTTTGCATGATAGGATACCTTACTCTCCTTTCATAATGAATAATGATTTCAACTCACATATCAATGTATGTTAAATATTAAGGACAGAATGTCACTATGAATACATGGGATCCATGAAAAGTACAATAGTAAGACGATTCTCAGGTTTGACTTCGTTAAACTTATTATATTGAATGATTAATTATAGAGATTTATAAATATCTTGAATTGTTAATACTGTAAAGTGATATTATGCTTTCGTATATAATCACATCATCAGTATTCCTGTTCTTGGTTAATTTACATTGCAGGATTTTTTTGTATAATGACCCAATTCACCAAACTTTAGAACATAAGCACAGCTGATATATTTTCCCATTCAATTTGAAATTAAACTCATCTTGCATTTTACATGACAGGTCACCTTACTCTCCTTTCACAAAAGATTATAATTTCAACTACCCTATCAACTAACCTATCAAAGTATGTTACATAATAAGGACAGAATGTCACTATGAATACATGGGATCCATAAAAGTACAATAGTAAGACGATTCTCAGGTTTGACTTTGTTAAACTTATGATATTGAATGATCAGTTTTATGGTGATTCATGGTTCTTTTGTTGTCCATTTGTATAGATATTTATAAATATATTAATACTGTAAAGTGATATTAAGTTTTCTTATAATCACACGATCAGTTTCATATACTAGTCCTTGGATAATGACATGGCATAATTTTTTCTTGTACAATGAACCACTTTTAAATGACATTTGAAATGGAAAATCTGTGTTTTATTCAGTTGCACTTTGTTCAATGAAATTGCTATGTACGATAACGTTCTTTAAACGAGATTTGGTGCGATTACCGATCAGACTCTTATGCAAGTGTGTTTTAAACTCAAAGTTTTAAATTCCAGTACACACTTTTTAACATGCATTCAGGTACCATGTCAAAACATAATTTTCTTTGATTGAAATATACTTTGGGTATTTAGAAAAAACATAACAGTCATCTTGGAAAGATATGTTTCATAATATATTCTGAGATTTTATATGTACCTTTTTATGTTTTTAATTGCTCTCAGTTGTCAATGTTCTCATTGCTGACATCCTTCGCTAGATCCTGGTTATGAGCTTCTAAAAATAAATTTGCAGTCATTTGCAGTTGATGGAGATTAAACGTGTAGTCCATGTTTTGTAATATGTTTGGTAATAGTCTATTGGCGTGTCTATGTACTTATACATTTTGCCATTGTGTTATTGTCGAATGGTCATTTGTTGTCTTCTTGTCTGTCATTTTAGATTAACTTTTTATGTTGAATCAGAATGTATCATGAGATATTCCATAGAATTATGATTTTGTCTTCATGATAGATACTTGTTTAAAAAAACAAACTCTTTTTATATCTAATGTGTTCGAAGAGCTTTTTACCTTAACCAGTAATGCTCAAAGTCACAAATCCAGAAGGAAATGATGTTATCGCAAAATAAGACCAACGTTATCACCAATATATTCAAAATACACTTAATAATTACTAGTATGATTTGTTCACGATTTGCTTTTAATATTTTGTACTTTTAATTAATGATTACACCTCTGCAATCATAAATACTTCACACATACTGCATAGTAAAATCACCAACAAAAATATTATAGATAATACTCAACCACAAAATATGCAATAACATTAATAAAAGTAGATTTCATAATGTGGTATATATTTGTACAATACATATTATGTTCATGAAAACTTCACTTAAACAGCTTTGTAGACAATTATAAGCCAATAAGCTTTTTTAATAGCGTGAGCTCCAGGATGTTCAACATAAAAAGTTAATCCACAATGAAAAACAAGAATACAAAAAAAGACCATTGCAAAATAACACAACGACAAAATTTATAAGTACAGAGCAACGTCAAATAAACTATTACAAAACATGTTATACACGTAAAATCTCCATTTACTGCAAACGACAGCATATCTAAGTTAGGAAGCTCATAATTAGGGTCCTGATAGGAATTACCACAGTGAGAACTTATAAAAAGTACATATAACATCTCAGAAAAAATCACTAAATATATTATAAAACAAATTATTTCACAGATAATTGTTATGTTATTTTAAATTTTACCCAAACTATGTTTCAATATTGTTGATTCATTTATTTTCGTTGTCACAATTTTCGTAAATGAGTAAAAACTTGCACGTTCGTGGAAATTTAATTTCGTTGTTCTGCCGAAGTCTTTATACAAGCCTTACGAAAATTTGTCATTCGTTCAATATTTAATTTCGTGGTTACACTATACCACCGATATCCACGAAAATTGGTTTCAAACGAATAAACAGTAAAAGAAAATTGTTTTCAGAAATTGCACATTAAGACATGTTAACGAATGGGTACTGGAAAGTCAAAACTTCGAGATCAAACACACTTCTATATGTGTCTGGTCGGTAATTTCACCAAATTGTTTTGTAATAATGAAATTGAAAGATTGCAAATTGTAGTGTTAGTTTGAGTTTTGTTTAAGGGGGAGGGGGAGAATGTAATGCAAGAAAACAAGAAGTAGAATCACAAAAATAATGAACTCCGATGAAAATTGCAAACGGAAAGTCCTTAATCAAATAGCAAAATCAAAACACCTCGCACGAAGCTTATATAACAGTCAAATTTCATTTAACATAGTGCAGCTGCATTAATTACGGATTTTCCATTTCAAATGAATGTGAAAATATATCAGTTGTGCTTAGGTTCAAAATTGTGTCCAAAATATTTGTCAAGTGGGTCATTATACAAAATAATCCTGCAAGGTACATTATCCAAGGACGAGTATATGATACTGATGGTGTGATTATTCACAAAATCATAATAACAATAATAAACGTTACATTGGCACTCACAGCATATTTTCCTATATCTATTTATAGTATTACCAATTCAATATATTTATAAATCTCTATAAATGGACAAATAAACCATGAATCACCATAAAACTGATCATTCAATATCACAAGTTTAACAAAGTCAAACCTGAAAATCGTCTTACTATTGTACTTTCAAGGATCCCAAGCATTCAAAGTGACATTCTGATCTTATAAGGTAACATACTTTGATAAGTTAGTTGAAATTATCATTCATTGTGAAAGGAGAGTAAGGTAGTCTGTCATGCAAAATTCAAGATAATTTTAATTATAATATTCTTCTGGTTTAAACACCTTTTATTATATACTAAGTATGCTCTTTTAGCTAATACATTATGAAACTTCTGTTTAGCCGTCTGATTCAGGTTTTGTTTTTCTACATAATGACAAATAAAGGCAAGAGTAGTTAATGTGTGTTCACAAGTCATAAATCGATTCTGCGAAAACAAATATGGATAACAGACTAAACCCGATGGAAACACACAAAAAGTATGAAAAAAAACAACGGAATAATATGGGATAAAATCTTATCGTTCGCATTGTTGGGTAGCTCGTGAGTTACTGGTAGTTGGATCAAAATTATTCCATATTTTCACAATATATAGTATGAATTACTTCTCAGTTATTCGTAGTTTACATCTAGAGAGAGTAAGTATCTTAATTGCATATGCTGTATCCACTAATATTATATGTAATGTGAGGTAGACATCATAAGAATAGTACGTCTATTCTGGCTTTCTCATGAAGTTTACCGTTCATTTCTTTTCTAAAATTGAGAATGGAAATGGGGAATATGCCAAAGAGACAACAACCCGACCATAGAAAAAAACAACATCAGAAGGTCACCAACAGGTCTTCAATGTAGCGAGAAATTCCCGCACCCGGAGGCGTCCTTCAGCTGGCCCCTAAACAAATATATGCTAGTTCAGTGATAATGAACGCCATACTAATTTCCAAATAGTACACAAGAAACTAAAATTAAAAATAATACAAGACTAACAAAGGCCAGAGGCTCCTGACTTGGGACAGGCGCAAAAATGCGGCGGGGTTAAACATGTTTGTGAGATCTCAACCCTCCCCCTATACCTCTAGCCAATGTAGAAAAGTAAACGCATAACAATACGCACATTAAAATTCAGTTCAAGAGAAGTCCGAGTCTGATGTCAGAAGATGTAACCAAAGAAAATAAACAAAATGACAATAATACATAAATAACAACAGACTACTAGCAGTTAACTGACATGCCAGCTCCAGACTTCAATTAAACTGACTGAAAGATTATGATTTCATCATATGAACATCAGGCACAATCCTTCCCTAGCATTTTAGTTTAAATAACTAGTATAAATGAATACATTTTATAAATGCCTAGGAAAAAAGTAAAATCACAAAAATACTGAACTTAGAGGAAAATCAATTCGGAAAGTCCTTAATCACATGGCAAAATAAAATAACAAAACGCATCAAAAACGAATGGACAAGAACTGTCATATTCCTGACTTGGTACAGGCATTTTCAAATGCAGAAAATGGTGGATTAAACCTAGTTTTATAGCGCTAACCCTCTCACTTTGATGACAGTCTCATAAAATTCCGTTATATTTACATTTCTGCGTTAATTTAACAGACACAATAAATAAAATAGTCAAATTATGGGTACATCAGTCATCATCGTAGCATTTTTAACAATTTACAATTTTAAAAGGAACAATTTAACAGAACACAAAAACACCTATCTACAAACACATTCATTGATACAAACAATTTCAAAACTTACATAGGCAATGTTAGCGTATAGGGTTAAAAAATCAAAAGTATTTAAGAATAAATTTCAGAAATAGACCGAGATTGAAAATAGTCCAAAAGTTATATATAGAATTTATAAGAATCCACAAATAGTTAATTCCACTACGCGATTGAATGATTTTGACGTTTATGGTTCAACGTATTTTGTACAAATGTTGTAATTCATAATAGAAATATATCATAATGACATAAACTAGAACAATATCATATTGACGGGATCTTTTAAAGTACAGAGTCACGTTATAACAACCAAAGAAATACAAAAAGTCGCACATATAAAGCACGCCACCAAAAAATGAAAGATAATACAAACACATGGACGAGATGTATAAGTACCGAGCCACGTCAAACGGATATAACATAAAATCATTCAACAGTAAAAGTAATATTAATAATAGAACAAAAACAAATGAAAAAAAACTATAAAACACGTTGTTAAGATGATAAACAACATCAGTACGCAGAATCCATACATCAAGACCATCGTGTATTATTTGTGAAGTTGATACGGAATATTTATCAACAAGGTCTTGGTACCTTCCGATGAACTTTTTTTAGAAAAAGGACAAGAGACGTTCTTTGACATACCCCTGGTTCATCAACTTTCTACTCAGACACTGATGACGTTTTACAAAGTCTGAGTAGGAGCTGCAAGCTCTTGAATATCGAATAAGTTGGGAAATATATATCCCATATGCAGGTGAAGTTGGTATATTGCTACTAAGGGGGAAATTGAAAATTAGGTCAAGGTCAGGTGAACCATGCCTGGCAGGCATGTACAGCTAACAGGTTTTCCATACAACAATATAGTTGACCTATTGCTTTTAGTTTAAGAAATACAGACCAAAACACAAACATAATACTGAGCAATGAACCGTGAAAAGGAGGGCAAGGTCAAATAAAACCTGCGCACCTGACATATAGATCATAAAGTATTTTCATACACCAAATATAGTTGACCTATTGCATATAGTATTAGAACAAAAAGACCGAAACTCAAAAACTTAACTATAACCACTGAACCATGAAAATGAGGTCAAGGTCAGATGACACCTGCCAGTTGTACATGTACACCTTACAGTGCTTCCATACACTGAATATACAAGACCTATTGCTTATAGTATCTCAGATATGGACTTGACCACCAAAACTTAACCTTGTTCACTGATCCATGAAATGAGGTCGAGGTCAAGTGAAAATTGCCTGACCATTATGAGGACCTTGCAAGGTACGCACATACCAAATATAGTTATCCTATTACTTATAATGAGAGAGACATTAACATTACAAAAAATCTTAACTTTTTTCAAGTAGTCAATGAACCATGAAAATGAGGTCAAGGACATTGGAGAGGTGACTGACGGAAACTTCGTAACATGAGGCATCCATATACAAGGTATGAAGCATCCAGGTCTTCCACCTTCTAAAATATAAAGCTTTTAAAAATTAGCTAACGCCACCGCCGCCGCCGCCACCGGATCACTATCCCTTTGTCAAGCTTTCTGCGACAAAAGTCGCAGGCTTGACAAAAACTAGAGTACACCTCCACATATAGATGCAGGATATGTTTTTAAAGGGACATGATAACTCATGAACGGTAAAAGTGACGCTACCAAATTTCGAATTTGATTTTGTCCGTTTCTTTTCTCGTTTAAATTGTTTTATACTGTTATTTCGGTGTCTTTTTATAGCTGACTTTGCGGTATGAACTTTGCTAATTGTTGAATGCCGTATGGTGACCTATAGTTGTTAATTTCTGTGTCATCTGGTCTCTTGTGGAGAGTTGTCTCATTGGCACTCATGTCACATTATGTGGAGGGTGGGTATCCCGCTAACATGTTTAACCCCGCTTAATTTTGTATGTATGTGCCTGTCTCAAGTCAGTAGCCTGTAATTCAGTGATTGTCGTTTGTTTATGTGTTACACGTTTGTTTTTCGTTAATGTTTTGTACATAAAATAGCCAGTTAGTTTTCTCGGTTGAAGTGTTTTACATTGTCATTTCGGCCTTTTATAGCTGACTATACGGTATGGACTTTGCTCATTGTTCAAGGCCGTATGGTGACCTATAGTTGTTAATTTCTGTTTTTGATGTCTTGTGGAGAGTTCTCATTGACACTCATGCCACATCTTCTTTTTTATATTGTGTATAAGTTTTGTAGTATGTGGTTGAGGCAAACTAAAGTTAGGAGAACGGAACCCATATTTGGGATGTTCAGGACGGACGGACTAGGGTAACACTTTATGTCCCTCCACTATGGCGTCAATACAGAAGTTCTGAATGTTTAGGCCGAATGATTATAGGCATGCCCTTCACAAGGAGTATCAAATTTGACAAATTTATTGTACATACTTTTTTGTAATATGTTTTTTGCTTATTTTTCAACTAATTTAAGCTTACAAACTTAAATTGATGATCTCTTTCTTTTATATGTCTTTTAACATTCTGTTTTGAACTAAACGATTTGTTACATATACTCCACATGTATTTCCATCAAATATGACATTATTATAAATTTTAAGCCAATTAAATAAAATTCAGTCGCACTTGAAAATCAATGTGCAATCAAATATAGTTGCAAGTCGTCAACTGGTCAAGTGGCTAGATGCACATATCGTTGGCCAATTGAACGACATGTCCTAATTGGGTGGTTTTAGAACTTCTAGAAATATTAACGGAAATAAGGGGCGAGTAAAAGAAGATAAATGAAAACAGAACGACTGAATTAAATAATAGGATGTTCGATATACTGTATATTTCGGTTTATTTTTAACATCTATACGATGCTTTATTTTTAACTATTTTCCTTATCAAAATAATTAAAATGAGAAGATAATTACCTTACAACTTCCTTTACCGTCGATGCTGTAATGCAGTGCATCATAAACCTGTTTGGCTGGATGAAAATTACTTGTATATATGAATGTCTTCGTTTGTTATTATTCAGTTTGCACTTTAATTTTTAAATATTTCAGATACGAAAAGGATAGCGCACAAGAACCCCAGCAGCACCCCTTCTGTTGATAAATTCAGTCATCTTGAAAGCGATTCCCTAAGGCCCGCAAATTAGATTTCCTTCATGGACTTTTTTTCATTACAATCGATGTTGCGGATGAATTTCGCGGGAAAATCGCCGTTATTTATAGATTTGTCTTATGGTATGATGAAATGGTCTCGTGATATGGTGAAATGGTATTATGACATGATAAAATGGCCTTATGATATGCATGGTGAAATGGTATTATGGTATTATGAAATGGTCTTCTGAAATGGTGAAATGGTATTATGGTATGATGAAATGGTCTAATAGTGTAATCAAATAGTCTACTGGTATGTAGACGACACCTCGTGATATAAGAACTGTTAGCTTGATATTAAAATATGTCTTTATAAGATAATTATATGACATAATAGTATGACAAAATTGTTCCATGTTGTATCGAGATGATTGTATAGTATACAAATTTATCGTTATAATATACTGTGGTGACAAAATAGTATGAACATGTTGCTTCATGTTATATAAGAATATCTTTATAGTATAAAATGTATCTTTATGATATAGCAATATCACGTAATAGTTTAGATAAATGACAAATCAGTATGAAAATGTAGCTCCGTGTTATATTTAGATGTCGTCATAGTATGAAATATTATCTGTAAAACAAAGTGAAGGAACAGAATAGTATGAATGGTAGCTAGATGTTGTATCAAAGTGTCTTTATAGTATATAAATGCATCTTAGTGATATAGCTAATTGACAGAGTATTATAGTCAAATGTCGTTATAGTATAGAACATTTTCTTCATGATATATTTTTACCCGTAATCATATGGGCATTGTTATCATAAGGCAGCTGTGGCGTTCCATAGTGCTTAGTATTTTCACTTTAACTCATGCCAATTATTGCTTAGTTTACACTAAACAAAATTTAAATAAAAAGAAATTAAAAAGCACAGAAATATAAAGTAAGTGTTTTATTTAAACATAAGTCACTATTACAAGAACATGGCATAATGTATGATGAAATGAACAATATTACAAAAAAACAACAAAATATCACAGTCTGCATGGATTTAAAATAAGGAAATCAAAACTTTCCAAATCTGTGAGGTTCACATTTAAAGCATGTTATCTATTTCTTCCTGCCTTGTTGCCTCTGCTGATAACATTAAATTGAGCCACATCACATCGTCTGGATACATTTCTGTAGTTTAGAGAAAACTACAAAAACAATGAATCTAAAAAGCTGTCTACTTGTTGCTTCCTTGTTTCCTTTGGTTTGACACATTCAAATCGGCTTGCAGCACAGTTAGTGGGTAATTCAATGTCCACTTTTTGACATTGATGCTCTTTAAATTCTGGACAGAATACGGCAACCCTACGTCTGATAAAGTTGTCTGGAACACACTTAAATGAACTAGTACTGCTTGCAAAAGTAGGTTTATCATTTCTGCAATAAGAAAATAAATCATAAGTTATTTGGTGTATTTAAATAAGCAAGCTTTTAATCTTCAATTTTGATCAGATATACAAAAGAATTGAAGAAGATGAGCATGATAGTTATCAAAGGTACCAGGATTATAATTTAGTACGCCAGACGCGCGTTTCGTCTACATAAGACTCATCAGTGACGCTCATATCAAAATATTTATAAAGCCTCTTCATTTGCCAATAAGTAAATTGGGATAAACGTTTATAAAATAACAACTAAAGTAGTAGAAACTATTTCTCGTTGTAAGCTAATGTGTTCAAGACCGTACTTTGACCACTAATGGTTGACTTTTATAAATTGTGACTTGGATGGAGAGTTGTCTCATTGGCACTCATACAACAACTTCTTATATCTATGTGAACAAGTTTGTCTTTTGGTACTACCACTACTACAATGATGATAATTGAAAATTTTGAAAAACATATGAGAACAAATCAGCTTTGTGAAACATTATTACTTACTTGCACTTCATGTAGTAAACTTTCTGTTCCCATGGACGTATAACATAGCATTTGCTCCATCTAAAGTTTTTTGTTTTTTCGTCCAACATTTGCACGTTCACGGCTGTTACATTAACATAATTGCCATCACAAACCTTTTCACATCTGCCAAGCGTTTTTCCAAGATCACCGCCATCAATTGGACATTGTCTAAAAAGGGAGGGAAATCATATAAATTTTGCTCAAAGGAAAACTTAAAGACTATATTTTTCTTAAGAATTATAATACCCAGGCCGTCCAGGTCATTTCTCAACCTGACTGTTGAAATAATACACGTAGCGATAAAATGTTGTAACTTTATCTATACATTTTTGGTTTTCAATATATTGTTTGTGCACTCTCAATGAAATTAAAGCAAGGTGATCGATTCGGACGGATGAAATTGATAAATACATTCCATTGATGATTTGTTAAATCTTAAGAAAGTTGGTTATCCTTTTTTAAGAATTTGGAACATTCAGATAGCAACACATAACACACGACCTCATTACACCATATTTATCCCTTCAATAATGGCAGATGTCATTATAATTACTTGTAGGTATTAATAAATACCTACTCATATTCAAGGGGAAGTTCTGGAGAGTATATTTTACAAGAATCCTCAACGAAGGATAGAAGATCTCTGTCAGCTTGAAGTGCGCTTTCTATATGATTACTGAAAATAGACACAAATGAAAATTAAATGCATACGATGCGATTAATAAAATAAAAGGTTGAGCAAATTCTTTATTACAAACAATTAGACAATAAACCTCATCGAAATTGATGTAAAAATCTAATATTCGTATAGTCATATAAATTAGAAAGCGACTGTTGCTACATAAATTTACTGTGCTAACTCATTATATCTTGTAAAAATCATTCAAGGGCAATTTTCAAATTTTGACTTAAGGACGATGCATAATACTTGTCAGAAAACCTAGAACATTTCTGATTCAAGAATGTACCTACTGGTTATATGGGATTGTATAGTCATCATTACATCCAGGACTATTTCCAAATTCCCCATCACATATTCTGACCTTATCAGGCCAATGCATTTCTGGGGGATCCATACACTTGTAAGCTCCAGTGACTCCTAGTACCGCAAACCAAACAATAAACATAGTCATCTAGATAAAAGAAAAGTTTACAACTGTTATAACACGATTTAATAAATATTTGTAAATAAAATGTCTCGATATATAAAAAGAACTAATGTTAAATATTACAGTTCTATACTTTACTTTTATATTATCAATCATCTAAAAATGATTTTTATATAAAATGTGTAAACTTATAATATAATAGTTTATCTTACCTCCTATACATTTCTAGGAATATGATTGGTTAAAAGCGTCCTCGTGGAAACCGTTTATATTCAATATTAGATTAGATTGGAGGCGGGGCTTATTTCATACACGGTTAGTAGTGGAGTTACGTCCCTTTATATTCCATATAAGTTAATAAGGAGGCGGGGCGTATGTCATACACGGCTAGTAGTGGTGTTTCGTCCCTTTCGAAAAACAAAACAGTACTGAGAAAAAAGTCTGAAAGGTTTCAACAGACGAAGAAAGTGATGATAAAGTGAAATAAATTCATAAAACACATTTAAATCTAAGAAGTTGTCATTGTTGGCATCTGTTTTTGTAGGATCAAAGGAAGTAGTTTCTTAATCATGTTAATGCTAAATGTATTGAAGACTTGCTCATTTTGATAGGTCACTAGTCTAAATTGTATACGTTAAGATAGTCAGTAAGATAAATTTGTTACATAGTGTTCTAATGACGTAATACGGTATATAAGGGGTCAGTAAATTCCATATGAGGATTTGAGCTTCGCTCTCACCCCATATATACCGTATCCGGTCACTAGCACTCTATGTAACTAATAGTATGCAGCTTTACTCAACTAAAATATCATTAATTAAAGAATACTTCTCTTACCGTCTTAATATCTGTCGAACAACTGTACTTTCTAAATACTAAAAAATTCGTTTCTTTTATGTATTCTAGTACCATGAGGAAAACGATTTTAAAGCCAATCACAGCTCGTTATGACACTATTACGTCAAATAGTCAAAACCATAATTAGCCACTTTAGTAGAAAACAAAAGATTAGTTTGCAATTCGAATGTTGTCAAAACATTTATATGATAATCATTGTTGTGACGTAACTTTTATTTAGTTAACATAGCCTTCAGACTTTTAAGTAATACATCAGTTTATAACGTACAAATAACAGGACGAATCAAAAAACGATGTTACAAAACCGTAGTAGTTAATTTCCTCATTTATGCATATAAATATCTGTATTTTTTAGTTTAGAAATCAGATTTAATTTTGGCTCGGAACAAGAAATAATAATGGTAAGATGTAATCTAAATTAATTCAAAAAGATATACTTATAATTGGATGAAAATGTTTGAACACCTCCAAAGATATTCTAAGTTTTAAATTAATGTTTACTGTAAAAGCAGTTATGAAAAAGAAACAGAATAATCTATTTGGATAAACAATTCTTTGCCTGGGAAATATTCTGTATACATTTCTCTATTCTGAATTTATTTATATATCAAAGTCTACAAATGGTTAATATTACAGGAACTACTTATATTTATGTAACTTTTGTTAGCACCTTATAAAATATGAAAAAAAAATTCTACCTTTTGAAAAGGATCGTAGTGAAATTAAAAACATTTTTTTTTTATATGAACAAAAATTTTTGTAAAGTAAATGTTTCGGAAATATTTCTTCATTTTAAAGAAATCTTTGTATCAAAGTCTACGAATGTTTTCAATATTCATCATCAACTTTTTATACTTGAAACATATATGCATGTATATGACCTCCAATGGCTTACTTTTATAAATTTTGACTTTTAACCAAAATTTATATTGATAAAATAGATATATAAGAGACAATTATTTAGAAAAATATGTATTTATTTTCTATCAGGTTCCACTTCAACTTTATATTGCTGTCATAGCTGTAACGCTTGCCATTGCTCTCCCTAATCCGAAGCGTAATAAATGGCAGCTCTGTCAGAAATACGACTTGTTGTATAGACAATGTCTACCACCACAGGAATGGATATGTGATAAGAGTAAGGTTCCAGAAACCTACATTAGATATAACATGTAAGTACTCTTATCATACAAAATCTTATTAATAAGTCAACTCATCATAGATGTTATGATTATACAATAATTAAAAATAAAATGGCAGCACTTCTGAGAAAATATATGAGATTCTCGAGGTAATCGTTCAGGTTTATCCAAAGTCCATTAAAACGTTGGTGATATGTTACAGCATAAAAGGTTAAAAAGTAAAGATTAAAGATCAGAATTCCCACACACGCTTCACTTAAGAAAAAAACAAATACAAATTTAAAAAAAAAACAATGGCTATCTCTGATATTTCATAATTTTGTATATTGAACAGCCTTGAAATTAAAGATGTGATTGACTATTTGATGAGATATAAATAAAACTCTCTCTTACAGACGTCAAGCAATGAAAGACTCAGACGGAAGTTTTGTGAATTACTTAAAACACAGCCAAGAATGCGATGGTGTCTCAAAACACGTATTCTCTAAACAAAATGCAGTAGATGATAACAGAGGAACTGGGTAAATATATTTTACAAATAGAAAATTTCAATTAAGAACTGACGACTTTATAATGTTGTCTTCAGAAATGTCTTTAGACGGAATGGTCAGAGTGCATGTTTTTTTTTTTTTTTTATTTTTTTATTCTAAACACATAGCACCTAAAAGAGTTGTGTTTTGAAAGTTGAACTCTTGTTAAATTTGGAGCTGGTACGTATCTTTCACATTAACACATTTCAATGTTTGCTATCTGGTTAGTTCTTTTGTATGAAATAAATGCTCACAATCCCAAAAAAAAGAGCTCAGATTTGGTCTAAAATGAATAATTAAACAATCAATACTTAGTTATGTTAAAGAAAAAAGTTATGAATAGTTATGACCAATAATGAACATATATAACCAGGAATGACTTTAAATTTGACATGAAAGTATGACATTATAAGTTCATTGATATGAGTTTATACTTTATAGTTTATGTTTGTTTTTCTACCTTGCTTTATGTTGATTTAGATCAAAGCAAATGAAAGGCGTATATCGTAAGACACTTTACTCTGACCAACTAATGTGTTTCTTCTAATCAATCCACTTTATATTTTCTTTTCTATAATCTTTTTCTTAAATTCTTATTATTTTAATCTATTTTGAAAAAAACCATAATCACTCAGTTCGACTTTTTGCGGTACTACTAGTAACATTTCACAGTAATTTAAACTTTACCACCTGCTAATATGTCTTACAATATTCTTCTGTTTCGGGATAAAAACTAAATTAGAATAAAGTCACATTGTCACATAATGGTTTAGATAAATATTTCCATGTTTTTATTTTAGAATGACGAAAATGGCAAAGATCCATAAATTTCCTATGTGCAGAGAAGTGCGCACACCTGTGACCTATATTTATAGATCCGTCAACCAAATAATAACTGGTAAAAAACTGGGCGATGAAATTTGTGAAGTTGTTTTAAGCGAACAAGGAGTCCAAACTATTAATAAAGTGGAATGTATAGGGTGAGTCAAACATATCATTTAAAATAGAAGAAAAGTTTGCCCTGTTTAGAATTTGGTTGACATCTTTCTGAAATATAAGTAACACTTCATCTTATTCATGTTTTAATAGTGAACGAGTGAATACAGAAAATGAGAGAAAAAAACGCTAAATATTTCTGAATTAAATTGCAACCAATCCAAGAAAAAAAGACATGCTACTGTAGTTAGGCCAGATAGAAATATAGGCCAAACGTAACTATGTACGAGTAACTGATTCTCATGATTCATATTTTGGAAATCCCCTAGAATGTAATGTGTTTGTTGGTCCAGTTAATGAGTTTCTTATTTTCTTATTCTAAACATACATATTTGCGCATGTTAAACTGCGATGGCCCAAAAATAGTGTGCCAGATTCATGTTAGTCTGTATCAACCATATTCCTGGTTTTTTGTCTATTATACTTTATTAATAGGAGACGGATGAAAATTATTGTCTATTACTTTCGACAATTCCCGATATCTTTTTTAACGAATAATTAGAGATCCCTCTATTCCCATACTTACCAATCTTGTCCCTTATAGCTAGTAATCAGTCTGCGTTTTTTTTTTTTTCTAATCTACATGTATTGTTTTGGCCCATCGTAAATGTATGATGCACATTAAGGTATGGGTGGGGTTTACAGGATAGATGATAAAGGGCCACAAATGCAGAAAATCAGGGAAAAAGAAGAGAAAAATAGTCCAAAAAATAAGGAATAGATAATAATGAGGAAACACAATTGAATAGGGGTGGGGAATTATCAAAAAAATAAAACTACGGAAATGAAAGTCTCCCATTCAGACATTAACACATGTCTAGCGTTGAATTTCATTATATACCTTGGGTTATTTGTATCATTTGGTATTTATATCATTGGGGTGTAGCCTGCATCTCATTGGACGCATTCCTAGCAAAATAGTATCATGTTTAATCTGACCTTATTTTGTTAATTTAATTATTTGTCACTTTTAAATTTACAGCCATAAGAAAACAACAAAATGCAAATTTCATTATGCACCACAAAAGGATTATTACTGCCGACCAACCAATTACGTCACCAGAACGATGGCAGTGATATGCCCCAGTGACAATGGAAGAATAACACTCCATGCCGAGAAGATCCCAACAGCATGTAGTTGTGTAAAGGTTGGATGTGACGATACATTCCCCCTCAAACAAATACTATAAAATGAAAAAAAACAGTATTGAGTCACTTACAAGGGCATGTGCAATATATTTCATCCTCATCATTTATGTGTATTGTTTTAACTTTTATGTCTTTTTACAAACAACAAAGGAAATATTGAATAAAATGTATATTTAAAATTTGTATTACTTGTGCTTCTGTATTAACGTTTACGGGTACCACGTATGGAGCACGAGCTGTGTAGCAGTTTCTGCTTACCCTTCCGGAGCACATGAGATCATCCCCAGTTTTTGGTGGGGTTTGTGTTGTTTTTTCTTTAGTTTTCTATGTTGTGTCATGTGTACTATTGTTCGTCTATTTGTCTTTTTATTTTAAGCCATGGTGTTGTCAGTTTATTTTCGATTGATGAGTTTGACTGTCCCTCTGGTATCTTTCGTCCCTCTTTTTTAGTAATCAAATGTACCAAGATTATAACTTAATACGCCAGACGCGCGTTTCGTCTACATATGACTCATCAGTGATGCTCAGATCAAAATAGTAATAAAGCCAAACAAGTACAAAGTTGAAGAGCATTGAGAACCCGAAATTCCAAAAAGTTGTGCCATCCTCGGTTGTGCTATCCTCCGTTTTTATTAGGATTTGTGATGCTTACCCTCTTTGGTTCGTCTTTTCGTGGTTTTTCTATCTTTTTGCCATGATAATTTCTGTCCTTGTTCTGAATCAGGCCGTTCTATTATATGAGGTGGCTCAGCTGGAAGTGTAAAGAACAGTTCTATCACAAATCATTCCGACAGTTTTATAGGGTTTACAAAGGGCTGATATGAGATAATTTGATATGCACTTCTCTATGGTACAAAGACAGGGTTTAGATTTATGTGCAAATTGTTGATTTTTCAACTAACAAATCAATGATGATTATTATTATGTAAATGTAATCGGAGTACTTTATTTGGTAAAATATACCGTAGGTAAAAGAAACATGCCCCTTCCCGTGTTAAACTTCTAAGCGATTCTTGTTGAGAAGATAACAACATGTGTTTGTGTAATTGCAATGCATAAATTTAATTAATGGCACAAAATGGCTGAAATAGCGGACGAAATGTTTCTGCATATATAATTTTAAAATATTTCTTTAGCGAAGCAAATTTATTTACCTTATTTACTTTTTTACAAAGTTTTGATCTCAATCTATGACCACGCCTATTTTATGCTCATAATTACGTCTTATGAAGAAATGTGTGTAAAAAAATCTCACAAATGTTTGTTTGGTACACAAATGTGCTTTCATTTTCTGACTGGAATTACAAGGGATATGTGTCATTTATTTTTCTATCTGTTCAAAGTCATTTTGCAATGTATCATTATCTCTTTCAATATTTTAGTTTCATTAGCAAATGTGTACGCATCTTAATTAACATATTCTGGTAGATTATTAATATAAATTACAAATAAAGGACAATGCAACATACATAGAAACAAACTATAAGATAACAACTGCCATGTTCTTGACTTAGTACAGGTCAGTTTAAGAATTAGCATGGTGGTTTGAACCTGGTTTTGTGGCTAGCCAAACCTCGCGCTTTATGTCAATGTTAAATACACCGCTAAATTAACAACATTGCATGACAGCATTACAGTACAAATAAATAAAGAAT
The DNA here is from genome assembly GCF_965363235.1 of Mytilus galloprovincialis. Lineage (NCBI taxonomy): Eukaryota > Metazoa > Mollusca > Bivalvia > Mytilida > Mytilidae > Mytilus > Mytilus galloprovincialis. The sequence continues at coordinate 61,751,464 of NC_134847.1, forward strand.
ACTCAGGACAGAGAAATACATAAATGAATAGTATAATAGTACATTTCGACATGGTAACCACAGAATAACAAGGAATACCTAAAATGATTTCGGAGAACACAAAACAGCAAAATAAATTTACAAACTGTGCGTCACACGATTGTATCAACGCCACAAAATGTGTAAATTTCTAAACAAAATTGGATGTAAATCGAGATTAGGTTTGTAATTATGTTATTTACAATTACAAGAATATCAATATAGGATTGTGTTAATAATAGTGCAATTAATTGTAGTGTCGAACCAAAATATTTTATAGATTCTTGTACAACACAGTTTGACCTCCACAGCCATGTTTCAGATTTGTCCTATTGTATTTCACTCTCTCATAAACCTTCAATGAAGTTTGAAACATCAATTGATAAAAGATCACTGAATTTGATTGGGTATACAATTTGTTCTATTGATGATTTATTAAATCTGAGACACGCTTTTGACGGTAAAGCTATGTTGTACAAGAATCTATAAAATATTTTGGGATGCTATGAATAACAAAGAAGCTAAATTCATTCAGGTGTTGACATCACAATATAGCAACTAATTACATAGCAATTAATTATGTGATAGTTATTTCATAATGAAATTATCACAATTTGAAAGATTAATCTTTCTTCTTTTTAAGGGTCCTTATTTATAAAATTCAAAGAAGAATGGAATGAATTACATCAGTTTAAAGTTGTCTGACTAGGATTGAAAAAATCTTTGTATTTACGGTACTTTATAAAAGGCTTTCATTTAGACTGTGTAAATATAGTTGATCAGGTATCCTTCATCTTATTTAGCGTTTTCTGTCCATTTGTCTATACTCTAATATTTCTACATTTGAAAATTCCTGTACCAGGTCAGGTTGGTTTTCCATTCGTTTGATGAGTTTTATCATTTGATTTTGCCATTTTATTTTGAACTTTCCGTTTTGAATTTTCCTCGGAGTTTAGTATTTTTGTGATTTTACTTTTTTCTTTCTAAGAGGTTTTAATTCAGTTTATCTGGTATCCCTCATCTTATTTTCTCAGCGATTGAACAGCTTATTCTTTTTTCTAATCAAATCGCTTGTTTTCATTTATTTGTGATTAGTTTTTATTGGTACGTATCTGAAGTCAACATCATACAGAACTGTAAAAAAAATAGTTCCATCTTTTTGGCGTTTAGTAATGAGTGCCAAATTGTGTTGCTTTATTCTTGATAAATATATTTATGATATAGACAGCACCTGTCCTAAGTCATAAATTTGATGAACAGTAGTTTTCGTCTGTTTATGTAGTTCATACGTGTTTCTCGTTCCTCAGTTTTATATAGATTAGATCGTCGGTTTTCCCGTTTGAATGGTTTTGCACTGTCTAGTTATTTTTGGGGCCTTTTATAGCTTGATGTTCGGGGTGAGCCAAGGCTCCGTGTTGAAGGCCGTACCTTGACCTATAAAGGTTTACTTTCATAAATTCTTACTTGGATGGAGAGTTGTCTCATTGGCACTCATACACATCTTACTATATCTATCCTCTCTTTGATTGGCCTTTATGGTCAGTATTTTTGTTATAATTTTCTATTTTAGGTATGTATTTATGTTTCGCATCGCGAAAAAAGTTGTTTTGATACTGTTCACATGATGATAATTTATTTCCTGTTTTATTTCACTCATTTCAGTTGTACCAAATATGATTAAATAGTTTACCGTTATTACACTTTCATGTACTTCTTCTTTATCTGTGGTTGCTGTTTTCTTTCTAATGCCATTCTCTTTCGCTTGTTTTGTCTATTGCTTTTTGTGCTGTACTTGCAATAATGTTTGAAACTTCATCGTTTGACATCCACCTTACCCTATCATTACAGCTGTATTTTGTTACTTCTTCGTTGAAAATTACTTAAACTCTGGGCTCGTAACATTATGTATCTATTGATTTTTAATGTTGCTGATTCTTTGTTAATATAGTTCCCTTCACTTTTACGTAATGTTCATATCATTAACTATGTGTTGCTTTCTGATTTGTATACAATGGGCGCACAATCACATTGTGTCAGCATTGCTTAAAATTTCATATTCTGCTTTTGTTGTATTAAAACACTTGATGTAAAAATGGTATTTGCATCTCTAGCATTTCAAAACTGTGGCTTCTCGTATTTACATGAAGAGGTTGATTGATTTTCACTAGACATTGTTTTGAAGGTATTTTTTGTTACAACAAGGCTTTCCTATCACTCCATTATGCCTCTAGTTTAACTTTTCTTTCATTATGTCGTCCCTACTTTACTATACTCGTTCAATTTATATGAAGATGTGTGACAGCACTTCTTCATGTCTACATTTATCGCTAAATATATTTGTAGATTCCTAGAATTCACAAAAAAAATACTCGCAATTTCGATTTCTCTTTAGATGGATTATACATCTTCTCTGTATACATAACTTTCTACCTATATTTCTAGTTGCTAGGGCTTCCCTAAAATTTGCTCGGTAGAGAAATCGGACTTCCTATCAATTCGCAGCGGTAGGTCGGACGACACACTGAACAACAGGTGTATATTTATTTTGATACAGAATTACGAAATTGTAATGATTGTTTTCGCTGTGACGTAGATATGTTTGATAGAAAAGACCAAGTATTATAGTACGGTGACCAAGTAAGGAAAAGTCGCTTATTAAAGGAGTTTACTCGTCATTTGGACTATACGGCTAGAAAGCACAGTATTGGTAGTTCAAAGGTTATACTTCACATTTTGACTTGTCGTCAAAAAAATCGTACGGTGCAATTTTTGTAAAATGGGCTTTAAAGTTTGTTCCCTTACTTTAAAGGAAACAATTACTTTCAAAAGATTTTAGACCTACATTCTAAAAGAACATTCGTGATATGCTTTTTGTTATTATATACATTGTCATAAAACCTGATTTTAACAATTTCAAACAAGGTTTAGCATAAATTAATCCGTTATTGAAGAGTTTTTGTAAAATTTTAACACTACGAATATTTTGCATTTAATAGAGTACGTTTCAATTCATTTTCTTCATTTATTTTTATGCAAAATGTAAAATAATCAACATTCATATAATATTTCAAACTTTTATTAAACAACAATTTCAAAATCATTTATCTCAGAAGCATTATTTCGACTTGTGCATTGAAACAAAATATACACTACAAAATGAAGATACAGGTTTTCCTCTAGAAATTCGATTTGTACAAAAATATTGAACCGGACCGATACTATTATTGTAATCTATAAATGATATTTCGTATCACGTATTTTTCATTGCATAAATTTGTTCAACTCGATCTTTTTTGTTAGTTCATGGTCCCATTTCGTGTTGGTTATCGAGTCTTTTTATGTATTTTAAAAAGATTTCTTATTTTCGTATGCTTATTTGATATGTTTTTTTTTTCTTTTTGATACATTTTAAAAATTAAGAACCAAATCTGAATTTGGAAATGTATTTATCTGGAAAATGATTGAATTATGAAGTCCTTTACGATTAGGTCCTAGCAGTTAAAAAGGCAACACCTGTGTTTTAATTTTGAAAATTGTATCGTCTGCCAGAGAAGAAGTACTGATTCACTTCCTTTACTGTAAAGAGTAAAAATTACTTCTTAAGTACTGTTGAAAGACTTAATGATGGAATCTACCAGCAATGTGTCGAAGAGTAGGGGTCGTTTGTTGGAATTCCTGATTTGGTGAACCAATTTGAGAGAAGGTATGGCATTGGTTCAATGTATTGAAGATAACAGAAAAGTAAAACATTTTGTGACATGGCAGCTGATTATTATAAAAATATGTCCCAATGATTTTCTCTAGCACACACAGTAGCAGACATTCTTTTACCGCTACGACATGAAAAACTCAATAAAGTTGTCTGCTGAAAAAGAAAGCCCCACAAAGACTACAGCTTCCACCAAAGTGTATCAGATTATTGAAGGGAGAAGGATTCCTGACTGGAAGAAGTTTCTTTCTGTCGAAGAAAACCTCTCCCAAATTTCTTTGGTAGTTTTTCCTCTTCAAAACTATGACAAATCCCCTATGATTCCACCTTATTGTGAGCTTTACTTAGCTGTAACGTTTGTAAATCCTAAATTATCGAAGTTATTTCAGACAATAGTGTTAATGATTGTCGTAACTTGGTAAGCACTCAACAAGGGCCAATATTCGTATAATAGTTAATGTCTTATACCTTGACATGAAGTTAACAGAATAGAAACAGGAAAGAGCGACAGAATAATCATACTAACCTCTGATACGGGTGTGATTGTTCTGTGTGTTCACTACTACAAACAGATGACACATGCATGCGAATTGAAGGTGCAGATTGGGAACATAAGCAGTGTAAGGAATAGTTAAAGATTTTTACCAATTCACCAACGATGTGCTTGCTTTTTCCCCAACACTTTATAACTTGCTGCCTTCTGCTGTACACACTCTTACCGGATATCAACTTCGTCTCTGTTTGGAGTAGTGAGAAAATAGTATACGTCAAGTCTTTGAAGGACACGCACGACTGTTGTAGTTACGGAGCTTTGGGAGTACTGACGAAGATGAAGCCCTTGTTTGTGCAAGAATTTAGTTTCGAAGATGCATGATCTGAAGAATGTCTTTAAATCATTCCAACATGATATGAATTAAATGCGCGCCAAGCTTGCCAACACATTGCTAAACCCCCTGTTCCGTCATCTTTAGAATACGGTAGGCGAAAATTAATTAATTCTGTTATTTCACACCGTTTATTTTGAAGGGCATATTTCAGCAGAATGCTTGCAGGATCTTGTGTGTTCATGTTAGTGAAAATCTCCATGTGAAAAGTGTTTGTTCACAACAAAAAACGTACATGTACGGAGCTTTGTTCCTGTCAAGGGTCAGAATTATGTAAAAATTCCTTGACAGATGAATCAGAAGATATTCTTGGAAGAAATCTGTTTTGTGGATCATTTTAATTGGATTTTTTTCATTGTATTAACTGTTTTCGAGGTAATAAGTGGTTTTTGGTTGCAATGAATTACATACATGAGCCTTTTGTAAAATAAAGTTCGGGATAGAAGGCTTTAATCAAAAACAACATGTATCATATATTGCTAAGATTGAATGTCACCCGGCAAGGTAACTACTGTAACTTTAACGGAATTTGTATGGATCTTGTATAATAGAGGGGGCTCATAGAACAAGTGTTTGAAAATTTTCAGAAATAATCGATTACGAAGAAATAAGATCCTTTTTTTTTTACATTTTAGAGATAATTCATTGTCAATTGATTTGAAATTTAATACAAAATGCTGCAGATATCTTTCAATTTTGAAAATATAAAAAGAAAAAAAGAAAACGGTATGTTGATCTTTGACCTTAATTTATGCAAAACTGTTACCACATTTCTTTTTGACGACATCGATATTCCAAAAGTATTCATTTTTTCGAATCCAAATATATATAATATAGCCATATAGTAATAGTATGTTTGACGATTAAAATTTTAAAAATATTGGGTCTGGTCACCGTACTATTACTAGACATACAATTACTACATATAAATATGTCACATAGTTAACCTTGGTTATTTTTTTATTTTTGGAACAAAGGTAGAACTGTGTTGTGACAATGTGTTACATTATAAAAAACGATTAATGTTAGACCGTAAAGCGAAAGGTACTAAATTTGTTTACGGTGATGAATTATTCATTTATACAATAACAAATTTGAAATGTACGTCAAATAATACATGAAAAAATGATGTTTCAGCAAAGAGTGAAGAGTAAAGATTGTAGTCCAAGATGTTAAATGAGATATTAAATATATAAGCTTAGTCTTGTAAAATGCCCGAAAAGTGTTCACGCTAGAATGAATACCTTTCTGTTCAAATTCGTGTATTATATATGTACCATGTTAGCATGCACTCATGGTGATTTTCTTTTGCAAAAATAATTTATTATAACGCATCACCTAATAGTACGGAAGCGTATTAGCGCCACACATTTTTTTTTATTATTTTTATGCCCCACCTACGATAGTAGAGGGGCATTATGTTTTCTGGTCTGTGCCTCCGTTCGTCCGTCCGTCCGTCCGTCCGTCCATCCGTCTGTCTGTGCCTCCGTTCGTCCGTCCGCTTCAGGTTAAAGTTTTTGGTCAAGGTAGTTTTTGAAGAAGTTGAAGTCCAATCAACTTGAAACTTAGTACACTTGTTCCCCATGATATGATCTTTCTAATTTTAATGCCAAATTATAGTTTTGACCCCAATTTCATGGTCCACTGAACATAGAAAATGATAGTGCGAAGTTACGGTTAAAGTTTTTGGTCAAGGTAGTTTTTGATGAAGTTAAAGTTACATCAACTTGAAACTTAGTACACATGTTCCCTATGATATGATCTTTCTAATTTTAATTCCAAATTAAAGTTTTGACCCCAATTTCACGGTCCACTGAACATAGAAAATGATAGTGCGAGTGGGGCATTCGTGTACTATGGACACATTCTTGTTCTTCCTATGTTTGCGTTAAAACGCAAACCTTTGCGTTATAACGCAATACAACGCGAACCTTTGCGATATAACGCAAATATCTTGATTTCAATTATTCATTAAGTTTTGTATATATGTCCGTCTGTCATTCATTTCGGATGTGATTTACTAGTAGATAAGAAAAGAAACATACATACAAGGCCAAATCATTATAATAAATATGCATAGGAATAATGGAATAATTGAAGTGCAATTATACATAAATTAAGACTGATTTGTGCATCAGAAAAGTATATAATTTAACAAGAAAATAGATATAGTTTAGTATATAGTCATATTAAAATTGAAAGATCAAAAATAATGTCATACAATTGTGAAACCAACCTCCAAGTCAAATAGACAAAATGATCTTTCTACTTTAAAATGAATTATTAATAAGGAAACATTTTTTTTAAATCTCAGAATATGATCAAGATTCTTTGATAGAGAGTCATTGAATTTTCATTTCAATATAATGAAGTATTTTTAAGATGCTTGGGTAGCGATTTGAATAGAGAGAACATAATTTTATTAATAAAACATCTTCATTCTATACATTTATTGTCAAAGGGTAGCTTGTTTGAATCTAACCTACTTTACACAGTTCTCAAACGAGAGCTTACTTTGGAAGTATATTTATATTCGGTTATAGCTATATTACCAGGGTTGATTTTTTTCTTAGGTATAACCTCAATTTACTCAATTTTCTTTGTAATATATATACTAGTAGAAACATGGATATATTTTTTGGGGACCTTTATAGTTTGTTGTTCAGTGTGAGCCAATGCTCCGTGTTGAAGACCGTAATTCGGCCTATGATGGTTTACTTTTACGAATAGTGACATTTGTCTAGATTGGCAAACTGTAAATAGAAAGCAAATAAATTATTTTTTTTCAAATGAATATAGCTCCTATTAAGAATTTTAACAATTACATGTATTAAAGAAACATCACATTTAAATAATGTATATGTACTGTCACTAATTAATAAGTAGTTATTCAGATTAGAACACAGATTTGTTTATTTTGTGTTAAAATAAGCTTAAAAAATCATATTGCCCAGTAATGCCCACTATTACCCATTTCTGGGAGTATTGCCCAGCCCGGGAAAACCCGGGGAATTCCCGGGTGGGTAATACTTTGCCAACCCTGATATACATTCGTCAGCGTTAATGTGAGAGAAAAAAAGTAGAAATTATATCAGAGCTTCTTATTTTTATATTTTTTAAAAGTTTCCATAGTAGTTTTTTTTTTTTTAATCTTGAATGTGTTTTTACAGCACTTGCATATCTCATTAAAAAGTCTGATTACAAAAATAAATATTAATTATAAAAGACTACGACATTACTTTTTAAAACATTTTATTATTAAATATTGGTACCAACAAATAATTAAACAAAAATCTTTAACACATATTAAATAATCACAGATAACTTAAAGTCACATTGGTGTGTCTAGTAAAACGATTTTTCGTCGTCGATGTTACCAACCAAAAGAAGCAAACAGATTGTCTAATTTTGATTGTTGTGAAACCTTTTTCTGTCGACATTGGAACTTGCTGGCAGCACAGTGTTGTGGTAGGTCAATATCCATTTTTCTACATTGTGGTACAATATTTGGACAATACACAGCTATTTTACGTCTGATGAGATCTTCTGGTACACACTGGAACGAGTTATCCATTCCATCAACCAGTGGATATTTGGTTCTAAAATTGAATATAAATAGAATAATTGTCTGGAAGTGAATAATGTATATGTACGCATTAATGCCAAGAACTTTGATTTCTTGAAATAGAGAATTATATAAATTAGTTATTTATATTAAAATCAAGATGTATTTAAAATTTGCAAAAGCGCATTCTACACTATTCATTTTTAAATTTTCATTAGCGAACATATTAAATTTGAAATATTGGACATTTTAGCAAATCAATTTTGATTTACATTATATTTATACCTTTGCCTGCCATGTATATATATTTCGTTGTATTAAACTTATTTGCTGTAATAATTGGTATTTCCTTTTTCATATTTTGTTGTAAAAACTAAATTAAATTGAAAATGGAAATGGAGATAAAGAGCAAAGCCGAAGGCCACCAATTGGTCTTAAATACAGCAAAAAAATCCCGCACCCGGAGGAGTGCTTCCACTAGCCCTTAACAAAAATGTGTCATTCATAGAACACTTACCCGCATTGCATATAATAAACAATTTGCTGCCATGGTCTCATAACATTACACATTGTTGTCCTTCCTGGTTCGTACTCATACCAAACTGTTGTCAGGTTAGTGTAAGAGCTGGGACATATACTGCCACATTCTACAATCTGTGGTCCGCTGGGATTTCCAATATCAAGGGGGCAAATACTATATAAGACAAGAATTTATCAATTTCTCATTCATATATGACCTGCATTGATGTAGCATTGCTTACAAGGGTTCTACAGTTATCTAGTATTTCATTGTTGTTTTCTGACTGAAAATATTTTTGTGAATATTTATATTTATTTTTTTGACGCTATCAATCAAATATTTTTTTTCAAGAATAAACAACTTAGAATGTGCGGAAAATCCTGATTCAGAATATTTGTATGCCATTTGATTTACCGCAATTTTTTTTTTTCTTTTTTTTTTGACGAATTGGGGCTCAGAAATTGTTTTTAGGAAAAAAACATTTCCCCCTCCCTTTTCCTTGAAGTTTAAAGTTGGTTCCCAAATGGGTTATGGTGAAAATTATTGTTTGTCTTTGATATTTGAAAAAAATCTGATGGTATGCAAAATTGAATAAGAATGTACTTACTGTGGGTCATCATAAGGAACAGCTGGTTGGTATATTTTACTGGCGTCTTGTAAATACATTTGGATTTCTGGATCATCTATTATAGCCTGTTCTATAGCAATACTGAATAGAGAGAAAAGGGGCATTTAATCACTGTGCTATTTAACAAATAAGACAATATTCCGATATATATATATATAAAAAAAATGTTTTGTTTCGTTCAATAATTGTGCTTATGTGTTTGAAGTGTAAAATTCACATTAGCATAACATATTCGTTCTGAATATGCATCAAATATTTGACACTTGACATTAAGCAAACAAACAATCAAAATATCACGTAATATAATCCACATGCGTAAGTCGGGCAAGAGCAGGCAGGTCAAATTAATCGTTGACCAATAGATGGCATTATATTGTTCAATTTATTCAAGCTATAATTAATACAGTAAGGTGGAGGTTGATCTCGGATAGAAACTGGTAAATAAAATTGCAGCCGTTTCTTAATAATAGCGTAATTCGAATAAACAATGTCCAACTGTAACCAGTTACAGAGATTTTGCTAGAATTTTGAATTCATACATTTTACAATATAAACAACTAATTAAAAATGTATACTTACTGATTATATTCTAATGGATCATGACATATCTTTCCCATGTCCGGCCATCTGTTTTCTATTGGGTCAACAACACATTTTTTTCCAAATATTCCAAACACACATGGCAATACAACAAGGAAAAATAGACTTTGCCTCATCTACAAACAATGAATACATTATTTACAAAACGTTGGTTTTACGGCAATCTGAAGTCGCAGGTTTGAAATAGAAATAAAAAGAAAAAAAAACCGCTTATTTTGCTTAAAGATATTTTGCAATATTTGATATCAATTGAATAATATATAGCATCACTAGCAAAAGCGTTAAAGTAAAACGTTTAAATCTTATTTTTGAAACTCTTTATAATGTTTGCCCTATGCTGAAAATGAAGTAGAATAGAATAGTATACCTTATTTCTTGTGTCTCTTCTACGTTCTGCTAACCACCAGTAACTTGTGTCTATATATACACAAATCTAAGCGACAAGGATATATACAGACTGACCAATCGCTGACCAGTATGTTATAGTTTGACCTAAGGACCTACGTCAGTATGGCCATTGTCCATGATGTACGTAAGCTAATTCATCATCATTGTCAAAAGAAAGACACCATTTGTCAACCAAAATGATATATAAAGACTTAACTTGACCATTTATATCATATCGTCTTAAATTTGCTTAAAGTGACCACTGTTAAAAATGGTAAGTGAACGAATTTCGTTATATTTGAATTCATTTATTTTAAAGATTCTGTGATCCATAAAAATCTCAAATCTTACAAAGTTTTGAATAATTGATATTTAATAATAATTCCTCTGTATAGTGAGAACTGTTACAATAATTATTTCAAAAAAATGTTTTTGTGCAACTTCTTCAAAAGTTTTTTTTTTTATATTTTATTATCATTTCTTAGTTCAAACCTTATACCGTACGTGTATTTCACACATTCAAGTTTTGAATGTCTTTATAAAAAGATCAGCATAAGAAATAATCATTTAATATTTTTTAGTTGAAACTACTACTGACTTGTGCCATCATTGCCTATGTTTCGTGTGTACCTATGGACGTATGTAACAACTACAAGTATTTGTATGACCAGTGTCTGCCACACAGGAGTTGGATCTGTGATAAACCAGCTGGTTATTCACCACTAGATATGTAAGTAGTTCTTTTGGATATTACCTGTTTTATCACACACACGAAGATATGCACCTTATGATAGGTTATTTGGTAAAACATTTTTTGGTACTCAATGCTTTTCAACTTCGTACTTTATTTGGCCTTTTTTAATTTTTTTTTTTTTTTTTTTTTTTTTTTAATTCGAGCGTCATTGATGAGTCTTTTGTAGACAAACCGCGCGTCTGGCGTAAACACAAATTTTAATCCTGGTATTCATGATGAGTTTACTTACAAAATTTAAATGTAAAGTTCTATATTTCTTTTATATATATTTCAAATTTGATTGTTTTTTCGCTATTTATATTATGTCAGTAAGTTACACATTTTATGGAGAAAGCGATTATCAAAATTCAAAACTTTTATGTAAGTTTAATAAAAGGAAGAGGTGAGACTCAAAATAAAATATTGTCTTGTCTATCTAATCTTTTTAATTTATTCTCTGTGTTATAGGCGTGGATTGAGGCAAAAGTTGTCCCAGAGCGATGGATCATTTATTCACTATATAAAGTCATGCAGTGAGTGTTTAGGAGATCCTGCTCCATATGGGTAATTATCATTTAAACTTTATTTGATAAACTTATTTCATTATTTTTAAGTATCACATTTACTTAACAAATTTTAAAACAAATTACATGATAGACATCGTACATTAATAAAATTATACAAATATCCAACAAAGTTGACTAACAACACATTTATTTTTACTTACAAACTAAAATACAAATTGTGGAACCAAGAAATCATAAAAGATGTTGCTTATACGCTTAGATTTTCTGCATGATTGTACAAATAATTCAGAGTTACGATGGTTTAAAGAAAAAACACTAAAAAAAACTTTTTAAAAAAATTATCATTTATAATAGATAGGGATTGATGTGTAAAACTTGGCGGATTGATGTGTAAAACTTGACGGATTGATGTGTAAAACTTGGCGGATTGATTGGTGTTTTAATATCCATTGGATTGGAAAATATTACACGTATTTCAGGATGAGAATATGTCGCTTAAGATTTAATAAAATTGACGTTTTTCTCCTCTTTAGAGTTTTATTATCGATGAAAAAGTGCAAAATTTTCTTTTTTGTGCCATTTATAAATCAATAAGCTTGCACGAATTGAATCGCTTTTGTACAAAACTTCGTGTATATTTGTACAACTTATATAATCCCCTCCCCTTTTATCCCCTTCAGTTTGAATTAATAATAAACGTTAAACTATGCCTCCAGTAGAGTATCAAGCTCTCTGCACGTTAAGAAACCCTTTTAGGGGGTTTGTAGGTTGACTGTTCCAAGGCTAAAATTCTAACCTTATCCGATATATCCTCATTTTTTAGTGGTAACCTAAATTTCACCGTACGGCAACTATAATAGGACCTATTGTATATATTGTTAGTTTGTTCTCGTCCTGAACATGAACGCAATATTTGCCACTGGACCTTAGGCAATTATAAATTAATCAATATGTTGAACGAAGACTAAATTAATTTTCTGTCTTTATTTTCATATATTTACGGAAATGTATTTTAAAATATATATATATATATTATCGTTGAATAGCAATTTAAAAAGTCAGTTGGCAATAGATATACATTGTTTCAATGTGAATATATATTTATATTTCAGGGAAAAAATAGATTATGTAAAGAAACCAGTTTGTCGTGAAGTCAAGGTACCAATTGAATACATTAACAAAACTGTATATCACGAGCTAACTGGATTACCCGAAGGCTTTGAAGTGTGCCAGGTCATATTGAATGGCCCCGACAGAAACGTACAGAAAATATACAGGACGGACTGTTACAATGGGTAAGATAGTAAACTGTATTTCATTATTTAATATAGAAACTTCATAATTCTTATTTAACATGAAGCGCATGGCGCGAAAAGCAACTAAGCAATACTGATCGTATTTGATTGCTGATATAAAACATCACCACTTGAACTTCACCGGGCAATTTGACTGCAAAGTTAACCAGCCAAATATAATACGTCGATTGGTTCTTTAGTCATTTACATATAAAATCGAATATAAACTAAAATGTATAATATCTTGACTAAGGCCGTGTTCACACCAAACTCCATGTACAGTAAACTTGTTTACAATTAGTTTAATGTACTGGACATTGGTTTCACATTGTTCACATCTATACGCCTTGTTTAATTACCTGTACATAAGATTCGTTCACACTTGTAAATGTAAAGCAAAATTATATCCGGGTGAAATTTGATCCGGAGGAAAAAATGTCACAGTAGTTGTTGTTATTTTTTTTATCCGGAGGAAAATATTTCACTGGGATATATTTTCCTTTGCCGTGAAATTCTATCTGGGTAGTTAACTTATTGAATTAAAATATCCTTTACAAATACTATGAAATAATAATAGTGTATTTGAATTAAACCTATTTGTAAAAAAAATGTATTATAATGGGAATTATTTCACAAATTATCATTGAAAAAAATTCCTGAAAAAAATCAAGTAAATATCATTCTTTTAAAAAGAAAATTATCATTAAACATAAGAAAGAAAACCAGAAATAATTTCAAAGATGGTAATTGTGAAATAATATCATGATTAAATAAGGTAAGTGAAATACATGTAAAAGTGAGTTGTTTTCAGATCTCAGTACAAATATAAATTAAAACGTAAAGGTAGAAATATAGTTGCATAACTATAAAAAAGTCTTGGGACAAAGATGTTGTTGTTGATTATATGGAAATCAGATAAATTATAGCATAACAATATATTGGAACAAAAGCAATTTTAACAGCTGGATAGTATATACCTGTGAAATGTTATCTGTCTTATTAAAAATTCATGTTGTAAGTCATCTTGTTATATAAATGAATATATAAAAAATAAGATTCAAGGAAAAATGCCACTATGAAATAGATTCAGGAATATATTATATTAATATCTTTAAAATATAAATTGCTCATAATTACCTCCCTTTGATAAATTATGCAAATTTGTTCTACCTTTGTGAAACATTTATAAAGTCAGGTATATATTGATTGCGAGTTACTTACATCCTAGTCAATGGGACTATATTTCACAAGGTTCTGTGAAATATGATACGTCAAATATATACCGGTACATACTAACCGCATAACACAGATAGATTTTCACTTCTGTGGAAAAATTCTACCTGTGAAATACCATGCCTGGAAAAAATTACCGTGACAAATTATCCTCCGGATAAAATATCACAGAGGAAGAAATAAACCGTTACATAAACTCTATTTAAATGTTCATTACGTAGAATCGAATGAAAAGTTTTCGGACAACTTTTCTAGCAGTAAGGGAACGACCATTTGACTCTGAATAGGGGGGATGAAAATATTCCAAACCCCAATTGGATAAAGAAAACAATTCTGGTTCTATAGATGATAAAAAATATTCTGAATCAAGAGTTTCCCCATACATTATAGTGTTAAATGTGGAAGAAAAAAAATTTGATTACGAGCATAAAAAAAAAAAAAAAAAAAAAAAAAAAAAAAAAAAAAAAAAAACCGTAAAACGTTTGCTCGGAAATAATTCTGACTCAGATAAATAAAAAAAATACCCCCCCCTTTTTTTGAAGTTAAGTGGTAGCTTCTTTATGAAAGCCATTTTGATGATTTGCAATAGTTTAAAGATACTAAAGATGTCTCAATTACGCATTAGAAAACGTAGGCTGCAACAGCGTGCTTACAGACGAGGAAAAAGGATTGAGATGTTAAGGATCGCAGCATTTCTATCTTTTCTGTTTGTTCAAATGGTACTCTTCTCCAAGAAGTATTTGGCAAAGGGGAGGGGGAGGGGGGTAATGTTGTTTTTTTTTTTTTTTTTGACTTTTTAAGTGTAATTTCACGGATCCGAGATACTGCACAAACAATACATTTACCTCACACTTTTTTAGTAATGCATTTATGAGTGAATCGTTGTTTGAGTAAAGACCAGTGGCAAATATGTCTGTGTAAGTCAAGTTTATTCGGAAATACCTTAATTTTCAAATGAATTATGTGTTCGGCAATGATGCTGCTTTGAGTCTTGATAAGGGCTTAATAAAGCTACGTTAAGTTTTATTTCTAAACAAAACAAATAAATATATCAAGTTTAGACAAATATTTCTGTAAAGAACTTTTATTATAATAATTGCTATAAATATCAATTTTATTCAAAAATCGTTTCTTCTTTAAATATGCACGGTGAAACTAATGTTTTAAATGCCTAGTTTTATGTACACTGAATCTACACAAGGCCTACATCGAGTATCGACTGCATGTAGACAAAACATGATTTACACTACATGTAAACATTGAGTTTTATCAATGGGAACGTAATTTTGTTTAGTTTACGTGTGAGTTACACTTACACAACACCGAGTTTAGGTCAATGGGAACACGGCCTAAGTCTTTCATAATTCTGTTTTGTCTGTAGATATTATGGTATTTCGGTGTCTCTCTTTTCTGACTGACCTGTCGGCTTCAGACCTTAAGATCATTAACAGATCTATTTTAAAAGTTGTCTCTCTTTTCTGACTGACCTGTCGGCTTCAGACCTTAAGATCATTAACAGATCTATTTTAAAAGTTGTCTCTCTTTTCTGACTGACCTGTCGGCTTCAGACCTTAAGATCATTAACAGATCTATTTTAAAAGTTGTCTCTCTTTTCTGACTGACCTGTCGGCTTCAGACCTTAAGATCATTAACAGATCTATTTTAAAAGTTGTCTCTCTTTTCTGACTGACCTGTCGGCTTCAGACCTTAAGATCATTAACAGATCTATTTTAAAAGTTGTCTCTCTTTTCTGACTGACCTGTCGGCTTCAGACCTTAAGATCATTAACAGATCTATTTTAAAAGTTGTCTCTCTTTTCTGACTGACCTGTCGGCTTCAGACCTTAAGATCATTAACAGATCTATTTTAAAAGTTACCAAATTATTTAGAATGTTGGTTTGATGGCCTGTTTACTTTTTCGGGTTTTATCCTTGTCATTGGAAAGTAATATCACTCTTATTTTTGTAATATATGTGCCTTCATTAACTCAAGTACAATTAAATTGAGTAATATATTTCAAGCTATCCAAACAACTTACGGATGTTAGTGTTTGGGTCTATATACTTTTGACAATTCGCCGTTTCAGAATCTAATGCATCCTGGGTAATATTTTCAAATGTGTACACCACAACGTCCTGATTGGTTAAAAATGTCATAAACAATGGAAATTTAACCAATGACGTGGCGTTATTTTCATTTTGGGGTACGAACAATGAAATTACCCATGATTCTTTAGATTCTGAAACTGCTAATTGTCCCTTCTGTTTTTCAAGATTTCACGTTGCTGGAATTGTTTAAATTGTGGATTTTTGACAATAATTTTTCATTTCGAAAATTAGCTGAAGTATTTATCTTTTGTTGGTTAAAACCAAGTGGGTTTTTTGTCAAATGTTCGCAATGCCTTTTATAACAATTGGTGGCGACATGTCTATCCAGCGTTCCTGGGATTATTTTTATTTGTATTAATATTTTAATTTTCTTAATGTTTTATTTATAACTGTGTTGTTCTCGTGTTTATATTCCTATAAACTTTGAAGTTAAATGATGTAAATCAATAAAAAGTCCTGAAAATTTGGCATAAATTTAAAATATATAAGATTTTTATTATAACGATCTAGCACACGATACATAAACTAAAAGAGCATTTTACGGTAAATGTTTTGTTTTTCATTATTTCCTAATTGATAGTTAACATTTGGGTTTTTTCAGAGATGAGAGAAAACAGAACAACTACTGTAGATTCGACTATGGGGTGTTCAAGCAATATTTTTGTAGACCAACAAATTTTGTGTACAGAACCATGCTAATCGACTGTCCATTAACTGGATTGCAGTATTACAAAGAAAAAGTATCAACCGCCTGTAGCTGTGTTAAAGTCAAATGTTTAACAGGAGAAGTTGCTGGACCCTTTAACAATCGTGGTATTAGACAGGGACCCGTACACGTCCAAGAAATAAGACAAAAAACAATAGTTAGAAAAAATCCAGGCTTGTTTTGAAAATCAGAAGAAAATATAACTGACTGTGATATTTATGTTTTACAAAGTTTCGCTATGTGCTTTTTAATTTTATGTTATTGTTAAGGTATTGGTTAGTTAATAAAATTGTATTAAAGCTATTATAGTCATGTATTCTTTGAAGTGTTAAGTTAAAGATACATATGGTAATTTTTATCACCATAAAAAAATACTAATGATAATTAATGACATATGTAAAGGACGACAGTGACATCCCATAACTCACACGTCTACATCAGGGTTTTAACAGACTTCGAGTGTGTTAGGGGCAGTCATTTCTTTAATAGTTCACTGACATGGTATACCTCTAATATAAAAAAAAAAAAAAGCAAAAAAGCAATAAAGAAAATCATACATTGAAAAAATTCGCACAATACCGAGGCAAAAATAATTTAGACGACAAAAAAGATAAACAAACGGAAAGCCTTGCATAGATCAGTCAATATTTAACAACACGAACCCATTAAATGCGATTGTGAAAGTAGGGAACTCCCGAATCGTATGCAGTTCATGTTTTAAAACTTATTTCTCTACTTGCGTAAAATGACGTTTGACGTAACTATAACCGATACAAGTGACCCTATAGTAATCAAATCGAAATGTTCTTGTTTTAGTCTCATGTTGTAGTAGACTCAATTTCTATACTAGCGTCTGATAATTTGCATTTGATCGACAGACTGATATATACTAGATTAGTTAATAAAAATCCACGTATTTGTCAAATAGCTGATGTACGTAAAAGCCACTTCTAAATGTAATACTATAAGATGTTTTAAAAGTATTCTTAATGCAAACAGTATTCACAAATTTGATGGATTAGTTATGTTACTATTCATTCGATCACAGTTGCCTAGTATATTTTATGTTATTGTCAACTAAAATTTAACAACACATTATCCATGTTTCTAAAATAATGCAAACAAGCTCATTCACATCGAGTCTTTTTTGCTCTGTGGATGTATATATATCCTGCCACGTGTTCATGTGCTATGTAGCCCTTTTCAATTGATTGTTATAGTATATCACTCATACGCTGTGTTGTTTAAAAATGTTCCTGGATCGGATAGGGTTTGGTGCCCGAAAACATGTATTACCCCTTCTATTTTCTGTCTCAAATAATGAGACTGTAATTCAGTTATTGTTATTTGTTGTTGTATATTATATTTGTATTTTGGTTCATTATTTTGTACATACGTTAATTTTCTTGTTTGAATTGATTTAAATTTGTCATTTCGGTGGCTTTTATAGCTGGCTTTGTTGCATCGGTTTTGCTTGTTATTTAAGTTCGTACTATGACCTCTAGTTGTTAATTTCTATGTCATTTGCTCTCTGAATGAGAGTTATTTCATTGTCCACACGACGAAACACAATCAACAAACACAAAACACAACATAGAAAATAAAGACTAACTGAACATCACGAAACCAATAAAAACCGGAGGTGGTTGACGGTTTTATAGAAACGTATGCACATCCTGATCCGCAACTGGCATTTGTAAATGTTACGTAATGCCAATGCAAGTTTTAGCAACATACAATGAAAAAACCAACCTACATAACACATATTACCTAGTCTTTGTTATTTATAACCAATAATAGAAGTACACATTTTAAATCTAATTTTTATTCAATATTATTGTTGTTGTTTGTAAGTAGACATAAACATTAAAGACAATACACATAAATGATGAGGATGAAATATATTGCACATGCCCTTGTAAGTGACTTAATGCTGTTCCTTCACTTTAGAGAAGTTTTTTTGTTGTGAACATATCATCACATCCAACCTTTACGCAGCTACAGGCTGTTGGAATTTTCTCGACATGGTAAGTTAATATTCCATTGTCGCTGGGGCATAAAATTACCATGGTTCTAGTGACGTAATTGGTTGGTCGGCAGTAATAATCTTCTTGTGGTGCATAATGGAATCTACATTGTGATGTTTTCTTATGACTGTAAAATAAATAATAAAAACACATTAAATAATCAAAATAACTTCATGTGAAGCAGAAGATATAATCCGCTTGGAATTGGACTGAATAAAACCAGAAGTGGGGTATACCCTAATGAGACAAAAACCCAAATAACACAAAAAGCGACAAGCATATATTGAAAGTCTACAATGACAAACATGAAAGAGGGTCCTTCATTACTATATTCATTAATTCTTACGTTTTTGTTTTTCTCTATTCTATGTAATGGGTGTTCATTATTCTCTATTCTTGGTATTTCACAACTCATTTCTATTTATTTTTACTTTTTTGGCCTATTTTGCTCTATCCTAATTTTGGGCCTATTTCTGTAGTATTGGCCCATTCTCTTTTCTGTTAACCCCATTCAGACCCTTATGTGTCTCCAACATTTACACTGCGGTAATTCAATTCATGTAGTATTGTGTAAAAAAAAAAAGTCTAATACCAAGCTATAAAGTAGAAGATTAGAATGTATTGGAAGCGAGAAAACGTTACTTATACGTTAAAAGAATATCGGGAAATGTCGAAAATATTAGACAGTACAACATAAAATCTCCAGCCACTTCCATCCGACTCATCTAAATAAAGTACAATAGACAAACAACAAGGATTATAGTTCGTATAGACTAACATGATACAGACACACTATGTTAGAGAATTGAGAGTTGCATGTCATTTTTGTTGGGTTAGTTACATTATATTTCAGAAATGTTTAGCGTTTTTTACTCTTATTTTCTGTATTTTATCGTTTACTGATAAAAAAAAATGAATAAAAAATGGTGTGGTTTATACGTCCGTAAGACAGCAACCAAACACACATCCAAAGCACAAACGTTTCTTATATTCTTAACCTGATTGTTGGATCATAGTGCTCTCTTTGTATAACAGAATGATATAGTTGAGACTAAGAAATTAACTCACCCTACACACTCCACTTTAAAAACAATTTGGGCTACGCCGCTTAAAACGACTTCACAAATTTCAGAGCCTGTTTTGACATCAGTCATTGCGTCATAGAATGGTCTATAAACATGGGTAACAAGCGTCTTAACTTCTCTGCACATAGGAAATTTATGGACTCTTGCCATTTTTGTCATTCTGAAAAAAACAACATATGAAAATATTAATCTAAAACAACTTGTGACAATTTGATACAAGTGTAATGTAGGTTTTATAATGATTGAGAAGTAAATGTTGATATGTGTGAACAGATGTTGAAGGTTATTTTTTGATATCATATAAAATAAGAAAAAAGATTAAAAGATTAAAAGAACTTGGATTAACAAATTGGTTGGTCAGAGTTGTATACTCTTTGGTTGGACAGAGTTGTCTGCTCTTTGGTTGGAAAAGAGTTGGCTGCTCTTTGGTTGATTTACAATAAAGTGTGGTTCAAGTTTTTTTGATTTTTTGATTTTTTTTTGTCAAAGGGTCATTTTAAAGTGAATATTTGCGCCAAAAAAATGAAAATTACACAGCCAAATTAATTTTAGTGAAGGTGTTTCAATGTCAAATATTTAATGCATATTCATAATAATGAATCTACCATATAACAATTAACTCAAACCAAACTTAGGAATGACTAAAGACTCAATGCATCCTAGCAAAAAATAGATAAAGAACAAAAACAAATATGCACTCTGACCGGTCCGTTTGAAGATAACATTATAAAGTTGTCAGTGGTGACTTAATCGCTAAGAAAGCAAATTCTCTATTTTTAAATTTATTTACCCAGCTCCTCTGATATCCTCCAAGTTATCTTGTTTAGAGAATACGTGTTTTGAGACACCATTGCATTCTCTGCTGTGTCTTAAGTAATTCACAAAACCTCCATCTGAGAGGTCCATTGCTTTACGGCTGTAAGAGAGAGAGAGAGATGGATGTAAATTATTTGTTTACAAATACACATGCATTTATTTTATCTCATGAAATAGTATGATGCAATCATATTTGAAATTGTATGACTTGTCCTATAATCTTTTATTGTATAAAGCGTTATTAAAATGATCTATTTGGTGTAAAACGGAAACATAATTTAACACATCTACTACATATTCTGCTTTTTAAAAATATAAAAAATTGTAATTTTAATTGGTATTTGTGTCCTAAGTGAAGCAATTGTGTGAATTCTGATCCTTGACCTCCATTTTTTGTCTTTTTTGTTGTAAAGCTCACTGACGTTTTCATGGGCTTTGTATTAACCTCGACGATTGCATCGAGAATAACCGATTCGACATAAATAATCGAAATGTGAATTTGGAGTACTTATCAAAATTATCAAAAATACCCCACCTCCGAACACTAAAAATTTTGTGAAGTCAATCCTTTGTTATTTTCTCAGAAGTACTGCCATTATATTATATTTTTAATTATCGCAATAGCATTGTTTTTATAAGAGTATATACTTACATGTTGAATGAAACGTAGGTTTCTGGAATCTGACTCGCATCACAAATCCAGTCCGATGGTGGTAGACATTGTCTATACAACAAGTCGTATTTCTGACAGAGCTCCCATTTCTTACCCTTACCCGGACTAGGGAGAGCAGTAGCAAGCGTTGCAACTATAACAGCAATATACAGTTGAAGTGGAACCTGAGAGCAAATAAATACATTTTACTAAATGATTATCTTCAGCTATTCGTTTTATTGATCTATTTAATAATAAGTTTATGTCACAGGGATAAAATGCTTTGAAAATCAAATGCATTGATTTTTAAATTACTTATATACTCTAAGATTATTATTTCTTTTTTTTTTTTGTATCTTCATAAAAATGATTAGATATCGTGTTTTAATTTCACGATCCCCAATTAATGAAAAAGTGAAAACAAATATATATAAATGTGTAATTCTTTTAAAATCAACTAAAATCTTACCATTCGTAGACTCTTATATATATATAATTTAAGATTAATTTAGAATAAATGAATTTCTCCAAAATTTTCATTTGCAAAAGTTTTGTTTTCCAAATCATATTTCTTTCATTATGATCATTGCATTATGTGCATTACGTAGAGAAGAAGATAAACTTAGGACATCTTAAGAGATGTTCAGTATACATTTTCACTATAAAAATATAAGTATTGTTTTTGTTCAACAAAAATTGATTTAAATTAACGCTTACCATTGTTAATATCTTTTATCAAGTCAAGATTAAATCTGATTTCTAAACTAGTAAATATGGATATTTATATGCATAAACGAGGAAATTAACTACTACGGATTTGTAACAACGTTTTTGATTCGTTCTTCTATTTGTACGTTGTACACTGATGTATTACTACAAAGTGTTAAGGCCATGTTAAAAAATAAAAGTTACGTCACAAAAACGATTATTTGTTCAATGCCTTGACATCATGCAAAGTACATATAGTTGAACTTTGCATTATAATATGCAAAAACAAAAAACAATAATACATATACAAAGTAATTAATTAATTTCAGAATTGAAAAAAAATGAAAATGGGTGCATGAGGAAACTATGTTTTTTTTCAATTGATAACTGGGAGCGCAACAACTCTTAAATGCAGTGGTATGCAGTTACTTGGACGTTAAAACCACACTGACCACAAAGTATAACCCAGAGTTTCCACTAACCAGGAAATAAATTGTCAATTCCAAGAAAAAAATAATAACAAATGATAACTTTAAATATAAAACATTCTGTCTGCGTGCTGACTCTTAACATTTAGTTACTTAGGAACGATCTATCTAGTTGCACCTAGTCACCTAATCAGTTGACAGTTATCATTTCTTTTATTGCAAAATAATGACTTTAGTCAGATAATCAGAAAAGGAGAATTTTAAAAATTCAAAAAGTTTGGATATTAAAAAAAAAAATGATGAGGTTAAATTGAATCATATAATATCATGTTTAGAAGAAAAAAAAAAGATATATGAAAATACTTTTTAACGAGACAGCAATCTATAAACGCAAACAACACATTACATGTGTTAGTGTTGCAAGTAACAGCCATATTAATCTTATTTTAATTTTTTCTATAAAAAAAAAAAATATCACACGTTTTTATTGAATTTTAATATATAAAAAAATAACAAACGATTTTGTGTAAATAATATTTGTAATTTTGTGAACGATGAGCTCAATATTATCAATAATATATGAATGATACAACTGATTAATGATGCAATTTTACATGAAGTAGCCTTTTATAGTGAACTATGCGGTATTGGCTTTGCTCATTATTGAAGGCCGTAAGGTAACCTATAGTTGTTAATTTCTGTGTTCGTTGATCTCTTTTTTAGAGTTGTTTCATTGTGAATAATACTTCATCTTCTTTTTTTATATTCGAATGGTTATAATGAATATAAAGATGCGAAGGAAAACATACTAGTATTAACTATAATTTACAGCACTTTATTGTAAATTAGGTGT
Organism: Mytilus galloprovincialis; assembly: GCF_965363235.1. Taxonomy (NCBI): domain Eukaryota; kingdom Metazoa; phylum Mollusca; class Bivalvia; order Mytilida; family Mytilidae; genus Mytilus; species Mytilus galloprovincialis. Next base: position 61,774,946 of record NC_134847.1, read on the forward strand.
ACATGTAGTTTCATATGTATACAAACATACAACACATTAAGCACATATATATAAGAATTTCTATTGGAGATTTGATGATTTTAAATTCAGTCATTGCATACTTTTACAAAAATCTGTGACATAGTCAACTTAATAATTCCAATAAGAAGTCGTCTGATTTAGAAAAGCAGAAGGTAAAGCTCATTGAAAATTTTTGCCAGTATCGTATCTGTTCTATCAATAGCGGTTTTCAAAATAAAATTCAAATCTTGCATTTTATTCTTATGTGCTATTGTAAGTCATGTCGGCCATGTGAATTTAAAAATCCGAATCATCGGACTTTGGGTACCTAATGATGAGATTGGCCAATGTAGATTCCAATTGGTCCGGTAATTAAATAGAAGGTTTTTGTAAAATTTAAGCATCGGACGATGGACGCTAAGTGCTAATAAAATCCTTGAGGGATAAGGAGGTTTCCTTTAAAAGGCACTGAAAAAGCTCGTTCCTTATATTGACAATTAACGGAACTTTAATTGATGACTTTAAATTAATTACACGTTAAAAGAATTTGTGTGTTTTAATTTTAATATAGGGTCAAGAAATTGAGACCATCGATTGTAGATTTTATCCTTGGTCAGCTTGAGGCATTAACTAACCTTCCTCACACACCTATAAATGGTTCGCATTTAACTTTGCAAATTCGTTTAATTATTTGCATATTAATATATACAATTTTGTTAACATTTTGACCTTACTGAAAAAATGACATAACTGTCAAGAAAATTGGTTATGTACAGCGGAAACAATTAAACATCCTTCATAGATATGACTATAAAGGTCATAAACTTGTTGTTTTTCTTATGTTATATGAATAAAGAAAAGTGTTTTGATCTTTGGAAATCTGGTAGCTGAGAAGGCGGAATATACCTGTTTTCTTTCCAATACGTCTGATTATTAATCCTTATAAAGCGCCACTTCGAGAAAGCACTATCTCATGAAAACTGGGCCTCTTCAGATAACTCAAACATTTTGTTTTCTTTACTAGTTTTGCCATTTAACGGTCTTTAACCAACCAAAAAAAATACAAATTTGATAAAATTTCATTGAAGTTCTCTAACTGAATTCTCATTATTATGTTTTTCATCTTTAAAAGGTCATCTGCGTGAGAGTTTACAATCGGAAAACAAGGGTCTATTTTCTATTACAATTCAGTTCATAACCGGCCGAAGAGTTCAATTTCATTGTGCCAGATAAAGCATTCATATGTCTGTTGTATGATTTAATACAAATTAATTTCGATAGATGCAATCAGCAAAGACAAGAAAGGTACTTAAGGGACATTCAAACTTTATTCGAAAACAAAAAATAAACTGACAACGCCATGGCAAAAAAAAAACAAAGACAAACATCAAAGTACGAAGCACCATATACAAAACTAAAGACTGGGCAACATGAACCCTACAAAAAAGGATAATATCAGGTGCTCCGGAAGTTTAAGCATATCCGGCTTCCCACGCTTGACTATTTATAATAATGAACTAAAATTGTATGCAAAGAGAGTTGTAAACATTGTTGTTTTATAAGAAAAGTATATAAAGTCTGTCTGGTGCAAAAATAGGAAAGCGTTTTTAAAAATGTGTTAATTAGCAGATTTAAATTTAAATTCAATTGTTTATGAGAGTTTTCCCTTGTTCAGATGATAATCATGTTCCCTTTACAACACATACACCAGATAAATCTGCAGCCATTATTTTTGAAGAATATACTACCAGTTTGAGGAGCCATCTTGAAATTGCATTGAGATATGACTTGATTCCTTGTTGAAGGCTTCACATATTGAAGAGTAGCTATTCAAGCGCTGTTCCTTTGCTTTAGATGTTTACATGAACCTGCAGTGGTCTTGTGTCTTGAGCAATGATAAACACATAAGTTCATTCCCCCATTAGAATATAACAAACAACCTGGCGTTGAAGAATCCTTGAATGGTCATTTTGGTGATCCCTGAGTCCTTTTTAAATATTCAATAAACGAAAGATCATTAATATCAGTTGTTTGAGGTTTTGGTGTCATTCCCAATAGCATTTCAACATTGTCAATAGCATTTCAACATTTTCAATAGCATTTCAACATTGTCAATAGCATTTCAACATTGCCAATAGCATTTCAACATTGTCAATAGCATTTCAACATTGTCAATAGCATTTCAACATTGCCAATAGCATTTCAACATTGTCAATAGCATTTCAACATTTTCAAAAGCATTTCAACATTGTCAATAGCATTTCAACATTGCCAATAGCATTTCGACATTTTGTGTTTTGGAAATTAGATAGGCCGTTTCTGCATGTTTAGATCTTATTGCACGGACTGGTACAGTAGCTTAATTTTCATATAAATATAGGATGATATAGTATAATTGCAAATGACACAACGAGACAACTATCTTCCTAGTAAGTTCAAATGAAGTGGGTGTGATTAATTAAAGGCACCCGTACGACCTTCAACAATGAGAAAAACACACTGTGTAGCGGGCTATAAATGGCCTCGACATTAAACAACGACAATCATTGAACTACATGCTCCTGACTAAGGACTAAAACATAAAGAATGTGTCGTGATTAACCATGCTTGAAGTCGCTAGTCCTCCAATAACCTGGGACGACAATGAATGTGTCGTGGTTAACCATGCTTGAAGTCGCTAGCCCTCCAATAACCTGGGACGACAATGAATGTGTCGTGGTTAACCATGCTTGAAGTCGCTAGCCCTCCAATAACCTGGGACGACAATGAATGTGTCGTGGTTAACCATGCTTGAAGTCGCTAGCCCTCCAATAACCTGGGACAATGAATGTGTCGTGGTTAACCATGCTTGAAGTCGCTAGCCCTCCAATAACTTGGACAATGAATGTGTCGTGGTTAACCATGCTTGAAGTCGCTAGCCCTCCAATAACCTGGGACAATGGTGCACCCCTAAAACACAAGAACAAAACAAAAACAGTTGCTAGTATCTGAAACAAAAATCAAATATGAGAAACAGCAATAAACGACAACCTCTCAATTACAGGCTCCCAAATTGAGACAATCACATAAAGAATATGCCGGATATACCACGTTCGCTGGCGCCAAACCCATCTTTTGCCAGGGACAGTGGCATAACAATACAGCAGAAGAATAAACTAATAAAGTCAGAGGAAACTCTTCGTATCAATACAAAGCAAAAAGACATTTATTTAACAAAAAAGAAAAATAGACGGGACGTGGCAGGGTATTTATACATCCCCAGAACAAAAAACACACGAAGTACAGATCTTATAGTACTCGCAGTTACTAACAGCTCTGTAGTTCAAAATTAAATCTAGAGCTTACTTTTGAAGGTGCATTGAATAAAAAGACTGATGTATGTTTTAACATGAAAACTACATTTAAGACGACAAAAGAAAGACAACTGAGGGATAGAAATATCGTTAAGAGGAGATTATGATCGGGACATGTATTTATGTTTTCAAACGCAATCGACATAGACTGACTTTAATATAAAATTCGAAAATGTGGTTTGATTGATCGGCGATGAGACATTTATCCAAATATTTGTCCAAAATGAAAACTCGCAGTTACTGACTAGTAACTAGTAACTAGTTCAAAGCCAATAACAACTCATTATTGTAAATTTAGCTTACACTCCGTCCAGTGATTCAGAAAGTAGCAGTAAATTGAGTTCGTTTGCTCAGCTGCACAGCGCGAGGAAATGTCCTCCCTGTCGTTAGTTTAGTTATTTTGTATAATATTACTTTGGTATTGAATGAAGCAGGAAATGTTGTAAACTGCCTAGTTCACAATATCAATACCATAACTCTATAATATTTATGAATGGCAATATTCGTATCCAAAGAGAGATAACCCCAACATTCTCCACTTCCTTTCTCTATTCAGAATTACAAGCCAGAACAAACACAACACATGTATCAACATATTTGATATAGTTTTTTTTTTTTTAACATTTTCTTAGAACTTTGCTGGAGATATTTAAAAGTTTTCGAGTGTAATTGCATTCATTGGTACAAGACGAGATCTTATATATTTTAGAATACTGAATCGTGGAGTGATTGTTAAAATAATTATAAAAGGTGCCAGTCTTTGCTGGAAAATCAGACATCATTTGTTCCAACAACCCTTGCAATAGTCCATAGAGACGTGGGAGAAGATATATTTTACAACGATAATATTTGTCGAGTATCTATTTTTAAATTCTGTTAAAAATGTATCAATTGAAAGTGTATACCAATAGTTTCTGTTTGGATTATTTATAGAGTTTTTGATAGAGTCCTAGCGATTTAGGTATAGAGATGTGTGTTTTATTGACGACTATATATTGACCTCAGATAGCGTGCATGAGAGTGTGGATGTGGTGGTCCTTCTTTCTGTAGGTAATTTTTCTATTCTCTATTCTTTATATTTTAGCACCTCATTAATCCTATTATAGGTCAAAGTACGGTCTTCAATACGGATCCTTGGCTCATGCACACAGAACAGCAAGCTATAATGGGCCCTAAAAATGAATAATGTAAAACGGGAAAACCAGCGGGTTACTCTATATATAAAAACAGAAACACTTATGAACTACATCAACAAACGACAATTATTGAACATCAGATTCCTGACTTAGGACAGGTGCAAACAAATGCAGCGGATCACATTATTACTGATTAAGAAAGGAGCAGGAAATTGAGGTCGTATACCCAGCTGAACAATCAGAGGAAAAAATCATGTCGTTAGTTATTTATCTTGTACATCATTTCAATGGTATTAATTTCAGGAAATGTTCAAAACTATCTATTAATGATGATATTCAAGAGTGGCAATATTTGCATCCATACAAAGATAGATACATCGTTTCCATCAGAATAACAAGCTATTTGATATACTTACTCATGTTACTAGTTTCTTTTTCATTTTTAACATTTTCCACCTACTGGAAATATTAAGATCTTGAGTGTATTTGCATTCAAAGGTAAAAGATGAAATACGTTTGTTGTTCATAGTACGAGTAAGTTAAAAAGAGCAAACATTTATTAAAGCTGATATGTAGACGAGATATAAGCCTGAATATAAGTAAACATTAAATAACAAAAAAGCATTACAAATAGTATCAACAGGTCAAATTAACAAGAAAGTACGATTTGAGAGTACTCGCAGTTACTGACAGCTAGTTAAAAGCCAAAACAACTAAAAATAAAAAAAATCTTTGTATATGTACTTGTATCTATGAAAGAATTTAGTAAAAGTTTTAAGTAATGTATGGTAACGAAATGATAACTTGATAATTTACCAGTGATACATTGATTACGTTCATTTAAAAAATCTATGACATCACTACACACACGGGCATAATAACGAAGGAGTTGTGAAATATAACTACCGTATGATAGATCCATAGGAACATTGCCGTCTAAAAAATGAAAATTAACAAAAGTGAATAGAAAATTACATTTGCCTTTCTCTTTGTGAAATACAGTTTACATTTTTTCAATCAGTCTTTTGATTAAGATGAATCATTATTGTGTAAGAGGGATTTTATAAACAAATATATATATTTATTTTTCAGACAGAAATCTGTCTTTCCTTTGTTTTATTTAACAAACTCTCTTTTAAACACTTTTAAAAGATTATCCCGATTGTATCATATTAAAGATAGCCATATGTTTAAAAATAAAGTGTATTACATTTTCGTTAATGGACATGGAGATGGGGTCGTGTAATAATTACACATGGTCTCTGATCTTTAATTTGTAATTCTATTGAAAATTGTATTTAATTCTATCCGCCTTTTTGTACATCTGTTAAACCATAATTATCTGGGTGGTTAAAGAGCAACGTTCATTCGGGTGTAAATGAAGGGTGATGACATTCGGCAACATATCGTCTGCTCTTGTTTGTTAATCTCGTGGACTGTAAACGTCTGACGAGATGAAGATGACAGGCGAGTTGAATACGTGATGGCACAAATCCCATATTTGATCAAATAGCAAAACTGTCAATTTGTATTGAATAATGCTTCGTTGATTTGTAATGTCAAAACAAAGATTTGTATTGAAGCAATTGTAATAGAACCTGTGAAAAGTTAGTCGCGTATTTATCTTCTAAACAAGCGGGTTACTTTGTAATTATATAGTCCCCAAATACCGAAGACCTCCAAATATACTTTATTTAAACCATCGAATGATAATGCTACTACTACTGACATATTCGGCTGAAGTTTTCTGGAAAAAATTGTTAATCTCATGGTCGATGCAAAAATCTTTAAAAGCAAAATTTCTGTGCCATTTAAAATCATTCAAACTAAAAGTTCATAACAATAATTATGACATATAAAATGTTATAAATATTTTAAAGTGTACTGTATACGTCCAATTTTTTGTAAACAAAAATAACGACTTTTTTTAATTACTATGCTTGGAAAATATTTAATATTATGAATATGTTCCGGACCATATGAGTATTTGGAACATACGCGTATGGTCATGACCATAAAGGTATATACTAATATGGTCGGGGTAATTAACACACTGTTACAGTTTACCTTTAATACTAAGTCTTCTAAACTTTTCATATGGTATGACCGTTCATTAAAAAGACGCTATCATATAGGTAATTTTATTATTATATTATAATAAAAAGATAATCTAAATAAAAATTAGAAGTTTCACATAGTTAATTTTACTTACTTGTCAAAACAATAAACATATTTTTTACCGATGGTCATTTCCGATTTGTTATTACGCGTGAATGGCAATATGTCGACTTAAAACAATAAATTCCAAAAAAAGATTTAATGAACTGTTACACAAGAAGTCACTGGAAAGTAACATAGTTTATTTAAGTTGTCTTGTGAATATGGTGTATTTCAGTCATGTTACGATATTTGAGATCTAGAGCTTCTTAAAAACACCGAAGACATATAGGAATGGCCCAAGACCTCTACTCGGTATCACTGTACACAGCTATAAAAAGGCTAGCTTTTCACTCGCAAACAAAAGGTGTAAATGAAAAGGATCATGCACAACAAAGACTTGCTAATGCAAAAAAGCTATGATACCGCATGGAAGTAAATGTCACCCAAGCCTACATGCAAGAATGTAATTAGCGATGAAAACTAACTATGGCATCAATATTTAATTTTTACGTAGTATTCGAATTATAAAATAATACATTGTCATGTGATTGGTTTGTTAGATAAAGTTTTTGTATTATTGAAACTTTTATAATGTAATTTTTAAAAAATACCTATACGGTCCAAATACTCATATGGTACGGCCCGTTAACAACCAAACGAGTTTTATACTCATATATGAGTATTTGGACCATATGCGTATGGTCCAAATACTCATATGGTCCGGAACAAATACAATATTTGGCTTATCGCTAATACTTCTTCGATTTTTAATTTATTGTCCAACTCAAGATTTTTTTTAAGTCACAAACAATTATTTTTATTTTTTTTTAAATCTAATACCTACCGATTTTTTTCTGAACATGTGTCGAAGTGTTGAGTTCATCTTGTTACAGATGCCCTTTGAGATTTGTTTGTCAGTAAAGATTGACTGTAAATTGTTATCTTTTGACACATACTAATTTCTTTTAACGGTGGTTTAGAATAGTTCAAATTATAGTTGATTGTTTAAAATATTTTGCGCATAAGTTGAAACATCTGTTTTCCCATAAAATGCATATGTTTTAGCTGGGCTTTTTTAAAGAAAAATATTTACTGCTCAGGTTAAAATGATTGATATACATCCAGAAAAAAACTTTACGATTATAATACCCCAAAAAAAACACATTAAACATATATACTTATTAGAGTCAGTTTCAGAGTGTAAAAAGAAGATGATTTTTTGTTACTTTGCTATAATGTCGTATTTATCAAGGCGCATTCTGGCAAGCCGAACGACCACTTTTTGAACGCACCTGTGTTGAAGATCATATATATATAGAAATATCTTATAAAACATAATTTCAGTTTGAATAGGTATACAGAGAAATACATATGTATCATATATACAATATTCATTCCTCAAATAGTACAAGACACTGTACACATACAGCGGTTCAAAGGGAAGTTTGTCCCCGGGCTTGTTTTCGAGACAATTAACCTGGCGTATACATTTTACATTGTATAAGAATTATGAATTACCATAAGACGAACTGACATTACGAGAATAAATAGAGAAGAAGGATATACGTCAGTGTGATAGCAGCTGTCTTTATTTAAAATAAACTAAAGAGAGCCGCCAAACACTGAGTTTCCTAGTTTCAGAGACTTAATTTTCGGCTCTCCCTTGACACCATTTGCGAGTATGGTCTTAAGCAACGATGATAGTCCGTAGGAAGGGGACGATAAATGGCTGTCCCGTGTTAAGAGAGAGCAATACATCTTGCTCGCTAAAGACACCCTTGTAGATTTTGCAAAAGAGCAGGCTAATGCCGCTACAAGCAGCACTCGCATCTGCAAATTGGAAAGGGATTAATATAAGTTTTAAAAACTTGTTTCCCAATCCACTTGAACTAAATATGTTATAATTGAAATCAAATTAATGCTGATTAAGTGCATGTTAATATCAAATTTGATATTTCCACTAGATGCTACATTTCAGATCTATTTTGAAACTCCAATTCTAGCTTTAACAAAAATAAAGAAAAGTAATAAAGATTTTGAACTGGCTGAGATAGCTTTAAATTAAATATCAATATGTATATTGGGTTTTTACGGATATGATATCAACCGTGCCCGGAAATTTAGAAATGATCCTTGTAAACTTATTGCTCCTTTAAAAAAAAATTAGTAGGGGTGTGATAAAGGGTGCGATAAAGGGCAGGGGTGTGAAAAAGGGTGTGATTAAGGGTATGATAAAAGGTGCACATAAAAGTTGTGCGATATGGATTAAACAGCAGGCTATTTGTAAAATATTCAGAAATTCTGTATATACTACTAAATGTATGATAAATACATATACACATTCATGGATCTACAATCTGTCGATACCTGTAAATTGGCATTGCACAAGGTCATATTTTTCTCGTACTATTTATGACATCTTTACACTAACTCCATTGGATGTTGGATGTGTACGGATTGATAATTTAGTCTTAGATGCATGCATGAGGTTTTTATTAGTTGTTAGTGGCATTAAACTAGCTGTCAGATAACTGCGAGTATTCTCAGATCTGTTCCTAGTGTCTTTTTGTTGTCGGGATATACAAGTACACGGCCACGTCCACTTGTATTTTGGTCCATCTGATGAGTTAAGCCTTTTTCAACTGATTTTTATAGTTCGTTCTTATGTTGTACTGTTATACCACTGTACAAGGTTAGGGGAGGGTTGGGATCCCCACATTATGAATGTATGTGTCTGTCCCAAGTCATGAGCCTGTAATTCAGTGGTTGTCGTTTGTTCATGTGTTACATACACTGAAAAAAATACCTAGTAAATATTACTAGTTTGGCTAGTACTTCATTAAAAGTCCCTAGTAGATTATCAAACAACTAATTAGACTAGTATGTTTACTATCGTGGATGCATCGTATTACCAGGAACCAGCTGTGTAACTGATAACAGGATTTCCCGCCGGACGATATCATATTCGCGTGGCCAAGTTCTGTTGTACATGAAGTGATGGCCGCAATCAAACGAATAAAGAACCTGAGTGATTTTTGGCCTAATTCATTGAAAAGCTGTAAGTATTTTAACTAATTTGTGTTTTATTTTATCGTCTTAACTTGTTTTCACAAAAAAAGAACCACATCATCTCGCCTTTCACGTAAAATAAAATGTACTACAGAAGATGGTCAAGATAACCTTGTGACACGTGCAGCAAACTTTATCTATCTAAGTTAAAATATACAAGATCCAGATTTTGTTATTCTAATATAAACACCTTTTCTTCTTTTTTAATACAAAAACTAATTAATAATCCTTCTATTTCACCACAGAAAACCGTAACTTAAATCCGAAACGTTTTATTATTAATTAAAGTGCGCCTCGTTATGAAATTAATATGGCTGCGCCCATGTAGTGAAAAAATATGAACCTGCCAAAACTAACACAGTCAATACATGGTATATCTTCAATATTTTCACATCAAATCTGAAATTGCGAAACATTTGAAAGCACCACAGAATGTACTTGATGACATACATGCACCATGTAGGTGTACACTTGCATTTTGACTCTGAGTGCACAAATGCATTCTAATTTCAAACAAGTAATAGCTTTTCTAAAAAGCTAGCCGTCTTTTAGCTTCAGGATGAAAGTAGAAAGTGTTAAAATTCATAAAGGCTAATACAATTTTTCCTAATTTACTAATGTTTTTTTTTTGGATAATTTACCAACACTGGATTAGAAAGGGTGTAACTTAACTGTTTTTTAAATTAAATATGAAAATATTTATAAAAGTATATTTTAACCATGGCTCTGGGATAATTATTGTTTTTGCCAGTATTTTAACTCTCTGTATAGCAGTATAATTGTAGATTTAATATTAATGCATACATATTACACATACTTGTATGCAATTGCATAAAAAAGCTATAACAAAAAAAGCACATAAATGTTCAGTGTGTACCTATATATGTCTGACTCACCTATCACACATAAGAAACAAAGAGAAATATAGTTTGTTAAATACAATGTATTAGTAGAAATTGACAGTAGAGTTCTAGTTAATCTATATTAATTAATATTGACAACACTACATGTAGTTTTATTATGGATTTTTGTATAATTTCAGGTTCTGAAAAAATCACAGGGGATGATAAATTTAGACAAAAAGGATCGTCCACCAACATGCTACACTTACTGGAACTTGAAAAACCTGCAATTCACAAGAACAAGCCAAAGACTAGTATTACCGTACAAAGTGGTTGAGGGTATGGTCCCAGCTATCCAAACCTGACAAATTATTGGTAACAAGCAATCTTTACCAAAAAGGAACATCAAGCCGACATATATACGCTTTGCTGACTTTGAAAGTGATAATTTATAAATTTGGTTAAGGCTATTGAAACAACAAACTGTGAAAACGAGCAATTTAAAAACACATTCTTCGTAAAAACTGTAATTCATTGAAAGAAGACATAGTGTGCGCCAAGTCAGTTGAGAGCTTCAAAACAGCTCACCAAGGCCTTCAATAGGAGTCCGCTCTCCCGTCAAGTTCAAGCCAGAATTGGGACCTTCGATGTAACAATGCAGATACATATAGCATGAAAAGTTTTATATAATGAACATTTATATTTATATCTATTGATGTTTCAGTACAAGTATGATTATTTATTTTTGTTGTGATCTATGACATACATGTATAGTATAAACAATTTAAAGAAAGTGTTATCTGTATACATGACAGTTCCGTGAAAATGTTAACCAACTTTTGTGTCAATTTATTCATTCATCTAAAAACTGATACAAGCCAATATTAGAATTCAATAGATTAAGTCTATAAAATCAGTTTTGACCTAGGCCTGTTCAAGTTTATTAAGGTCAAAATAAGATAAAACAAAGTTTCATAATATAAAATATCAATGTAGGAGCAAACGGTGAACATGATTTAGATCCTAGTGCAATATGAGATGGGTGACATGTATTTAGATCCTGGTGCTCTAGAGGGGTGACATTGAGTTGGATCTGTTTGCTCAAACTAAAATTAACAGTGCTTTAAAAAATGATAAGTGATCATGCTTTATAAAGTTATAAACTGTTATGTACAATCTGTATACTTACTTCCTGACAATTTTATTTTTACTTCTAGGTGTTTTAAAATGTAAACTTTGAAGTAGGAAGACATAAAATAACTGATAAGTCTTACTTTGTTCTTTTTTTTAAAATAACTATTCGTCGGAGACTTTATTCATTTTGGTTTTGCAGGGAGAGCTGATTGATTTAAACAGGGGCCGTGCAATAACTAGATGGGTTATAATTTATTACATAAACTGACATTTTAAATTTTTTTCATCGAAATAACTTTAGAATTGTAAACTGAATATTCTAAATACATGTAGGAAATATTGTTAATATTGATTAGAGTACAGCTTATTAGTGGTTTTGAAACATGAATTTAAATGGTTACTTTGAAGTAAATTGAGAACATGTTACCTATTTCATTGTATTTGTTTGTTGTTGGTTGGACACCTTTTTCTATACTTGAAATTAACTACTTTGTATTGTCTTCTCAAATGTATTTTACAGTTCTGATGTTATGCATCTTATGTAAATAAAATATGTAGGATTTATCTTTAAAATTAATTTGCTGAACCTCACACACTGACAAATTTAGTTAGGTAACTGTAAAGCTTTCAGGCCTAACATGGCGAAATTTAAGTGAGAATGTGTTTAAGAAAAAACAACAAGAACAAGGAGTGAAAAGAAATAGTTTTGTCTTTATTGACATTGAAGGTCAATTATCACTATAGATGCAACAAATTTTTCTCTGCATTCATTGGCAACCAAAGTATACATTGAAAGTCAATTCATATTAAGGATATTGTGACCTCTTGCTGATGTTTTTGCTAGTCTTTTCAGGTCATTGTTGTATATGTATCTTTCACAATTATTGCTATTGTCATTGTGTTTCCTGAATTGAAAGATCACAAACACATATAACTACCTAGAAGCTTCCTGTTGATTTTACTGAGTGATGGATTTAGGGGTCCTACGGCCCCTTTCATGGGAAAAATTTAATTGATTATACAGTGAAAAATTTAACTATGACTTGAGTGAGCCCCCTTTTATGGCAGTCTCCCTTATTGAAAAAATTGGATTTATCATTTTGAACTTTGTACCAGTACAATAGAGAAATAGCTATATTAAAGAAATTGCACTGCTATGAAACTATGCATACAAATCAAAATAAAAAAGAATCCTTAATCGAGTAACATTGCTACATGTACATGTAGGTACGAAAAAGTACCACACGAGGGTGACCTGGTACAAGAACTTATAGCTAGTAAAGTTACTAGCTGAAGGAGGTATTCCTACTAGGAAATGTTTGTAGAGTTACTTGAAGCTAGTAGAATCACTAGTCTTACCATGTATTTGCCACTAGGAGGACCTAGTTATGTTACTAAAAGGTAGTAAAATTACTTATTCAGACTAGTAAAGTCACCAAGCAGTCTAGCAAAATTACTAGGGACTCCTAGTGTAATTACTAAGTAGCCTAGTAAATTTACTTTGATGGCCTAGTATAGTTACTAAGTAGGCTAGTAAATATACTTCTGGCCTAGTAATCTCATGGACAGTAAGTTTACTAGTTTACCTAGTAGAGATTACTAGGTATTTTTTTCAGTGTATTTGTTTTTCGTTATTTTTTTTTATATATGAATAATGCCGTTAGTTTTATCGTTTGAATTGTTTTACATTGTCATTTCGGGGTCTCTTATAGCTGACTATACGGTATGGGCTTTGCTCATTGTTGAAGGCCGTACGGTGACCTACAGTTTTTAATTTCTGTGTCATTTTGGTCTCCTGTGGACGGTTGTCTCATTGGCAATCATAACACATCTTCTTTTTTATATAAAACCATTAAAGATAACGATTTTCTATGGATATTAGACCGTGAAACAGCAATGACGGATCGTTTCATACATCTGAGAAACAGCAATGACAGTTCTGTTTCTGCATTCTGTGAAGATGAAAAACACCTATAACGGGTCGTTTCATACACAGGAGAAGCTGAAAAAACACTGCCGATCCTGTTTCTTCGACACTGGATTGCTGTCTCACACGAAACGTTGTCTTCCATGTACATGTCATTTCAATACTTGTATAATCTTGCATTTTTTACCAGTTTATATCATAACCACTATCAATTCGGCGCCCGCTTACAGGTTTATCACCGCCTATTTCCGTATGTGGTTTTTCCAAGTCCGGAGCCAGTAATTCAGTGGTTGTGGTTGGTTGTTGTATATCATATACAGTTGTATTTTTTTATTATTACATAACTCAGTTGTTTGAATTGTATTACCTTCGTTATCTCGGGGCTTGTATATAGCTTGTTATGCACTATGGGTTTTGATCATTTGTGAAGGTCATACGGGGATCTAATTTGAAATTTGTTCATTTCTACGTCACTTGATCTCTGGTGGAGAGTTGTCTTATGGAAATCATACAATATTTTCTTGTAAAAATTGCATGCGTGGATGAGTTATTTTTCTGATCTTAATATGACGATATTTGGACTAAAGGTTTCCTTATTGACAAGACTTATGTTTTCGTTAAGCAGTGTGTTGCATTTATCGACAGTTGCACTGTCTTCTAGGTTAAAAAAATATCTGCTAATACCTCATCTGGTCGACTGGAACCAGTTTGTTAATATTTTAGTTTAGTTCGATTAAAGGGATTTATAGGGTAGGTGTGTGTATATTGCTTCCAAGAAATGAACTTGTTGGAACGGCATCATGAATGGACTAATTAATGCCTTCGATAACATAAACAAACACTTTTCTGGCACAAATAAATAAATCAAAACTGTTAGTAGATATACGTCAACAAGACAGCAGCCAAACAATATGCAGCGCCTGTTATTGTGGGTTACATGGGTGTCAGAAAATGATGTAAATAGTTATCAGAGGTACCAGGATTATAATTTAGTACGCCAGACGCTCGTTTGGTCTACATAAGACTCACCAGTAACGCTCTGGTCAAAATAGTTATAAAGCAAAACAAGAACAAAGTTGAAGAGCATTGAAGACCAAAAATTCCAAAAAGTTGTGCCAATTAGTTCGTAATCCGTAATATGTTTTTCTGTGTTAGATAAAATGTTGTTTTGATACAGTTTTTGCTCTTGCGCTTCGTTGGCAGTTTGACATTCTTGGTTGCAGTTTGCAAGCCTACAGAGTAAGTATGGATATCATCCTCACTTGTATACCATATAACAATTGCCTGAAAAGGGTGTTATGACAGACCAGTAAATTGAGATGTACTCTAGTTATAGCTAACATAGAAATGTTTACCAACTCTATAATGTTTCAACAAGTGTGATGATTAGATCAATCAAATAAGCTTGGGTAGAAGAACACATACTATGAAGAATAAATAATTCATCTTTATACAAAAACTCGAACTAATATTTCGAGCAACATAAAGGGCAGGTTAACAATTAGAAAGTCCATAGTTTTCTCAATGGAACAAAGGGTTGTAATTTCTTCAGGATACAAGAAAAACTAAATTGTGTCAAAACCGTTTACCCTGCAATATCAAAATTGCTTGTTCTATATCAAATTAAAACTAAACAATATAACTTAGCACAACATTTAATGCTCACATAAAGCAGGCGAATGCACATTGGTATATACAATTATATGTTACAATTATCACAGATAAAATATGAAGTTCAAGATTGTACTTTACTGTTCAGAATAGTGCCTTCCATTCACGTTTGGAATATATTTGTGGTAACACACAAGCTTCACAAGAGCAAGGGGTTGATAGTGAATGTTCAATATGGCTCCTACTCAAACTTGAGGAAATCTTCGGTGAAAATGTTGTTGAGGTCGAGCAGATAGATGGTGATTCCGATTTTGAGTCTGAAGAATGGTCTAGTAACGATGAAACAGAAAATTTATGTGGAACACTTGCCGGTGTTCTAGTGTTTGTTTTATCTGCTAGTGGTGTTGATGTCTGTAGTCTTGGAAACAATATATTTTTGTCAGAATGCACGAAGCTATCAGCGCTAAGTCCACGGTTATTATTTGTGACATCTGCGTAGGGTGGTACGAACGAAGATTTGTACGGAGAGTACCGACTATTTCCAACATTACTGTACATAGAGGCCCGATGACTATTCTTCAGAGAAAGGTCCTGCACAATTTTCTTCATTTCTTCAATCGACTGTGTTAGCATTACAATATAATTTCTTGCCAGTAGTAAGGTAGACATTTTAGACAGTTTCTTCACAGTGGGTGCATTAGAATACGGCATCACTTGCCTAAGTCCATCTAACGCCGAATTCAAATCATGCATCCTTTGTCTTTCTCTGCTATTAACTTTCAAGCGAATGTCTTCAGGTACACGAGATTTCGTTGAGGAATATTCTGAGTTGTAGGATTGGTTGCTGGAACTACTACTGCTTTCAAAAGAGTCTACATTGTCATGAACATCACTAACATCATCTTCAATAGCTTCTATGTCGACGTATATTTCTTTTTCCATTTTTGAAATGATTGTTTCACTTTCAAGTAAATTTCTTGAAATCTAATTATTTTATAATATTAATAAATTTTCATCAATCATATATAGTGCCATTGGACTTACATTCGTTATTCGATTGGTTAATCCGTGTTTTAAGTCCCCGCCTATAATAACAAGCGCTCGTGTGTGATAATCACCGATGATGTCTTACCCCGAGGCAATTTTCTCACTAACCAGGGACAAACAATGAAATTTTATCCATGGATTGTTTAGATGAACATTTTCATGGGGAGATTAAGCGATTTTGTAAAAAAAATATAACAAATAGATTTATAATTTTACACAACTTATTTTCTTTTTAAAGACACAACACAGCAGTAAAATATGTATCTTCGGAAATTAACTTTTTTTTATAATTTTTCCCAGAATTTCGTGAATATCAAATATTTAGTACACGTTTTGATTGATTAAATGTTTATTGGAAGTTGAAGAATTTTCGTAGATTTTGAATGCCGAAAAAAATATAAAATTAAATATAGACGATATCAAGAAGAAAGTGTTTTGAACACACAACATTGAAAAAATAAAACATTATATTCATTTTAAACATATTTCTGATATAAGAAAACATATATATTAAATATACGAAGGTGCTTAAGATTAAAACCTCAATCTTTTGTTTATAGTATTTTTTTCTAATTTATTCTATTTCTTTGGATTTCGAACATGGACATTTAAATTCCTTCATTATAATAGTTAAATCAGCTTTAGTGCAGATATATATCATTGTTATATCGAACTCGTGTGTAAAAGGACAGTTTCTTCAATAGACAAATACATAATTATCATCGTTATGTGATGAATAAACACCAAAATCACTCAAGTGTAAGCAAGATGCTAAACCACCTAGAATGGGGATCACTCGAACAAAGACGAAAAGATGCAAGACTAACCATGCTCTTTAAAATAGTAAACGAGAAAGTTGCTGTGACAAAGGAAGATCGTTTGATTCCACCTAAACGATTGTCAAGAAATATGCATGACAGAAGCTTCCAAATTCCAGCAGCATCAAATGATTACCGGAAATTTTCTTTCTTTCCACGAACCATCAAAGATTGGAACAGTCTCCCTCCTGTGGTAGTGTCAGCGCCGTCCCTCCTGGGGTAGTGTCAGCGCCGTCAGTCGAGGCTTTTAAAGCCTCGGTGACAAAGTTGAACTAAATTCAAACAATATGGGGGGAGGGGGAGGGGTCCGTATGCGCACCGAAGTCATGGGAAAATATTCAATTAGTTGATTGTGGCCATTATCCGGTAGAAGTAGAAGTAGAATTAATATAGACGAAATTAAGCAGAAAAGAAACCCTGGTCAACCAGGGAAAAAGTTACCCACTACACATTTCTTCTCTAATTTATTGATAAAAGAAAAAAATATTTGTATCTTTTAATTCCTTCTGAAAAAGTAATTTTACAGATTTAATTAATTTTGTTTTAAAACAATTTCTATCTAGTTTATTTTGTATATTTTTAAAAGATACAGTGAAAACTGCTTAAGCTTTATTTTAAATACAACGGTCAGTTTTATAATATACTTTATATGGATTATCGTCTTATGGTGATATTTCTAAAACAGTGAGACCCGTATTCCGGAGAAATTACCATGTTAAAAATTTCGCAATTTGTAAATGACAAAATAACAGAAAAAAAGTGTAAAAAAAGTAAAATCACAAAAATACTGAACTCCGAGGAAACAGAGATTGTTTGGAATATATTTGCTTGTTTTTTTCTTCTGCAGATCATTAATTAGATAGAAATAAACACATGTTCGATCGTTCTTTGGGTATGGATGGTTCAGATACTTGTCATTTTACACTTTTTACTCTGTATACATGTACTTTTTCTAATTATATTTGAGTAGAACAGAAAAATAAAAATAATTTTATTTATTTCAACAGATTACATACATGTATTAAGTTCTTATATGTTAATTTGCGCTTTTTCATACGTGTTTCTCGTTTCTCGTTTTTATATAGATTAGACCGTTGTTTTCCCGTTTGAATGGTTTTACATTCTTCTTTTGTAGGTTTTTTAAGGACTGCTTTCCATATGGAAATTGCGCCCTATATGTTCCTAATGGTTTTTTTAAGTAAAAAAAAAAAGAATCTACTTAATGGTTTTACATTACTAATTTTGGGGCCTTTTATAGCTTGCTGTTCGGTGTGAGCCAAGGCTCCGTTTTGAAGGCCGTACCTTGACCTATAATGGTTTACTTTTACGAATTGTGACTAAGATGAGAGAGTTGTCTCATTGGCACATCTTTTTATATCTACATACTGCAACACAACGATTTATCAAATTCATTTTTTATAAGTTTTGTTATTATTATCTTCATCATTTAAGATTATTATTGATATATTTTATTTTTTCCTTTATTGTTATTTTTAATTAAAATCGTTTTGGATATGAAAATAAATAAAATATCTCCACCGATCGGACGAGCACCATTATATTAAATTGGATGGTTTTATATCGTTTTGGAAAAAGTATAGACACAAAACCAGTCTCTATCAAAATGATAATGTCTGAAATCATTTTTGTTTTTAATCTGGAACTTGGAATTGTTTCAGTGTTTCAATCTAAAATGTAATATGACAGAACTAATGCTGTAGCAGTGTATATAGACCCCCCTTCCCGTTACAGATCTTTTTTGTTTTTTGTTATTTTTTGTCATATTCTTTTAGTTTTTATAATTTTTAAAATAATTCTGCAAATACTTCCCTTGCTATTATTTACAACAAAGTAGTTTACAGAACCGATCAAACAAATTTAATACGTTTTAACTGAGAAAAGTATGATAAATGATACCATTGTCCATCCAAGTCACTATTTGTAAAAAAAAAAGAAAAAGTAAACCATTATAGGTCGAATTATACGACCTTCAATACGGAGCCTTGCCTCACAACAAAAAGCAAGCTATAAAGGGCCCCAAAAATTAATATTGTAAAACCAATATATTATGTGGAAGGTTTATGCAATATTAGGAATAAAAGAAATATTTACAAAAAAACATGTGTGCGGGATCTTCAAATTTCATATACAAAAACATTTATTTTTCTTCTTGAATTTGAAAACGATTTATAAATATCTGTTGGGTCTAATTTCACACCTTTTATTATTGTAAACCTATATCAAATCTGGCGACGGAGTAGGTTGGTAAACCACATCAGAACAGAAACATCTTGCAAGAATCATAACATAGGCTGACATTTTAATTTAAAAATATAGAATTAAATATTGGCAATAATATTTCCGTTCTTTTTTCTCAAAACAAATCCGTACATTATCGTGGCGGACAATCTGAACAAAGTGTTGATCCTTTTGTTCCTCGACAGGAAACTGTTTGTCTCCAAGGAACGACTATTACAAAGTGTAGATTTCTATCATAGATTTCATCTTAAATAATTATTTATTTTAATTACTTCAGATACATGACTCTTGCGGTCTATTTTCCCTGAAGGAGGACAGAACGATTGGGTGTGAAAACATGTCCATGATTACAATGACAGTTATCTGGTCATTTTAAGTTACCATAAGAGGTTTTACCATCACCTATCA
This sequence comes from Mytilus galloprovincialis, assembly GCF_965363235.1. Taxonomy (NCBI): domain Eukaryota; kingdom Metazoa; phylum Mollusca; class Bivalvia; order Mytilida; family Mytilidae; genus Mytilus; species Mytilus galloprovincialis. The sequence goes on from NC_134847.1 coordinate 61,794,710, forward strand.
ATTAGGTAAATTACATGACAGACACGGGTGATGATGTCCCTTGTTACATTGTAATCAAAGCGTGAAAATAAACAAGTTGTTTTGTAAGGAATACATGATATCTTTTTGGAACCAGTCCCGTCAGTTCATCCCCACACATATGTCATATAATCTTAAACATTTTTTTTTATTATTGGGACATATTATTATAGAATCTAGTTAAGAATCTATCAAAATCTAAATCAGTTAATTTTTGAAAATCAGGAAAATTCACAATTGTTTAATATGCATAAACAACACTGCCAATAAAAGTTATTTTTCAGTATAAAAATAAAAATCTTATACACTTGTGTAAATTCAAATTTTGTCTTTGGCAAAATTATGAATTGACAAAATTTTAATATAACTCTTGTATGATAAACAGTTTACATTGAAATATTTTGTACTGTAACAGTTTATCAGTATTTTGTCACAACCTCCATTCTATTAAACATTCAACAGTTTGGTGTTTTACTCGCAAATTTATGTAAAGTTCAATCTTAAATTTAACACTGTCTTCTTATACAAAATATATATACTTGTTATGAAACCCGATTAGTTTTGTTTTTATTCTAAATTTTAAGTTTTTATGCTTGTTGTATTATATATATATATCTATTATTGAATTTTTTTTATTAAAAAGAAATCAAGAAAACAATAAACAAAAAAATATTGTTATCTCCCTTTTGCCATTAAAAAACGCGACATTATAAATATAATTTATACGACTTTAAAAATATCGTTTTTCTGTATATTTTAATTATCATTTAAAATGCATAGCTGTTAAAATTTAATATAACTGTTTTGTATTTCGTTTTTTATGTCTCAAGCCCTCCTCTATAAAGTATCTTCCAGAGATCGAATACTGACTGTCGATGTAAGCTATTACATATGTGACTCTGTGGCCTTCAACAATAGGATAAAAGTTATTCAACATATGATCAGTCTTAATCAGTATTTACTAGAAGAAGGATAAGAAACCTTTTTTATATAACTCGAATCAAAACCACTAATGTTGGCCAAATAGACTGTAAATTTCCCCTTTTCCCAAGTTAACATTGTTAGCTCTTTCTTAGCAATGAAAAACACATTTTCTATTATGCAGCCCAGAAATCATCTAGTGATACGGAAAAAAACAACATTAAAAAACGTTAACACAATACTTTATAACTAGTACACTGCGGCAAAAAATAACATTTTCAGAATGTTATTTGTCAGTTCGTCCGGTTTTTTTTTCTCTTTGATATGATGTTATTTTTTTTTTCTTCGACATATATATTTTTTCCCTTTTGTTTCATAACTTGAATGAACAAAATTGGAGTTCCAATTCTACTAATATTTGGAATATTTTTTAAACGGCTGTTCTTTATGAGTCCAAAAGAATTATAGATTTATTAGATTTATTTCTGAGTCATTTTGGACACTTATGAAGAGATGTCTCATTGACAATCATACCAAACCTTTTTTATTTTTTTTATATATGTATACATATAGAAATTGATGATGAAATACGCACGTATATAAACATAATTCATTTAGAGAAATGTTGAAAATTTCTAATGTATATATAAATCCAGAGCTTAACTTGAAAAACCCGATCCCGGAGTCCCGATAAAGGTCCCCCCTATATATATAAATATTATTAATTCGTATATTTTAACAAATTTGATTCGTTTAGGGATAGTCACATGTTAAACTTTATTTTCGAAGGTAGAGAGAAAACGGCGGATAGCAAAAAGCATATTGACCTGCAAAAAGCATATTGCACGGTTATTTTTAGAAAATCAATATACTTTGTGACGTCATGTAATGAATTTCAGGGTATTGTTTAACGTTTGAAACATATGATATCTGTGATCGATTATTTGACGAAAAAAATCTTCAAATACGTAAGATGTCCAAAAAAAAAGGTAAATGAAATAACAACTAATATGTTGTTAATGTCAAGGAGACAATGTAATATCTATAAAATTCCAACAAACCTAAATGACGATTTTTATACACATATGGTCAGAAATTAATAATATAACAAATATAGCCTTTGTATGAGGTCAATACAGGATATATCGACCCAAAGAAGTATATCGACCACGGACTTCGTCCTCAGTCAATATACTTCTTTCAGGTCAATATATCCTTGTATGATATATATCAACTTTGTGACGTCAAATTTCGCGGGATATGCATGTATATTGCGGTGGGATTCATTGCCTTAGCTGCTCTCTAGGGTCGTAAATTGTGTAGATGCTAGGCAGTTGTCCCCCATTTTTAAGCCACCTTTTTGTATACATTTTGCACATTATTCCCCTCTTTCTAGTTTTCTGATCTTCAATGGCACTCCATTTGTTTATATTCTCTCTCAAAAAAAATTAACCTATATTCTTATTCGACCTTATCTCTTTTAAGAGCCTCCTCATGGGGATTATGATCTTGTGATTACTTGGTAGTTTTAATAGTGATGACTCGATTATCAGATCAAATATTATTTGATTACTTGATAATTTAGGACTGTATTTACGATTATTTTATCATATTTAAAAAAAAAAAATAATACATGATTAATGCACGATTATGTGATTATATTTACAAAAAATATGATTATGCATTTACTGTGGACACTCCCATGATAGGCCTCTTTTATCTTCTTGTGCTCTTGAACTATTATATAATAGTCTAGTTGTTCTTTCGATTCTGCACTATAGACTATAAACTATATATAAGCCCGGCAGTATTGGACTTCGTTCAACCAGGCAAACACTATTAGTAATCATACCGGCATCGCTCAACTTTAGCATGCTAATATAAATTGTTTAAAGGGGCATATACGTACAGATATAAATAGATAGCCAACACGTGCAATTAGATTTTTCTTGGGTCTGTTTGATTTCATATTATAGGTTAAGAAATATGTTAATATAATAATAAAAAGATGTGGTTTGATTGCCTATGAGACAACACTCCACCAGAGACTAAAAGACATAGACGCAAACAACTAAATGTAACCGGATGGCTTTCAACAATGAGTAAAACCAATACTGATAATTTTACCAGTATATGAATGAGTTTTTGTGGATCGAATCAGTCAAACAAATAGTTTACACTTATTTCACTCAATGTACTGTAATATATTAATTAATTATTATCCTTTTACAATAACTGAACACGCATAGTTTATGAGTAAGTTATAACCCACATATTTTCAAGAGATTGATTTGGAGGTCACATATAAACATATTCAGTGGGGGCGGTTTACAAGTTGTAAGTTAATAATTCGTCATCAATGCTTCTTATTTTATTTTGACGAAATCGAACCAAACTGGCTGCTAAAAGCGAATCATTATTTCACTTTTTCACTTTCATTAATGTTCGTACAGAATAAAAATCAACAGATTTTGTTTTTTATATCATTATCACGTTTAGAGTTTATGTGTATAATTAGGTGACTGTTTTATTGACACCTCTGGAGTTTCATGTGTGTCATTGGGTACTATATCAGTAACACATCTAGAGCTTTCTCTTTGTCATTGGGTAGCTATATCATACATTAAAACCTGTACAGCGTTTTCTCTGTGTCATTTGATAGCTATATCATTAACACCTCTAGAGTTTTCTCTGTGTCATTGGGTAGCTATATAATTAACACATCTGAAGTTGTCTGTGTGTCATCGTCATTGGGTAGCTGTTTCATTAACCACTCTTCAGTTTTCTGTGCGTCATTGGGTAGCTGTGTCATTTTCACATCTAGAGTTTTCTATGGGTCGTTGGGTAGCTGCGACATTAACACCTCTAGAGTTTTCTATGTGTCATTGGGTAGCTATATCATTAACACATCTAGAGTTTTCCCTGTGTCATTGGGTAGCTATATCATATATTAAAACCTCTATAGAACTCTCTCTGTGTCAGTGGGTAGCTGCGTCATTAACACCTCTAGAGTTTTCGCTGTGTAATTGGGTGGCTATATCATTAACACCTCTAGAGTTTTCTGTGTGGCCTTGGGTAGCTGTAGAATTAACACATCTGGAGTTGTATGTGTGTCATTGGGTAGGTGTGTCATTATCAACTCTAGAGTTTTCTGTGTGTCGTTGTGTGCTTGTGTCATTAACACCTCTACATTTGTCAGTGTGTCATTGGGTAGCTGTATCATTTTCACCTCTAGAGTTTTCTATGTGTCACTGGGTAGCTGCGTCATTATCACCTCTAGTGTTTCTGTTTGTTATTGGGTAGCTATATCATTAACACCTCTAGAGTTTTCTGTGTGTCATTGGGTAGCTGTTTCATTAACAACTTTACAGTGTTGTGTGTTATTATCACCTCTAGAGTTTTCTGTGTGTCGTTGGGTAGCTGTGTCATTTACACGTCTAGAGTTTTTCTATGTGTTATTGGGTAGCTGTGTCATTATCACCTCTAGAGTTTTTCTATGTGTTATTGGGTAGCTATGTCATTATCACCTCTAGAGTTTTCTGCTTGTCATTTGGGTAGCTGTATCATTTTCACCTTTTGAGTTTTCTATGTGTTATTGGGTAGCTGTGTCATTATCATCTCTATAAAGTTTTATGTGTGTCGTTTGGTCGCTATGTCATAATTACCTCTAGTGTTTCCGTGTGTCATTAGGTAGCTGTTTCTTTATCACCTTTAGAGTTTACTTTTATTTAGAGGCGGCTGTGTCGTTAACACCTTTTGAGTTTTCTTGTGTCATCGGAGAGCTGTGTAATTTACACCATTAGAGTATTCTTTAATCATTGGGTAGCAAGCAGTATCATGAACACATTTAGAATTTTATGTGTGTCATGGGGTAGCTGTATCAGTAAAACCTTACGGAGTTTTTTTGTGTGTCATTGGAGTGCTGGGTTGTTAACACTTTTAGATTTTTTTGTGTCATTTACACCCAAAGATTAATTTGTTTGTCTTTGGGGGCTGCATTATTGACACATCTAAGATTTTTTTGGTGTCATTTGGTGGCCGTATAATTAACACCTCTAATCTTTTCTGTCATTTGTTAGCCATATCATTTTTGTGTGTAATTGGGTACCCGTATCATTAAACCCACTAGATTATTCTCTTTGCCATTTCGTTAACATCTAGATCTCGAATCTCCTGTGTTTTTGAGTTTTCTGTACATCACTGGGTGAATGTATCAGCACCCCTAGTTTTCTGCTGTTTTTTTACCACCTCCAGCGTTTTCTGTGTGTCATTGAGACACTTAGATTTGTGTGTCATTGTGTATCGGTCTCAATAACACCACTTGTAGTCTGGGTGTCATTTGGTAGCCATCTCATTAACACCACAAACTTTTCTTGATATTATTTAATGCTATCTCTTTAACAACTTTTTATCATTCTGTACGCTGATGATACTGTTTTGATGGCCGAATCGGAAACTAAACTCCAAAAAGCTTTTAGATTGTTTCCAAGGCTCTTGACACAGATGTATGGAAGCTAAAAGTTAATGTTGATAAAACAAGTGTTAAGACTAGGCCGACTACATAATCTTTCTACATGTAGTCAGCTTGATTTTTTTGATAAAATGGTTAAGCCAATACTACAGTACGGTTGTGAAGTATGAGGTATTGGCAATAACGACATGATTGAAAGGGTACATCTAAAATTTTGTAAATTGTTATTAAGTCTGACAACATCTACACCCTCTTGTATGATTTATGGGGAGCTTGGGAGATATCCTATAGATTTGGACATAAAAACTATTTGATTTCATTTTGGAGGAAATTAAACTCTGGTAGAGACAAAACTATCATATATTTTATATATTTTATATAAATTGTGTTATCACATGTCTAGTAATGACAATGTGAATTTTTCATGGTTAAACAGAATAAAGACTATTCTGAACTAATGTGGTATCCCAAATGTATGGGAAACGCAATCTTTTATAAATTGCAAGTGGTTAGTTTCATTCATCAAACTTAGACTCAAAGATCAGTATGTACAAGTCTGGCATTCTTTACTTGAAAACTCGCCAAAAGCACTAAATTACAAACTTTTTAAAGATTTTTTTGGAAAAGAAGGTTATTTTGAAATGCTTGGGAACAAACTATCTATTGATTTGTGTAGATTTCGGACCACAAATCACAATCTCCCTATAGGGTAGATGGAACAATATAGTTAGAATCAATAGAATTTGTCTTCTATGTAATACAAATGATATTGGTGATGAATCGCATTAGGGACGACATCAAAAGTTCAATAAAGGATAAAAAAAAAACTTAATTCACATACTTTTTTCAATGACCCCCCCCCCCCCCCCCGCCCCCCTCTTGACTTAATTTGGGAAAATATGATTGACCAATAGGGATATATGTAAAATTGATTTTAAATTAACAAAACTTGCAGCAATGTTGACCCCACCCCCACCCCCAAACTATTTGATTTAAGTTTTTTCTCCTACATCGATCTTTTGATGTCGTCCCTTATATATAAGAATGTAAATACTTTGAAGAAAACAGGAAACATTGTCTGTCACATTATTATTTAAAAAATGCAAATATTGTCAAATACAATCAGATCATGTCTTCAAAAAACAAATCAGAATTGATTAAACTATGTAAATTCATAAAGATTATTAACACAGGTGTATGTGCTTCTGGCTAAAATGGACTTCATATATTGTATTAGCAACTATTTTGTTTGTTCTGTCTTGTTGTAAATATTGTACATAATTGTCTTCTCTTCTCTATACCTATGTATATGGTTTATCGAGAATAAAGATATACAAGTATGTTGTATGTTATTGGGTAGCTGTTTCATTAACACAACTGAAGTGTTGTGTGTCATTTTGTTTGTCTCATTGACAACTTAACTTTTGTGTGTTGTTAGTTAGCTGTCTCATATTAACACCTGTTAATCGTTGTTAGTCACTGGTAAGCCTTTTCATTTACACCTCAAGATCGTATGTGTCATTGGGTGGATTTCTCATTAACAACTAAAGTTTTCTTCTTGCCAAAGAGAAGTTGTTTAATAAACAGCTTAAGATTATGTGTCATTGGCTAGTTGTCTCATTAACAACATCAAACTTTATGTGTAATTGGGAAGTTGTCTCATTAACAACACACTACTTTATGTGTCATAGAGTAGTTATCTCATTAACAACATAACACTTTGTGTCATTGTATAGTTATCTCATTAACAACACACCACTTTATGTGTCATTGGGTAGTTATCTCATTAACAACATAACACTTCATGTGTTATTGGGTAGTTATCTCATTAATACCACAACACTTTATGTGCCATTGTGTAGTTATCTCAGTAACAACATAACACTTTATGTGTCATTGGGTAGTTATCTCATTAACAACATAAAACTTTATGTGGCATTGGGTAGTTATCTCATTAACAACATAATACTTTGTGACATTGGGTAGTTATCTCAGTAACAACATAACACTTTATGTGTCATTGGGTAGTTATCTCAGTAACAACATAACACTTTATGTGTCATTGGGAGGTTATCTCATTAACACCATAATCATATGTGTCATTGGGAAGATATCTCATTAACACAATAACACTTTTGTCATTGGGTAGTTATCTCATTAACAACATAACACTTTGTGTCATTGGGTAGTTATCTCATTAACAACATAACACTTTTGTCATTGGGTAGTTATCTCATTAACAACATAATATTATGTGTCATTGGGTAGTTATCTCATTAACAACATAACAGTTTTTGTCATTGGGTAGTCAATGTCATTAACAACATAACACTTTTTGTCATTGGGTAGTTATCTCATTAGCAACATAATACTTATGTGTCATTGGGAAGTTATCTCATTAACAACATAACACTTTATGTGTCATTGGGTAGTTATCTCATTAACAACATACTACTTTATGTGTCATTGGGTAGTCATCTCATTAACAATATATACTGTATGTGTCAATGGGTAGTTGTCTCATCACAACACACTACTTTATGTGTCATTGGGTAGTTGTCGAATTAACAACTCAAGATTGTGTGTCAATTGGTAACTGTATCATTAACACCACCAGTTGTATGTGTGTCAATTGGTAGATGTCTCATTGAATCCTTTAGGTGATGTTTTGTAGGTAATTTGGTAGCTGTATCATTAACCATGTTAACACCGCTTGAATTTCTGTGTGTCATTGGGTTGATATTCAACTGATTATTTATTGATAAAAAAGTTTTATCATGCTGGCAACTTCTTTTCTTTCTTATAAACATGAAAAACAAGAAAAACTATCTATATATCTTATATTATTTTTTTTTATTAAAATCCCAATTTTTATAACAACTGGTAAACTAAAATCCAACATTTATACAAAATATTTGTTTAGCAAAATCCCGATTTCTACATTTGTATATATATAGAGGGTCTGAGCTAGAGATCAGAATAACAGGTGTTTAGTAGGCAGATTGTATATTCAGGGCAAGTTTAACTTGAGGTGGACTTCCCCACTTAATAGTTATCTGACTAAGTTTTGCTATTTTATTATTTTGAGAGGCAAACTAATCTCATTCAGGGCAAGTTAATATCATTGAAAGCAAGTCATCTCATTGAGGGCAAGTTAATATCACTGAAGGCAAGTCATCTCACTAAAGGCAAGTAAATATCTTTGTCAGCTGTTTTCACCATCTTATTTCTACCTTTAAGCCCTGGATTTCGGCAAAACATGTATATAACAATCAATTAATATTTAGATTAACTATATACTGTAACTATCATTGTTTTCCTCTTTTTTAAGTGAATAATTTATTTATTGTTAAAAAAGTAATATCATGCTTGCAACTTAAGAATCAAAATTTTTATAACAACTGGTAATTTGTACAAAATATTTGTTGAGCAAAATCCCAATTTTTACATATGTATATATACAGAGGGCCTGAGCTAGGGATCAAATAAACAGATTTTAATCTAGTAGATTGTTTGAAGGGCAAGTTTAACCTGAGGTGAACTTCCCCACTTGTCACATAGTCAATAGTTATCTCATTGATTTTTTGAAACCTTTGAATATGTTGAAGGGCAAGTTAATTTCAGTGTGGGCAAGTTCATTTCTTAGAAGGCAAGTCAATCTCATTGAGGGCAAGTTATCTCCTTCAGGGCAAGTTATCTTATTCGGGGAAATTATCTCATTCAGGGCAAGTTATCTTATTCGAGCAAGTTATCTCATTCAGGGCAAGTTATCTTATTCAGGGCAAGTTAATCTGATTGAGGGCAAGTTATCTCATTCAGGGCAAGTTAATCTGATTGAGGGCAAGTTATCTCATTAAGACAAGTTAATCTGATTGAGGGCAAGTTATCTCATTCAGGGCAAGTTGAACAGATTGAGGGCAAGTTATTTCATTGAGGACAAGCCAAGTTAATCTGATTGAGAGAAAGTTATTTCATTGAGGGCAAGCCAAGTTAATCTGATTGAGGGCAAGTTATCTCATTCAGGGCAAGTTGAACAGATTGAGGGCAAGTTATTTCATTGAGGACAAGCCAAGTTAATCTGATTGAGAGAAAGTTATTTCATTGAGGGCAAGCCAAGTTAATCTGATTAAGGGCATGTTATTTCATTGAGGGCAAGCCAAGTTAATCTGATTGAGGCAAGTTATCTCATGGAGTACAAGTTAATTTCATTGAAGGCAAGTTATCTCATTGGGGGCAAGATAATATGAAGAATCATTCTATTGACCAGTTGTTTACACCATCTTATTTCTACCCTTTAGCCCATTTGGTTTACTATACATGAATATATATGATATAAAAATCAATTTAGATTTTTAAAAGTAAATATTCCCGTACAGATCTATACTTTTACCTCCTTTTAGGTGACAAAGTTAATGTCTAAATAAAACATGAATATCTTACAAACGTAGTGGAATAATATACTTTGGAATTATAACGGAATTTATGCTGAAAGTTTTTAAATAAAAGGTTTAACTTCAAGTATCACTTAAACTTCACAAAAACATTATTAATTACCCATAAATATGTCCAATGTCATATATAATGTACCTTGCCGAGCAGACAAGAAACTTATTGCTTATAGTACAGGTCTGAGAAATATACTTAAGTTGACCAATGACTATTGAAAATGAAGTCAAGGTAAGATGAACCTTGCCAGTTGGGCATGTATACCACACATTTATTCCATACAAAAATAAACAACGATTGCTTATACTTAGATAATGAAATACGCAACAAACCATGAACATGATGAACACTTTTAAACCCTGCCAGACGGACATGTGTACCTTACAATCTTCCCAGTTGACGACTATGCTTACAGGATCCCAGAAATAATACAAAATTCATCAAAATCTTAACTTGAACAATCAATGTAGAAAAATGAACTCAAGGTAAAGTTATAGCAGCCAGACAGACATGAATCATTACATTTACCAAATATGGTTGACCTATTCGTTATAGGATTCAAGAAACAAAATATTTTTAACCCAATTCAAAGCACCATGAAAATGAGGTCAAGGTCAAATGAAACATCCAAGGCTTACATATATACATATATCTTACAATCATTCTAAATACTAAATGTTATTCACATACATAGGAATTGTCATATTGATCTGATAAATGTACTTTTAAACCATAATTAATTATTCTACAATTGACTTTGACTAAGACCTTTGTTTCTTTTTGGTTTTCTTTATATATCATAATATGCACTTACATGCAACTGACATTATTTATTTTCATACATGTTATACAAACAGGACATATTAACACAAATTGAAATATCATAACAGGGAAAGAAGTTTTCTTTTTCATAGACATGATAGAGGACAAGCAGGCTCAACCCAAGTTCAAATTGCCTGTTAGGTACGGTAATTCAATCTTTTAAACTTGAGGGCAGGTCAATTTTAGGATACTGGCCAGTTGGACTCTCTGAACTAGTTCGTGTTTATACTCTATATAAAATAACACAAAATTAAGTTTCTTTTCGTGGAATGTTGTGTTTCCAATTCATATGATGAAGAAGATTTAAATTATTTTTAAAACATTGATCCCGACACAGACTGCACCTAAATGTCTCTATAAATTCCTTTTCTTCTACAATGATGGCTTCTGACATTTTTCTTTTTTTTTTCTGCAGATTTTCTCCTTTTCTCTATTTTTCATTTTACCGGTAACAAGTGTTCTCAATCTGGACGTTCTCTGTGTTCTCAATCTGAACGTTCCCTGTGTTCTCAATCTGGACGTTTTTCATGTGCTCGTTATTTTCTATTTGGACATTCTCTGTGCTCTCTGTATGGACGTTCTCTTCTGTTAAAGTCTGGATGTTAGTTCTGGTCATATTATCTGTTTCTGGTTCCTCTTTTATTAACTGTGTATGTGTACCATCAAGATTATTTCTAACAAATCCAATACTACTATCAGAGAGCAAGGAGGCATGTACTTCGTTTATTTTCATCCTTAAATCCTCAATGAAATTGACGATTATTGTATTAGCAACAGTCAAATCAGCAAACCTCCCGGTAAAATCATAGTTCACTCCGTTTTTTGTAGTTTCTTTTTGAAATGCTTATATTAGTTTCATTTTCCAATTTCTTGAAAAGTTGGGAGTTTTTATCAAGAAACTTGCCCAAGGTTAATGTTGCCGCTACTTTTGGAAAGAGTAAACACTCTGCCTGGTCAAAGATTAAACCCATGTTGGTTGGGTTATCTTTCCTGCTTGTAACTATGGGACTTGTTTCAGAGGGGAAAGAAACTAGCGAAAGGAAAATACATTATGGTTAAACACGTGTGTTTGTTCACATGACTCTTACATCAACACCTGTATTTGGAATACCTGTAATGTTTACAATGTTAGTTCATATGATGCTGAAAGAAAGGACCAATGAAAACAAATATGATAGATACGTTTCAAGTTTTTTAGACAGGGACCTCCTTCAATCATTAAATTAATTTAATAAAAGATTGATATTATAAATCCTGTTACGTGTTTTATCACCAAGAACAGGGGCGGATCCAGCCATTTTAAAAGGGGGGGGGGGGGGGTTCCCAACCTAAAGTAAAAGGGAGTCCAACTATATGCTCCCATTCAAATGCATTAATCGTCCAAAAAAAGGGGGTCCAACCCCCGGAATCCCCCCTCCGTGGATCCGCCACTGAAGAATAAAAAATACAACAACATACGAGAATAAACGGGGCATATATCGATTTGGCTAGAAAGAATAGCATCTATCTACAAGGGGGAGGGGGCTGGGGAGTTAACATAGATACAAAACGGAAATGATATCAAGATTAACATCTATCTACAGGTAAAACATTCAACATATGGAGATACAAAAAATATAAAACACCAAAAATAATTTCTAAATCAAATACATGTAAGTAAATATACAATAAACTATGGAAGCTTTAGAGACAGAAGCAGACGCGATATTTCGTTCCGGGTACAAATACATTGAATATTTTTCCAACAATATAGTACATATATTGTTTTTTATCTGTAACTTTCAACACGAACTTTAAGGTTTAACAGGTCAAATCTTTTACAGAACATAAATATACTCTTTAATATGTACATTTTTCGAACCAAAACTATGCATTAGTTTAAAATTTAAACATATTAACAATAATCTGTAATTTGTTTATATTCCTCCTCATTTTTTTCGATAAACAAAAGTATGTCCCCCTCTCAAATGATGTTGGATTTTTTTCCAAATGTCGTTACTACATTCCCGTCCCCTTTTCCCTGAATGCTACCTACCAAATTAGTCTTATTACCAGGTTTGTACTAACATGGGCCCCTAATTAACCCCTATGTTCAATGTTCAGTAATGCTATTCTGGTATATTTACGAGACCGAACTTGAGCGTTTTTGTTTAGTAATTTGTCCTTTATCAAAAGTTTTTAAACTGTCTTTTATTTTATCAAGAGGGTACATATACAAGCCACAAAGATAGAAATTAATCCCATATGGCAATGCAGTGTAAGTGGTATACTGTCTCAGCGATCTACGATCTTATTCATTTGTCTTGAAATTTGCTTGTATACTATGATGTCTGTTTGTTTTGTTCACACAGCGTTGTCAATATAATGGAATTTGATACGACTGCCATACAAGTGAGAGGTTTAGCTGGCTTTAAAAACAGGTTTAATCTACCATTTTCTACATAAAAAAATACATATACCAAGTCAGAAATATTACAGTTGTTATCCATTCGTTTGATATGCAACTGTTTGAGACTTTAGTTTTGCCATTTGAATAGATACTTTCCGTAATGAATTTTCCTCGGAGTTCAGTATTTTTGTGATTTTACCTTTTGATCATCTGCGATTGATAGATAGTTTGTTACCAGGGTTCAACTTACAGTTCTTGTTGCGATGTAGAAGTTATTGATACTTTGCAAACTGATGAATCGGGATCATCTCTCTCTCTGGGCTAAGTAAAATTTCGAAGTAAAGACATGGAGATGTGATCTACCGGACATCTAAGGGATAAGTATGTTAACTTTCGACAGTAAGCTATAAAAATGCCTCGGTAAGGCAAATGTGAAACAAGCACACACAAAAAAGAACAACCTTCTTTATTATGAAAACAATAAACAAAAAATTAAATTAGATAGATAGCAATCAACGACAACCATCAAGAATGTGTCGGGGTTTAACATTTTTGTACGTGGTCAAAGTCGTCATAACCTTTGACAGTAGTATAACTGCCTCTAATGAAAAAAACAAAACTTTAAAAACTAGTTGGAAAAGATTTACTCATCAGATTGGCACCCACACACACAAAACTCTTAAAAAAAAAAAAAAAAAAAAAAAAAAAACTATAGTACGTGTAGTTTCTGAAAGCTAGTCCATGGCACATTTCATTTTCAAGGAGATTAGCCATATTTTCCCAGTCTTAAATTTCAATCACTTCGCATCCAATGAATTAAAAGTGTATGGACGTGATAAACAGTTTTATTCCTTGTACATAAGCACCGACAGTTTGCTTGATCGAAAGTTCCATTATAGCTGATATTGCCATATATACATGTAGATTTCTCAATGCTTTGGAAACAAATCAATATCAGCACTGATAAAGACAATATTCAAAGATCTTCTCTTGTTGGTTGATTTTGAGAAGGCAAATTCCTTCCATATCTTGGTCTTTTTCATTGAGACACTTAGTCATTTAAATTTTGGAGGCCCGTTTAGCTCTTGGGTTTATGATACCATAAACATTGACACACACTTGTTGTCGAAATGTCTGTCAGAAATCTTCAATGTACAGACATGTTGCAGACAGAGGAGATCCTTTCCACCCATATTCTTTCTTGCTACGTATATATGCTGGAATACATGACATTATATATATAAGACATATTAGATATCTTAATACGAAATTAAATAGATGACTTTTTTATAATTAAACTCAAAGAAGCAAAAGTTTAGGTTTATACTGATTGCAACTAAATTCACGGGCTCTATAAACAACTTCATGCACCGTAAAAGAATCTAGCACGAAATCAAGAACTTCAATTATCTCATCACAGATCGAACTACCTGTAAGGTTATCTACCATATCTACCTATCCATTACAGAAGAATGCTTTATATGAGTTGCAACACATATATTTGCTGATCAGATTGCTGTTTCAAAGGACCATTTTATTACATAAGCAGACTTCGGTTTGATCAGATTTTGTGGAAGTGTAGTGAAGAAAGTCTGTCACGCTTTTGTGTTATCCTTAATTGTACCATTGACGATTTGCTTCATAAAGAATTAATCACATCACCATAAGACAAACGAATGATATAAGTTAATTGGATCAATAACTATGTACAATGTATAAAATAGGCAATATCTGTTCATCTGTTACGTGGTTTGTGTATGTACAAATAAGCAATTCATCACTTAATTGAAGGCTTTGAAGTTCGATTTCATCTTATGTTTTGTGTGTAGTAATTCCTTTTTTGATGGGAGTGATGTTTGTGTTATTTTACCTTTGTTCAAAATCCCCTACAAGTAGATATAGTAATATATCCGTTTCCGACCATTTAGTACGTGTAAAAAAATCGGGAAGTACTATTTTATAACAATAGCTTTACTTAATTTAAATTATTTAAATTGTTGGATTACTTATATAGTGAATCAATGATTATAACCGAGCGAATCCTACAAACCACGTGCTACTGTAACATCTGGAAGAAAATATATGACTAGTTTTGTATAAATCATTTCATAGAAATGTAGGAATAGTATTGAATTCAGTTTAACTTATACGGATATATGTAAAAAAATGAGAAAATAGTGTGTAGGATAACTTTCTAGTCGTGGATATGTCTGTCACCGAGGAGTAAGTACATAAAAACACGCTAATCTTAACCCTAGGGTGTTGTTTCCAGGGGTAGGTTTAGAAAGGGAAGGGGGTCCTGCCTGGCCCCCCTTTTGTGGGAAAAATGGTTGATTATATATAGGGAATAAGTGAATCATGACTGGCGCGGTCCCCTCTTAAGCAGTCAGTGGGTCCCAACTCATGACAATTTCTGGATCCACCACTGGTTTCGGCTTGATCGATGGAACAGGTACAAAAATAGGTTCAGTAGCTAAGAAAGCTGGGTAGAGGGCCATATTATCATATACCAAATCAGGGGTATAGTCTTTGGTTGATTTATGTCACATCTTTATGGTTTTTCTCTCATTTATTTGGAGTTGAGTGGTAGATCTCTAGTTTGAAATTGAGAATAGAAATGGGGAATATGTCAAAGAGACAACAACCCTACCAAAGAGCAGACATCAGGCGAAGGCCACCAATGGGTCTTCAATGCAGCGAATGCATTTGCTTGTTTCGTAAAATGCATTCACTTATTCAAAGTAATACATACTAGGCCGATTATGGGCTTGATATACTCTTTTGGGACATGTCTTTTGTAAAAGACTGTATGTTGTACTAATGCCCTATTGTCGTCGAATTGGTCTCTCGCATCGTATCTGCTTACCCTTCCGGAGCACCCAAGATCACCTCCAGTTTTCGGTGGGGTTCGTGTTGCTTAGTCTTAAGTTTTCTATGTTGTTTCATGTGTACTATTGTTTGTCTGTTTGTCTTTTTCATTTTTAGCCAAATGGCGTTGTCAGTTTATTTTCGATTTGAGTTTGACTGTCCCCCTGGTATCTTTCGCCTCTCTTTCATAATACAATATTATTGCTGTATATGACACTAATGTATATGAGCTGTGGACCCAATGGGGCGGGGCAATGACCTTCCCCTTCAACTTTTGTTCTTAAAATTTGTGTAAGAATAAAAAATTAAAAAGGTGACTACCTCCTAGACAATAAGGCTTTTGAGAAGTTTTCTTTTTATTTGCTTGGCACTTTCAGAAGTCATCGATCCCCACTTTTTAGTCCGCTCATACACTGCTAAATACATTTATATCTTCTTGTTTCACTGTAAAATGACATGGTTTGAATAATTGATTATGTTAAATTTGGTGAACATTCAATATAAAGGGTAAACATAGGTCAAGGACATTGTAAACAACACGAATATTGTATGAATTATTGCTTCCCAATTTACATAGATTATAAATGATTTTGTATTTATTTGTATTTATGAATTTATTGACCAAATGTATAAATTTAGTATTCAAGCAAATATATAAAGTTCTGTTGGTAAAAAGAAAAAGTGAATTAAATATTTGATTTTCGGGGCGCGGGCCCGGATTATTAGTGGAGTGAATATTTTTTTCAATCTTTTGCTAGAATATTTCATTTATTCCGGTCTTGAACACAGTTGTTTATTTAGAGTCTTTAACAGACTAGAATATTTATTTCTAATACTCATCCCCACAGGCGGATTTAGGGGGGGGCAAGGGGGCCCGGGCCCCCCCCTTTTTGGGAAAAATTTGGTTGCTTA
This sequence comes from Mytilus galloprovincialis, assembly GCF_965363235.1. Lineage (NCBI taxonomy): Eukaryota > Metazoa > Mollusca > Bivalvia > Mytilida > Mytilidae > Mytilus > Mytilus galloprovincialis. The sequence goes on from NC_134847.1 coordinate 61,811,557, forward strand.
TATAGGGAATCATTGAAGCATGACTGGAACGGGCCCCCTCTTCGGTCAGTCAGTGGGCCTCCACTTATGAAAATTTCTGGATCCGCCACTGATCCCCACCCCTAAAATCTCCTTCACCAGGATTGTCCTGGTAATACATCTATGTTTTCGAAAGATGTTGGTGTCTGACTGTGTCATTTTCATTAGTTGGAACCTGGCAAGCGAAAGCAGATTCCATTGATAGCCAAAACTTTGGGGAATTATTTTATTGCGTTTGGTCTAAAAACTATTAGATTTTTATTTAGTTAAAGTAAAAAGGTGTGGTATGATTGTATGTATTTGTGGGTGATTTCTAAAAAAGATAAAAATATATGTGTGTGATTTCTGCAGGTTATTCAGTTAGCAACACATTTTAGTTTTTTTTTCTCCATAGACAGAAAAAAATATTAGTCATAATGATTCCTTAAAAGAGTGTGATTTTTTTGGAAGATAGACATATTTGTGTGTGATTTCTGAGAAAGATAAACAATTTGCTAGATGGTACTTATTTTATTCACTCGATGGTGATGAGGTGTATTTTTTTTTATTTAAAGATTTTTACACCATTCTTATATTGCAGCAAAAGTGCATGGTTAATCGTTGTTAAACTTCCTTTTCCTGGTGTGTTGGTTTCCTTTGATCAATCATAACAGATTATGATGTTTTTCTTTATTATCGTAATACCTAAAAGTTTCTACTCGAAAAGTTTGTAGTTTTTGAAAGTGGCAGTATTTAAATTATTATTTTCTCAGTAACGGCTTTCTCCTACTTGCATTGACAATTTGTTAACCTTATTAATTTCGAATTAACGCTTTTTTGTCATCCTTCGTTACAGTGTTATCGTTTTGCTTTCCTATCCTACCCTTTGAATTAGTCAAAATAAAACCGCATTTCTTTCTGACGTAGTTACTATTTATTCATCATTTCGTTTCGGAATTGACTCCTTTCGTGAAGAGATAATGCTTGTCCCTGCTCTGGTCAACAATGTTATCCTTGATCGTCCTTCCGACTTTCCATCCGTCCATCCAATTTTTCGTTTCCGGACTCTGACTGAAGTTTTCCTCATCCAAATTTGAAGAAAAGAAATTTTTGTTCTGATATAATCTTTTGTTTTTCATTTTCCCGTTCATCTCTCCAATCAAAAGTACGTGTTGTCACAAATATGAAGTCGTGAAAAATCATCTTTTGCAGAATAAGAAAGGCATAACTCTGCTATGACTGTATGGATTCTTTTTCATTTAAATTCCAAATTATTAAACTGTTCGCATGCAAGCTGTACCGATGATTTCTTTTACACTGCAAACGTAATGTTGTATTCTCAATATTTTAACATGATCGATAGGCTGTGAAGTTTTCATGATATTAAGCTCCGATTTAAAATTTCTAAACCTTATCAGTGGCTTTGGATTTATTTAATTTGAATCAATCGAATGAGTGCCGATGGTGTATTCTTCGTATTGGAATTGCATCTGATTGCCGAAAAGTTGTGGTCAGTTTTAGAGGAATTGGAATCTTTCTTTATCAAAGATGCCACTGTACAAGAAGATTCGGAATAAAGTGTTTTCTGGTGAGAAAAGGTATTCCAAATAAGATTGGGCTAATATATGTTTTAATACTATTTGATATGTTTGTGTTGTGTGTACAACAAAAGTAAGTATTGTATACTAAATGAACAACACATTTTGTATGGGTGATGTCATATTTATAAGGTTTAATTCATTTTTTTCTAGGTAATGTTTTTTTACATTCTCTTTCGTTTTAATTTCATTAGTTTACTGATAATGTTTTTAACTTCTGGTAAAATTTTAGAATAACAAAGAAAAATAACCCTAATTTTAGTATTTTATGTACAGCTCTTTCCTGGATTTACTTTCAAACGCTCAAACCCGAAAATGTGTAAGCCAAGGTTAATGTATCCTAAATTATCAATTCAATTCAATATTTTATTTAAGTCTCATCTCTCAATAATATATAATACAACATTGCATTAAATGTAAAAATATATAAATATAAAAAGAGAGCCATTCTGTACAGAATTACAAGAGACTATAACATTAAAAATTATATAAAGAATTCATCTATCATAAAACATATTGACATTAACATTATTTACAGTATAAAACATTTCTACGACGTCTATTTAATAAGGTTACAGGCTTTGGCACAGCTACGAACCATATTATTATCTGTAAATAAAAACACTAATTTCTGTTTATCATCAAAAGACAAAAATTCACTATTAAAATGTGTTGCTTCATCAAATAATTGTTTTCTAAAATCGTCATATTAAGGACACGATAAAATAACATGGGCTTCATCTTCTAAAATATTCATATGTACAATTATCACAGACTCGATATTTTAAAATTAAGTTTTCAAATCTCCCCGTTTCTATTCTTAGTGCATGGTGCTACACCACATCGAAATTTGGCAAAAGAACTCCTTTGGGAAAATGGCATTGGAATTTTACAATAAGTTTTCGTTTCAAAACTGTTCTTAAATGGATTATATGTACGAAGTTTGTTACCACCTTTACCAGATAAAGCTTTCTCTGATTGTAAATTGCCTTGCCACTGTTCGACATATTTACTAAACATTTTAGACGTAACAGTATTGACAACTTAAGTACTATCAACATATTCTGTAATGATACACAAATGTTCTGCATTAAACTCAGAAAATGTTTTCCCTACATAAAAATTCCAATTTTTTATACACTTATGTTTTTTACTCCTAAAGTCTGCCCATATGAAAATTTTTCTGTTTAAACGATCAGAACTCATATTGTTCAAACGGCACCATAGTCGAATTAAGCATTACCATTGTTTTTGAAAGATTAGGTATCCACCCCATATCCCCTGCAACTGCACCATAGTCGAATTAAGCATTACCATTGTTTTTGAAAGATAGGTGTCCACCCCATATCCTCTGCAACTGCAGCATTTGGAGTATATTTACCCACTCCAAGAAAAATCTGCAAGCTATATTATGGATGGCATGTATAAAAGAAAAGTTTTTACAACCCCATATACCAGCACCATATTCAACAATTGGAAGCACCAAACTCTCATATAATTTTTAAAAAAAAATTATGAGTAACACCACCTAAGATTTTGCACTCAGCTATAACAAGGCCAAGTGCTCTATTTGCAGAAGCTGCAACAGCTTTAGTAGTTACATTATAATCTAAAAATTCACTTAAAACTAAACCTAAATATGTATAAGTAGTAGAATATTCAATGATATCATTCCCACATTTAAATTCAACATGTGACTTATTAACAGAAGGTGTTCTAAAATGCACAATATTACACTTTTTGGAATCAATGGTCATACAATTATCTCCACACCATATATCTAATGCATTTAACAGAATTTGTAATTCTTTTTCATCGTTTGCTAGTAAAACCACATCATCAGCATAAAGCAAAATACAAACTTTTTCATCGTCAATATCAAGACCACACTCATATGATTTCAATAATGAAACTAGGTCATTAATATATAAATTAAATAACAAGGGAGATAATGGACATCCTTGTTTAAGACCACTGTTAACATTAAACCATTCTGATAAATGGCCGTTTAATCGTACTGAACATAAAACATTTGAATAAATTATAGACTGTATAGCAGCTCAAAAATTTTCAGCCATTCTATTGATGGTATCATATGCCTTTTTAAAATCAATAAACGCACAAAATTTACGAAGCTTCTTTCTGACTTCAATTATGTTTGTAAGAGAAGGCAATTGGTCTATAGTGCTTCGATTTTGACGGAAACCATTTTGTTCGTCGACTAAATTGTTATTGTCAGCTATGATCCATTGCGTAAGCCTTTCGTTTAAAATATTACAATAAAGCTTATAAGAAACACAACAAAAAAAATGGTGAGCAATTATTTTGCAAAACTTCAACTGGTAAATTATCAAATCCAGCAGATTTGCCTTTCTTTGCTTTTTCAATGACACTAGCTGTTTCAACAAACGAAATGGGTTCGTCAATAAAAAGTCATTAAAAGTATTTTTCGTATATGCATGATTTTGCGTTTCTTGGTTGAAATCTTTTGATTTAACAAATTACTATATTCCGACTTCCATTTATCTAAAACATCTGTCAGTTTCAAATTAACATTCCGATCTTGGTCTATGGCCTCCATGGGAATTACTGACTTACGGTTTTCCGCTACCCAAATTTTACCAATTTTTTTCCAGAACTGCTGTTGGTTTCCTTTTGATTCCAACAACAGGTTCTGCTGCATACTAAACCAATACTTTCGCTTACATTTTTTTTCTCTTCTGTACATAAACCGACTTCAATTCAGAAGCACGTGAATTATTATTAAATTTATTCCACGTTTTTTCGGCCTTTCACATAACAACCCATAATTTGTTTAAATCATCAAGCTGTGATCAACGAGTGAGTGTTACAAAAAGGACGTATTCCAGGATGATCTCAGCCTGAGACTATCCACTAAGCATTTTTTTTTTTACCGTGAAAAGCTATAAACAATAATCACCGCAGGGATTCGAACCTATGCTATTTGGATATCATGACAACACCGCCTGCCCTGTGTTTAGCACTGTAGGCCACTCGGCCACCAAGTCTGAACTGAAAATTCAGCTTTCGGAGGACTATTTTGTGGTAAACGGACAGAAAGTCACAGGACAAAAAAAAATCACAGGACATAAAGTCACACATTTGATAGGAAAAAAGGTCACAGGACAAAAAGTCACAAATATTTTTTTTGACAATTGTTTAAATATATTTTTAAATAATTTCTTGTTATTACATAATTATATTCCTTTTTAAGTTAAGGAAATTGGTCATTAACCCTGATAAATGAAAATATATTCAATTTTAATCATTCAAAGGATATATTTATTGGCAAAATGAAGCAGTTTAAGTACCAAGCCAGTTTAACATTTTGTTTCCATAACAATTATTTGATCATTTATTGATATTTATTGAATAATTTTAATTACAAAGTTTTGTCATATATAAAATTTCAAGAAAAATATAAAAAAAAAAATCAAAATAAGTGTTTTCTTTTTCAAAGAAATATAACCTCAAAACTGAATTGTGACTTTTTGTCCTGTGACTTTCTGTCCTACGTTCTATTTTGTTACCACTTCTCGTCAGTAGAATTTAGAGTTATAACACATTAAATTATGTATTAATAGTTATGCTGAACGAATTAGTTGAAGATTAGCTAAATGATCTATCGTAAAGGATCGTAAGGGACGACATCAAAAGTTCAATGAAGGATCATGAAAAAACTTAATTCACATAGTTTTTTCACTGACCCCTACACCCCCCTCTTAACTTAATTTGGGAAAAAATGATTGACCAATAGGGATATATGTAAAATCGATTTTAGATTAACAAAACTTGAAGCAATGTTGACCCCCACCCCCAAACTATTTGATTTAAGTTTTTTTTTATCCTACATCGATCTCTTGATGTCGTCCCTAAGATGCTGTCACAGACACATATCATGGCATATCTTATATACGACTTATACCGGCCTCACTGAGTTATCATTTTCTATATAAAAATTAAAATAAGTACTGTACATCATGAATATGTTGACCAAATAATCAATCAATCAACCTGATGAGTAACCTGTTTGTTTTATATTACTTGTACTGTAACACACTGTGTTATAGTAGTCTCAGATTTATACATCTTTGATTTCTTAATAAAAATCCAAGGCCGAGTTTGTTGCGTGGCCGAAACGTCTTATTTCTTTTATTATCTCTCTTTGTATATTTCCGCTACTGAAACAACTTCATCTAACTTTGGAAACTTTCAAGTAATAATACTTTGGCATAAAATAAGGAGACTGTAATGCATGGCGACAGCAACAGAATCAGCTCCTTTAGTGGAACGAGCTTTACCTACTATTAGATTTGCTGACGACAGCATAGACTTGAACGTACCAGAACCAGATAGTCCTACAAGTACTTTTAGTGGGAACAGTTTTAATTCCTATTTTCCCGAATTTTTACGCTCTCATTCTTTTGCCAGTGATCAAGATTCTGATTTTGATGAGCTGGATGGACTTCCAGATGTTGAATTCCCGGAATGCCACGGATTCGATGTCACAGACGGTGAAAACCATGCAGGTAAATTATACTGAATTATGTCATTTTTATTTAACTCAAAATGCATCTCACTCTGGTCATTTTCACCTCATTAAAATGTCAAAAGTTATACTGACAGTAATCTCTGTCTTACTAATCAGGGGGAAATATAGCCTTTTATAATTTGGGGTCCAACCATATGTCCCTATTCTAAATATTAAATAGGCACTGGCTACGGTTACATGGAAATGTAACAATAATAAAAATATTATTGTTACATTGGAGACTAAATGCCGGAATGCATGGTTGGGTAAGGACCTGTTTAATTACGAATGTAACAATAATTATTGAGGCTACGGTTACATTGCGTTATTGTTACATGAAAAAAAAGCAATGTACGATGGGACTAGTAATATGTATACTAAAAGTTGAGGACATGTATTACATACATTTATAACATACAATTTATTTACTGTAATTCTTTATTTACAATGACAATTTCTACAAATCCAGTAAGTTGTTTTTTTAAAGTCCGACACATTTTTGATGAACAAAATTACGTCCTCCACGGATACGTGTACATACAGAATTTCTTAGTATTTAAGTTACAGTTATCAAACTTTGCTTTTGATTATCAATTTGCGTCAAGTTATAAAGCTGTATGAAATGTATGTCTTGATATTGTTTCAGTTTCGTTTAAAACGCATCCCAAGTTTTATTTTTTTCACCATAAACAAAATTGGTCCAAAGTATAATGATCGATATCGACAGTAATAAGAGTAGGTGTGCAGTTAAATACTTTAAAAAAGTGAAACCATTGAACTATATTTTTCGCCTTTTACAGTCACACTCTTAATCTTGAGTAGTATCTTTAAGAACATCAAAACCATTAATACGTAGTAAAACTATTCAAGTTGTACACCATTTGTTGAATAATAATATTTTATTATGTATCAGTATTAAATTACAAGTATTGTTTAGTACATATGAAAGAATGAAACAATACAACTATAGAAGATTTAAGTTTAACCAATCTAGCGTACATTGCTGTTTTTCATGTAACAATAACGTAATGTAACCGTAGCCTCAGTAATTATTGTTACATTTTTAATTAATCGGTTCCTCACCCAACTTTGCATTCCGGCAATTAGTCTCCAATGTAACAATAATATTTTTATTATTGTTACATTTCCATGTAACCGTAGCCAGTGCCTATTAAATAAAAGGAGGATCCTCAACCACTGCTAATAAGCGACAAACTTGTAGCGCCAAGAAGACAAATTTATTGGCAAGAAAGTTAAATTTCTAATGACACAATAAATTTATAAAAAAGATAAATAATTAAAGTTTATCATATCTTTTTTTTTTAATTGTATTGTATTTTGTAGCAGTCTACTGTCATGACTGTCAGTCAGGGATACTACAATGTACATGTACTTGTACAAGTAATTTGTACAAGTAATTTTAATTTACTTGAAGAAGTAAAACAAAATATACTTATATATGTAAATTATATTGTTTGAATAATCTCCCCTTAATTTTCTAAAAAATTTCCGATCCCACGGCACCAAAATTCTCAAGTTTTGAGATGTTAAATCATGCCTTTAATGAATTTTCCCAGGTTACATTTGTAGCTCATAATTTCGTATTAGAGTTCAATGTTTCATTAATAGTTATCCCACAAGGACGCGGTGTGTCAGTGTAAGATCACCCCGAGGGATGGAGGCCAGAGGGTGATCTAACACTGACACACCAAGTCCGAGTGGGATAACTATTTTACATCCCAGCTGTTTTAGATTAGACGACAAACCATTCATAATTCATAAAATCTGGTTTAGAACGCCACACAACCATTACAATATACTTTATATATTACTATATGATGTATACCCTTTATGACCTCCAAAACACGATGAGTAGATATCAAACAATGTCAACTCATCCCATTTGCCTAACGGTCCACACTATATCGCCACTTTATAAAAAAAAATTGCCCCACTCTTGTTTGCCAAATCGCCCCACTTTTGAAAAAGTGTAAAATCAAATTAAACAATCAGTCTGAAAACTCTTATTAACGAAAAAGGTTTAAAACCCCACTGAATAAAGTTCTGACAACTCGCCCCACTTATAAAAAGATCTTGCTTCCTTTAAGTATGTCAAATTACTATAAAATCGTATCCAGTTATCCTGCTGTAGTGGTATGTGTCGTGGCTTGATATGCTAAAGATCTTGAGTTCGAATCCCAGCCTATACACTGGATTTTTTCTACGTGAATTTTGATAGTCTTTTCCGTATAATTAATTATAAGTTTTATAGTGGATTTGACATTCCCGCCAAAATGTTACATAACAAAGAAAAGCATGCATAACAAAGAAACTCAAACTGGGGTGATCTGGTAGGGGTGATCTGGCTCAGATCACCCCTGTTAGAACAAACGAGCTGGGATGTAATCTCATTAATTCAACAAAGAAACTGATTGTGCAAAGATCTTTTAGTATTTGCTTTGGGGCTTGTAAATGACCAGTGTTCTGAATATAACAGGCAAATGGGATTTTCATTGTCCATGAAATTACACTTAAATGATTAGGAAAGACATCTGCAATGGGCAGACAAATTAAAATGTTAGTAGAGCAAAGAAATTCTAAGAATTTAAGAAATGAAGATAAGATGACTTTTTCACTTATACAAGTAAAAATAATCTGAATGTCTAGCTAAAGGACATAACTAAGTCAATTTTTATTTACCTGCACAAGTAAATAAAATTCACTTGTATAGGTATCCTTCAAATTTACTTATATAAGTATTTTTTTTTTTACTTCTTCAAGTAAATAAAAATTACTTGTACAAGTACATGTAGTACCCCTGACTGACTGTCTTGTAATGCTTGTAATGAATGTCTAGTAAACATGTAAAGATATATAGATTCCTACACTGCAACAAGTGTATTACAATATTTCTCCACTCGAGATAGTTAAATTTTATTATTTAAAGCGCAAGGCTTGCTGAGCATTTTAAATAATTAAATTTAACTGTCGAGAGTGGAGAAATATCGTAATGCACGAGTTATAGTGTTGGAATCTGTTTCTCTGATGACTTTAATCATTTTTTTTCAAAGATTTTCAGAAACTTGTGTTCTTTATATGCGACGTCATCAGGCAAGGTCGCCTTTTTTTCATGACATCACAATGGGAAAATTGAGAAGAAAACAAAACATTTTGACGTCTTAATCAAATTTCGACAAATCATTTGCCAAGAACAGATTTTTCACTAGTGAGGAGAAATATTTTTCTCACACCAGTCAGGAAATGTGAAAATAGCACAAAAATTAGAGAAACAGTATTCATCAATCTGCACATTTTGTAACAGTCCCAGAATCATTATAATGTCACAGGATGGAATTCGATTAATAAATAATTGAATTTTTTGAACATGGTAAACAAAAGAAAATTGCAGTTCATCTTATTATATAAATTATATAAATAGACAAGCACATGGAAGGAGCTAATCCTTTATTCATCTGATTTTACTAAGTGCACATATAGAATAGAGATAAATGACTTAAAAAACAAAGAGTAAAGAAAATACCCCTACCCATTAGCTACACACCTCTAACAGGTCTTATCTAAGATATTTTTAACATCTTATTTTTTTAATTTTTCAAAGTTTTTCATACTTACACTGTATAAGTACATTGTATATTATGTAAATGTACATGTATACATGTACTATACATGTACAAGTCAAGTATATGTGGTTTTACATGGCCATGGTTGCATTAGAAATTGAATAACATTTTGTCCCCTTTATATTTATACTCACTCATGTTATTGTTTAGTAGTCATAGCATGTTTTACATGTTTAAGTATCATGTCTGGATTTCATTTAAAAATGTGGCCTTTTGGTTGTGAAGCGATCAAATTTTATTCGCTTAAGAATGGCACATGAAGCATGCAAATTTAGACTTAATGTATGCATGTCTGCAGAGTACAGACATATATCTAGCTAAGGCATTGATTACCTGCAAAAAGTAACAATAACTAAGACTTAAGATTCCTGTTGATTGATCTTTAGAGGTGATAATGTCACAAATCACTTAAATCTGACATATGTTTTTTTGGCATTGGCTACAATTACCTCATTGGCCTCAAGAACTTTAAAGAAGATTCAGACTAAGTCTGATTATATGCTGGTAAACAATTCATCGCCAGTACAAAAAGCTAAATTAGACTTTTTTTTGTATAATTTAATATCTGCTACTTTATTTGCCTTTCAACTTTGAATAAGTCTTTAATTTTGTCAGAATAGCACTAGTCATGATAGCAAAGAAACTTAAATGGCACCATTCTAATTCATGTAGTTAAGTGTACATAATGTATGTTCACTTGTGTTAATATGACTTTTGATTGAGTTAGGCCATTTCCATTGATATTTTATAGCATGGCTTTCTATGACAATGTATGATGTGATGTTACACTTTTGTTTCAGATAAGGGTGAAGATTGGTATATTGTACCTATTAAAACTTTTAAACCCACTGTATTGGTTTGCACCTTAGTCAGGAATCTGTTTAGTAGTTGTCGTTTGTTGAAGTTGTTCATAATTATTTCTCGTTTTTCTTTTCTTTATATAGATTAGACCATTGGATTCCCTTTTGAATGGTTTCAGCTAGTCATTGTTGGGGCCCTTTATAGCTTGCTGTTTGGTGTGAGCCAATGCTCTGTGTTAAAGTCTGTACTTTGACCTAAAATAATTTACTTTTACAACTTGTGACTTGAATGGAGAATTGTCCTATTGGCACTCATACCACATCTTCTTACAGTATATCTATTATGTGTTTCTTCATATAAAAGATCTGATTTTAATGCAACTCAAAACGCTTTATAAGTAAGTCTTTTAAGTATACTGCACATCTCCAACTTTTTTTCTATTTGTAATTTTATAGCAAAAGAAATACCATTCAAAGATGTTCATACGCCATCTGTGCCATTTGGAACTATCAGAAGAAATTGTTGGATTCCAGGCGTACCAATCCAAGTAAAGATAACATCATATGAAAGGCATCAAGCTCATATCAAAATCTTCAGTCCTTATTTGTAAGTATAGATAACACCAAATATCAATATCTTCACCCCTTATTTGTAATTAAAGATACATGTTACACCATACAACAGACCTCATACATGTATCAAAATCTTCACCCCTTATTTGTATTTATAGATAACACAATATGACAGACCTCATATCAAAATCTTCAGTCCTTATTTGTAAATATAGATAACACAATATGACAGACCTTGTATCAAAATCTTCAGTCCTTATTTGTAAATATAGATAACACAATATGACAGACCTCGTATCAAAACCTTCAGTCCTTATTTGTAAATATAGATAACACCATATGACAGACCTCATATCAAAATCTCCAGCCTTTATTTGTAAATATAGATAACACAATATGACAGACCTCGTATCAAAATCTTCAATCCTTATTTGTAAGTTTATGTAACCCAATATAATAGCCCTCTATAGTCGCCGTCAGCTGAAATTCGTAGCGGTTATCGGTAAAAATAATCTAAACTATCAATCGCGTTCCCTCGAGATATAGTTTTTCACATTCCATTCATAAATCGCAAAAAGAAAAACCACTACTGACCTACCTTTTAAGTGATCGCACTGTAATAATCCTGACCTTCACTTTTTCATAGACGATTTTGAATGGTGGAATCAGCCATTGTTTTTACCGGAAGTGTTTCCGTGGAGTTCAATTTCATAAAATTTGCATAAAGCGCGGGAAACCTTATCACATCAATGAAAGGAACATTTCAGGAAACTGCGTACAGTGACGAATGTCATATGTAAACAAATGATCCTCATAGAAACGAAGATGGCGGAATTACAATGGAAAATATTCTGGAAAATGTGAAGGTCAGGATTATTACAGTGTGATCACTTAAAAGGTAGGTCAGTAGTGGTTTTTCTTTTTGCGATTTATGAATGGAATGTGAAAAACTATTTCTCGAGTGAACGCGATTGATAGTTTAGATTATTTTTACCGATAACCGCTACGAATTTCAGCTGACGGCGACTATAATCAATTTTTTCAAGCCTTATTTGTGCATGTTGTAAGTGAAGATAACACCATATAATTGAGTTCATAAGAAAATCTTAGGTCCTTAATGTAGCAATGTTATAATGAAGTTGAACATATTGAATTTGCCTTATATATTATTATCGACTCCTAGGAGTCGATATTAAGAATTGAATGATGGACAGTGAGTGCGTGAATTTTTCTTGCTACCTGATTGGAAGATATTACGAGACGTGAATAATCAAAGTTTATTGATTGGTTAGGTCAATCCAAACCTAGTAAATGTCCTTCAATCCCCTAGAGTATCGGATTTGTCCTCTCTATTTTAGCAATTAGATTTTGCCTGGTCATTAATCATGCATATTCATGATATTGGTACACAGGTAACTTTTATCTATAAATAGTGGAATATTCTGGAGTTTCGTAGACAACAACGTTAAACGTTAAACGATATATACTACTTCATAACGTGTGACCTCACGTGTGTGGTAAAATTTGTTGATTGATGCACGTGGCTATTCTAGTAAATGAATTAATCTACAAAGCGAGAGCACTTTCCATTTTCATCAGCTAAGAGTCGACTAGCTCTTTTTGAAAGGCTAATGCTTGTATCATGAATACCATCCAGAATTTCCTGTTGTCCAACATAAGTTTTGCTTCCAGACAAAATGCGTGTCCCACAAAAATTTCTATGCCAAACTTGGCTTCATAATTCCCCATGGGATAATATAGATACCTTCCCCCTTTGAATTTTGAGTCAAAGATGAGGTCACTGCATTTTTGCAATTGATGGACTGAAACTTAGGCCAAATGTTTGTTCTGAAATATGATTTTGAACCATGCATAATATTGCATATGTCCAGTTTTTATCACAGTTAATTCAATAATGCCTCATGAAATCTCTAAGAGATGTATTGATTTTGAGGTCATAAGATCAAAGGTCAAGTTCACAGAAGCAATTAATTGATAGATAGACATTAATTGGTGCAAACATGTGGTGTTTTGGTGATACATGTTCTTGTATCTTAAAACCAAAGGTTTACAAAGCTCAGCTTGCAGATTGAATCTTGGAATGAAAAATAGAACCACCTTTGGCTGAAAATAAAAATAAATTGACTTTTATACCTGTAATTACCTTGATATTTTTAGTAATAACAGTCTATAATTTCATGTATTGGATATACATTGTAATAACAATTCAATATACAAGGTGGGGATCTAATATTTGTCTATATTGAACCAAAATTGCAATAACTATAAACTAAACTGGTAATTGATTTCTTTGGAGACTAATATAGACAAATTTACATTGATCTGAACTGACTGGTTCTTAGTTGGTTGTCCTGCAGTTAAAATAATTTTTATTCTGGAAAGTTAAACAATATAATAGTCTGTCAATTTTGTCTCTTTAAAGATGCATTAATTGTTAAATATTTTACATTGAAAAACATTTCTGTCGTTTACATTTACGTCTTTATGTCAATGTACACATGATATCTAATGAATTAACTAATTTCTCGTTTCTTAATTCAGAATTTTACATGATTGCATTTATCAGTACGTTATAAATGTAGTTGCCATCAAATATATTCTGTAAAAAAAGTTTATTTTGTATAAAAAAAAATCTCTGGACTACAAAACAATAACATTTATAAACTTATACAGGTACACTATAGCCATAAAACATGGAGAATTTGAATGGACGATTCGTAGGAGATACAAACATTTTACACATCTTCATCAACAACTTCAACTGTACAAAGCCAAGTGTAGTCTGCCAATGCCTACAAAATCGTAAGTTTCAAACACTTTCTGTATCTGCAGTTATATTTATTATTGATGCAAGCTTTTATTTATCACAAACTTATACACTGGACATGTATTTCTACCACTGTTTAGATTGGGTATCAGTAAATAGATTTGTATGTTGTCTTGTGACCTTTGAAAATAATTTGTTTAAAGGTCAGTTTTTTAATCCCTATTTCAATTGATTTAAATGTTGTTTCTTCTGCATGCTCTATATTGTGATGATGTATTAGGTTTATATGAAGGGATTTTTAGAACTTTAAGATATTGAATTTTGTATTTAAGTTAACCTTGAGAGTAAACTCACTACACCTGTTTTTATATTTTGTATCATAAATCTTTCAATGATACTGTCCTCATACCTGACATAGGTAGATCTTAAGAAAAGATCTAAATGGAAAATTAGTTCATTGAACCATGCATTGATCATAATTTGACTACATTTATTATGTTTATAATGTATATCTTGCAAACTACACTTGGTATTTACAAGTTAAAATGTTCCTCTATCGGTCGTTGTAGAGGAAGACCACTTTAAACATCCGTTGAATGTAAAAAAAAATTTAAAAAAAATATATGTCAATTAGTAAACATGGTTAATGATATAGACTTAGTTGAGTTGTTATTTATAAGTTGTACATATCAGTTTAATACAATCAACTATACATGTAGTTTAAATTATAGTCTGAAAACATTAGTGGCTATTTCCTATTGTATTTTTTTTAACGTTTGTCTTTCCATGACACATTATTATTCTGACTTTGAATTTAAACCTTTTTTTATGCCCCACCTACGATAGTAGAGGGGCATTATGTTTTCTGGTCTGTGGCTCCGTCCGTCCGTCCGTCTGTGGTTCCGTTCGTCCGTCCAGGTTAAAGTTTTTGGTCAAGGTAGTTTTTGATGAAGCTGAAGTCCAATCAACTTGAAACTTAGTACACTTGTTGCTTATGAGATGATCTTTCTAATTTTTAAGCCAAATTAGACTTTTGACCCCAATTTCACGGTCCACTGAACATAGAAAATGAAAGTGGGAGTTTCAGGTTAAAGTTTTTGGTCAAGGTAGTTTTTGATGAAGCTGAAGTCCAATCAACTTGAAACTTAGTACACTTGTTGCTTATGAGATGATCTTTCTAATTTTTAAGCCAAATTAGACTTTTGACCCCAATTTCACGGTCCACTGAACATAGAAAATGAAAGTGGGAGTTTCAGGTTAAAGTTTTTGGTCAAGGTAGTTTTTGATGAAGCTGAAGTCCAATCAACTTGAAACATAGTACACTTGTTGCTTATGATATAATCTTTCTAATTTTAATGCCAAATTAGATAATTACCCAATTTCACGGTCCATGGAACATGGAAAAGGATAGTGCGAGTGGGGCATCCGTGTACTTTGGACACATTCTTGTTTGTCTTTTGACCTTGACTGGCTATACAGCCCAACCAGTTTTCACTCTCTAAATATCATAAATATGGCATACTTTCAAAGTAATTAAAATAGAAGCAGCAAATATGCATATATTCCAATTATAAAGTCATTGCTTGTTATCAGCCTCTGATTGAACTCATAACTGTCTTGTGACAAGCAGAGTTCTTCAACACAACCAGAGTAGGAAGTAAGACATTAAGAAATTTAAATCAAATTAATGGCTACGGAAAGAATCAGTACCAAAATTAATTTAGATATTGAGAAGGGAGCTCATGTGAATCCTAATTATAACATGAAATAATTTTCATTTTTTTTTTTTTTGGGGGGGGGGGGGGTAATTTGAGAGGAAAGGTGTGATATGTTCATACCATCTGTTTAGTCTTAATAGATTAAAATTAACATTTTTACAAGATTTTTTTTCAGAAATAAAAAAATACTCAAACAGCATATTATTGAATGCCATATTTGGTGACTTGTAGATGTGTTGATTTGCACTTATCATCATTGATGTATACATATATATATATATAGTCTTGTTTGTAGTCATATATCATTAATATTATTTCAACATTTTATGTATTCGGACAAGGTGACTTTTTTATGACTTCAGTTTTCACTTGAACTTGGTTCTCATAATATGTTACTTGACTGGTGAAGTGTTTTATATATTGCAAACTACATTCTTGATCAAAACAGACAATTAATGGGACTTTTGAACCCATGAAACTTTTCCTATATTTGGTATTTTATCATTTTTCTTGTTTTTTATGCACATACATATGGGATAAGAATTATAAGTCACATTTAACCTGACCAAGTTAAATATACTTAACAAAACTAAAGTATAAATAAGTATATAGACTACTCATAAATTCAGAAATTATTGCGAGGTCTTATTATTGCGACAAATGCGACAAAATTGTAAACGCATTAATTTAAACTCCCATTTTGAAATATTTTTTTGAATTAATCAGGATTTTTCTCAACTTAAGTAAAAGTTAAAATCGCATTTCAGTCTAAAATGACAAAATCGCAATAATAAATGCATGCAATGATTCCTGAATTTACAGAATTTGAAATCATGACTCACAGTTACATGTTTTTTTGACTGAACCTGTTTTTCAGACGAGAGAAGTAAGTATAAACCCTGGATTTGTAAAATAAAAACATACAGTAGGGTCAGAGTGAATCATGCCATTGATATCATGGGGCCTATATTATATACAGATGATCTTAGGCATTGTTCATTACAGCTCTTCTATAAAAGCATGCAAATCAAACCTTTGATCAACTTGCTTGCTATGTTTGTTTGGATGTTTGCAAACAATAGGTAGGCGGCGTTCCAGTTGTTTTATAGTATACTATTACTGGGATTTGATTGGACAATAAAAATTGACATGAAATGAAGTTAATTTTTTTTGCTCAATCAAATTCCAGTATATAGTAAACAAACTGAAACAGACTACCTACCTGTAGTTTACAAACATCCAACAAACATAGCAAATAAGTTGATCAAAGGTTTGTTTAAAGTGCATGCTTTTATAGGAGAGCTGTAAAAGGCAATTTACCATTCATGCATTTGTCATGTCTTCAGTTTAAGTGAGAATATTATCTTTAAAGTATTGCTTATGGTTTATTAACTCTTCATCATATCATATTTTGGGTTGCATTTGTCATGTTGTTAAATAGACGTGTCAATGCAGAATTTAGCAAATGCTTTGAATTAATCTTCGTCTTTCTTTTGCTTTGGCTTTGCACAATTGTTTGAAATTTTTATTCAAGGTTGTTTTATTCATCTACGAAAATTAAAGTAAGCTTGAAAAATACACAACTAGATCTTCATTTAGCTTGACATGAACTTTACACTGACACTGATTCTTAAGCATAAATTCACTCTGATCACACTGTAAGCTTTTAGTAGGCTAGTTAGGCAGCAACCATTTGATTTTCTGGGGGGGGCTATGGTTTTTTTTGGAAAAAAAGTTTGTTTCCAATTTTTGGAGAAAAAAATAATTTGTTTTTGATTCTGAGAAAAAAAAATTGTTTGTTTCACCCTCAGCTGCCACTATATGTAATGCTAAAATTGAAAGAAAAAAATTGTTTTCGACTTGTCGCGAAAAAAATAGATTGTTTTTCGCCGTAGACGAAAAAAAAGTTTGCACAGAAAAAAAAAACCATAGCCCCCCCCCGAAAATCAAATGGTTGCTGCCTTATTCATTGTGGAAAAATATTCCATATTTTCAGTGCTCACTAAATTTTTATAGAATAATTATGTGAGTTTGTTGGCCTAACATTTCAGTTTGCAATTAAAATGCACTCCTCCTCTAGCACAGCAAGCTAACTACACATTCTATGAAAAGCTTGGACTTTGTCAAACTAACCATAATGAAATAGTGAATGGAATTCACTTGTCCTGTTATCAGCATTTCAGTTTTATAAACGTCCTATTGGACAAAGATTGATATGAGATTGTTGTCCCTTAATATTAAAGATTCTTATAATTTTTTTTATTCGATTTCGTCTTTTATCTGTTACTATATGAAAAATATAGTATAGTAAAACTTATAATGGCAAAAATATAAAAAAAAAACAGTTAATCAAGTCAAATGAACAAAATCTTCAGTTGATGCATATGAGTTATTGCCTCGATCTTAAAATAAAAATTTGACTCTTTTTTGTGTTAGTCAGCAGCCCAACCGTGATGAGTTGCAACATAAAAGCACTTTACAAATATGTACAGATACCTATTGTATCTTTTGGGAAACTTTATATTACTAGTGGGGAAGGCTATTTTGGTTAAATGTTATTGATAAATAGGATGAGGTCACATAAGCGCAGACATGTCAATTGTCATATAAAAATAAGAAATTGGATTTATTTAATGAAATTGCTGAGATAAATATTTTCATTGATTACAGAATTGTTCAAATTTGTATTAACTACATGCTGCTGTGTGCAGTCATATCATACTTATTAGCTAGGCTTTCTATGTACCTTTACTGTTCTATCATTTCGCTAGTCATAGAAATAGTGATGTCAAATATGCTTGACCTTGACCTGTCAGCAACATTTCACCAGACATTGATAATTTCGACCCAAACTAATTAATCCTCATCTGGTTTGCTGGTAAGACAAAGATAACTGTAACGGTTTATATTAGAAATAAACCTACAAATACAATCTGATAAATTGGTTATCATATTTTTATTATTTTAATATAAAATAATATTTGCTGCTCAACACAATATGGAGACTTTTTGAATTAATTGACTGTCATGACTGTGCTTACTTGATGAAAGCCTTATATTATAACTCCAGCTGTTATTTTATATTATTGCTATTTTGTGTTGTTTTCCTTTGATCTATTTTTGTGGCAATTTTTCATATCATGCTACTAGCTAGAGATAAGATTAACGTTAGAAACTCGCTAGAAACTAAGCGCTAATGTTCCATTGGCATTGTAATGACAATCGATGTAATGAGCAAAATACCGATAAACAATCGTCTTTAATTTAGCTTAAGGATGTTTAATACTCTGCCCTTTGATGAATTTGAAGCTAGGAAAACCCCTCTCATCAAAGTATCAATACATACATGTATTATACATACAGAAAACCTGATACTATGGATTTATTATTATTTGATGGATACTAATTTTTGTGGATATGATGTTTACAGCTGTAACATATATTACAAATATTCAAAGGGTTTGTATGCAGAATTTGGCAAATCCATGAAAATGGATAACAACGAGAATAAATGAATCCACAGTAATCTGTTCATGTTTGACCTTGTCCAAGCAAGAATTTCTTCACCATTTGTTCCATCATGTCCATGATAATTGACCTGTTGATAAATCACCTAGTTATGTACATGTCCCGTTTAACCTTTCTCTAACCTTGACTTGATACTCTGCATCATTTATGGAATTCTGGAGCTCAAATGAATGAGGGTTTGGATGGGGTTAAATGATTAAAGAATAATGCCCTTAAGGATGTACTTAGGTGAGGTTAGGTAAAAATTAAGAAATTAAGAAATTAAAATTGATACTATAAGCTGGTAGAGTATCAATGAAGAGTAAAGATAAGCTTAAAATATTGATAGGTCATGGACCTCCTTTTCGAGATATTTAAGATTTAAAATATGGCGGGAAAAGGCTGACTCGGACATTTACCTTATATTTGCATTGGTATTATTTGGGTCTCAAAACAAAAGAAAGAAAATCAAGAATCTTGTAAAATTTTGGTAAATGACCTTTCATGAGCTATTAAGTCTTACATGAAAAAATAAATGGGTGTTATGGGGCAAAATATTTTACATTGTATTGTATGGAAAAACACCAAGGAGTCCGAACATTTGGCAAAAATTCCAAAACCTCACCTAAGTACATCCTTAAAAAATGAAGATTAGAGAATAACGGGCCAAAAAAAATAAAGATTAGATAAAAAAGGGGTTAAATTTTTGAAGATTAGAGAAAAAAGGGGTTAAATTTTTGAAGATTAGAGAAAAAAGGGGTTAATTTTTTGAAGATTAGAGAGAAAAAAAGGGTGAAAATTAAATGTTTACAGAATAACAGACCCCCCATCGAGACCCTCATGAATGAATATAAATTATCTTAGGAATAAAAGAAGATGATTGTCATACAACAATGAGACAGCAAACAGATGACAAAAATAATTAAAAGACATCTTGAGCTCAATACTTAACACATGTCTATGCAATATATGAAAAGATAAAACACAAACAACTAAAGATCTCCCACCTAAACTTATTTAAAAAAAAAAAAAAAATAGAGAATGGCAAAAGAGAACCACATAACAATGATTCCTGACCTGGGAAGTCATGAATAATTGTTCACAATGCCAATGTACTAAAATCAATATTAAAATTTGATATTTTACTGCGACTCATATTATCATGATTATGTGGTGTTAACTAGCAATGTAATCTTAACAAATTCTTGTTTTGGTTTGTCAGTTAAAAATAATATTTTCTTTTATCATCTCATTATTAGTTTTTAAAAGTTTCTAATGTATAGTATTATTTGAAATATATAGAAAACTTTTTATTGTACATTTTGTTTGATTTGAAATTTTCTATGCATTGTTACCATGTGTGTTTTAATTTCAGTGGTGATTTTATGTTAACAAAGCAGGAGAAGCATCAAATTAAGAGCGCATTTGTTTCTAACCTAAACGATGTAAACGATTACGCGCGTAGTCGTTTAATCCATTTGTTTCGTACATTTTTTGGTCAATGTTGACATCGTTCACATAAACAATGTACGCGCAAAATAGTCGCATATTCGTTGATTGTTTATCGTTGAGAAGTGTAAACGATAAATTTGTTTCTGCATCTTTCGTTTAAATAATTACGAGCATGTGTTGTTTTCGCAAAGTCCTGGTTATTTATTTCCCGCACTTTTACCTGTTTGTTTACAGAACGTGAGTGTAATCTATTTCTGTCTGACTACGTGGGGTCGATAAAGTTTATCAAACGATGTATTTGTTTCTAGCAGCTTAACATTTACTAAACGATAGTCATCAATGACAAAATTTCGGGTTAGAAACAAATGCACTCTAAAAGAGAAAGAAAAGGAAGATGCATGTTACACATCACCAAATATAATTTATACATTGTACATACATATTTTTTACTTTGAAGATAATCTGACAATTAAGATTGTATTTTAAAAAGTTGTATCAATAGACATAGTTATAGCTTTATATATTTGACATTCTTCTTTCAGTCAGAGGAGAAGAAGACAAAGTGTTAAAGGAACCAGAAATAAAATTCCAAGATTTCCAAAGAAACCAGAACTTATGGCTAGGGATATGGAGAAAAGAAAGGTAACAAGCTGTACTAAAATCACAGTAAAATTCATTGTTACCAGTGATAGATAATTTTCTACTACTAGGTGGATGTTTGATAATCTTAACTTCCCATGGCCATGATCGGTAGATAATTTAGACAATGAATAAACTAACATAGATCATTGTTTATAGTATCAGTGTGGTTAAAGGGAAAAAGCCAGATAGTAGCTGATCATTTGATACCGGTGCAGTCCACATTCTGATCAGGTCAGGAGGAATCAACTGGTCCAACAAATATGACTGACTTAAATCTTATTAAATGTAGTTCTTATGACCAAATTACCCCAAAAAATTCAAACTAAGTAAGGAGCAAGTGGCTATGAACTAATTTTGATTAGATGAGACCAACTTTATCGTACACTGAACAATTACAGTAACAACAAAGCAGGTTGAAACAGTTTATTTTGTAACCTGGCCTTTGATTTTTTGTTCATTGATCAATACTACAAAATGAATAAAACATATAGTAAACTTATTCGTAGATATTCACCATATATAATTGTAATCAATAAAACAGGTAAGATAGATCAGCATGTTTACACAAAATAAACGGGGAAAATTTCTGAAAATTAAGATCACATGTGGTTGGATTGCCTTCAGGACAGCTATTCACCAGAGACAGAACTACATAGATGTTGGAATTAAAAAAAGATTGTTTTAATATTTTGATAGAATTACAGATATGGGAATCAAAGACTGCTTTAATGTTTTAAATAAACAATGTGTTAGACCCCGTTCACACTAGCATTTTTTATACGAGCGCAAAAATTGAAAATTTTTTGGTTGTATATTGGTATCACGTTGGCGTCGTCGTCTGCGTCGTCGTCGTCGTCCGAATACTTTTAGTTTTCGCACTCTAACTTTAGTTAAAGTGTATAGAAATCTATGAAATTTTAACATAAGGTTTATGACCACAAAAGGAAGGTTGGGATTGGTTTTGGGAGTTTTGGTCCCAACATTTTAGGAATTAGGGGCCAAAAAAGGCCCAAATAAGCATTTTCTTGGTTTTCACACTATAACTTTAGTTTAAGTTAATAGAAATCTATGAAATTTTGACACAAGGTTTATGAACACAAAAGGAAGGTTGGGATTGATTTTGGGAGTTTTGGTTCCAACAGTTTAGGAATTAGGGGCCAAAAAAGGGCCCAAATAAGCATTTTTCTTGGTTTTCGCGCCATAACTTTAGTATAAGTAAATAGAAATCAATGAAATTTAAACACAAGGTTTATGACCACTAAAGAAAGGTTGGGATTGATTTTGGGAGTTGAGGTCCGAACAGTTTAGGAATTAGGGGCCAAAAAGGGGCCCAAATAAGCATTTTTCTTGGTTTTCGCGCCATAACTTTAGTATAAGTAAATAGAAATCTATGAAATTCAAACACAAGGTTTATGACCACAAAAGGAAGGTTGGGATTGATTTTTGGAGTTTTGGTCCCAACAGGTTAGGAATAAGGGGCCTAAAGGGTCCAAAATTAAACTTTGTTTGATTTCATCAAAAATTGAATAATTGGGGTTCTTTGATATGCCAAATCTAACTGTGTATGTAGATTCTTAATTTTTGGTCCCGTTTTCAAATTGGTCTACATTAAAGTCCAAAGGGTCCAAAATTAAACTAAGTTTGATTTTAACAAAAATTGAATTCTTTGGCTTCTTTGATATGCTGAATCTAAACATGTACTTAGATTTTTGATTATGGGTCCAGTTTTCAAGTTGGTCCAAATCAGGTTCCAAAATTATCATATTGAGTATTGTGCAATAGCAAGAAATTTTCAATTGCACAGTATTCAGAAATAGCAAGAAATCTTCAATTGCACAGTATTGTGCAATAGCAAGAAATTTTCAATTGCACAGTATTGCGCAATAGCAAGAAATCTTCAATTGCACAGTATTGTGCAATGGCAAGTATTTTCAATTGCACAGTATTGCACAATAGCAAGAAATATCTAATTGCACAATATTGCGAAATAGCAAGAAATTTTCAATTGGGTTATCTTTCTTTGTCCAAATTAGTTGTTGAATCAACTAAAATCATTGTTTTATACAATATACAATGTATATCACTTTTACTACCAACTGATAAATTAAAACAATCTTTACCATTCAGTGATAACAAGCACTTTTTTTACATTTTAATATTTTATGATGTATTTAAATGAGTAGTTATTGTTAGGGGCCATTAGAAATTTGAATTGAGATCAGTTTTGGAATAAGGGAAAGGGGGATGTGAAAAAAAGGGGGGTGTCAATTTTTCTCATTTCAGATTTCATAATAAAAAGAATATTTCTTCAAACATTTTTTTGAGAGGATTAATATTCAACAGCATAGTGAATTGCTCAAAGGCAAAACAAAAATTTTAAGTTCATTAGACACATTCATTCTGTGTCAGAAACCTATGCTGTGTCAACTATTTAATCACAATCCAAATTTAGAGCTGAATCCAGCTTGAATGTTGTGTCCATACTTGCCCCAACCGTTCAGGGTTCAACCTCTGGGGTCGTATAAAGCTGTGCCCTGCGGAGCATCTGGTTTTTAATCGATCTAATTTGAATCGATCTAAATAAAACCAGTTAGCGTTCACATTATCTTTAATCATAACGATCTCTATCGGTCTAAATCGATCCACTGCGTTCACATTACAATTAAAAACGCAATAGATCTAACCTTTTCACCCGTAAAACTGTAAACATTGTGTATAAATAGAACAGATTTATAAAATTCATCTTTTGATACTCTGACACACACACACTTGAAATAAAAATGGATAAAGTTATTGTTTCTCCTAGATCTACAGGTGTTATTGCCGTTTTCTTAAATTTTGAAAAAAAATATCGGTATTAACGAAGTTTCAACACAACAAAATATTGCGGTTCCTGAAAAGAAAAAAAATCATCATAAGAAAAGAAGACTCAGATTTCGTAAATCTATGCGATGGCGAAGACGAAATGTTTTCAGTTTGTTTTAAATGTCTGTAAACAGAGAAATATGATGAACGTCTGAGATAGTTTTGGCGCTGTACATGCGCATACATTATTTTCGATTCAATCGTACTAGTTAAAACCGATCTCTGCGTTCACATTTAAAGTAAGATCGGTTTACTTTAGATCGATTCAAACTAAACTACCTCTTTTGGTGTTTTAGTTTAGACCGATTGAAGATCGATCCAAAGCGTTCACATTAGCCCTTAAATCGATCTAAAGTGAACCGGTCTAGTTTAAATCGATGAAAATGTCCTAGTGTGAAAGGGGTCTTAGACTCGCTAGAATTTTTAAGGTAGATCTAAATAAAACCAGTAAGTGTTCACATTATCTTTAATCCTAACAATCTCTAATGGTCTAATGGTCTAATTTAAACCACTGCGTTCACACTACAAGTAAAAAGGAAAAATATCTGACCAACTGCCACAGGAATTGTAAACACTATGTATAAATATTTTAAATATTTAATCAAATTAATGTGCTGATGCATATGCTTGCAAAACAATTATGGATGAAGTTATTGTTTCACTTGAAGTACAAGTTCAAAGTTGATAATTGATGTATAAGGCATAGACTTTGACTTATGCCTAATATATCATGTACTTTGTAACAATGCTAGATAAAAACTGACAAGGAAAGGTAACACTCAGCCACCAAAAGCTTGATTTTTGACAATCCTAGGTGGTTGAGTGGTGACAGTCTAGGGCGCCAGGTGTAGTGCAAGGCGATTTGGTACCAGGATATTTCAGTAGCATGAGTTTGGATCCCAGCCAGGGAAGAACAAAAATTTGCTTTGGCAAATTTACAGATCTAACAGTGTTGGGGTGCTATTAAGACTAATGATATGTGCATGTACATTTTTAGCTCACCTGACCTGAAAGGTCAAGTGAGCTTTTCTCATCACTTGGCGTCCTGCGTCCGTTGTCTGTCTTCCGTAAACTTTTACAAAAATCTTCTCCTCTGAAACTACTGGGCCAAATTTAACCAAACTTGGCCACAATCATCCTGGGTATTTAGTTTAAAAAATGTGTCCGATGACCTGGCCATCAAACCAAGATGGCCGCAATGGCTAAAAATAGAACACAGGGGTAAAATGTATATTTTGGCTTATATCTTTAAACCAAAGCATTTAGAGCAAATCTGACATTGGGTAAAATTGGTGATCAGGTCTATCTGCCCTGAAATTTTCAGACGAATCGGACAACCTGTTGTTGGGTTGCTGCTCCTGAATTGGTAATTTTAAGGAAATTTTGCAGTTTTTGGTTATTATCTTGAATACTATTATAGATAGAGATAAACTGTAAACAGCAATAATGTTCTGCAAAATAAGACCTACAAATAAGTCAACATGACCAAAATTGTCAAAGAACCCCTTAAGGAGTTATTGCCCTTTATAGTCAATTTTAACAACTTTTTCGTCATGTTTTGTAACTTGTACAAAAATCTTCTTCTCTGAAACTACTAGGCCAAATTTAAACTAACTTGGCCACAATCATAATTGTGGCATATAGTTTAAAAAATGTTTCCGATGACCCCACCTACCAAACAAAATGGCCGACATGGCTAAAATTAGAACATAGTGGTAAAATGCAGTTTTGGCTTTATATCTTTGAAATTAAGACATTTAGGGCAAATCTTTCAAGATTTAAATGTCCATCAGAATAAGATCTATCCCCTCACAAATTTTCAGATGAATCCTACAACCCGTTATTGGGTTACTGACCTAAAATTGGTATCTTGAATACTATTATAGATAGAGATAAACTGTAAACAGCAATAATGTTCAGCAAAGTAAGATCTACAAATAAGTCTTGTCAGAGAACCCAAGGAGTTATTGTCCTTTATAGTCAATATTGAACAACTTTTCGTCATTTTTGTAACTTGTACAAAAATCTTCATTTCTAAAACTATGGGCCAAATTTAACCAAACTTGGCCACAATCATTACTAGGTTATCTATTTTAAAATAGTGTCTAATGACCCCGCCTACCAACCAAGATGGCCGACATCAGTAAATACAGTAACAGGTGAGCGACGCAGGCTCTTGAGAGCCTCTAGTTATATATTTCCCCTAAATTCGAAAAATTTTGTGAAGTATATATAATTGCCAAAAATGCAGGGAAATAGGTTTGTGGAAAATAGAAGCTCCAATTTCTAAATTTTTATAGCATTTTATGCAGCATTTTCTATGATTTAAAAAAAAAATAATCTCACATTAGTGCCCTTTGCTCAATATAAACACATGCCATTTTTTCTAAATGTAAGGTATTATTTATTTTACAGAATTATTTAGAAGATTATTTACAGAATCTAGTGAATATTAACGTCTACAGGAGTCATCATGAAACTGTAAGTTAACCATTGATTGGCTGTCTGGGGTCTTTTATGTAATCTGTAAAATGATTGGCTATTAAATTATGGATAAAACAGATCTCAATCCATGCAATGATTGTATATCTTGTCAGTTTAAAACTACGAAGTCATTTGGGATGATATTTTCTTGGTAATTTGATATTTTTGATTTACTGATATGAACTTATTATTACATAATAGATCATAAATGAACCATTTTGGGAATAAACATGATAAAGATGTTATTTGAATCAGCTTTATTGGGTGTTTTTTTTTTGTCTTTTCATTTTTATCATAAAAATGGTTATTATGTTTTGTAACATAAGACAATAATACATGTAATAGGTGATGATTTCAAACAAAAATGAATTATCTAGAAATAAAATAAACTCATATTGCATAATGATCTTTTACTGCTTAAAAGCATGTTCTGACCTACGCATTGCAAAAGTGTAGTTGAGATCAATTCTTAATGCCATAGATGCTTGAAACTTTCAGCAAAGAAATCTATCTGTCATTTAACCTTATAGTCAAATAGTGCTCATGTTTATTTTTTTTCATCTAAAATTCACCAGAATAATTTGTTAAATGATCTTACAAATACATGTAAAAGAAGCATGATTAATTATTCAGGCAAAATACTAAGATATTTGATTTTACTTAAAGTAAACAGATAACCCAAATTATCTAGATTTTTTCATCATTGCTTGAAGTTTCACATGTTAAAGTAACATCAATGTCAATTACTACAGAGTTTCCTTATTATCTTGTTTTAGTTAAAGTTTTTCGAAGTTAGTCAGCTGTCATTTGTTAAGAAGCTGGGTAAGAAATGGCGAGAGGGGGCAATCAGGAAGTGTTCTGGTGGACGGAGGATCAGTATAGGCTGTTGTGGATGTCTGAAAAAATTCCACTTTGCTGGAAACTGGAAGAAAAGGTAATACAGATCATGCTTTGTTTTCTTAATGATTTCAAAAGTGGATTCTAGATTTTATGGTTGCATATAGTTGTAATAGGGATGATAGTTTAATTGTAATAAAACAATAAGCACATCTTTTTGGAATATTATATGTAATCATATATTAGATGTTATGGTACTAATAGATATTCCAATCCATTATATGTTTAAATACTTTTTAAAGGAAATATTTTGCTATTCAGGTTTTAGATCTAGTTTGAAAGGTTTTATTTTTCATTTTTCCAGTGGGAAATTTAAATACTCAAATTAAGGATACTAAGGAAAGAATCATAAATGATTTCATATTATCAACAGCAAAAAGTTTGCAAAAAGTTTAAAGTTGAAAATGTATGGTTTCTAGTCATTCTAGACTTAGATAAAAAAAAAAAGTCATGTTTACTTTCTAGATGGTTAGTGGTCAAAGACTCCTTTGTTGCTTACATCCGTCCAAGAGATGGTTTGGTATGTGATGTCATGTTGATGGACACAGATTTTAGAATTGAAACAGGAATGGGTGCAACTGGTGCTCCACATGGTTTACTCATTAGCAATCTTTCAAGGTAAGTTGGAATTTTAATAGATCTAATTGGTGTTCCACCATGGTATTTTAAAAAAATTGATAAGAAATTCTAAGGAAGCATTTTTAAGTTGGAAAACCTGTATTGCTTGCCTGATAGAGACCTTATTGGCTGTCAGATTCAAATGAATGTCTTAATTCCTGACAGTCAATGAAAGTGATGACTAAATTCTAGGTAAATGGGCCTCTCATGGTCTACTGATTATCTCAGTAGAATTCAACGTCATTTTAAGACATTTCAATTTTAAATAAGAAATTTCTATCCAAAGCCCCATTGATTAAAATTTAATTTACTGTTCGTAAGACTGTTACATACAGTCATACTTAACAAATTACAATCAATGGTATATCATGCAGTTTTTTTTACTTTTAGTGCAAATCTTTAATAAGGTAAACATTTTATTTTCAATTCTTTAATTTATTTACATTTTATATTTAGAGTATTATACTTAGTGTGTTGCAATGTAACTTGCACTTTCTTGTTAGATTTGGAGCTAAGCTTTATTGTGGCAGTTGTATAAACACCTATAAGGCTGCTTACTATATATGTGCCGGATGGGTTAATGTACCATTTAACATTGTTAAAATCTAAACCACAATTGATTGTTGAAATATTTTATTGTTTTAATTATAAACTTTTCAAGGTTCATTGATCAAACATTATAATTTACTTGAATACCATGTATTAGCATTGATATATTGTTATTTGCAGGAATCTATTAGCTAAATGTTGGACAAGTAGAAAAGCCGAGGAATGGAAGGCTAGTATAGAAACAGCTGTATCTACTGGTATGGGGAAAGATTACACAACGAGAAACAGATTTAATTCATTTGCACCTGTAAGAGAAAACTCATATGCCAAATGGTAAGGAATAAGAGTACATGTATATACATTTATACTTAGGGATATGAAAATGGTTGTAAGTTTGATGATGATGGAAGATTTTTAAAAGGACTTTGACTGGCTATTCAGCCCTTGTAGGTCGGTAATTCTTAGTTTGTTTTTCAAGAAATGACTTAAAAAAAATCAAGTCTGCATGTTCATGTGTTTTTGTGAGTGGAAATTATTGTGACATTGCTTGGTTAATCTATTTGACTTATATATATATATATTTAGATTTCTTGACATCTTTTTGTGGCCGATGAAATGTCACACAAAATGACACATGGATAGTAATGATTTCCAGAATAGAAGATTTAATTATATCACAAGAGTACTAGAATAGTCAAATGGTAAATTAAAAGACAACACAAATTAAAATAATAATTATTTTTCCCCTGTTTGATAGTCTACAAAAACAGGACTAATTATTAATATGAAGTGATTTATTTGAATTTGTGGTAAAATGCTGTATACCTAAATGGTATATGATATATATTTTAAAACTCGTTGATATTTGATAATGATACTATTTAATGAATTACACTACAGCTGGTACATCATTAGTGGGATAGGTCATTATATATATGGAAATTATTGAACAGTTGATATTATTTAGTTGTGTTTCTGGTCTTTATATTGATATTAGACAGAATAATTTATTGAATTGAAAGAGCTGCATTATGTTCCTTTAAAAAAATAACTGGGTTTTTAGGATGCAATTAATTAGAAAATTAAATGGATGGTTCTGTATGCTTCAGAGTTCTCTATATGATATTTCTATGGTTTGAAATTTGGTAATTGCCTATTTTCTGATAAGCACATTGAATATAAGTACACTAAGTACAAAGACTGGTTTGAATAGAGTTGGCAAAATGTGTCTGGTAGAGAGTCATGTTTCTGTTACTTTTTGAATTTTTACTTTAGAAAATGGACTAAATTTGTCACTGAATGTTCTCACAAAGTTCACTGTATTCATTATAATTGATGTTTATGGTTGATGCATATTGCTTAATAATTTAATTTTGGATGTAACGCGTCTTCTGATTGGCTGACATTATTTTGTTATGGGCCCATAGACATAATTTAGTCATGTGACCGTGACGTCAAAATTTTTCATGGTTTTCTACGGTTTAAAATGGAATTTAGAATTAAATTATAAGAAATGACTGTAATATTTTTTCTGTCTATTCGAAATAACATAAAAAATGTGGTGCACACTGTTAAATAACCCGCTAGGCGCGTTATTCAGTGTGCACCAAATTTTTTATGTTATTTCTTCAAAGACAGAAAAAATATTACAGTCATTCCTTAAATGTTAAAAACTTGAATGAATATGAATCAGTCCTGACTTAAGATTACATACTTACACATAAGATACAATTTTAAAAACTGAATAAATTGCAATGGTCATAATGATACAAGACTCAATTCTGTTTTATATTGAAGTATCATCATTATTATGATGCATTTCATTATGAAAATGAATCTGCTGATAACCGATATTTTATAAAAGGATTTTTCTGGATTGAATGCTACAAAATGTGTATTTTTTTTAGATTTTTTCTGATGGTTGTGTTTTGCTTGCTATCTGATAGTAGATAGATCTGTATCATGATGATGAAACTTATTCTGCATGTAATAATTCATTAACTATTTCCATGTGGATATTCTTGTTCATTACATTAGGATGTTATCATTGAATATGTACATTGTATATATTATTCCAATATTATTGTATATTAATTTACATTATTGTATATTGAAAAGAAGGTTATCAATAAACATGATAAAGATCATATAAAGGTCATCTTTCTAACATGGAATTAGATTGCAAGATTTTGTTTTTTGTTTTCCTTTATAATAAGGGCAATATAATAATATTGAGATGTGGTATGATTGCCAATGAGAAAACTATCCAACATTGATACATACATTGGGGATTTGAATGTATGTAATGGCATAGATCAAACTAGTATAACTAATGCAATTATTTGTTTCTATGGAAATATCTGGAAATCATCTTTGTTGTCCTGTATTGGTTAGCAGGTCATGACAAATATGAGTAACATGTCAGAATCAGCTCTCCATGATACAGCCAATTATAATTCAATTGGTATCATGGGTATGCTATAGGTCTATGTCAGGTCATCATAATATATATAATGCATTGTCGGCTGACAGCATATTCAAGGTGTTCACATCTTTGTGAAGTCTCTTGTAGAATGTATCATTGGTAATCCTTTTATATCCTACTTTGAAATGTGGGGATAAATGTTTTTACCTCTGTCTGTCTGTCTGTCTGTCTGTCTGTCTGTCTGTCTGTCTGTCTGTCTGTCTGTCTGTCTGTCTGTCTGTCTGTCTGTCTGTCACTGTTTCACTTGTTTATATTACGTATACATTGTACGGTGTAATTATTGTAGGTTTATTGATGGTTGTTCCTACTTTAGTGCTGTAGCAGAAGCCTTAGAGAGTGCCAAAGAAGAAATATTTATTACAGATTGGTGGTAAGTTTATTGTGTCCTTTGGGGGGAATGATACCTGACATACAGGAATATCTTCACAGTAGGAAACTTAAATATTTCTAAATACCTGAAGAGGCTATCCATTTCTAAATTATTTGGGAGGGAGAGGTATTACACCTTATCGCTATTTGTCTGCCATTATAATGATTACTTGACGTTACAAAAGTTCTGTAAAATTTTGACATCATAATTCAGAAGGGATTGTTCTAGTGGGACAGATTTCCAAATAGCGATAAGGTATATACAAAACCATTAACTGGTAATATTGTTCTCCTTTTAATGTTGTTAAGAGATATTAGATGCATCAATTAATTTAGTGATAAAGTGCAACATGCTACTTGAATCTGTTAATAAAAAAGTTTATATCGTTTCCTAGACTTCCTGATGGACTGGATGATCTTTGTATCCTGTGTACCATATCTATTTAAGGATCAAACAGGGTTTATCAAACTTCTAACAATTCTTCTTTGTTATACATGTATATATGACAACTACCAATTCAGCAACCCGTTACATTGTGTACTTGAAAGGTCATTAGTGAATTAAAAATTTGAAAAAAAAACACCTATCCTCCCACGAAATATCGTACAAGCTGGTGCACTCGGAGACTAATATCAGTATAATCTTTATAAATGGATCAAACTACATCAGTTATAAATTTTAAGTTCAATGACTAATAATCAATCAATATATAAACTGTGTGTACCTGGACCAGATCAAAGGTTTAAAGTGTACCTGGACCAGATCAAAGGTCTAAATGAATAATGATGAATTATAAAATAATTTTAATGCTGAATTGTGGTTCATGCTTGCAAATAGACCAAACACATTGAAGTTTTATGACATAATGAATTCAAAAAATGTACAGAACTGAAAGAACTATCTAAACTTATTAAGGACATCAATAACAAATTGAACTTTTCTGAGTGAACAAATGTGAATGCCTCTATTTACTTTCGTACATTATTTATTTATGTAATTGTATTGAAATATGTATAATTATCTCTATACCTTTGTAATTTGGTTTGTGAGAATAAAGATATATATGTAAAGAGAAAATGATATTGGTATTATTTGCTTTGTTGTTATGACTGATTAATTAATTTTAAAAAGATTAAATTGCTGGGAAAGCTAGTTGTTAATTTTCAAGTGCATATCAGTCAGACTTTTATATAAAAAACTTAACGAAAATGCTAGGAAAATCAAACAGAAATTGCTATTGATTGAAAACTTTCTACCAGAAATCCACTGAAACTTGGCAAAATAGATATGTGTACATGTGTGCAAAAAAATAGGTTCAGAAAGTGTAAAAAGGTCAATTGATAAACCTGAACATTATAAGTTAAAAGCTAGATTTTAACAACATAAAAAAAAACTTGTCTACCAGTATGTCCTGCGTGAGAAACATGAAAAAATGAGACACCAACCTACATAATAAAAAGCATGACTTCTAAAGTATGTATGGATAAGGGAACATTACTTTTAAATAATATTAGTTTATATTTATGGTTAAGAGGAATAAGATGTAGTTTGATAAGTAAAATATGAAATAAAATTTGAATTTCTTGTTTTAACAAACCTGAATATCAGACAAAGTTGAAATTAATTTTGATTGGATAAGAAATTAATACAATAAAATGAATTGCCATATTTATCTTGTCTGTTCAAGGGGAAGTTTATTAGATTTATTTAACAAATTGTGCATTGGAAAATCAATTTAAGTTGTTTGATTTTTCTGAAGTGGTGTTTAGTTTAAAAATTAATCTGTGGTAAAAAATTGACATCAAATTCCCTAGAAAAACGATGAATTTGAAGATAATGAATCAATGGTGCTAGTATTATGTAAGATGTGAGAATAAATACGATTAAGGCTAGAATGAAAGTCAAATCCTGATGGAATTGACGGATTGGAACATTTATAATCTCCAAACAAAGGATATTAAAGGTCTCATTGATCACTGGCGGAAAAACAGAGATGTATTAATTGTTAAAAGCTTTATTCAGTACCTTGAACTTTTTGGACTATACTTCATAGCTAAATTAATTATTTGAATGCTATACTGTATAACTATCATGCTGATTGTTAAAGTATGTCTAACTGGTGGCTATAGCTATGATATAAATTTGCCCCCATAAAATGTGTATTAGTTCTGTAACTTCACATGAATATCCTAATGTTGGCTATAGCTTCTATAGCTATGACTGTCCTTTTGATGTTTAGAACCAAGACTGGCGAGAGTATCCTGAGCTATTGCTTGACCCCTCTGCTGATTGTTATAACTTATAACCATACATATCTTTCTGATAGCTATATCAATGACTCTTTATAGCTTTCGGTTATAACAATAGCCATGACTATCCTCTACTGATGATTTTAGCTGTACACATTCTATTGTTTTGTGTCTGTTCCCATCCAACACTGCACTAGAGGAAACGATGATAGTCCGTCAGCAGGGGACGATAAATGGCTGACCTGTGTTAAGAGAGAGCCATATCTCTTGCACGTTAAAGACATCCTTGTAGATTTCAAAAAAGAGCAGGCTTATGCCGCTACAAGCTTAAGGCAGCACTCGCACCCCCCAAGTGGAAAGGGATTAATATAAGTTGCAAAACTTGTTTCCCAATCCATTATAAATAAATATGTTTAAACTAAACTAAAATGACCAAATTATTTGATCCTATTCATTTATATGAATTCACTGTTTTGGGGGAATTTCAGGGACCAAATATGGGTCTCATATTGTCCCTACTGTTTTTGGTTGATGATGTAGCAAGTCTTTATGCAGATAAAGTATCTGTATATATTGACACTGGTCATATGATTGATGTGTACTGACTCTACATGTGTATTCATTATTCTTAGTTGGATACCAATTTTCGTGGGTTACATGGGTACAGGCATAGGTCTAGGGAACCATGAATTCAAACAATCAAAGAATTACAAATTTTATAAAAGCTTTCTATACAGAGATTGGCAATATATCAAATCAAATATCCACAAAAATGTAAGTTTCCCTCGATCCACAAATATTGTTTTCCCCAAAAATTAATGAATCTGTGACAGTATTTAGTAAATTTTATGCTCAGGTCTTGTGTATTTAGTTGTAATTGAACTAATGTCAAAACATAATGAAAAGAACTACAGACTGCTTATATAAATCAGGTAATTTTATAATATTGACACAGTTGTCTAGCAGTTGTATAAATTCTAACAAAATAATCTATATAGCTCTAGTCTTCTTGACATTGAAGTGCTTAGATGATAAAGTTCTACTGAACAATATGATAAAATAAAGGATTAGGTTTCCTACATCCTGTTTAGGGAAGGTTGGAAATTAAATTTTAATTATTCTTTTCTTCCTGATGGACATTACAGGGAAAGATCATAATCATATTGTTATGTCCAAATATTTAGATTGAATCTATAATTAGAACTACTTATCCATTAATTAGAAAAATGTTGTGACTATTTTTTCACTTGTTTTTCCAAGATTTACTAAAAAAATTACCAGTAATCAAATTTATAGTCTAGACAGAAATAATGTCAACTGTCAAGGATATAAAAATGTAATGGTGTTACACAGGAAATAGAGTGACTAGACATATATATTAACATCTTAAGACAAGAAAATTGAGAATGGAAATTGGGAATTTGTCAAAGAGACAACAACCCGACCAAAGAGCAGAAATCAGTCGAAGGTCACCAAGGGGTCTTCAATACAGTGAGAAAATCCTGCACACGGACATGTGCTTCAGCTGGCCCCTAAACAAAAATGTGTACAAGATCAGTGATAATGGATGTCATACTAAACTCTGAAATACATGTATGTAAATTTATGAACTAAATGAACAAAAATTAAAAATCATACAAGACTAACAAAGGCCAGAAGCTCCTGACTTGGGACAGGTGCAAGAAAAGAAGACAATTCTTTAGCTATAGTATATTCTAAACAATCCACACTTGACTTATCTGGAAAAACAAGATGCACAAATAAAGAAAAACAATTTCAAACAACACACATATGTTGATTGGCCGTGTTGATTGCCTCACTTGGTGCAGAAACAATTGGAGTGGTTTTATTGTTACTTAAACAAAAGCTTGATGTGGGTCCTTTTATTGCGTACTAGCTATACAGTATGTTTTTTTTTACATACACATTATCACTATTTGTCCACCTATTATACTGGACATCACAAAGTTCCCATAAGATTTTGTCATCATAATAGAAAATATCTGACACAACAATGGCAATGTAATTGTTTTATAACGTCAAAAGTTCAAGCAGGACATATACCTGGGTCAAGCGGGACAGTTTTTCAAATAGCGATAAGGTGTTTTGTGGAAGGTCATAGGGCTGCTTATTTTTGCTTACATCCATGCCACTTCATTTAAAAGCTGGTGGATAGTGGTCTCTTGACAATCATACTACATTACTTTACTTTTATATTACATGTACGCAAACCTCCCACTTTAACTATCTATAAATATAAGAAGATGTGGTATGATTGCCAGTGAGACAACTCTCCATCCAAGTCACAATTTGTGAATGTAAACCATTATAGGTCAAAATACGCTCTTCAACAGGGAGCCTTGGCTCACACCAAACAGCAAGCTAGTATAAAGGGCCCTAAAAAAAAGAAGTGTTAAACCATTCAAATAGGAATACAAACCGTCTAAACTATATATAAACCATTTGTCCCAAAACAAGAACACAATGAAAAAATCTGCACTGTGCTAATATGAACGATAAGTATACAAATAACACCTAGTTTTAGACAAAAACAAGACATGGAAGTAATTACATTGACTTTCATTTTGTATTCTTTAGTAAACAAAGCTTGTGTTGACAGACTCAGTGATCTTTATTTTACAGGTTGAGTCCTGAAATTTACCTGAAACGACATACTATGGATTGGAATAGATGGAGACTAGACAAAGTGTTGGAGAGAAAAGCTGTAAGTCATATTAAACACCACCACCCCCCCCCCCTTCTCCCTTATCTATTGACATGATTGAAGGGATAAAAATAATCCATACCTTTCTATAGTGATTTTCATTTTGGGCAAACAAAAGACTGAAAATTGCTCTTTGCTGCATCTCAGCACAGATCATTCAGGAGTAAGAGCAAACACTAGGCATTCACGATCAGAATAGGATGACATGTCTTCCTCGAAATTGTTACTATGTGAAGTAGCAATTTAAAAATCAGGGATCATAAACTTGATGATCCTGAATACACATTTAATTTGCCACAGGACATTTAACAGACATCAATCATCATTTCAACATGAAACATGAAACTGACTTACTGTGCTGTATAAGGTCAAATTTCTTAAGATAATTGATTTGTTGCAAACAACACCTTGTAATATAGTTCAATATTCCAGATAACTCCATTACAGACCTAGAGAGCATTATTACTACAAATTTTGGAAGCAATAGCAAAATGTTAATGCTCTTGCATGATAACATAATCTAGATCTATTTTAAAAGATATGTTTATCACAAAATGTACGAGTAGTGGCATAATACAGATTGACAGTTAATTTCCCCGTGATATTGTTTACTGTCTTACTAAATCAAATCTTGTATAAATTATAACTTGTTTGTTATTTCTCTTTTTATGCCCCACTTATGATATATGCCCCACCTACTATAGTAGAGGGACATTATGTTTTCTGGTCTGTTGTCCGTCTGTCCGTCAGTCCATTTGTTTGTCCATCTGTCCAGCTTCAGATTAAAGTTTCTGGTCAAGGTAGTTTTGATGAAGCTGCAGTTCAATCAACTTGAAACTTAGTACACATGTTCCTTATGATATGGTCTTTCTAATTTTAAAGCCAAATTAGACTGTTGACCCCAATTCACGGTCCACTGAACATAGAAATTAAAGTTTTTGGTCAAAGTAGTTTTTGATGAAGTTGAAGTCCAATCAACTTGAAACTTAGTACACATGTTCCTTGTGGTATGATCTTTCTAATTTAATGCCAAATTAGATTTTTTACCCAATTTCATGGCCCATTGAACATAAAAAATGATAGTGTGAGTGGGGCATCTGTGTACTTTGGACACATTCTTGTTATATATCTTTTTTAAATAACTTTGTATTTGGTCTGCTTCTTGCAGTTGACTCTGAGGAGTCGTAAAATTTGATTGCTTTTTGGCATGGTCAGACAGCTTCTTCCTTAGTATTTGCCAATACTTTGAATATTCAATATGTTGAATGATCTTAATAAACTGTTATTTGTCACACATTTTGACAATACTACTTAACAGAATGACTTCATTGTTGGTCAGCAGCTTGACAATGATAAATCGTAACAGATGAACACTTATTGATCTGTCAGACTCTTACTTCCTGTTGTCGGCTACTTTTATTTATGGGTAGTGTTTTCTTAGCATGACAACCCATGCATATTCTAGTTTATGAATACTTTTGTCTATTATGTCACTTGCAAATGGTACAAGAACACAGTTATCATCCTACGGTTTGTGTTGTCTACAAATATAGTCCCTAATGTGAACAGTGTATAGTCCCTAATGTGAACAGTGTACTAGTAGCAATTTTGTTCTTATCCCTTCCAAATTTATTTCTTAATGTTTTATGTCTTAAATAGCAAATAATACCAAGCTCTGTTGGTTTCAATACCGAATGATTCACCGTATTTTAGGTACTAATACTTTACTTTTAAAGATGAACCGTGTACAGTGTAATTTATGTACATTTTGCAAGGAAGAACCAGAAAGCATAGAGCATTTATTGTTGGGCTGTCATATTGTAGCAGACATTTGGCACCATCTGAATGCCTGGATTTTTGAAATTGGAATTATTAGTATTATTTTTGTTTACTCTTATTTGCTTGATTATGCTTATTTTTCTCGCTTGCTTTATTATGTGCCACTATAGATAATTTATGTAAATGCCTGTTAATCCATGATAAATACAAAAAATGAATTATAAAAAAAAAAAAAAATAGCAAATAAGGGGATGAAATTACACTAAAATTATGTTAATTATGAATTATAAAGTAAAGTGGTGATTTGGTAAGTCTGAAAAAGGTTTAAATTCAATATGTCTGAAACTGTCAAAAGAATTCAACAACCCTTAACATTAAATTGTTTATATTTTGAGTCAGAGCTTATGATATTTTTCATAATTTTGATATAGTTGTCCCAAAAGTAGTACAAGTTACAACACTGTAAAAATATCATTTAGAAAGTGCAGGTTGAATTTTTTTAATCTTTCATTTAATTTCTAAAAGAAATACACTACATAATAACTGCTTTCTAGGGTCAAATGAACTTTAAGAAAAATGTGTGGAAAGGGAGATTCTGTCCAAGTGTCTTCTTTTGTTAAGCAGTATATTTGAAGCTATAATAAAAAAGACAAAATAACATTCTCTTTATATTAACTTTTGTAACTGTGGGAACGGAAATAAATGTTTATAGATCTCTTCCTACATTATTAACCAACTAAGTACATTATTGCCAAAAATGACTGTTTATTAAAAATTATATATTTTCTGTAATGGCCCTGTTTTTTCTGTAATGGCCCTGTTTTTCTGTAATGTCCCTGTTTTTCTGTAATGGCCCTGTTTTTTCTGTAATGGCCCTGTTTTTCTGTAATGGCCCTGTATTAATGCCTGGTTTGTCTGTATAAAGCACAGTTAGGGTTTTTAATAAAGTTAATAAAATTAAATTGTAAAGAGTATAATACTTTTTTGTATTTTATTTAATTTAGTAACCAGCAACCAACATTAAAGAACCATATATAGGGATCACTGTTCATCCTGTTTTTCAAAACATAACTTCTGTCAACTTAATATCTTGGATATTTGGTATATTAACACATACACTTTTATTCAGTTGGTTAATAAATGTATTAAGAAATGGGTGTTTTAATAATGGCTCTGTTATATGTCCTTGGTCAGTAATAATGGCCTTGGATGTCTGTAATGGCCCTCGGCATTGCCTCGGGCCATTTCAGACTTCCTCGACCATTATTACAGACCTTGGACATATAACAGGGCCATTATAAAAACACCCATTCATTAATACTATAGTAATAACCATGAATATCAATTCACAATAGCTTTAACTTTAGCTAGTGTTTTAAATTTGTTTTATTAACATGCAGCTAATGCATGCAATATTATAATGAAATCTGCAAAAAAAGTCTATGTATTTGTTTTTTGCAATAAAATACCTTTATCTAAAATGAATCAAATATTGTCAAAGAAATTTGTAAGACAACATCACAACTCATTATGATTAGTTTTTAAAACAACTTTAATGTTTGATTATCCTTCCAATAAATTTCAGAATCATTCTACATTCTAGGCGTTGAAATGAAGTTTTTGCTACAATTAATCAAGTGTTATTTGAAAATAGATCTCTTTATGTCGTATTAATTCAGCTTTTCCAGGACAATTGATTTAACCCTTGAAATCAGTTTGAAATTTAATTAAGTTTGATTGATTCTCTGATATGTGTTTTTCTTTGATTGATTTTCTTCCGCTGAGATAGTATATCCAGCTTTTTATAAAAATAAGACGATATATGTGGTATGCCATTTAGTCAACAATCTGTCAAACTTTGTCACGAGGTTTCTTGAAAGAAATTGTTTCGTTGCAGTAGATTAGTTTTACTTCTATACAGCAAAGTCCCCAATAAAGTACAAAAATAATGGAGACTATAGAAAGTTGATAAAATGACACAGTTAACACTAGTTAAAAACAACCTATAAATAGGATATTTCAGAACTATAGAATTTAAATAAAAGGTGATGTGGGGCTATATTTCAATGAAACAAATCACTAAAATACTGTATTGTTTATTTGAATTTTGGTTACTAGACAAAAAGAATGTTTTCCTGTCTGCACAGGTCTGTTCATTTGTCTGTCTGTCTGTCTGTCTGTTATTAGGTTAAGAATATGGTTTACGCTCATAATTGCACATTTTCATTTGAAGTAAAATATTGAATATGCATACATGTACTATGTTTATGCCAAATTGTGTTTTGATCAAGATTCCTTAGTTCGCTGAACATGGAAATGTGATAGATAAGATGTAGTATGTTGGTCTATTGATGCATATAACATGTACCTGTTTTATTTATATTAATGCCTTACCATATGATTTTTAGCTCACCTGGCCCAAAGGGCCAAGTGAGCTTTTCCCATCACTTGGCGTCCGGCGTCGTCGTCCGTCATCTTCCGTCTTCGTTAACTTTTTCAAAAATCTTCTCGTCTGAAACTACTGGGCCAAATTTAACCAAACTTAGTCACAATCATCATTGGGGTATCTAGTTTTAAAAATGTGTCCAGTGACCCCGCCAAACAAACCAAGATGGCCGCCATGACTAAAAATAGAACATAGGGGTAAAATGCAGTTTTTAGCTTATTACTCAAAAACCAAAGCATTTAGAGCAAATCTGACATGAGGTAAAATTGTTTATCAAGTCAAGATCTATCTGCCCTGAAATTTTCAGATGAATCGGACAACTCGTTGGGTTGCTGCCCCTGAATTGGTAATTTTAAGGAAATTTTACTGTTTTTGGTTATTATCTTGAATATTATTATAGATAGAGATAAGCTGTAAACAGCAATAATGTTCAGCAAAGTAAGATTTACAAATAAGTTAACATGACCGAAATGGTCAGTTGACCCCTTTAGGAGTTATTGCCCTTTATAGTCAATTTTTAACCATTTTTCGTAAATCTAAGTAATCTTTTACAAAAATTTTCTCCTCTGAAACTACTGGGCCAAATTAATCCAAACTTGGCCACAATCATCTTTGGTGTATCTAGTTTAAAAAATGAGTCAGGTGACCCAGCAATCAAATCAAGATGGCCACCACGGCTAAAAATAGAACATAGGGGTTAAATGCAGTTTTTGGCTTATAACTCAAAAACCAAAGCATTTAGAGCAAATCTGACACTGTATAAAATTGTTTATCAGGACACGATCTATCTGCCCTGAAATTTTCAGATGAATCGGACAACTCGTTGTTGGGTTGCTGCCCCTGAATCGATAATTTTAAGGAAATTTTGCTGTTTTTGTTATTATCTTGAATATTATCATAGATAGAGATAAACTGTAAACAGCAATACTGTTCAGCAAAGTAAGATTTACAAATAAGTCAACATGACTGAAATGGTCAATTGACCCCCTAAGGAGTAATTGTCCTTTATAGTCAATTTTTAACATTTTTCATAAAATTTGTAACTTTTTATTAACATTTTCCACTGAAACTACTGGGCCAAGTTCATTATAGATGGAGATAATTGTAAGCAGCAAGACTGTTTAGTAAAGTAAGATGTACAAACACATCACCATGTTGAAGAATCTTAATAAATCATGCGTTGTGTTTTTCTATACGTTTAATCGTCGTGATAGCTAATGCATATAATATAACATCACAGAGTAAAGTGGTATGGTAACAACGTTACCATAACGTAATGTTTGTACTTCGCGTATTTTCCGACATTCTGGGGGCCGACAAAAGTGAAATATATATGTAATGAATATTAAAAAATGTAAAAGTCACAATATAGAGAAATTAAAATTAATGTCCATCTCAAATAAAATGATAAAATTCCTTAACCTTAACTGAACACAATTACAGTTTATCTTTTAGTCCATTCGTGGATGTTTCTTCTAGCACACGCAGTTACTTCACTCAGCGGTAATTTTCTTAAGCGTTATAAGTTCCTGTCCTGTATCTATGTGGCTTGTTGACTCCAACAGTTGAGGGTGTGTTTGTTCAGGCGGTCTAGGTAGCAAGTTACTTCCTTGGAGAGTTTCCTCAAATTGGTTGATGTACGATCTACTTTGTACGAGCCATTGCGATGGGTTTTCTGGTCTTCTTTTGGCAACGGTCATGCCTGAAGGAATATCATCTGGATGGTCATGTTTCCAATGCAACCTTTCTGTGGAATAGCCTTTCTCGCTTTCAATAGCTGTGTTCTTGTCTGTAATGACGTTTACAAGAACTGTTGACGGCTGGTTGATGTTTTTATTGATCGGTCCTGATAATAGATATACGATCGACTGAACAGCGGTGGGTCCGTTTCCTCTAATTATTTTCTCCTCGATAATGTCCCAATAGTGGTCGGCGCCTATGAGTAAGTCGATTTCAAAACGTTCTGTACTTTGCACAGAATGTGCAAGTTTAAGTTCTCTTAAGTGTGGCAAGCTCCTTGTAGTCTGGGAAATATTGTTCTTAATTGGGACGGCAATTTCCGGAACAGTGAGTGTGTTAATACACACCTTCTCTCCTGTGTCGGTCTGTAGTTGTATTGTTGCAGTGTCTAAGTTACAAACTTTCTGAGATAAATCTCCGAACGCAGACAGTTGAATGCTGACTATTTCTGTTGGTTTAATTTCTAGTTTATCAGCCAAATTCTGAGTTATGAAAGAACGCTGTGCTCCTTCGTCAAATAATATGTTGCATTCTACTTCTTGGTCGTTATATATAACTGGTGCAATTGCTGTTTTCAGGAGAATGTTATGACTCTGTTGTGATGAATACATTACTCTAGTCTCGTTTGGTGTTTCAACTACCTCTATAGCTGACTGTTGCATTGTAGGCTCCGGTGTCGTTCCTGGAATTACTTCTTTACCTTTACATATGCTTGTATGATGCATTTTGTCACATTTTTTGCATCGTTTTGTAGACTTACATGCGGCCACTCGGTGTGACCCTAAACAGTTAAAGCATAAGTTTTTACAATTTGATTTCTTGTGTTTGCGTCTGTTACTTCAGTGCACTCCGTCGGATAGTGCTCACCTGAACAGAATATACATGTACGTGTATTTACCTTCTTGCGTGTGTCTGTGGAATTACCCTTGTTGAATGTATGTGATTGCGTACCCATGAAAAATGCAGTGGCGTACAATCTGTCTGAATTTGTGACTCCTTCTCCAGCTTCGAGTATGTCGATCTCTTTAGTTATAGATTTGCGTAGATTGTTCAATATCAAATTATCTCTCCCGTGTTCTCGTGCAATATTCTTTCTTATGTCAATCGGTAACTTGTCCAAAACTACAGGTACCAAAAGCGAACCATACATCTCTGGTGTTTGACCAAGTGACTCTAATCCTCGTACGTATGATTCTAATCTGTCTCCGTAAGACCTCAAACTAAAAGCATCATTTGTCGGTGCGGGTAAATTCATGAGTGCTTTCATGTAAGCATGTATAAGTTTGCTAGATTGTCCGAACCGATCTCTAAGAAGGTGTACTGCGGTTTCGTAGTTACCATTAGTCAAAGCGAATCCCTCTACTGTTTGTGCGGCGCTTCCCTCAAGCTGGGCTTTAAGATAATTAAACTTTTGGATTGGCGTTAATGTCTCGTTGTAGTGTATAGATGACTCGAAACAATCCCAAAATGTTTGCCACTTGAGAATATCTCCATTAAAATAGGGTAAGTCTAACTTTGGAAGCCTATGGTAATTAGTTTTTGAAGATCTCGGTTCTGACGGGACTTGAAACATGACATTCTCTGACGGACGGGTATGCACTGCAGGGGCGTTAATTGAATACTGCTGGTTCATAGAATCTATTGCACATCTGTTCATATCAACTCTAGCTTCGGGTGTGAAATGATATGCGTCTGCGTTAAGTCTGCTTGTTGAAGGACCAACAGTATCATGCGAAATTATAGTATTTGTTTCAACATGTTCAAAGGACTTAATAAATTTCCGAATTTGTCTAATTTTACAATCAAGTTCGTACATATACTCATCTGAGTCGGTGATTTCCTGCTCCAGATTTTCCTCCGATGTCTGTTCCAAAAGTCTGTTATTCAGGTCAATCAATGTTTTCTGTTTCTGCGTGACGGCATCATCAAGGGCTTTCACTTCGTCAACTTCTGTGTCTGTTTTTGACTTTAACTCGTCGAATTTCACCAGTAGCTTCGTGACGGCTCCTTTGTGTCCAGCACGAACTGACTTCAGCTTTGAATCCATATATATCCAAAGGTACGGCACCATTAAATGTTGAAGAATCTTAATAAATCATGCG
This sequence comes from Mytilus galloprovincialis, assembly GCF_965363235.1. Lineage (NCBI taxonomy): Eukaryota > Metazoa > Mollusca > Bivalvia > Mytilida > Mytilidae > Mytilus > Mytilus galloprovincialis. The sequence continues at coordinate 61,856,134 of NC_134847.1, forward strand.
TTGTGTTTTTCTATACGTTTAATCGTCGTGATAGCTAATGCATATAATATAACATCACAGAGTAAAGCGGTATGGTAATGTTTGTACTTCGCGTATTTTCCGACACCATCACCAAAACACAATTTTGTCATGAATCCATCTGCTTCCTTTGTTTAATATTCACAAAGACCAAGATGAGCGACACAGGCTCTTTAGAGCCTCTGGTTTATATAACTTGTATATTTTGTATTTTTTTCTTTTGCAGAAAGAAGGAGTAAAAGTATTTATTTTATTGTACAAAGAAATGTCAGTAGCATTAAATATCAGTAGTATCTACAGCAAACATATTTTATCCAAGGCATGTCCAGAAAATATTAAAGTAAGTTGCTTGAATGGGAGGATTAATAATTTTATTACTATTTTACGAAATTTCCCTTTGATCTGACAGACTGATATTATTTCCTTTCTCAGTACAATAGAGTAATATGAAAAATTATTGCTAGAAACTAAAGCCACACATGCTGTTGTCAATGAAATTAATAAGGTCATCATAGATAAATAGTAATACACTGATTTTCATTGGTCATCTCAATTTGATTGCTTTTCTCACTTTCTCCCTACTGGGTCAAGCAAGAAAATCAATCTCATTGAGATGACCTTGCAACAATAATCTATAAATATGCTTTAAAGAGGGGGGTAGGTGGGGTCCTGATCCCGAAATTCCGGGCTTAAAAACACGAAATCCTGAGGTCCCGATTTAAAAAAATCTAAGTCCCGAAATTAGAAAAAAAGAATTCCCGGATCCCGAAAGGGTCAATCCCGAAATCCCGAGCTTAAAAACACCCGATCCTGGAGTCCCGATAAAGGTCCTATTCCCCCTCTTTAAAAGATAAGGATATATATATTTATATATATGGTATAATTGCCATTGAGACAACTATCAAAAAGAGACAAGGAAATGAAGAACGATGTAAACAACTCCAGGCCACCATCTATAGCTAGTCTCCATGATCAATATTGAGCAAAACTCATACTGTAAATAAAGTAAGCTATAACAGAGAGTGGACAAAATGGAAAACAGTTCAAACATGAAAACAATGGATACATCTATTCTAAAACAATAAACAAAAATAATAATGGCACCCAACCCCCAAAATGAGAAAAATATTACTATAAAAAGAAGTTAAGAATGTGCCCACTTACTAATAAATTTGTTAAATTTTCAAGAAAGTTTAAAAGATCACATCATATGGGGCATACAAAACATGCATATATTTAACTATAGATAAAGATGACGATCAGTTCAGTTTTAAAAACTTGACAAAAATATGGGAATGTTATCAATATCAAGTTTATTTAAGAACATGCTCTATATTTAGATATTACGACATCCTGATCATGGTGCTGGTGGTGTTTTACTATGGGCTCATCATGAGAAAATTGTATGTGTGGATCAGAAAGTAGCATTCCTTGGTGGCATTGACCTTTGTTATGGTCGGTGGGATGATGCACAACACAAGTTAGTAGAATCATTGTTATGGTACCAGAGTATTGAGTAAAACTAGACATGTATACCAAGAAAATACAGGAAAAGGGATATCCCAAATTATTTAGATTGTAGTAGACAAAGTAATATCATTTTACACAAATTAAAGAAGCTGATTATAAAAGTAGACTTTGATAAAGTTGCATGGAATTAAATTTCTGCATCACATCAATAGCTGCATAGAAATAATGCTTTGAAAATTTAAAATGCAATTTTTTTTTGTAACACATATTTTTTTGCAATTCTTTCAATAATAAAAAAAAAAAACATAACAAAAATTCATATATTTACAGTACATGTATTTGATATAACATTGCTAAGAACCATGTAAACTTATAAATATTTTCTATATTCACAGATTAACGGATTTAGGTTGTGTTATCTATGACCATGGCACTTCTGTTCAGGTAATAATAATCTGCATTTACATGACATGTATTTAAAAATGCATTATGACACCAGCAATGAAAATAAGCAATCTTGTATTTGTCAATCTTTATTTCAAGGACATTTTTTATATCAGGAGAACAGAAAGCTAATATAAAAAAGAAGATGTGGTATGATTGCTGTTGAGACAACTCTTCACAAGAGACCAAATAACACAGAAATTAACAACAATAGGTCACTGTATGCCCTTCAACAATGATCAAAGCCCATACCGATGACCTTCATATTGTACATACTCTAAATGGTTAACAATCTTGTGTTAAAATCATCCTAATATACAAACAACTCAATTTCATTAAAATTAAAATGGATTCATTAGAATCTAAACACATTGAGCACAGTCTGTTAATCTATATAGATTTTCTGTAACTTGATTTTCTATAACTTATACCGCGTCTAATCTATGTAGATTGCAGATTTAGTAGTATGAATTTGTTAGGTGTGCTAACAGCTTATAGTAGTATAGAGGATGAAAAAGACAGTGATAAAATTGAGAATGGAAATGGGGCATTTGTCAAAGATTAATACTTCTCATTTACAGTTAGTTTTTTTCTGTAATTTCAGGTAAATGGCCAAGCTGTAACAGGTGAGGATAATAATGAAGGCATAACTATATGTGTAACGCCACCTAGTCCAAATCGTCATAAAGATTTATTCACTCCAAAAGAGTTTAAATCTTCGCCAAATCAAACAGATAATCAGGAACCTTGTGTGTGTTCAGGACACATAGCAGATAGTCCTCATGGCTATGCTTATGCAAATGATACTGAGGAAAGTACCGCTGATATCAATCAGGAAGATGCTTATAAACATTCAGACTCTGTCATTCCAAATATATTAGAAATAGATGTGCCTTCAGGTAACTGTGATTATAATTCTGAGGATGAGGGAGGGGACGATGGGACCACGATTGTTAACAAACAGGAAGTGTCTGTGACAGTTCATGAGGTCGATTCTCAACAGTCTAACGATGAAAAATTGAGAAATATTGTTAATTATATGCAAAATCAAGCTTTCGCTTCTAAAGCTAAGGCTGTAATACAGAAAAATGCTCAAACTACTTCCAATTGCTCAAAAGTTCAGGAAGACAAAATCTCCCAAAGTGAACATAAGGAGGATGAAAAAAATCATTTGATAAGACAAGAGGAAATTACAGAAGATACTTCAATATCTGACGGTATACCAAGACCTAAGTCAGCAAAAGAATTTAGGATGGAATTAGAGAAAAATAAAAAACAAAAACTTAAAAATAATTCTAGTGAGAATAAAAAAGACGAAGGCAGAAAGAGTAAGACAAAGTCTAAAATCAGTGAACATGGAATAGTTGAAAAAGGATTCAAAAAATTAGAAGAGGATTTGCCAGTTTTCATTGATCCTAACGAGCAGCCATTAAAGAAAATAAGAAATGATTCTGGAGAGGTTCAAATGAGGAAAAAATTACCCTCGCCTATGGAGGTTAAGGAAACTTCAACAAAAGTTACAGCATCAAGGGAGAGTTGGGCAAAAAAAAAGTTACGAACCTCCTTATCAAAAGCTCATAGCAAGGAAGATAACAATAATAAAGATACACCTCACGACGGTGAGGAAGAAGTGGATGAACACATACGTAAACGCTGGCGTTTAGTTCTAAATGTACAGAAATTTGAATCAACACTGCAACGACCACAAAAGATACCTGGATTTCCAGAATCAAAGAAACAGCCCCTATCATCCAAGATATCATCTAAAATTGTAAGTATTTGATAGAAATTGTAGGTTTAAAAGTTTTTAAGTTATAAGCATATTATATCATGTGATGTGAGTTTTGATTCAAACCAAAGCAATGTCAAGGACATCTTTGAATATCCATAACTCTGATAATGTTAGCTATTAGTTGGGGATCTTCACATGCATTTCTAAGCTTACACAGTCCATTAGGATAATTCCCCAAGAATGATGCATTCCATTTGGAGTATGGAATGTTTTCAAAAGGTCTTAAAACATTGCTTTATCCACTAATAACGTTTGTTCAACACCAGTCTTTATTGACAACAACTTTCATTTTTGTCGAGCCTTCGAATTTAGTCGAAGAAGCGAGACTAAGCGATTCTACATTCCGTCGTCGTCGGTGTCCTCGTCGGCGGCGTCCACAAATATTCACTCTGGTTAAAGTTTTTGAAATTTTAATAACTTTCTTAAACTATACTGGATTTCTACCAAACTTGGACAGAAGCTTGTTTATGATCATAAGATAGTATCCAGAAGTAAATTTTGTAAAAATAAAATTCCATTTTTTCCGTATTTTACTTATAAATGGACTTAGTTTTTTCTGCGGGGAAACATAACATTCACTCTGTTGTTAAAGTTTTTAGAATTTTAATAACTTTCTTAAACTATCCTGGGTTTGTACCAAACTTGGACAGAAGCTTGTTTATGATCATAAGATAGTATCCAGAAGTAAATTTTGTAAAAAAATAAATCCATTTTTTCCGTATTTTACTTTTAAATGGACTTAGTTTTCTGCGGGGAAACATTACATGTATTCACTCTGTGGTGAAAGTTTTTAAAATTTTAATAACTTTCCTAAGCTATCCTGGATTTGTACCAAACTTGGACAGAAGCTAATTTATGATCATAAGATAGTATCCAGAAGTAAATTTTGTAAAAAGATAACTCCATTTTTTCTGTATTTTACTTTTAAAAGGACTTAGATTTTCTTCCAGTAAACATTGCATACAGTCTGCAGTTAAAGTTTTTAAAACATTTATTAGATTCATTAACTATCCTAGATTTTTACCAAACTTGGACAGAAGCTTCTTACAATCATAAGAAAGTATCAAGAGGAATATTTTCATTGATTTTTTTCCTCATTTTTGTTGAGCCTGTGATTTACAGCAAAAGTAGGCGAGACACTGGGTTCCGCGGAACCCTTACAAATTTTTCCTGTCAGTGGTTCTCAATGATCAATCTAGCTTCCTACCCAAATAAAAACTTGAAATAACCTATAAATTTAGCTAGAGTGCTGAAAGTGGTGTTAGTACCAACAATCAATCAGTATATATCCAATAAAAAAGTTGAGCACAAAAAAAAAAAATTGACATAGAAATATAAGGTTCCTTTTTAATGAAGGTAGTGTGTTTTTTTTTTCTTTTAAAAAAGAAATTAATTAAAATATTTTTACAGTTTTTTTTTTATGAAGATATTATTTATTTTACAGAAAGATCGAATTAGACATGAAAGAAAAGACAGTTTAGATGGAATCAAAGAGGAACTGGATTAGTAAGTTTTTAAAATTTTTCATTTGTTCTCTTTACTGTATTTATAATGCAAACTGAATATAAGTATTTTCACTGTGCTGATTAATTCTAGAATTTTTTTGTGTCCAGCTGAGGCAACACCTAGGGATAATTTCTGTCATCTTTAATCAATGTATGCAGGGGTGGATCCAGTCATTTAAAAAAGGGGGGTCCCAAACCAGGATAAAGGGGGATGTTCCAACTATAAGTCCCCATTCAAATACATTGATTGTCAAAAATATATGGGGAGTTCCTACCCCTGTCAATTATATTTGGTGAATGGAAGGATTGTAAGGTGTTTTTGTTTGTCTGTCATGGTTTATATGATGAACTCATTTTCATGGTTTATTGGTCAAAGATAAGTTTTCATAATTTTGTCAGTTTATCACATACTACTAGCAGTAGGTCAAATATATTTGGAATTGCTGTACATGTTTGTCGAGTAGGGTTCAAATGACCTTGACCTCATTTTCATAGTCCATTGTCATTGTTAAACATTTTGTGGTTTGATCTGTTTCTAAGGTACTATTAACCATAGGACCACTATTTTAGTGTTTCCAATAGTTGTAAGGTGTACATATCTTATTTTTGTAGAAATTGATAATAGGTCAAGGTGATACTTGAAGCATGACCTTTAACTTACAAAATGTCAAAAGAAATTCAATGATAAATAAAACAGTCAAGACATTTCAGTGTTTACAATCATGTTTTAAATACAGAATACAATCCATTGTTACATGAATAAGATGTTTGTCAGATATATAATTTGCAATTGATTTGTTTTCTTTTAACATCTAGTTTAGATCAGATTTAGGTACACCTTTTAATCATGATTATTTTTCTCCAGTTTAGAAACATATGTACACCTCATGATTATTTTTCTCCAGTTTAGATACATGTGTACACATTTTAATCATGATTATTTTTCTCTAGTATAGATGCACCTTTTAATCATGATTATTTTTCTCCAGTTTAGATACATATGTACACCTCAACATTATTTTTCTCCAGTTTAGATACATGTGTACACATTTTAATCATGATTATATTTCTCTAGTTTAGATGCACCTTTTAATCATGATTATTTTTCTCCAGTTTAGATGCACCTTTTAATCATGATTATTTTTCTCCAGTTTAGATACACCTGCCATCTTACATAAAACTTCTAGTGAAATGAAGATAGATGAGCTAGGACTGGTTGGATCCAGTAAGATGTGGATTGGAAAAGACTATGTCAACTTTATATATAAAGATTTTGTAGATTTACATGATCCATTTGAAGGTCAGTTAAGACAGTAATTAATGTGTCCATGCTGGATAATAGTTTTGGTTTAAATTATAATAAACTCTTCTTTGTACCTTAAAATTACATAAGACTTGGTGATTAATATAAACAGGTAATAAATAATGATACATGTATATGCATAGATTTCAACTATTACGATTTTTCCATAATTTTTCTGATTTTGTGATGAAAATTACACTTTTATGGTCAAGGTCGAATAGTTACGGATTCCCAGTCAGCGCAGTTCAATTTTGTAAAATGCGTATTTTTATGCCCCACCTACGATAGTAGAGGGGCATTATGTTTTATGCCCCACCTACGATAGTAGAGGGGCATTATGTTTTCTGGTCTGTGCGTCCGTTCGTTCGTCCGTCCGTCCGTCTGTCCCGCTTCAGGTTAAAGTTTTTGGTCAAGGTAGTTTTTGATGAAGTTGAAGTCCAATCAACTTGAAACTTAGTACACATGTTCCTTATGATATGATCTTTCTAATTTTAAAGCCAAATTAAACTTTTGACCCCAATTTCACGGTCCACTGAACATAGAAAATGAAAGTGCAAGTTTCAGGTTAAAGTTTTTGGTCAAGGTAGTTTTTGATGAAGTTGAAGTCCAATCAACTTTAAACTTAGTACACATGTTCCCTGTGATATTATCTTTCTAATTTTAATGCCTAATTATATTTTTATGCCCCACCTACAATAGTAGAGGGGCATTATGTTTTCTGGTCTGTGCGTCCGTTCGTTCGTCCGTCTGTCCGTCCGTCCGTCTGTCCCGCTTCAGGTTAAAGTTTTTGGTCAAGGTAGTTTTTGATGAAGTTGAAGTCCAATCAACTTGAAACTTAGTACACATGTTCCTTATGATATGATCTTTCTAATTTTAAAGCCAAATTAAACTTTTGACCCCAATTTCACGGTCCACTGAACATAGAAAATGAAAGTGCAAGTTTCAGGTTAAAGTTTTTGGTCAAGGTAGTTTTTGATGAAGTTGAAGTCCAATCAACTTTAAACTTAGTACACATGTTCCCTGTGATATTATCTTTCTAATTTTAATGCCTAATTATATTTTTTACCCAATTTCACAGACGCACAGACCAGAAAACATAATGCCCCTCTACTATCGTAGGTGGGGCATAACATTACTTTTCTGGCCTGGTAAGGTATTTAGAAAATGCCAATGTAATGCTTCCGGTTTCTCAGGAGTTGTCAACCTATCTTTTGGAAACTAACTGACTTCCAAAGAGGCAAACTTGCATTTCATGAAGTAGCTTTCCCCCTTTTATACTTCTCCTTGACAAAATGAAAATGTATTAGTTGAGAAAATCTGAACGATTAATGAATAGAATGTATACTACAGATAATATGTTTGATGAAACATGTTAGTGCACATCACTTTGCAACCACTCGTCAGTATTTTTTGGGGTAAATGCACGTTTTTGATTGATTACTGAAAACTTTTCAAAATTACGGAAAATTTGATAGATTGTTACTGATTGTGTCAAAAGGGAGTTGGCATCTATGATAGTATATGTAAAAAATTGCAACTTATAATAAAGACAAACAAGAATGTGTCCAAAGTACACGGATGCCCCACTCGCACTATCATTTTCCATGTTCAATGGACCGTGAAATTGGGTAAAAAATATAATTAGGCATTAAAATTAGAAAGATAATATCACAGGGAACATGTGTACTAAGTTTAAAGTTGATTGGACTTCAACTCAAAAACTACCTTGACCAAAAACTTTAACCTGAAGCGGGACAGACGGACGGACGGACAGACGGACGAACGAACGGACGCACAGACCAGAAAACATAATGCCCCTCTACTATCGTAGGTGGGGCATAAAAATTATTTAACTCCCAACAAAAAAGAGAACTCAGTTTCAGAAATGAAAAATTTTAAGTAGTAGTCAATTTTTGTATATCTACACAGTAAAAAAGAATATCTGATAGCTTGATGTTTGTATTTCCTATAACAAATATATTACAGTATATTAAACACAACATTCAATAAAGTGCATTCATGACAAACCACTGATATTTTTTTTATCCATGCAATATATTGAGCCTTGTCCCAGGAGTTATCTTCATGCATTTAAAACTATTGCTAGATTTGTGAATATGATGTTTAGTGTGTATACATGGTATATGAATGAATATGGTGTGTTAATGGAGTCAAATTTATGATCAAATATGTATCTTATCCTATTTCTATTAGGCTTTTGTGTGTATGTTAAATATTGCTTTATTCTGTTATTTTAACAATATTCTTAACTTTCCTATTGTTGAATTGGCTTGCAAGTTAACATTGGTTGCTTTGCTTTTTTAAGATTTTATTGACCGAACACAAACTCCAAGAATGCCTTGGCATGATATAGGCGGAGTTGTCTATGGGAAAGCAGCTAGAGATGTTGCCAGACATTTTATAGGGCGCTGGAATATGACAAAGGTTTGTAATGTGACTTGTTTTGCGCTATGTTCTGAGTACTTCTTATTTGATACCAATCTTATTTTGCCCTGTCTCTGTAATTTATATAAATATGCTCAATTTACATGATTCAAGTTGAATTTTGAAAAGTCAAATTTTCTTGGAAATGAAAAACTACATGCTAAAAACACAATAAGCAACACAGTTATTTTTCATTAAATGAAATGTTTCACACCTGATAGAATTGCCACAGGCATTTCATGTCATCTTATTCATTACTGCTTCATAAGGACATGGAAAAAAGTGATTTATTTCTTCCTTTTAATGAAGTGTGACCAGACAGTCTGATTTTTTTTTTTATTGTTTATTTAAACATGATGATTTGGAAAATTCAGTTAATATTAAAACATTTCTTAATAAACTAAAAGTAAACTAAAACAGATAAAAAGTATCTATATTTTTACAATCATTGAATATAGTTTAATTTAGCCTAGTATGTGTCTGCTTGAAAGTACATAACAATCATTGTTCATATTTATTTTAAAGAAAGCTTTTCTTAAAATACAGAATTGCAGAGGCCTATTTTTTAATTATTATATTTTTAACAGGTAGAGAAGGCAAAAAACAATCGTAACTTTCCTTTACTGGTACCAAAAGGATACACTCCACATAACCTGGTTCCTCAGGTAATAAGGGACCAGTGTGATGAAGTTAAATCACAGGTTTGTACAATTACTCTTAAGCAAGTTAAATGATTTTATGTAAATCAGTTTTATTAAAATTCAATGGCAAACATCAGGGGACAATACAGGGTTTTCGAAAGTGGGCATAACTCTTCAAAATGGAATTGATACTGTGGAGAGACACATGAGATTCTATTTTGGGGTCATCAGAACAGAAGGGAGCTTAGCTTATATAAATTCTAAGCCTGGTATGTCCTCTATAGTTTATCCTTGGTCTACCACTGAACATATCAAATTTTCAAAGCGACAATTGTTTGAAAATTGAAGTATTTAGAAAAAAAATCTTAACTGCTTTTTTAGAAAAAAAAGAAGATTACTGAATTTCTTTTGTATCAAATTGTGAAATAACAGGCAATATTAGTGATGAGCAAATGACTTGAAAGAATATATTGTTTAATAATCTATGATAATATATTGTGTTCCAACGATGACTTCTTTTAAATGAATTGTACTATGATAAACTGGAATTTGTCTAAGAAGGTCCAATTCACACTGCAAATTATTTTTAGTTTTAATTTATGAATGACTATTAATTTGTATTTTGATACCTCCTTCACTTTTGACACAGTATTGACTTTTCTGTATATTTTCAGATACTTAGAAGTGCTGGTGGTTGGTCATGTGGGATACAGAAACGGGAGACATCAATACAGACGGCATATTTACATTGTATAGAAAGTGCTAAACATTATATCTACATTGAGGTTAGTATATAAGAACACTTGATGTCTTATTCAGACGCAATTTATAGACTAGAGTAAGTAGCTTTCAGATATCTGCATGTTCAATTCAAACTATGGTTTGTTTAAAATAGTGTTGCATTGTAGTTTTTACATATATAAAATAATGCCTATGAGAATGAATAGTTTTGCTGCCACATTATGGATAATATTATTTCTGTAGTACAGCTTTATATTAAGACTAATCGGAACTCTTGAAGAAGAAAAAAAGCCCACATCTGTTCAATTGAATTAAAAGTTATTTTTATCTGGACTGTTTTTGTTCATATAAATGGTGCAACAGTTATATTGGTTTAATATATTTGTTTTCAGAATCAATTCTTCATCACATATATAGGGGACCATGCAGTTGTTAAGAATGAAATAGGTGAAGCTTTGTTTAAAAGAATTGTCAGAGCTCATAGGTTTGTAAAACTTGCATATTATGGATTCATAATTATTTGTTGGTTACCAATTTTCGTGGATTTCATGGGTATAAGCAAAAATTAAATGTTTAAGGAATAGCAAATTATCTATATAGGATTGTATGCAGACTTTGCCAGAACCACAAACATGTAAGTTGTCAATAATCCACAAAAATTGGTACCCAAGAAAATAGATGAATCCACAGTATATTATTGGTTGATTAGTTATTTGTACAACAGTATGTGTTAGAAATCATTTTGATTTAATCATTTATATCAAATGTATATATTGGTTAGAGAAAAGAGTTTTAAATTTTTTATGTTTTTGTTTCTTTGATTTAGAAACTTGAAAGAAAATGTCACTTACGTCCCACAATGCACTTGTTGGGATTAAACTGCATATAGTCCAAATACAGATCAAGCATAAAACATGTGGTTATAGAGAAGATTAATTTAAAGTGGCCTCTAAATGTATATATAGATAGATATGAATATTCTGTTAAACCTATTGATAACATTTTATATTAAATGTCAAATATTTGTTTTTTACCTACATAAAAATTATATTTGAACAAATACAAATACGTTGAATGCACTACTGTTAATTGAATTTTATTATATCTTCCAGGAACAATGAAACATTCCGTATATATGTTGTTATGCCATTATTGCCTGCCTTTGAAGGAGAAATAGGAAAATCTGGTGCCTATGCTATTAAAGCCATCACTCATTATAATTACACATCTATATGCAAAGGACCACAGTCACTGTGGCATAATTTAGGGAAAGAAGGTAAGATAATCAGATAAAGAGTCAAAAGGTCTAGTTCTACTGCTTTAAAATATCATTTTTACATGGAATATATATTTTTTCAAAAAGCATTGAAAATATTTTTTAAACATTCTGGTGTTGAATTAACATTCAGACACCAATAAAGATAAACTTAATATGTGTACAACCCATCGTTCAGACTTTATTTCCTTATTTAAAGATTGTTGAAGGGGTCACTATCTGTGCATTCATGACAGTCAATTTTATTGCAGGAGAAAGGAGTTTCATGGTTAACTGACAATCTCCATCAGAAATTCATGCAGTAAATCTGTAATTGTTATCTCTGTGGTGTTTAAAGAATATTTACTTGGAATGTCTATTTCAATTTGTCTGATTTGTATTGCAGAATGATTGTTTGTGGAAATAGATGATAAGTCAGTGATATTGTCTCCCTTTAGTTAATAGAATGATTTGTAATAAAATGTGTATTTATTTGTTGTTACAGGTATAGAACCATTAAATTACATCACATTCTGTGGATTAAGGACACACACTGAGCTCAATGGCAAATTGGTAAGTTTTATTATCTCCCTTGTTCAATTTTATATATTGTGGATAAAATTTAATATGAAATTAACCCAGATGTCAACTAGCAGGAAATTTTTTTTATTTAATTATGAATTAGACAATATTTTCCCTCAGGTTATTGTTAAAAAAGAGGGACGAAAGATTCCAGAGGGACAGTAAAACTCATAGATTGACAAATAATAGTACTGAAGACAAAATATAGAAAACTAAAGACTAAGCAACACCAACACCACCAAAACAGGGGGTGATCTCAGGTGCTCCATAAGGATAAGAAGATCCTGCTCCACATGTGGCATATATTAAAAATATATTACTGTTATTAGTACCAAAAAATGTCATTACAGAAAAAGGTGCCATGATAAAGAATCGTCTATTTAACATTTTCATTATTTGGTTTAAGAGCTAATGACTTATATCTTACATTATTTTTTTTCAGGTCTCAGAATTAGTATATGTCCATAGTAAGCTTATGATTGTTGATGATGACACTGTTATTATGGGATCGGCTAATATCAACGACCGAAGCATGCTGGGTGATAGAGATAGTGAAATCGCTGTCATGTTTCAGGACATACATAAACACAAAGTTAAAATGAATGGGGTAGAACATATGGCAGGCAAATTTGCATCTTCAATGAGAAAAAATTTGTTCAGGTAAATAACTTATATATGAATAAGAATAAGAAAATGTGGTATAATTGCTCATAAGAAACTCCCTTAAAAAAACAAAGGAAAATTATATAAACATAAGGGTGTGCGATATGACTGCAAATGAGAAACTATCCTTTAAAAAACAAAGGAAAATGATACAAACAACTGCAGGCCTTGATCATGGTACCACCTTCAACAAAGATGAAAACCCATATTGTATAGTACGCTATACAAGTCCCTAGATAGCTTAAGAAAAACAAACAACAAAGAAATATTGCAACCTAATTTCAGCTTATAACTAAAAATTAAACAAAAATTAAAAGCCACAATTAATGACAGTTACTTAATATGACTGGCAGCAACCAACCATAAGTACTGAATTATATGCACATATGGAATGTGGTGGGGTTTGACATGTTTGTTAGCTATCAACCTTCCACCTGTACTTGTGACAGTGGTGTAACACAACACAATTTATCACATGACATCAATTCCATATTTAATACTTGAGAGTATTGCATATAGATATAAGAAGATGTGGTAATAATTAAATTTTGGATGTAACGCATCTTCTGATTGGCCGACGTTATTTTGTTATCAGACCATAGACATAGTTTAGTCATGTGACCGTGACATCATCAACGTTTTTTCAAGGTTTTCTACGGTTTAAAATGGAATTTAGAATTAAATTATAAGGAACGACTGTAATATTTTTTCTGTCTATTCGAAATAACATAAAAAATGTGGTGCACACTGTTAAATAACCCGCTACGCGCGTTATTTAGTGTGTACCAAATTTTTTATGTTATTTCTTCATAGACAGAAAAAATATTACAGTCATTCCTTAATGAGTGCCAATGAGATAACTTTCTATCCAAGTCACAATTTGTAAAGGAAAAACCATTTTAGGTCAAAGTATGGCTCACACCAAACAGTAAGCATGTTTGTTTGATATCATTTCCTGTTGCATAAAAGAATGCAATAAATTTAGTTTATATTTTTTTTGGCCTGTACAATGTGTACCAATTCATGTTTTGTCGTGGTCAGGACAATTTACTGGCTGTTTGCACATTGCTAATGAATCAAATTTGAAACTGTCAAGCGTATGACTATGATTAATGCTAGTAAATACAATAATGTATGCATACGATAACTAAACTACCTGATAACATCAACTTTGCTAACATATCAGCTTAAGATATAATACTACTGAGAACATCTAGAGATAAACAAGGGCTATGTCCGATGGATGTGTTCTCATTATGTTATTGTTTTGCAAGGAACATGTGGGAATAGATACAGGTTCTACATTGTCAAATTTATGTGTTCTGATAATTTTATCTTGTTACAGGAAACATGTAGGGATAGATAGGTTCTTCAGTGTCAAGTTTATGTGTTCTGATTATTTTATCATGTTACAGGAAACACATAGGGATAGATAGGTTCTTCAGTGTCAAGTTTATGTGTTCTGATTATTTTATCATGTTACAGGAAACACATAGGGATAGATAGGTTCTTCAGTGTCAAGTTTATGTGTTCTGATTATTTTATCATGTTACAGGGAACACCTAGGAATAGATCCACTTGACAACACTATAGATTTATCGGACCCTGTTAATGATGTGTTCTACAAAAACTTCTATCTTAGTGTAGCAACGGTGAACACTGGGATATATGAAAAGGTAGGGTATCTGTTCTATAACCTCATTGTGTACTGCACAATCCAAATAGGGCTATTCCATTAAAATGTATGTGAGTAGGTAGGAAGGGTAGTTTAATTAATGAATGTGGGTCATTGGTCTTTTTTCAATATGAAGTCATTTACCATGATACAAAATTATCTAAAAAATATTTCTTGGTTGTAGGGATATTCAGAAAGTCCCTTCCTACCCTCCCTCATACATTTGAATGGAATAGCCCTTATTCAAAATTCTTCATAAGTGGGTAATGCATTTCTTTGCAGACTTTTCCATTTCAATTATGTTTGCACATCTATTAGACTGTAGTACCCGTCCTTAAGATTAAGCCTGAAAAAATAATTGATTGAGCTGATGCAATTTCTTCATAAGACACATCTCAGAAATACAGAAGTGGTTGGAAATTTAACATTTTACAATTTTCATTCAGTCTTTAGATTATATGATTTAAATGTGAGGAACAATTATCCATTGAAAAAAGACTAGGTGTGCTATTAAAGATTTTAAAGTTTAAAGAAGTACTTCATTACAGGTGTTCCGGTGTCTTCCTAACAATCAGGTGCTATCATTCAACGAAGCAGATGTATACATGCAAGAAAAATCAATGGCTGAGACAGATCCAGCGACTGCTCGTCAAGAATTAAAGAGAGTACGAGGCTATCTTGTCTTAATGCCCCTTAAATTCTTAGACAACGAGAACAGTATCATTCCATTTGGCGGAAGAGAGGCAATTTTGCCAGTTTCAGTATGGGTTTGATCGTTAT
The DNA here is from genome assembly GCF_965363235.1 of Mytilus galloprovincialis. Lineage (NCBI taxonomy): Eukaryota > Metazoa > Mollusca > Bivalvia > Mytilida > Mytilidae > Mytilus > Mytilus galloprovincialis. The sequence continues at coordinate 61,871,448 of NC_134847.1, forward strand.
TTTTTGTGATCTAATAGAATTTTATTTATATGTAGATTTTTATTGAAATGAAAATAAATGGCAAATTTTCTGCAAAACATTTAGAGTAATAATGACAACTTTATATTGTCAGTTCAGTAAATAATTATCTTGATTTTTTAACTTGATTTTAATTAGATTTTTAGTAATTTTGAAATGTATCATGCATATAGTTTCATGCAATGTTATGTGAGTTAAAAAAAAAAAGAGAAACTTAATTGAAATGGAGCTACAAAAGGAATTAGAATATTTATAGTGATGTATAAAATGTGTGTATTTATTCATTATTTGATGCATTTCAATTATTGGTATTCATAATCATTTTCTTTGCTGAAAAACTACAGGATAAAGTTATCATATTTAAATGAATTACATTCTCCACAATTAATTCCCAGTGAGGTATTTTATTTTTTAAATTGTTTTATTTTATATTTTTTACATTTGATTATGTCCTGATATAAATTTAAATCATATTTTTCAGCAGCTTGTTCAATTTTTTAATATACTAAGCAACACCATTTTCATACAATCTTTAACCCGCCCACTGGCAAAGCTTGGCTATATATTGATGGGATGTCCATATGTCTTAATAATACTGTGATTTTCCTATTCACATTTCAAGCTAATTCATTGAATTACTAAATTCAGAAAATTTTCCAATTCTTTAAGGTGTTGCATTATTCCTTTTTATTTAATTTACAAATTATCCGAATAAAGTGCCTGTTTTTACATAGTTATATGTTTACTTTCATTTATCTTGCCCCTTTTTTTCCATATTGCATCTTGAATCTCAAATACAAAAAGTGTTACACTGTATCAGTGCTTTCATTCCTGATTTTTATAAATTAGTTTTTTTGTTGCTTGCATTGGAAATATAGTTTAATTAGATAGTCATAGACTTGTGTAGAATCCCTTTAATTATAGCAAATGAAATATGTTACTTAACCAAGAATTATGGGCATTACTGACAAAATTGTACATTTGAAAATTTGTATATTAAATTGTACATTTTAGTAGTGTTTGTTAACAATAATTCTTAGATCATAATTTCATCACCATTTGCCTGCATTTGTCACAGTCATATGACTGTGTAGAGATATTTGTCTTATTTGTTATTTGTTTTTTCATGAATCATTGTTGTTATGAAAAGTTATATGTATATAAACAGAGTAATATTTATTTTTATACTATCGTGTACATTGATGCAAGCATCTCATATTGTTTAAAGTTAAGATTACATATGAAATATATATAAATATATATGTTGGTATTTTTATTAGTATTTAGATAACAAGGTAGACTAGAAGTGATAAAACTGCTCAATTTACATCAAAGGCATGGTTAAAGTTAAAAATGGCTAAACAAAAAATGGCCTGGCATCTCTCACAAATTATATAGATAATTAATGGCTTCTAGAAATCTTTTTTACTACTTTTACTTTCTAATTCATGGTTCTAAAGCAACTCATTTTTTTGTGATTCTGAAAAAGAATGAACTATGGTTCTGAAAGAAAATAACTCAATATAGGTATATAACTTGAGCTAAGGGTTACGATTAAAAGTGATTTTACACTTTACCACTATACTTTTACCAAAGGTATTACAAAAATCAATTGCCAAAGAGCTTGTTGTTAAAGGAAGTAAAATACAGCAACAATTGTAAAAAGAAAGGAGTTTCAGATATAGTTTCAGAGTTCTTTTAATGTTCCTTAAATTTATAAACAAAAAGTCTAAAGAAATGCTGTGTTTCATTCTTGCCATGAAATGAATTTACTTTTTTTTATCTAAAATTGTAAATACAGATTAATTAGAAATAATTAAGTTACTGTATTATGCCTGTTTAAATACTTTTTTGAAATTAAAGCATTGCATAAATTGTTATAATATTTTACCTTACGATCCTTCTATAAAGTATATATTGTATGATGGATTATGATTTCACATCAAGCCATTTCTATATACTAATAAGTGGTCAATGATCTTCCCCAGTCAAAAAAAAAAAAAAAATTCTGTATTTTATTATCATTTATTTGTGCTTTTTATTTGATTTTTCATATCAGACTATATGCAATGAATTTTTAACTGTTTATTTCTAAGCCTCATATATTAATTCATGCCTTACATCAAAATGCATTGTTCTAATTATTTCTCTGATAACTTGGTCTTCCTCCACTAATATTAAACATGCTATCCAAGAGTGTTGAACACCAACAATTAATCTGTAACAAGTATTATCGCTTTTTAATGAAATTTTCCTTTGATCTTGTTGACTGATAATTTCCTTTCTAAGCAGAGTCAATTGATATGAAAATTATTACTAGAAACTAAAGGGGCATGTGGTGTTGCCAATGAAATTGACAACTTTGTCATAGGTAATAGCGATAAACAGATTATCATTTGTCATCTTAACTCGATTGCTGTTCTCACTTTTGCAATGCCGGCTCAAGCAAGAAAATCAATCTCATTGAGATGATCAACGATAATCTATAAATGTCAACTGCTTTTCTGGTCCTGTTTGAATTATTAATGTGTTGAGAAGGCAAGTACTTAAATATCAGCTAGTCCCAATATTCTGATTTATTGTGATGATCTTTTTATAGAACACTGCATAACAAAATATATGGTGAAAGACGAGATCTCTAGATTTTTACAGCTTTTGTATTCCCTGGGTTTATAGACTTACAGACAATATAGTTTTGCACATGTCTGTTCCTATGTCATTGATAACTACAGAGTTTTTTTATCCTTTTTATGGTTTTATTATTTAATTATGAAATTATTAGTTACATATACAGTTTGGGTTTTATTTGGTTGTCATTGCCGTCCATGAAAACGAATAAAAAACACCCTATCACACATGATATCCTCAATAGATTCTTTAAAAATGATGGTTGGAAAAGTAGCAAAAGTCATGTTTCTAGGTATCTGTGTAGATTTGTTAGAGGAGAAAAAAAGAAATTAAAACATATTTAAAATTTTCTTCTTTTATTTGAGATGGCCTCAGTGGCCGAGTGTCTAAGTAGTTACTACTGTAATCACTAGCCAGTCAACACTGAAGTTGTGAGTTTGAACCCAACTCATGTTGGTGCGCTGGACTATAATCTTAATTGACTAGGATTGTCAGTTTACCTATTGAAGGTCGTTGGTTTTCTCCGGGCATCCCGGCTTCCTCCATAAAAAAAAAACTGGTTGCCACGAAAAAAACGAAATGCAGAGCTTAAAAGTGGTGTTAAAACACCGAAAATCTATCAATCAATCTTTTATTTGAGAAACATGAGACCTATTAATTTGTTCTTTCAAACTGATCTCTCCCTGATTAAAAAATCTTAGGTCCCTCCTAATGTAGAATATAAAAATAAGGAGATGTGTTAGTTACGAAGTGGAAGTAAGCATCTATAGGTCACCATAAGACCTTCAACAATGGGTAAATCCAAACTGTATTGATAGCTATAAAAAGCCAACAAATGACAACAGGAAATTTAGTCAAAGATCTCTAATTAAACTATAACATATGGTTTTCAAGAAGATTTCAGTTTAAAATTGTATTTATGAATGAGTAATTTATTCTTTTCGTAGTTGTATTATATTATTTATTTTATTCATTATAGATCATCAGTCTCCCTAACAGGGTAAACTGTACTTTGCTTGTATTGAGATTATTTTGCTTGTATGCTGGATTATTGTATAACAATATATATAGCTATTAAAACAGTTATTTTAGTATTAGAAAATGTTTACTTGGTTAAATTATTTAAGTATATGTAACTTTGATTTTGTATTTTTATGCAGCTTTGCTATTGTAATTTATTTTTTTTTATAATTTTTGATGTTTTGATATTTAATTTACCGCTTTAGTTATTACAAAACAAAACAAAAATATGATCAGACTGAATTTGATTTTCAAGAAGTTTATAGATGTGTACACTACGCTTTATCATTAACAAAAGTGAAATTACAAGTTTGCACATATATGAACTACTCCAAAATTGTGATAGTCTCGACTGCTATATAAGCCAGGAAATATTTTTGAGTATACTTTTCTTTGTGTCTGTAACTTCATCAAGTTTGTGATATGGTCACACTGGCAAGACATTGCATATAATTACATTTTATAAGCCAATTTCAAAGCAGAGGTAAGAAAATAAGCCCTATTTATGACATGGTCGGACTCTACTTTAAAAATTCAGTAAGATGAATACAAATTTCACAAAGGCGTTTTATAAACAAAAAGAACACAAAAAATTACCATCAAGATAGAACATTAAGGCATAAATATTAATTCATGACATTTTTGGGATACGATTGCTTTTAAGCAATCTGTAGACTTCTACCGTTGACTCAGGGCTCATTCCCTCACGTCAACCGTTTTATTCTAAACATTCAGCAACATCTCAGATTCTTATGATTGTCTTGCTTTAAAAGGTAAAAACAAGCAAAAGGATTGAACATGAACAACTTTCCTGTAATGTTCTTCTCATAATCTTCATGTTCGATTTTTCCCTTGACTTATATGCGTGTTTTTAACAACACGGAAAATCAAAATTAAGCAGTATTTATATTTAGTGTTTTTATAAATTTAGAAACACGTCAGAGGGAATTCCCCAGTTTTGATAAATGCGAGAGTATTGAATTCCGATAATTCTATTTCTGTCATATAAGAACTGAAGTGGAGTTTTCTATATTTTACCGTTATGAAACTGATACTGTACTCTCATAAAGAAATTGAGACTCATTCATCATATCATAAATTAAATAAACGTTCTTGTTCCAAATCGGAAGTCGCGGGTTTGTTTATGTAATAATGCGCATGCGTATAGTTTTCTTGATTTCAAGGGGTATCAGATTGAGTGGTTGTTCTGGATTCCCCGCTTATTAATTAATTTGAAACTCATTGGAATCTTTCTATGTCTGCCTGCTATTGAGGGTGTAATATTGTATTTGCATAATTTAAAATCATATGCATCATCTAAATTATAATCAATGAAGTTTTACCTATAACACCCCTGTAACCGAAATGGAGTCTTCCATATTATCGTTTCGAGTTGTCTCCCTTTCAGAAGTATTTCCCGTCAAGAAAAAAATACTCGTTAGATGTCGATAAACGTCGTATTATATTAAGAACGATCTCAATTTAAACAGAGGAGTGTGTACGGAAGGATTCATGCTCACTGACCCAAAGGAAATTAATAATTAAAGAGTTAGAAATGGGGTTCCTCCTAGAATTAACGGTGATAAGATACGAAGTGAATAGTCCGAAATTACTGGGTACAAGTCAAATCGGCACCTGGTTAAATCGGCATCTAGTCAAATCGGCACCTATTTAAAAGTCAATTCGGCATCCAATAATATTTGATATAATATATGGGACTGGGAAATGGGGTTCCTCCTAGAATTAACGGTGATAAGATACGAAGTGAATAGTCCCGAGATTACTGGGTACAATTCAAATCGGCACCCATAGAAAAAGTCAAATCGGCAACTGGTTAAAGCGGCATCTAGTCAAATCGGCACCTATTTAAAATTCAATTCGGCATCCAATAATACTTGATATAATATATGGGACTGGGACTATTTAAGTTTGTAATTTAAGTATACTAGCATGTTCCCCATGGTCCCAGCTTGTCTGGCAAATCAGCCGTCGGACATCAGAGTAATCTCGAACTATGAAGTGAAATACCTTCTCTCTCTTTCTCAGTGACTGCTGTGGAAAGTAAACTTGGAATTGATAACACACAAATAAAACACAATAAGCATGATAAGTACATTGCTCGTACACTTGTATCCGGGATTAGCTATTTTTAAGGTTGAGTGACTATTCAGATTTATATTACCTTTGCATGTGCAGTTGAATTAGTTTTGAAAATAATACTATCCAGCTGACGTCGAAGTAAGGCGTCAAAAAAAAAATTATAATAGCCTTTCAAGACGTCATAATTATTTGGACTATCAAGGCCAGGGCTGCCAAAAATGCGTGAGACTCACGCATGTACATGCTTTTTTGCAGCAGTATCCTTGGATCAATTTTTTCCTCTTTGATCTTTTCTATTTTGGCCAAATCTCACGAATTTGCTTAATGAAAAGTTGGCAGAACTGCTATACATGAGTCAATGAAAACTATATGGCAATCGTATCCCTCAGAGCATTCTGCTCTTTGATTAACTATTAAGGTTGCTCATAGAATTGATGACTGGATGTTGATAGTGACATTATTTTTTATTTTGTAATTATTGTTGATTTTTGTTGTTGTTGATTTTAACATTCTTTACATTCAGATCTCCTCTTATTTCAATTGAACATGGTGAAAGTGCATAAACAATTGACCATTTATGGAAATTTATATGTTGAATTTCAATGTAGTTTATTTTTCCAAAGTGCTGCATGAATATCTCTTACTGACCTTGTGAGAGCTGTTTATCCAGTCAAGGTCGTTAAACACTTCCATCATCATGCGCATCTCTTGTACACCTATGTGTCTTAGGTTGAAAAATAAAGTAGTGTCTTTTGAAAAAGATAGGAATATTTAATGACATTGTTGACAATTAAATCCTTTTATTTTGGTGTGATTAATATTTTTATATTTTAATTAATTACGCTATTTGATTAAAATTCTAAAAACTCTGAAAATGGGGTCATTAGCAACCAATTTTATAATGAATCTTGCTTAGAAGGCCTTATTTTAGGCTTGATTTAAAAAAAAAAAATCTAAACTGATACAAGTTTTCTTTTAATCTTGGTATGATAATACATATATAGTAAAGTGATCAACTGTTCTCTATTCTATCTTATCTTGGAAAATTATTGGAGTGTAAGGAAACAATTTTGGAATTTTTAAATCTTAAATCTATTTTGATTATTACACATTCCAATAAAAATAAATAGAAAAAGTTTTTACAATAAAAATAAGCAACTTTGGTTTTTATGCATATTTTGTTTTACTTTTATTCCACACCTATTTATATGCAGTATAAGAACTTTTCTACCAATGATGAGTTTGATTAAATGTCTAATCATGTCCAAAACACTTTACAGAATCTTTTGTTTTCTGTTTTCCACGACCCTACCATGTACTGTGAATTCAGAAATTTCTGCAATATTGGGAAGGTTTCAAAAAAAATAAAGAATTGCATTTAAAATTTTGAAAGCATCATTTGTATGCAGGAGTTACTGAAATTGTAGTTACTTCCTGAATTTACAGTTATTCTATGCATTCCATTTTATTTTTTATTTAATTTTCCCCTAAGATTTCTTATAGTAAACATTCCATAATTGCTGTATTATTGCTTGTTATGACCTTATTGATGAATATTGTTTCTTTGTATTTTTGCAATGATCTCATTGAATTCTGTACAACATATCATGATAATAAACAGAGAACATTAAACAATTCATTCCTTTTTCTCCTCTTGTTTTCTTTTACTTTTTATATTATAGCTATTGCTCAAACAGTTTACCAAAAGTAAAATAACAAAAATACTGAATTATGAGGAAAATTCAAAACGGAAAGTTCAAATCAAAGAGCGAAATTAAAAGCTGAAACACATAGAAGGAACGGATAACAACTGTCATATTCCTGACTTGGGACAGTCCTTTTCTTAAGAGGAAAATGGTGGATTAAACCTGTTTTTATGCCACTGCTGGTGGAGTTTTAATTCCCTGAGGGTATCACCAGCTCAGTAGTCTTCACTTGTGTGTTGACTTGAGTTATCATTGATATGTTCATAATTATAAATTAGCGAAGGCTTTTCTTCCTCAGGAATAGATAACCTTAGATATTTAAGCATGATTTTTTCCCACAATGCTCTCCAACATCGTACTTTATTTGGCCTTTTTAACATTTTTAAATTCAAGCGTCACTGATAAGTCTTTTGTAGATCAAACGTGTGTGTGGTGTAACTATAAAATTTCAATCCTGGTATCTATGATGAGTTTATTTATAGCTAGCTAAACTTATTACTTGTATTACAGTCACATCAAATTCCAATATATTGACAACAATGTGTGAACAAAACAAATAGACCTGATAGGTGAAAATGTCACAAAAAGGGGTACAGTAATGTACCGTATTTTTTCAGAATTTTGTGATGCTTACAAATACAATACAAAAGAGATAAGTCTTCTGATTTGCTGTTTAATATAATGCTCATTAAAGCCATGAAGGACTTGTGATTAGCCAAAATCTCATCTTTGTCAGATGATATTTGGGAGTACCTGGGTGCTCATTTATACCTGATTCTTTTACGAGACAAAAAGACAATAAAAGAAACTGATTGTATTTAAACCCTCAGCAGTCTCGAAAATTCCTTTGATATTATTTCATTCTGCTAACTGTATGACCAAAAATAGGATTGAATTGGCCAACATGATAAATAATTACGCATGGATCGCTATCTGACAGATACAATTATATGTGATAAACATGCAGTACTTTGAATTGACAAATCTGCGTAGAAAAGCAACTGGTAGTTTTTTTTAAAGAATTGACAACTGTAAGTGTTATATAAACCATTTAAAACTAAAGTTAAAAAAGAAAACAATGTAAATATATACAAAAAACAGCAACTACAAAAATTACCAAAGCGTTACAACTTATTTCATTCAAATCATGTCAATATCAAAGAATTGGTCAACGGACATTTGATACCTGTTATTGTGTGTACCTGACTTACATATATCACTAGTTACTGTTTACAATCACAACGACATTAGTAGTATCTTCTTTTATGAAGCACGAATACACATAAAAAATAAATGGTCAGTTGGCGTTATATGTATAATGTATTTTACGACTGTCTATACCAGTGAGAGCTAGCTTAAAGCCAGGTTAAATCCATAATTTTCTACATATGAAATTGCCTGTACCAAGTCAGAACAATAACAGTTGTTTTCCATTCTTTTGATGTGTTTTAACTTTTGGTTTTTCCATTTGATTAGGAACTTTCCGTTTAGAATTTACCACGCAGTTCGGTATTTTTGATATTTTACTTTTATTATTTAGAATATGTAGAGGAGAGGTTAGTCAGTCTGTTGCTAATATTATACACAAAAATCGGAAGATGTAATGTGATTGCCTATGGGGAGACTACCTCCATGTTTAAATTGGAAACAAATTCTTTTATTTTCAAACAGTATAAATAAGTATAAATACTAGAGTCTATATTTAAAAAAAAAAGCATTATATCAATTGTACTGCTAATTCTAATGTAAAGTAATGGCACACATTCATTTCCCATACCGTTTAAAACTAACGTGTAAAGGACAACACTTGCATTGCTGTTCTTTGTTTTAGGGATACAAGAACACATCCGTGATATCGCGGGTCCGTGACTGAATTAAAGTATATAACTATGCGTATGCCTTATTTTAGTATTGGTATTGTCATCTGATAAAGTCATGCCGATTATAAGAGGCAGTTTTCTCTGCTTTCAAAATCTTTCTGTTTGAACCCGTCGACCTGGAACCTATCAATTATTGATAATATTAATAATTTGGAAAACAAAGGGGCCTGGAATGGAGTATTTTATACTCAACAGTAAACAGCAAAATTCTAATTACACCGTTTGGTGGTGCGCCTGTCAGATGCGGAACGTACAGATAAGGTAATAGGAAACAGGTGAATATACTATTGGTATCGGTGTCGGACTCGATCCGGAACTTCTTAATTATTGGCAATATTAATTACGTGGAAAACAAAGGGGCCTGGAGTGGTGTAATTTTTAATCAACACCATTGTACTATATTAGTCATATATAAAGTTGAATTCTTTGATTCATCGTTTTTACCTGATGACGGCTGACAAATTGGACCTCGTTATTTTAGTATTATAGATGACTGAGCTAGTAGATTGCAGTAAATCCCCATATCTCAAATAAAAATTCAGGACAACTCCTAGCAATGAATTGAGCTGAATTTATTTTCATTCCGTTTGCATTGAAGAACACATGTAGGAACATATCGACAAATAGTATAGAGTAACAAAAGCAAAGAAATCTACCAAATAATGTTATAAATAACCTAAATTCTCAAAGCCAAATGCATAAAAAAATCCGTGCTATTTATGATAAAAACTAGGAGGCAAATCAAGATATTAGTTGCCTGAATTGATAACACATAATGTATGAATTGGGAAAATACATCGAATGGACTGCATGACAATGAGATAAAATAGACTGGCGGAAAGAGTGTGACTACAGCAGTAAAAAGTAAGTTTTAATTTAAGCAAATTTTACAACAATGCTTTTCTTTTTACTATTAGTTTAGTATAGAATATATTTATGAGATGACAATACCAATACTAAAATAAGGCTAACTCATAGTTATGTACTTTAATTCAGTCACGGACCCGCGATATCACGGGTGTGTTCTAGTAAAATATATTAAGGTTAGAATTAATAATAGATTCAATTACAGAACAAGAACGCGTGTCTGGCGTACAAAATGGTAATATTTGTATTTATGATGAATTTATCTTTATTTATTTTGAACAGACTACACATGTTAGTACTCTTCCGTCTATGAAAGGTGGACAAGGCATTGCTTCATTACATTTGGAATGTACAGGATTTAAAATTGGTTTTTCTGACCAGCTCGTAGCTTTCTTTAGTCGTTCGGGAACTTCATCAATGCAGACATATTCGGATCCTGATTTGAATTTAGGATTTCCACCAAATAAATACCCATTGTATTCTTTTTTCCAGTCACCTATACATTCTTTTCGTCCCGGAATCATGACAATGGACGTTTTAGCTCTAGACCTACAAACAGTACATGGAATACCATATAGCGTATATTTTGAATTATCTAGAGCGGTATTAGGAGTATTCATATGATGTATACTGTATATGGTTCCACCAAGCCACGGATGAGTATCTACTTTCTTGTTGTTAATAGCATACTGAGGCTGTGTTGGTACACATAGCATGTTCACTTGAGAACCAATGTCAGAATGAGACGCACCACCAACAAAACCTGTTTATAATAATATTTATTGTATAATTATAACTAACAGACCTTCTATTTCAAATTTAGTCATTGTTTCAAATTTTATACATTGTGATAACGGACATTAACCCCTAAAATATGGCCTTATCGAAATTATTCTTTTTTTTTATGAGGTGATAAATAATATATGTTAAAATTCCAGAGTTCATTCATTGAAAAAAATGCTTAGTAACGACTTATAGACTAATAACTGTATGGAGAAAATATGCCAGTTAACCCAGGAACACAAATGCATTGTCTCATTTATGTCTACCCCAAATCTCTCATTTTCTTTATTTGCATCAGATAATTATAATAATTCATTTAACTCCTTTGATAAAACACAATGACGAACCACTATATACGATTTCTGTTTTGTCTCCAGAACACTTCGTTCTCCCCCATCTAGTATATGTTGTGCCTGTTTCTGAAATGTAGACAGTATTCTATTAATTAAAAGAAAGTAAAAAATAGTCCACCAAAGACTTATTGGGAACAAATAGGAGGAAACGTCATGTAGGAAAATACCTATACTCCCTTCAATTGATTTAATTTTGTATCATTTCTCAAAACAGTGCGGTGTCTGACTTTTATATCTTTCTTTTCTCATTTCTGAGAGGAAAATGAAAGGAAGACAAGTATTTGTAAGCGCCAAATTACTTACTGTGCTTTTTAGTAGGCTTTGACCTATTACTCTACCTATTGCACAAATAGTTGATTAAATTGCAGATATAATTCATCGGCCACCAACTGACCAACTGATAAAATATTAAAGTTTATTGCTTCAGTGATAGGTTGTTAGTATGAAGTGAGTGCAGGGAAATTACAAACAAATGTTTGCCATACAACTACAGTTATTTGATGTCTATGTAAAGAAATTAAATAAGATAGTCACCTATTATGATATAATGCACTGGATTAAAAAGGTCTGACTTTGACATGAAGAAACTTCTATCCTAATGACATTATATAAATGACTAGTTCTTATAACTGTTTGGTTATTCAATAATTTCTCAAATAGTTTTTAAATTTTACCTTCGCTTTTAGTTCTTGTTTGTTTCACTCCTGAACAAATAGCATCAAACAGTTTGGCTTTAACAGCATAGTTCTCACATTGTTCCTTGTTTCCATATACTTCTTGCCCGAGAACCACCAAAAATACAAGCACAATAACCATGATAACTATCTCTCTGGCAGTAACTTTGCCAATTTGACAATTCGATTTCGTGCATTGTTTATACAAACTGATATTTAATACATTTGTAAACATGAATATCATATTACTGAAGTACCTACAGCTGTTCACGCTTTCATCACTGTACATATTTTTTTTTAATTTGATGTTTATTTAATCTATTATTGTCTATGTTCTCAGTTTATCAAATAAAAACATTCTTTAATGGAATGAAAGGCAAATACTAGTAAATAAGATTAGATGAAACGTTTGATGTTGAACTTTTCCTATGTTTTTGCTTTTGGTAATGCATGGATCAATTGTGTTTGAAGATGCAAAGCAAATTTTAATTGAAAATGGTTAAAGTGCATAAACAATTAACCATTTATAGATATTTACATGTTGAATTTGAATTTTGTTTCACTACTGTAAATTCAGAAAATATTGCAATGATTGGCGAATTGAATTTTAAACCTGATGCCTTTTGTTATCTACTAATAGAGCATTTGCATTATTCACGTATCAGGATACGTGCATGGATCGACGTAAACGTATCCACCAGATTTGTTTACAATAATGTTTTAACCCCGATCTCAAAAAAAATTAAATCAATTAAATAATATTTTCATCGGGACCAACTTGACTTAATTTGTCCTTTCCTCATATTCGTGTTATACGATACGTCGATACGGATACGCCAGCAAATACTTGATTAATGCAAATGCTCTAATAGTGTGTTTCTTTGTCTAATACGTTCTCCTATTTATTTGTATTGTAGTCCTGTAATATTATGTTGTCATTTCAATGTTATATTTAACATTGCCATTAAGGTGCGAGGTTTGGCATGCCACAAAAGCAGGATCAACCCACCATTTTCATCTTTAAAAATGTCCTGTACCAAGTCAGGAAAATGGCCATTGTTATATTATAGTTCGTTTCTGTGTGTTTAACATTTTAACGTTGTGTTTCTGTTGTGTCGTTTGCTTTCTCTTATATTTGAGTGTGAATTCACATTACTATAAGACGTGTCATGGTACTTTTCTATCCCAAATTCATGTATTTGGTTTTGATGTTATATTTGTTATTCTCATCGGATTTTGTCTAATGCTTAGTCCGTTTCTGTGTATGTTACATTTTAATGTTGTGTCGTTGTTCTCCTCTTTTATTTAATGCGGTTCCCTCAGTTTGTTACCCCAATTTTGTTTTTTGTCCATAGATTTACGAGTTTTGAACAGCGGTTTACTAATGTTGCCTTTATTTATTATTGCGAAAAATGCAACAGGGTTATAATTGCAATAATTTAAACTCGCATTTGGAATTTTTAATATGAACTAAACAGGAATATCTCAATATTGCAAAAACTTAAATCGCATGTAAGCCTAAAATTACAACATCGCAATAATAAATGCAAGCAAAAATTTCTGAATTTACTGTATTTTAAAGTGATGCATGAATATTTCTTGTACACCTATGTCTCTGAGGTTTAATAATAAAGTATTGTCTATTGAAAAAGATAGGAATGTTTTAATGTCTGTTGGTAATTAATCTGTGCATTCTTTTATTTAAAAGTGATTATTTTTAAGATTTTAGTTGATTACACTCTTTAATTAAAATTTTAATAACTCTGAAAATTGGGTCGTTTACAAAAATTTTTATAATGCAACATTTTTAGTAGGATTCATATTAGGATTGGTTTCAACAAAATGACGTAGGTTTTCTTGTAATCTTGGTATGATAATATATATAAAGTATAACTGTTCTATATCCCATCTTATCTGGTGTATGGAATCCATTTGGAATTTTAAAATCTCAAGTCTACCTAGGTTATAACATATTTCAATAAAAATGAACAGAAAAAGTTTTTATTAAAGAAAAAGGTTTTAAGCAACTTGATTTTTATGCAAATACTGTTTTAATAATATTTAACAAGACCTATGTATACACAGAACAATAACTGTTCTACCATGCATAAATTGATTTATTGTCAGCTCATATCCAAAACCCATTACAGAATGTTTTGTTTTCCATGACCCTAGCAAGTACTGTAAATTCAGAAATTTTTGCAATGTTACAACTGGAAAGGTTTTTCAAAAAAAAAAAATTGCAATTTAAATTTTGAAGCATCATTTGTCTGCAGCATTCCATGTAATTGTAATTACTTTCTGAATCAGCAGTAATTTTATGCATTCCATTTGATTTTTTAATTAACTTTCCCCTATTATTTTATAAAAATAGTAAACATTCCATAATGGCTGTATTTTTGCTTGTTATGACCTTATTGATGAATATTGTTTCTTTGTATTTTTACAATGATCTCATTGAATTCTGTACAACATATCATGATAATAAACAGAGAACATTAAACATTTCATTCAGTTGTCTCCTCTTGTTTTCTTTGATTGCAAACAGAATTAAACTTTTTTCTGATATGATATTGAGAAGTTATTGAACTTTATTCTTTCAAAAAGCAACAGGTGTATCATGTACTCATGGAGCAGCTGTTTATTGTTGATATTTCTTTGTGATATTGTTAACATTTCAATATATATTTATTTTTAGTGAGTCTTTCGATGTTGTTATGTTACACTACTGTTTCAGGTTAGGGTGAAGATTGTTGTTTGTTATAATGTTTAAACCCACTGCATTTGTTTGGGCCTGTCTTTAGTTCGGAGCCTCTTGTTCAGTGGTTGTTGTTTGTTGGTATGGTTTATAGGTTTTTCTCATTTCTCATATTTTACAATGTATATAGGGTTAGATTTTTAGATAAAACTGTTGGTTTTCCTGTTTGAACTGTTTTAACATTAGTAATTTTGGAGCCCTTTATCGCTTTCTGTACAGTGGGAGACACATCTCCATAATAAAGGCTGTACTTAGACCTATTATTATTTACTTTTACAGATTGTAACTTGGATGAAGATTTGTCTCATGTTTTTTATTTCTTTTTTGCATGTTTTTTGCTTCATACTTGTTATACTCTCTAGTGTATCTCTGTTCTGTAAGTTCATTCGTTGGTATGTTCAATTCTTTATTTGCTAAATATTTACAAACCATAGGTATAGTTACAAATGTATGTATTATAATGAGAGAGAACATAATGAAAAAATAAACATACAGAAGTAGTAAATACAAATACATCAATATGATAGCTAAAATGTAACAAATTAAATACAAATAAAAGCAAAGCAATGTAAGTTATAAAATTGATTAAAGCAGTGTTTTCTTAGCTTTGTCTTCTTAAATTGAGAAAGTCTTAACATAAGAAGTGCTAAAAATATATAGTTTATAAACCGACAACTATTTAACCTCATTTATCATCAATACACAATGTACAATACATAGATTTTCTATTAAAATTGAAGGAAAAGCACTTTTCAATAGTTTGGTTATGTGATTTAATACATTTTCAAAGATTTCAGATATTTGTTTTACTTAAATATCTGTTTAAAAAAAATTATTGAGGTGAAATATATGTACAAAACAGGTCGATGAACTTTAGACTAAAAATATTATTTTCCCTGAAATGATATCTGCTTTACTTAGTGAAATTTGCTTATTATTTAACTACCACACATCGTTTGAACCAAGATTAACTAATTAATTTCATGTATATGATCAATTCAGAGCGTTTCAATATACTGAAAGTCTCATTTACAATAAAGCAGCTGCCAGAATAAAAGCAGAAAACTCATTGCAATAAGTATTAAATCTCAACAACGTGAGCCAGAAAATGTTAATTTTTTGTAGTAGCTGATAAATAAAGGCAACAGTAGTATACCGCTGTTCAAAACTCGTAAATCGATGGACAAAAAACAAAATCGGGGTAACAAACTAAAACTGAGGGAAACTCATTAAATATAAAAGGAGAACAACAACACAACAATAAAATGTAACACACACAGAAACTGACTAAGCATTAGACAAAATCCGATGAAAAAGTATAAAGTCTGCTACATATGCTCGCTAAACAATAGTAAAATATTTCGAAAAAAAATCCAAGACATATTTCAAATCTTTAACATCATTGTGAAAATTGTATCACGATGTATTTTGAAAGGAATATTCAAATATTGTAAAAAAAAAGTTTGTTCGATTTCCTAAAAAAAAAATTACTTTTCTTGCTGTTTTTTAACAAGTTGTTTGATTGCCATATGTTGTATCAGATTGAAAACACATTACCTTGCACAACATATGATTTGATTAAATATAGGCTCAATAACCGCAAAATCATCATGAATTACATATGTAGCACTATTAACGAGAATATTAACATACACTTAATAATTTCATCAAAACATTAACTACAATTTTCAGCTTAAAAATTCAAAATTATCGCAAAGGGAAATAAATAAGAATCATGTTCAAATCCGGACATAACTGTATATGTACTTTTTAAACAAAATCAAAAGACACTTCATTTCCCAAAAAACTTATAGAGGTTTTCGGACCAACCGAAACTCCTATCCCGAGGAATTTTGCTTCAAGGCCATCAACACCGACAGATACACCAGTATCTAGTTGCAATCCTACTTTTATACCTACAGGACCTGCGTTTGCTGATGCAGTGCCGATTCCAGCAGTTGCCATAGCAGAAACTCCAGTTACACTTGCATCAGCACGTGCTCCTGCATTTGGGCCCCTTGCTTCTGCTTCGAATATGCTCCATTTTGCATTGGCTTCACCAACACCAGCTTCCGCATAAGCCCCTGCTTTAGGAATTCTTTCACCTGGCTTATTAGCTCCTCCATAGGCATACGTTCCCGACCTTGCATACGTATAATTAGCATCCGCAGTTCCAGGTCGGTCATAAGTGTCAACCATATTTATGACTCCACCTGGTCCTGAAAATCCACTCTGAAATGGCTGCAATTTCGGATTTTTTGAGACATTTGGTTTAACACCTTTTCTTGCCCATTTTTTGAAGTTCTCGTTATTTATAGGTTTCATCCCAGGTATATCACTTGACATGCGTGCATTGAAATGACCATAATGGCTGTGCTTTCTCTCCGTAACTAAAAATCAAAAAGGACTTTACATAACGCTTCTTATAAGATATTGTATGCTTGTCCTAATACTTGGTAAACATGTGCATCAAGTGTAACCATGCGATAGTAGTAAGTAAAAACTGGTTTTCAGTTATATCCTTTTACCACTAATGGTATATATCGGTGTCGGGTATTTGATATTACTTTTAGAGTGATATAATGCATTCCAAAAACAGTTAAACATCAAAATATCTTTTCGATCCCTAACACCACAGAAGAGATATTAATTGTCGGAATCTGGAAATGGTGTACACATTTTAGCTCTCATGTTTGTGGTATACATCTTTTCCGCAAGTTTACTGGTTTCATTTTGGTGTTAAATTTAATTAAATATATTAAAATCAATTTGTTACATCTGGTGATCAATTTATTTGGCAATCGCTATTGACAGTCGGCAGGGTTTAAGAACATCCGTTATTCGACCTGTTAGTCAAAATGCGTTTTGTTTGAAATATACCTTTTCACTATGTTGGTCTTTTGGAAAATGTAGTTTTATCTGTATTTAAACCCCCTCTACATAGATTTTTTTTTACATGCACATGTATAAATAATGCGGTTTTATCCATCGAAATCATATGTTTGAGGTTTTTTTTCAATTTAGACTTGTATAAATATAAAAATAAAAAGTAAAATCACAAAAATACTGAACTCCGCGGAAAATTCAATCGGAAAGTCCCTAATCAAATGGCAAAATCAAATGACAAAACACACCAAACGAATAAACTACAACTGTCATATTCCTGACTTGATACAGGCAATTTTCAAATGTAAATAATGGTGGATCGAACCTGGTTTTATATCGATAGACCTCTCACTTGTATGACAGTCGCATCGAATTCCGTTATATTTACAACGATGCGTGAACAAAACAGACATAATAAATAAAATAGTCAAAATATGGGTACAGCAGTCAACACTGTGTTACTATTTCAAAACAAACAATCATTTAAAAAAAGAGTAGTAAACGCAAGAGTAGTTTACTGCTGTTCAATAGTCTTAAATTGATTAAGCGAAAACAAACCAAGTTAAAGCTAAAACTGTGGAAAACACATCAACTTTATGTGTATGCACGTGTTTCTTACCGAATTTGTTTTATTACAAGGAATTAAAGATAACAGAAATAAGTTAACGATCTATTGAGAAAACCTGCTTGAAGATTTATTATGTTGAAACACATACTCAAACAATTCTAAATAAGAATCGTCGGACAAATCGTCACTACCTTATATTAAAAATATCTGAGGTAGTTGGGGCATAGCTCCTTTATCATTCTTAAATCTATATCTGGACAAATGCTTTATACCCATTAGAAGAGTAATAGTTCAAGTAACGGACGCAATGAATAAAACATAGCATTATGCGTTCAAATACGGTTTCTTGGAGAGAAATTGCAAAGCCTGTTCAATGTAAGATTATATTTGTACAAATGGTCAATAAGCTCACTAAGCTCCAGCGTCATTCAAACGTGAATATATTTGTTCACTACACAAGTTGAAATTTTTCTTATTCAACTTCATTGAAACACACCAAAGACATTGGTCAAATGAGTTTAGTTGACAGCCATTCCAGTCCCTAATCGTAGCTAGCAGAAAAAATAGTTATTGTGTGCTACTGTTCTTGACATGATAGGAATCAAGTTGGCATGATATTTTTTTTTCTTTGACATCTTTTAAAGTTATAGTTATCTGTTACGAATGTAACTTGACTTCACAGCCATCCAATCACTCACCCATTCACTGATTGTTGACAATCCTCTTTATATATATAAAAAAAAAAACAAGCCGTGTTTTAATTCAGGTATTGGTAAAATCAATGAGTGACATTTAGAATGTGCACGATGTTTTTGCCACGTATTCGTTATTTATTTACAAAACCCAGAAGTACGTAATAATGATTTTTTAAAGATATAACTGTAACTTCGAGATTCTAATTTACCTGTACCTTACTACTTTTGAGTGCACGGTATACCTCTTTAAGAATCATTCTTGTGTATTTAAAGATATCTGCAGTTATTCTACACGAAGTAAGGTAGTGGAGAACAAGGTCATCTAGGCATAAAAGATAAAATCACAAAAATACTGAGGAAAATATAATCGGAAAGTCCATAATCACATGGCAAAATCAAATGACAAAACACAACAATAACGAATGGACAAGAACCGTCACATTCCTGAATTGGTACAGGCACTTTCAAATGTAGAAAATGGTGGATTAAACCTGGTTTTATAGCGCTAAACCTCTCACTTTGATGACAGTCTCATCAAATCCAGTATATTTACAATGATGCGTGAACTAAACAGACATAATAAAGAAAATAGTCAAATTATGGGTACAGCAGTCATCATCGTGTAACAATTTTAAAAGGAACAATTTTACAGAACAAAAAAACATCTGTCTACAAACACATTCATTGTTTCGCGTGTCTGACGTCAGAAAATTTTATACGTCACATATATTTGTCGTTCAATGTATATACAAACAATTTTAAAATTTCACATGGTCAATGTTAGCATACAGGGTTAAAAATCAAAAGAATGTAAGAATTAATTTCAGAAATAGACCGAGATTTAAAATAGTCCAAAAGTTATATAGAACTTATAAGAATTTACAAATAGTTCATTCCACCAAGCGATTGAATAATTTTGACGTTTCAACGTATTTTCCAATTCATAATAGAAATTATCATAATGACATAGTTTTATATATATCATATGCACGAGAAAAATATTGAAATATTTTTTAATTCTCCTATTTTTGTAAAACATATTTATGTAGACATTCAAGTTTTTATGTTGATTTGCTTACTTATCCCTAAATTGTACTCCGGAGGACTTCAGATATTTTATTTAAATCGGTCTAAGAAAAGAATAACC
Organism: Mytilus galloprovincialis; assembly: GCF_965363235.1. Lineage (NCBI taxonomy): Eukaryota > Metazoa > Mollusca > Bivalvia > Mytilida > Mytilidae > Mytilus > Mytilus galloprovincialis. The sequence goes on from NC_134847.1 coordinate 61,891,531, forward strand.
ATAAAAAAATTTGATTTTGGTAGATTAAAATCATTTTAGATCTCGAAGATGCATTAATAGGGTTACACAGAAATAAATTTTCGCAAGAAGGTAAATGCATTAACTTGCATCTTTACCCCTGGTAACAGGACTTTGAAAAAAAATCCTCAAAGTTGGTAACCATCTTATCATGAAAAGCAAGTCGGCCAAATCTTATATATATTCAAACGTGAATGGGTCACTGCTTTATACAGCTACATAAAATATAGCATCTTGCTTCAAATTACATTATTCTCATGTTTTAAAGCTCAATGTTTTTATAATTTATATTCAAAATACACATAGATAACAAAATACATGGGTCGAGACAAATGCTGTGTAAATAAAAAGGGTATACGTGCTTGAAAATAAAAATGACATAAATCACGACTTAAAAATAAAGTAGCGGTGATCGATCCTTAAAAACGGGATTTGGTTTCCGGAGGGTAGTTGACTCGTCGGATATCAAACCACATATGTTTTTAGCTCACCTGGCCAAAAGGGCTAAGTGAGCTTTTCTCATCACTTGGCGTCCGTCGTCCTGCGTCCGTCGTCCTGCGTCCGTCGTCCGGCGTCCGTCGTCCGGCGTCCGTAAACTTTTACAAAAATCTTCTCCTCTAAAAATTCCTGGCCAAATTTAACCAAACTTGGCCACCATCATCCTTGGGGTTTCTAGTTTGAAAAATGTGTCCGATGACCTGGCTAATCAAGATGGCCACCATGGCTAAAAATAGAACATAGGGGTTAAATGTTGATTTTGGCTAATATCTCTACAACCAAAGCATTTAGAGCAATTCTGCAAGGTTAAATTTTTTTTATCAGGTCAAGATCTATCTTCCCTGAAATTTTCAGACAACCTGTTGCTGGGTTGCTGCCCCCGAATTAGTAATTGTAATAAAATTTTGCAGTTTTTGGTTATTGTCTTGAATATTATAAAAGATAGAGATAAACTGTAACAGCAATAATGTTCAGCAAAGTAAGATCTACAAATAAGTCAACATGACCAAAATAATCAGTTGACCCCTAAAGGAGTTATTGCCCTTACTAGTAAATTTTAAACCATTTTTTTGAAATTTTAGTAATCTTTTTTAAAAATCTTCTCCTCTGAAACTACTTGACCAAATTTAACCAAACGTGGCCACAATCATCCTTTGGGTATCTTGTTTACAAAATGTGTCGGATGATCTGGCAAATCAATAAAAATGGCCGCCATGGCTAAAAATAAAACATAGGGATAAAATGTAGATTTTGGCTTATATCTGTGAAACCAAAGCATTTAGAACAAATGACAGGGTCAAATTGTTAATCAGGTCAAGATCTATCTGCCCTGAAATTTTCAGACAAATCGGAAAACCTAATATTGGGTTACTGCCCCCAAATAAGTAATATTAAGGAAATTTTGCAGTTTTTGGTTATTATCTTGAATATTATAAAAGACAGAGATAAACTGTAAACAGCAATAATGTTCAGCAAAGTAAGATCTACAAATAAGTTTGCATGACCAAAATTGTCAGTTGAACCATTAAGAAGTTATTGCCCTTTGTAGTCTATTTTTAACCATTTTTCAAAAGTTTTAGTAATCTTTTTAAAAAATCTTCTCCTCTGAAATTACTTAGACAGAATTTACCAAACTTGGCAACCATGTTCTTAAGGGTATGTAGTTTCCATAATGTGTCCAATGACCTCATCCACGAATCAAGATGGCCGACATGGCTTAAAATAGTACACAGGGATAAAATGCAATTTGTTGCCTATTCTCTCTGAATTCAAAGCGTCTACAGCAAAACTCATTAATTTAAATATGTTCATTAAGTCCAGATCTAACTGCCCTGAAATTTTCAGACAAATCAGGCAACCTGTTGTTGGGTTCCTGCCCTTGAATTGGTAATTTTAAGAAAAGTTTGCAGTTTTTGGTTATTATCTTCAATATTATCTTAGATAAAGATAAATTGTAAACAACAATTGTGTATAGCAAAGTAAGATCTATAAATAAGTCAAAGACCAAAACGGTCGATTGACCCTTTAAGGAATTATTGCTCTTTATAGTAAAGGAGTAGGTTCAGTAAGACCCCTTTTGGGCCCCAAAATACAGCAGTTTTACAAAATTGTTAAAATGTAAACTTTTAGCTATTCATTTGAAATTAGAATGCTTCTTCTACATAAATATAGGTTGTTTTTGACAATACAATGTACATATATCGGGTACTAGTCATGCTAAATTACTGAAATCGTCATAAATTTAGCATTTTAGTTAAATTTTAGACGGTTTCCATCTTAAACGAAAGTGGCCGCATCCGTGTTCATTCATAATATTGAAATGTAAGTTGTATTTGATGATAATACATAACATATATAAAGTTTGAGGATGAACAAGGATGCGGCCACTTTCATTTAAGATGGAAACCGTCTAAAATTTAACTTTCATTTTTGACATAAATCATCTGACATTTTTTTGGCATATTTGATAGATTTTTCCAATTTAAGCTTGAATGGGGGCGTTTTAAATGACTTAATTAGTTAATATCTTTCACATAAAGTAGTTGAATCAACTGAAATAGACACTTAAGTGTTTAAAAAGTGTCCGAAATCGGTCGTCAGATGAACCTGAAATTTGAGGCCAAAATCGACCCTTACCGGACCTTCTCCTTTTAAACAATTTTCGTAAATTTATGTAAATTTTTGTAAACTTTTAAAAAATATTTTCTTTTGAAACTACTGAGCCAAGTTCATAATAGATAGAGAAAATTGTAAACTGCAAGAGTATTCAGTAAAGTAAGATTGACAAACACATCATCATCACCAAAACATAATTTTCTCATGAATTCTATTCTCATCTATTAAGTATGTCCTTTGTTTAGTATGATCATAGACCAAGGTGAGCAACACAGGCTTTATGTTTGTTAATTGATTGAAGAAGGTGATATCTTAATACTGATCGTAATGATGCAAAATGAATGAAATTAACTAAAATGCGTCAACTCTAAAATGGCTTCTGTTTGTTTTAAAGGAAAACAAACCCAATTATACAAATTATATATAGATATTAAGATAAATAAAACTGTTTTTATTTACCGAAGAGTATTGTACAAGTCTCATGATTCATCGTTTGTCTAATGGTATAAAGTTTATGTTAAAAAAAATAAACAAATTTAGTGCCACTGTAAAATGAAAAAAAAAACCTGTCGTATGGTTTCTGTTGAGAAAGAATTTACGGAAAACAACCAGGACTGTCATTAATGAAAAGAATTTACATAATGCTATTTGTGTTTCATTTGCTGCAAAATCTATTTTTTTTAATAAATAAAAAATAAATAGCTTGATTGTTTTAAGGACTAGTTTGTCTTTTCGTCAATTTTCATCTTTAGTTATGATGCTGGCCAAAGTCAACTCATTTTCTCCATTTATTTACCTTGTTAAGATATTTTGTAAGATCTTAAGGACAACTTAGTTACCGAATTGTCAGAGTTAGAAAGTTTGTTCACCTGTACATAAATTACATAAAATTTTAAAGGATTGCAACACAATTCCATATTGCAGTCCTAATTATGAAACCGTTAAAATTATAATGGCATATTGTTATTCTAAAATGTTTCCCGAAATTGATCGTCCTGAAAATCATGAAAAACCTTTGATCATAATCAAATATGTCAATAAAGGTTTTGATTTTTTTAAATATTGCCGGCATTTTAAATGATCATTCTGTTAAAGAACACATTCCTGTTCATTTTGATAATACTGAACTCCTTTTTATATTTTATATTTACAAAAAAACTACTCGGAAATATGCATTGAATCATAGGCAAGTGTGTAAAGATGTACTATTAGTGACAATACACTTACATTATGAAACTGCAGTAATACTGAATACCTTTATTGCTCTAGTTTCCATGTTATAACAGGAGACCTTAACATCGTTCGTAGCCGAGAGTTGAAATCATTCCTCAGTAAAATTCCCAAAATTGATCGCCTATCAATTATTAATTGGAATGAGTGTCGTTATATCATTCACGACTCAATGTTTGAAATTGTTTAAACGATAAAAAGCTGACAAGAAATCCTTGGACTCTATTTTTGAATTCAGTGATGAACATAGTTGATATACGTATACAAAATTTAAAAAAAAATATTTTACTCCTAACAGCAACCATAATTACCCTCTTTCTTGTATCAAACATAAATTAAAAGTACTCGCAAAGAATGTTTTTGTCCCGGCTGATAAAGCTGCTAATAATATCATTATTGTTTGACGTAAATTTTCCATTGAGGTTCTGCAAAAGGAATTAACGAATTCAACAACATCCCAACTGACTCAATTTTCTGAAAAATGACATCTGTTACGTTACAAACATAAACTTTTAGTAACTTCTGTACAAGCAGAACCCAAGACAATGACAGTTCCAACTTAAAAATATATCTTTATTTTGACTTCAAGACATTGTTCCACTACTAACTGTCAATTCTACTTACTAGTACACTTTGTACAATAAATAACCTGATACAAATGTCCTGTACCAAGTCAGGAAAATGGCCATTGTTATATCATAGTTCGTTTCTGTGTGTGTAATATGTTTACGTTGTGTTTCCGTTGTGTCGTTTGTTTTCTTTTCTTTGTTATATTTGAGTGTGAATTCACATTACTATAAGACGTGTCACGGTACTTTTCTATCCCAAATTCATGTATTTGGTTTTGATGTTATATTGGTTATTCTCATCAGATTTTGTCTAATGCTTAGTCCGTTGCTGTGTGTGTTACATTTTAATGTTGTGTCGTTGTTCTCCTCTAATATTTAATGCGTTTCCCTCAGTTTTAGTTTGTTACCCCGATTTTGTTTTTTGTCCATAGATTTATGAGTATTCAAGCTCTTGTACGTCATTTTTAGGAAAAACAAACAAAAGAGCTATGGCAATTAAACCTGCTTCGATACTATAACTGCCCTTGATTTTTTACTAGATACAATTTTTTGTTCCCTTTTTCGCTTTGGAGATTCCGCGTTTATTCAGTTATCTGAACTCTAATGGAAACTTACTATGCACCACTATTTGCCACCTGCTTCTGTATTGTTATGATTTAAATTTGGGATTTACATCAGCAAAGAACTATCTAAGCAACAGCTGTTACAACAATTTGATAATACTTTTAGATATTTGGATGATAGATTGCCTCTCATAATGACGATTTCAGTATTTTCATACATATTACTTTCAATAAAGCTTCTTATAATACTGAACACTGTCTTTCATTGATCTTGATATTTACGGGAAGCTTTCAACCAAAATTTGTAATAAAAGATATTTCATTTCCTATTGTTTTAGAATTGTTCATTTGAATGGTGTTGTTTCTTTGTCACCATCTATGGTGTTTATATATCTCAACTTGTTCAATTCGCTAGTAAATATAATAAGGTATTAGATTTTATTGAGAAAAAAAACAATCTATTACTGAAAAATTATTACAACAGAGTTTTCGATATCACAAACTAGTTAAAACAATTTCATCATTGACAAGGACATCATTCGTTAATATAAATCAACATGTAGACATTTTAAACGCGTAAGATTTCGATTCCAATCTTTTATGATAATATTGTTTACAAAGCACAAAAAATACATCTCGGCATTCACCTCAAAAGCTAACCAAACCTTTATACAGACTTATTAAGAAAGGACATTATTACGACACTGTTGTCAGGTTATTAAGATTGCATATTTAAGATTTGAGAATGTTTCACTTATAGGATTGGGCATCGGAAATACACATTTATTCTAAAACGAGTTGTTGGCATGACACGGGTTATGCTCTTTTCATATACTTTATGATGGTAGGATACTAAATAATAAATAGGGATAACGCTTGATCATGTTGATATTCATATGATGAAAACATTGAGCTTGCATGTAAGTAACTGCTAGAAGTCCTCTATTAATGTATGTATCATTGTCATTTTGATTAGTTTCCTTTGTTATCCATTTTTTTGACATCGGTCTTGAACCTCTTTTAAACTGTGTTTTATTGTGTGTATTGCTGTGTTTTTGTTTTCTACATTAGATAGAGGTAACGGGTTGAGATCTCACAAAACATGTTTTAACTTGTCGCATTTTTGCGACTGGCAAAAATCAGGAGTCTGTCGGTCTTGTATGATTTTTAATTGTAGTTAATTTATATATTTCTTAGTTAAGTATGACGTACATTATCCCTGAACTAGTACCCATTTTGTTGAGGGGCCAGCTAAAGCAAGCCTCCATGTGCGGGAATTTCTATTGACTTTTGGTGGCCTTTGGCTGTTATCTGCTCTTTGGTCAAGTTGTTATCTATTTGACACATTCCCCATTTTCATTCTATGTTTTTAAAATATTAATGAATATATACATTGCAAAAATAAAAAGTAAAATCACTAATATACTGAACTCCGAGGGAATTTAAAACGGAAAGTCCCTAATCAAATGGATAAAAATCAATTGCTCAAACACACAAATGAAGGATTAAACCTTGTTTTAAAGCTAGCTAAACCTCTCACTTGTATGACAGTCGCATAAAATTTCATTATATTGTCCATCGATGTGTGAACAAAATGAACAGTCATTATAGGTGAAAATGACAAAAATAGAGGTTCATCAGTCAACATTGTGTTACAATCCCAATCACTATAAAAGCAAACAAATATGTAACAAAGAAGCCCAGAAAGGCATATTGGTCAAAATGAAAGACAATAATACAAAATACAATTGCAAAATTACACATTGACGGGATGTAAAAGTAAACACAGCACATTAGCAAAAATGAAAGACAAAAATACAAAAATTATAGAAAAATAACACATTGACGGAATATATAGGTACAGAGCCACGTCATATAAAAGGAACACAAAATTGCAAACAAACTGACAACGCTAAAACTAGGGATGATCTCAGGTGCTCCGGAAGGGTAAGCAGATCCTGCTCCACATGTGGCACCCGTCGTGTTGCTTATGTGATAACAAATCCGGTAAATAGTCTTATTCGGTAGTTCACATTCATGAAAGGGAAGGGGATTGTAGTTATGACGTAAGGAACATATCCGATATCATTTGTGAAACGGTTATTCCATAACGGTCAACCAACTCGTGATGGCGTCCGTAAAATTTACGAAGGGATGATTTCAACTTCACCATTTGGAACTCTTGGTTTAATAGCTTCCTTGTGCAAAATTCTCATAGATCAATTAAACTATGACGAGATGTATAAGTTCAGAGCCCTGCCAATGGGTATCATCAAAAACAGACTAAACAGTAAACGTAATAGTCATAAAGAAAACTAAAAGAATAAGACATTATTAAGATGATAAGCCAATCTACATAATCTATACTTCAAGACCATTATGTATTATTTGTGCAGTTGATACAGAATAATTATTAACAAGATGTTAGCACCTTCCGATTAACGGTTTTAAGGGGGAAAAGGACGAGACGTTCTTTTACATACCCTTGGTTCATCAACCTTTAACTCAGACACTGGTGACATTTCACAAATTACGAGTAGGTGCTGTAAGCTCTTAAATAAGCAAATTTTGATAATTCATTTTAGAAAATAAATATAGAACTTAAGCACTTAAGGTAAGGACGAAAAATGAAGACATATCCGTGTTTACTAGAAATACATGTAACACTTATTTTTATCCAATTACTTTATATAAATTCCGTCATAATCTGATACGTGCTCGATACGTGAGTTCTGCAAAAGCTCTATCTATAAGTTGTTTGCATATGTTTCAGATTATTACTTATTCATAATTTTAATTTAAATTTGTTCATATTTAAAACTCTACCAACTATTACCTTGATTTTAAAAAAATTTCCTTTATACTTTGTTACGTTTATGTGCTATGATATGCACTTGGGTGAAAATTAAACTGCATTGTTGGTCTTTATGTGAATTGAAAAGAATAGTAGAACCACAAAAAAAAACTTACTCGTAAAAATATGTAAAAATGTCAAAAATTGGGATACAGCTGTCATATTGTGTTTACATTTTAATCACTACAAAATCAGATAGATACAAAGAAAGTCAAAATGGCATATACACAAAGCACATTTATAAAAACGAGAGAGAGGTGTACAAGAACTTACACAATGATGGGATGTATAAATATAGAGCCACGTCATATGTAAAAAAAAAAAACACAAAAAGGCATATACACAAATAAAAATGAGAATGGAAATGGGGAATATGTCAAAGAGACGACAACCAGACAACAACAAAATCATACACATCAGCAAAAATGAAAAACAAGAATGGAAAAATTTACCATAACACAATAACATAACGACGGCATGTATTTTTACAGAGCCACGTCATATGGATATCCCCAAAACAGACTAAAAAGTAATATTGGTATTCAAAAACACAAATAAAAGAATACTATAACTATTAAGATTATTTACAACGTCAGTACCCATAATCTTTACTTCATGATCCTTGGTATACAAACTCGACCAATTTACTCACAAACATGTTTTTGAGTGACTTGGTCCAGTTTATACACCGATGACATTCTCTAAACAGGCGTTTACCGCTTATAGTTCTTAAAAATGAAGATAAGTAATTAAATTTTCCCACTCGTAAACTCTATCCCACGTAAATCTTATATATTTGTGTTCTTGAATCGGCCTAGCGCATGAATGTATTTTGGGATAACTCAATGAAAACGTACTTCGTTGTTGCTATCTAATACAATGAACTTCAAAAATATCTTAAAATCGTGATAAGCATTCGACGGAGTGTTTTGTGTTTATAATTGAATTTAACCGATGAAGACGAAGAAAAATCTTCGGCGCCATCTTGTTTACATTGGTTACAAAAATAGTTCGGTCAACGTCGTTAATCGCAAAAAAAACGTTAAAATCAATTTCCGGAAACCCTTAGACCAATCATATTAACGGATAATCACATCCATAGATATCATTACTTTACAATTTACGAAGTGTCCGAAATATTAACCTCTTTGAACACAGTTGACAATTTTATAACTTTCAAGTCAGAAACAAAATCTTATACTACAAGGCTTACCTGTATTCTCGTCATCAATGTCTTCAAATTGATCGCCATAATAGCCTACACAACGATCGCCATAATAGTCTCCAAAATTATGACTATAACCGTCTCCAATATTATGGCCATAATAGTCCCCCATGGTTGTGACCTAGGTGTGACGAAGTAGATTATTACTGAACTATAAAATGTGGGTTGATCTTCATTCGAATATGGTGTGTTCTAAAGAGGCGAAATATATATTTTGGAGTGTTCAATGAACAGGACTTTTCAGAAAATGGAAAACAAATATAGTTTTAAAAATAGATATGAGTTGCATTGTGCATATTTTTAACCTTTTAAAAACACGAAAACTGAGTGCATTACATATCTTAACCAAGAAACGATTACCAAATTCAAGTAATTTTAAATAATCGTACCATTGTTCTTACATAATAAATTAAACTGTGAAGGAGAATAGAGAACATGTGACTAACTTGTGTGTGTTTATCAACCGAAAGATAAAAAGAATTATTGTATTTAAACATTACTGGTCATATATTAAACTTCAGAATAAAGCCTATAGATTAGATTCTAATATGACGTGCTTCTTTCGCTTTGTAAACAACACCGTGATAAAATTCTCGATATATCTATACGTAGCGCAGACTCCAAGATGTACACAAATGGCTGTTTAAATATGCCTCCCACGTAAATCCACGTGTATCGTAACCTATGTGTAAACGGTTGTGGATTTCGCTGTGTCAACAATTACAATTGAATAAAACCCTACAGAACATTTATACTGATTCTGACGCATAACAAAAAGAATTTACACATTAGAGAACGGAAAAATGGAAAAAACAAAGTAAATTAAAATTCCGCGAAATTCCAGTAATGATTTTGGCGCATTAACGTCATTTCAAAACATGACGTCATACGAATGAAAACGTCAAAGCTGAAGGTTTTTCTATTGAGTTTACCTTCTAAACTCGGATACAATTGCATTAAAATAAAGTATTGAGGTAGGTGTTGCTTGTTTTCTGTTCTATTGCATTTTTCGCACATTTACTAATTTCAGCAAGTCAACATGGCGGCTCCTTGGTTACAACATGTCAACAGTGAATTTAACGGCAGCTTACGATAGAAAATGTAAATTTAAAACTGCAAATGTTGGGTTTACTGAGAAGTAAACAAAGTAATCACATTTTTTTTCTAGTGGTTAGTTAAGAAATCATTCATGCAGGTTTATTAGATTTGTTTTACATTTATCGAACAGTGGGTAAAACAGAACAGCCACACACACGGTGTACCCATCATCGCTTCAGTTTTTTAATGATCGTATTTGTCCTATTAGAACCGAAATAATTCATGGAAGCCATAGATTTGTTGTAAATTTACACATGGCCTGGGCCGTGATATTCGTTAATTTTATCCCTCGCTAACGCTCAGGATAAAATTCGAATATCACGGCCCAGGCCATGTGTAAATTTCCAACAAATCTATGGCTTCCATGAATTATTTCTTAAATATATGATAACGGAAAATATCAGACAAAACTATAAAACAATATGAAGTACATGTAAGTACATTTGAAGTTTAAAAAGACAGCAATAAAGTAGGAAGAAAATAATCATGAACTGTTGTCTCTAGAAAATTTGTGATTATTGTTATATGTATCGCAAATTAATATATAAATGATTTTCATTACTCTTATTGTCCTTATATCATTTTTTATTATGGTAGCAAAACATGCGAATTTATGGATATTGATATCGTAGAGAAATTTTAAGAAAATGTATTGGATACACTTATTTCAGTACTTACCATGTAATGCATTAAATGAATTAATGGCAATACCATTAAAAATTAAACCAGTCACGATGTTTAACCTCATTAAAAGTAATATAATCTATAATTACCGTTATAAATTATAAAAAAACACCAATTGGTAATTCGAAGAATCAATACTTAGACAAATTTCCTTCAAAATAACTCTGTTACTGTGTCTTAACTATAAGTGTTGCTCTCCATCTATTGCAGTTCATAAAAATTGTGACCCAATAACAATGTGTATAGACATTTTTCAATTCATTTTCATAAAAAAATAATTAAGTGGAATAAAGTCTTAGATGACTGTTAGTATGCTTTATTTTATCACTTGCCTTTTGTTGACTGGAGTGGTTTTCTACAGCAGTTGTTATATTTCCCATTAATCATTTGATTAGTTTGGTTTGTTAAAACAAATTGCAATTATGTCAATTGTTTTGAATGAATGCAATAGGTGGAGAGCAACACTTGAATTCAAGTTACCATTATTTGTCCAACAACAATTTTCCTATAAAGTGTCTGTTTTTTTCGAAATTATAATATTTTTCTCATAAGGTCAAAGTAAATATTTTGTCAAAACTTTATGACAATTAAACGAGCAAGATTATTTCAGTGAAGATGTTGGGTACCAACTTACAAACCCATTACATTACTTCTAATTATACATCTCTTTATCAACATAAACAAAATTAGGACAATCATTGAAAAGCCAACTCTTTTTTGGATAATCGAACTACAAATACAACACTTGCCTTTTGAATCTATTACAGAATCAGTATCATCAAGCAATTGCAATCAAAACGTATGCACAGTGAAGTATTATATAATCAAATGATATCACATGCACGCTTTTTTTCTAAATGTTTAGATATATATATATATATATATATATATATATATATATATATATATATATATATATATATATATATATATATATATGTTATCGTTAACTAAAAGAAAGAGTATGTAACAAGCACTTAATGCCTATACTCTGACTCATACAGGTAATTCTCTAGTTTTTTTTTGTTTTTTTTTTTTGCAAAAATGGGTTTTTATGGTATTCCAACGTCTACTGGTAATACCTTTTTAATTTTTTAGAATACCAGTTGCAATATACATATTTTAAAACTTATTACTCTAACTACAATTTGTTTGTGTAAGTAGTATAGGTTGTATCGATCCAACGAAACGATATTTATTAGGTCTTTCCACCTTTCCGTCGAAAGACATATTGATTTTGTTCTGATTATGTTTTTTAATTTTTTTTTTTGCTTCCGTCTAAATTTTTACTTGTGCTGTATTTTTGTTTCAAAAGATATCGCTTAGTTTTTCGATATTGATATCATACAGTCTAACAGTTTGAAACTGACCATGTTTAACGGAACACTTTTCTTTGTAAGAGGTATCTACCCAAACACTGTTTTTCTTGTTATGAGATCTCCTTCGCAACCGTAAAAGAAAGCGACACATTGATTTTCCCAAATTGCTCGTTATATCTTGAGAATGTTACGTATTTTGACCTAAGCGTTACGAAGACATTATTACTGTACCTTTGCTTGGAAAGACTTTTAAAATTGATGAATATTGTCAATTATTATTTTTTTTTTTTTTTTGTATTTATACAATGGTCTCATGTGATTTCTGTACAACATATCATGATAATAAACAGAGAATATTAAACATTTAACATTTCTCTCAGTTGTATCATCTCAGCTAATGGTCATCCCACCGAAAAAATATCCGAATTCGTTGATTACTATCTTCGACCACATGTAGAAAACTTGCCATCTTTTATTAAAGATTCTACAGATTACTTACTAAAGATGCAGGATTTAAACCCTCTACCTGCCAATACTACTCTTGTCACTATGGATGTCACCTCTCTCTATATGAATATTCCCCATGCGGATGGTATTGAAGCATGTAGAGAAGTTTGGGACTCTCGATCTCTTAAAATTCCACCTACTGATTGCTTAGTTGAAATGCTTACTATGGTCTTGAAAAAGAACAACTTCACATTCCAAGGAGAACACTATTTACAGACAAATGGCACTGCTATGGGTACAAAAATGGCTCCATCTTATGCCAATATATTCATGGGTAAATTTGAAAAGCAACTGCTGGAGTGCTCCATCGAAAAACCGCATTCCTGGTATCGATTTATTGATGACGTTGACATGAAATGGGACAAGGGAGACCACAAATTACAAACTTTTATAACAAATGCTAACAATCAACACCCTACCATCAAATTCACCCATGAAACATCTAATTCCACCATAAACTTCCTTGATACATCTAGCACCCTCTCTGTAGGTATAATAAACACAGATATATACTCTAAACCTACAGATACTCATCAATACTTGTCGCCGGAAAGTTGCCATCCTCCACACTGCACGAAGAGCATTCCATACAGCCAAGCTCTCAGAATAAGGCGAATCTGCTCCTCTGAAGACACTGCAAAACAACGTCTGGGGCAGCTTAAAGGACATTTGAAAAGAAGGGGATATAAACACAAAAACATCAAAAATAGTTTTCGAAAAGCGGAATCCATCCCCAGAAGCAGTCTGCTAACTTACAAAGATAAACAGAAAAGTAAAAGAATCCCATATGTGCTCACCTACCATCCATGCCTGAGAAATAGTTTCAAGACCATTCGTGATCATTGGACAGCAATCGAGAAACATTCGAAGTTATCCAAAATCTTTCCTGAGCCTCCCATGATTGCCTTTAAACAACCTAACAGCCTGAGAAATATACTTGTCCGTGCTGACCTTTCCAAACCTAACCATACTGTAGGTAATTGTCAGCCTTGTGGGGATAAGCGCTGCAAATGTTGCAACCAATTGCAGCATTCATCAACATTTCACAGTAAGACCACAGAAAAGACATACAAGATCTTCTGCAATGTCAACTGCAAAAGCTCAAACGTGATTTACGTTCTTGAGTGTCCTAGATGTGGTCTCCAATATGTTGGTGAATCTATGCAGCCATTTCACAAACGCCTCAATGGCCACAGAAGTGACCTCACAAAAAAACCGTATATTCCTGTCAGCCAACATTTCAGGTTACCAGATCACAATCTGAAAGATTTTGATCACATGAAGATCCTTGTGATCGAACAGGATTGTACATGGCAACATAGGCAAAGAGAAAATCGGGAGAGGTTTTAGATAAAAACACTGGGTGTCCTCCATCCAGATGGAATCAATAGAAAGAAATAATTAGATTTACAGTCTAGTGTTTATATTATTATATTCAGGATTTTGGATTAAAATCAATCGACCAAAACTTACCTGTATTATTAGTGATCTATGTTTACACCTTATACATTGTATCTCATTATTGTTAAAACTTTTGTCACCGAAGAAGGCCATTTGTTGAGCCGAAATATTTGCAATTATTGTATAATTTATATCATCTGTTCAGTTTTTCCATCTTTGTGCAATGATATTCAACACTTTTTAGTGTTTTGTTTTCCATCTATTTATCGGTATTGTTACACAATCTTTCAGACTCATATATATATATATATATATATATATATATATATATATATATATATATATATATATATATATATATATATATATATATATATATATATATATATATATATCAGTCTAAAGATTTGCACAACGGTACTGATATAAGATGTTATAATACGAAAATGTTGTTATTAAATCGTGCTGACAAATATTTCGGCTCAACAAATGGCCTTCTTCAAGTGTCACAAGTTTTAACAATACTGATACACAATGTATAAGGTGTAAAAATAGATCAGTAATAATACAGGTAAGTTTTGGTCGATTGATTTTAATCCAAAAGCCTGAATATCATAATATAAACAAAACACTATAAATCAATATACGTGACTGTGTATATTAACAATAAAAACGAGTGAAAAAACAAAAACGCTAGTATTTCTTATTGATGCCGTTTGGATGATGTACATTAAGTTCCTTTATCCAAAAGCTTTCCCGAACCTGTCGCTGGGCATCACTCCAGTGAATATTCTGTTCAATCACTAGAATTTTCATGCGGTTAAAGTCATCAGGTTTGTGACCCGACTGTCTGAAGTGCTGAGAAACTGGGAGAAGTGGCTTCTTAGAGATATCACTCCTATGGCCATTGAGGCGTTTGTGGAAAGGCTGCTTTGACTCGCCAACATATTGGAGGCCACAAACCGAACATTCTAGTATGTAAATAACATTCATACTTTTGCAGGTAACATTGCAAAATATCTTATAGTTGTTTTCGGTTGCCTTACTGTGAAATGTTGATGAATGCTGCATCTGTAGGCAGCATTTGCAGCATTTTTCTTCACACGAACGACATTCTCCAGAAGTACTTCTATTATCAGACACTTCAGCCCGCACTAGCAGGTTCCGCAGACTACTAGGTTGCCTAAAAGCTATCATTGGAGGCTCGGGAAAAATCTTGGATAGTTTGGAATTCTTTTCAACTGATTTCCAATGCTCACGAATGACACCAAAGCTGTTTTTGAGAGATGGGTGGTAAGTAAGAACACATGGAGTCCTTTTATTTTTCTTTTTAACTTTGTATTCCAATAGTTCACTCCTGGGAATTGATTCCGCTTTCTGAAAGCTTTTTTTGATATTTCTGTGTTTGTAGCCCCTTTTCTTCAAGCGAGTTTCAAGTTGACGTAGTTGTCTTTTAGTTGTTTCTGTGTTGGAACATATTCGCTTGACTCTAAGTGCCTGACTGTATGGAATGCTCTTGGTAAGATGAGCAGGATGGCAACTTTTAGGGGACAAATATTGATAAGTGTCAGTGGGTTTAGAATATAAATCTGTAGATATGATGCCCTCTGTGAGCGAACTTGAAGTATCGAGGAAGGCAATTTTGGATTTAGACTTCTCATGAGTAAATTTGATACTAGGATGTATGTTGTTGGCATGAGTGATAAAAGTATCTAAATCCTTGTCGCTTTTATTCCATTTCATATCCACATCATCTATAAATCTAAACCAGGAAAGCGGTTTTTCGATGGAAGTTTCAAGGAGTTGTTTCTCTAATTTGCCCATAAATATGTTGGCATATGACGGAGCCATTTTGGTGCCCATGGCAGTTCCATTTACTTGCAAATAATGATCTCCATCAAAAGTGAAGTTGTTTTTCTTAAGTACCAGCGTGAGCATTTTGACCAGGCATTCGGTAGGTGGATATTTCACTGGTCTGGAATTCCAAACTTCTTTACATGCATCGATGCCATCTGCATGTGGAATATTAGTGTAGAGGGAGGTGACATCCATGGAAACAAGAGTCGTGTCGGAGGGGAGTGGATTTAAGGCCTGCATTTTTCTTAGATAACCGGTTGTATCTTTGATGTGAGATGGTAAGTCTTCAACATGTTGACGAAGATGGAAGTCAACAAATTCCGATATTTTTTCCGTTGGATGACCGTTCGCTGAAACTATAGGTCTTCCTGGGTTATTGGCCTTATGAATTTTAGGTAAAAGATAAAATCTGCCCGGTTTTGGATTTTCTGGTTTCAAATATTCAAGAGTTTTGTCATCGATGAAACCATCGTCATGCATTTCTACCAAACTATCAGTAATTTCTCTGCTAAAAGATGTTGTAGGATCAGAGTCTAGTTTTTGGTAGAACCTTGCATCGCCAAGTTGTCGTTCAACCTCTTGAATATAGGCAGATTTATCCATGACAACCACTGCACTGCCTTTGTCTGCAGGTTTAATGACGATATTGTTGTTAGATCGTAAGTTTTTTAGTGCAGTCCGTTCTTCATTGGTAAGATTGTCAAAAGGTTTATTGTTATTTTTAGTATTTCTAACAATGTCCGACTTAAAGTTATCAATAAATGATTCCAGGGTAGCATTTTTGCTCGGTTTAGGAATCCAAGAGCTCTTTTTAATAAATTTGTAGTTGTTCTCGTCTTCTGAAATTTCTGAGTCCCTATCCGAGATACACAGGAATTACAAGAGCATTCCATACAGTCAGGCACTTAGAGTCAAGCGAATATGTTCCAACACAGAAACAACTAAAAGACAACTACGTCAACTTGAAACTCGCTTGAAGAAAAGGGGCTACAAACACAGAAATATCAAAAAAAGCTTTCAGAAAGCGGAATCAATTCCCAGGAGTGAACTATTGGAATACAAAGTTAAAAAGAAAAATAAAAGGACTCCATGTGTTCTTACTTACCACCCATCTCTCAAAAACAGCTTTGGTGTCATTCGTGAGCATTGGAAATCAGTTGAAAAGAATTCCAAGATTTTTCCCGAGCCTCCAATAATAGCTTTTAGGCAACCTAGTAGTCTGCGGAACCTGCTGGTGCGGGCTGAAGTGTCTGATAATAGAAGTACTTCTGGAGAATGTCGTTCGTGTGAAGAAAAACGCTGAAAATGCTGCCTACAGATGCAGCATTCATCAACATTTCACAGTAAGGCAACCGAAAACAACTATAAGATATTTTGCAATGTTACCTGCAAAAGTATGAATGTTATTTACATACTAGAATGTTCGGTTTGTGGCCTCCAATATGTTGGCGAGTCAAAGCAGCCTTTCCACAAACGCCTCAATGGCCATAGGAGTGATATCTCTAAGAAGCCACTTCTCCCAGTTTCTCAGCACTTCAGACAGTCGGGTTACAAACCTGATGACTTTAACCGCATGAAAATTCTAGTGATTGAACAGAATATTCACTGGAGTGATGCCCAGCGACAGGTTCGGGAAAGCTTTTGGATAAAGGAACTTAATGTACATCATCCAAACGGCATCAATAAGAAATACTAGCGTTTTTGTTTTTTCACTCGTTTTTATTGTTAATATACACAGTCACGTATATTGATTTATAGTGTTTTGTTTATATTATGATATTCAGGCTTTTGGATTAAAATCAATCGACCAAAACTTACCTGTATTATTACTGATCTATTTTTACACCTTATACATTATGTATCAGTATTGTTAAAACTTGTGACACTTGAAGAAAGCCATTTGTTGAGCCGAAATATTTGTCAGCACGATTTAATAACAACATTTTCGTATCATAACATCTTATATCAGTACCGTTGTGCAAATCTTTAGACTGATATAATTTTTTCCTTATCTGCATAGTATCGCCTATTCTAGACGATCCGGCACATAGTAAATTTGCTGGTTGGTCGTTTTTTATAGACTTTTATATATACAACTACCGCATGACGTTACTATAACGTAACGTCACAAGTCGTTACTATAACGTAACGTCACAAGTCGTTACTATTAACGATAACAATTCTGTCTGATGAACCGCTGGAGATGCGGTGAAAGCGCTAACAGAAACAATGTTCGATTTATGATGTGATTTTTTGTGTTTTTTACTCTTAAATTATATATATATATATATATATATATATATATATATATATATATATATATATATATTGGATTTAAATATAATGTCAACCATAAGGGATTCATTTTTTATTCTGTTTTTTTCGGAATTTTTTGTTCCCAATGCTCTTTAACTTTATACTTGTTTGACTTTCTAACTATTTTGATCTGAGCGTCACTGATTAGTCTTATGTAGACGAAACGCGCGTCTGGCGTATCAACATTACAAGCCTGTTCCTTTCATAACTATTTAGAACACTGCTGGTGGACGTTTAGTCTCCGAGGGTATCACCAGCCCAGTAGTCAGTACTTCGGAACTAGCATGAAAAACTGGTTTTGTGTTATTAAATTTTTGTGTTACAAAATTTCTTAAATTGTTTTAAACTAAGGAATGTATCTCCCTCGTGTGAAGCTCTGTTTCCTTGCCTGGCTTTGGCTATAATTTTTTTTCTTTTTGGTTTCTAATTCTCTATCTTTTGAATAAGCTTTGAATTTTCATTTTTTTTTTTTTTTTGGCCTCGAGAATCACCGAAAAGACATTAATTGTCGAAATCTGCATCTGATGCAGAACAATTGATATCGTTTATGTTATTACCTATCAATATGAATAGTTGATAGCTTTCTAAACTGGAACCTAACATATATTTAAAAATACATGCTTATTGGCGGGTCCTCAAGCATACTGGCATTATTGGCGCCATTAGATGTCGGATTATTGCGAGCATCAAGGACTTCATAGAAAGTATCCAATTCAGAAAATTTCAAAATATTAAACTTCTTCCAGTACATGGGAAATAAGCAGCGATTAAACAAATTAAGAAAACACATCATGATATTAATATCAAACCAACACAACGTGAGCCAGGTAATAGACTAGTTTTTTTGTTTTAGCAGAAAAAGGTATGAAGTCTGCGTTATCTATATTCATGCACAACAAACAATAGTAAAATATTTCTAAAAGAAAACAAGACATTCTTCAACCTAATATTGTGAACGTTTTTTTTTTCTTTCTTTCAAATTGACATTTTGGACACCAATTGTATCACAATGTTATCTTAAGTGCCTTTTCACAAAGGAATATTTTCAAATATTTGTACTTTCTTCGGATGTAATATCAATGCACACGTACAGGAAAAAAATGTTTGCGGATGAATATCTCGAAAACGTATTCCAACAACAGCGGGGTGTACATATCTGTCAGACATGTATCATATTACCGCCTGTCATTAATTCATCATCCAACATAACTTGGGGGCATCCGATGTACAGTACTTCAGTACTTTTATAAAAACAAGTTGTTCGATTGCATCAATACAAAGTATTCGTAAATATTGTACTTTTATTTAACAAGTTGTTCGTTTGCAATATATTGTACCAGACCGCAAACACATCACCCATATTAAAACCTATGCATTTGATTCAAAGCGCAAAATCCGCCCAAAAATGTCAATGAATTAAATATATAGCACTATGAACGTTTGTATTAAAATAAACTGACTAAAAAGTATCATCAAAATATTTACTTCAATTAATAATTCAAAATTATCAAACAAGGAAAAAAATAGGTATCATGTAAAAAAGAAAGCGGATGTTACTGTGTACTTATAAACAGTTTAAAGTAAATCAATATTTAAAATTGAGAATGGAAATGGGGAATGTGTCAAAGAGACAACAACCCGCCCAAATAAAAAACAACAGCAGAGGGTCACCAACAGGTCTTCAATGTAGCGAGAAATTCCCGCACCCGGAGGCGTCCTTCAGCTGGCCCCTAAACAAATATATACTAGTCCAGTGATAATGAACGCCATACTAATTTCCAAATTGTACACAAGAAACTAAAATTAAAATAATACAAGACTAACAAAGGTCACAGGCTCCTGACTTGGGACAGGCGCAAAAATGCGGCGGGGTTAAACATGTTTGTGAGATCTCAACCCTCCCCCTATACCTCTAACCAATGTAGTAAAGTAAACGCATAACAATACGCACATTAAAATTCAGTTCAAGAGAAATCCGAGTCTGATGTCAGAAGATGTAACCAAAGAAAATAAACAAAATGACAATAATACATAAATAACAACAGACTACTAGCAGTTAACTGACATGCCAGCTCCAGACTTCAACTAAACTGACTGAAAGATTATGTAACCCGTGTCATGCCAACAACTGTTTTTAGATTAAATGTGTTTAGTTCCGATGCAAAGACCTTATCAGTGACTCAATATTAACGCCAAAATATGCAATCTTTAATGACTTGACAACAGTATCGTAATTATATCCCTTCTTAATAAGTCTATTCAAAGGTTTTGTAAGTTTCTGAGGTGAATACTGACACCTTTGTGCTTTATAAAGAATATTACCATAAAAAATTGGATGTGAAATACCTGAACGTATTAGAAGTCTGTATGTCTATATTTACGAATGATGTCTTTATACCGATGATAAAATTTAGTAAATGTTTTGACTAGTTTGTGATATCGAAAACCCTGGTGTAATAATTTTTCAGTAATACATAAATTTCTCTCGTTAAAATCTAAAACATTGTTACATACACGAGCGAATCGTACAAGTTGAGATATATAAACACCGTAAGATGGTGACAAGGGAACGTCACCATCTAAAAACGGATAATTAACGATAGGAAATGAAAAATCATCCCTTTTATCATAAATTTTAGTATTCAGCTTTCCATTAGTGATATAGATATCAAGATCGAGAAAAGGGCAGTGGTCATTGTTAGTATTAGCTTTATTTAAAGTAAGTTCAACAGGATAAATTTCATTAATATACATACTGAAGTCGTCATTATTGAGAGCCAAAATATCATCCAAATATCTAAAAGTATTATTAAATTTGTTTATCAGATATTGTTTCGATGGGTCTTTGCTTATTTTTGTCATAAATTGTAACTCATAACAATACAAAAACAGGTCCGCAATAAGTGGTGCACAGTTAGTCCCCATTGGAATTCCGATAATCTGACGATATACGGAATCCCCAAAGCGAACAAAAATGTTATCTAGTAAAAATTCAAGGGCATATATAGTATCAAAGCATGTCCAATTAACATAGTTTTTTTGTTTATTGCTACTAAAAAATGACCTAAAAGAGTTTGAACATATATATTCACATTCTGATTTTTGAATGCCCATTTAATTAGGTGTGTGAATTTTTTCTTAATGAAAATGTGAGGCAATGTGTTATACAGGGTAGAAAAATCAAAACTCTGAACAGATTCAAAATCACCAATATAAGCATGCAATTTATCAAGTACTTCCAACGAGTTCTTGACACTCCAAAAGTAATTTATTCCACTATTTTCGAAGGCCTTATTTGAACAATTTATTATCAGGTTTTTAATTGTACCAAGTGTGCTGGTAAGAAGAATAGACAATTTAGTAGTTGAACAATGGCTTGAAGACGAAATAAATCTATATTTGTAAGGGGTTTTGTGTAGCTTCGGAAGCCAATACATAGTTGGGACTTTCATTGTATTTGGCTCTGCTTGTAAAGCGGTGCCTAAAAGATTATGTTTGTTACAGATTTCGTTTTCTGAAAATGGAGTAAGTTGGAATGTTGGTGAATTGGTGATTTCCTTTTTCAGAACCTCAATGTAAAATTTACGTCAAACAATAATAATATTATTAGCAGCTTTATCTGCCGGGACAAAAACAAATTCCATGGCTAGTTCTTTTAGTTTATGTTTGATACGAGAAATAGGTTTATTGTTGTTATTGTTTATAGTAAAATGTTCTTTAAAATGTTGAATACGTATATCAACTATCTTCATTACTGAATTAAAAAAAGAGTCCAAAGATTTTTTGTCAGCTTTTTCCCGTTTTATCCATTTCATACAGTAAGTATGGAGTGAGTCGTGGATGATATTACGACACTCATTCCAATTAATAATTGACGGGGGACGATATTTAGGTCCTTTACTGAGGAATGATTTTAACTCTCGGTCTTGAACGATGTTAAGATCTCCTGTTATAACATGGGAAATGGGTCCATAAATATATTCGGAATTACTGCAATTACATGAAGTAGGTGTATTTTCACTGATATTAACATCTTTACACAATTGACTATAGTTAAACACAAATTTCCGGGTAGATTTCTTGTAAATATAACAAATAAGAGGTAGCTAAGTATTGTCAAAATATCCAGGAATTTGTTCTTTAACAGAATGGTCGTTAAATATACCGGCAATATTTACAAAATCAAAGCCTTTATTGATATACTTAATTTTAATAAAATGTTTTTTATGATCTTCAGGGCGATCAATTTTGGGAAATAATTTAGAATAACAATATGCCATAATAATTTGAACAATTTCATACTTAGGACTGCTATATGAAATTGTGTTGCAATCCTCCAAAATTTTATTTAACTTATTAACCGGTAACGAACAGAGTTTTGTTAACAGATAATGTCTGCCGTTGTTTTTTGAAATAGAAATTAGGTCCGAAATATTGGTATGATTGGCCCGAAATTGTCTTTGATTGCGATTTGTTCTACGACCGTGAGAACGTTTTTTACGAACAGTTTTAGAAACTATATCCAAAATGTTAACGGAATTGGTTCTAGATATATTACCAATTCCCATGATATTATCATTTAGACCGAGAGGGTAAACTGTCTGTAATTTTTTAATCCAATTTAATTCAATTATTTTCCGTGATCGTACAAACTTTGAATGCGATTCACCAGGCTGCTTATTTACTACTTCTAAAGGTTGAACTGCTAAATATTTAAAAGGATGGTTGTGCTTCTTAAGGTGTTGGTAAATGATACTTTTGAATTTATTGGGTCTTTTAAAACGATACAGATGTTCTTGAGTGCGTTTAGATAAATATCGTCCAGTTTCGCCTACGTACTGAATACCACACCCCGGTTTGTTTCATGTGAGTAAATAAATAATACTGTTTGTTCTTCAAGTTATATCAGTTTCAAAATTTAAAGAAAATGTGCGACCATTAAACGTGGACCTTACCGTATTGTTGGTGGAAAGACGGGGACATGTAAGTCATTTTTTGGCATGACACTTATCGATAGAAGGGTAACCACGATTTTTATTGTTAAAAATGTTAGCGATGGTAGTATTTTTAGATAACCGATTCTGAAGATTGAGACGTGTGGATACCCTTTGAACAAGTTTAGTATTTAGTAATTTTCCATTTCTAAGCTTCATAATTGTTTTGTTAGTGAATGATATAATAAAGGAGCAAAGATTGGCGTCCAGAATATGAACCAGCATACAATAATTGAAGTATATAAAATGGATAAATTTGTTCGGCTAAAAATGTCAAACGCTATCAGTATTAAATAGTAGAATGGGGCTGAATATTGAAATACTACTTTTTGATAAATATTCTTAAAGTAATGAATTAGAGCAGTTCTCGCTCGGACACACACTCCATAATCTAGTATATTATAAGAGCATAAACCTGAAGCACGGGGAGGCACTCTACTGCCTCCACACGGCACTAAAGACAAACTCTGTAAAAAATAAAATTGAGAATGGAAATGGGGAATGTGTCAAAGAGACAACAACCCGCCCAAATAAAAAACAACAGCAGAGGGTCACCAACAGGTCTTCAATGTAGCGAGAAATTCCCGCACCCGGAGGCGTCCTTCAGCTGGCCCCTAAACAAATATATACTAGTCCAGTGATAATGAACGCCATACTAATTTCCAAATTGTACACAAGAAACTAAAATTAAAATAATACAAGACTAACAAAGGTCACAGGCTCCTGACTTGGGACAGGCGCAAAAATGCGGCGGGGTTAAACATGTTTGTGAGATCTCAACCCTCCCCCTATACCTCTAACCAATGTAGTTAAGTAAACGCATAACAATACGCACATTAAAATTCAGTTCAAGAGAAATCCGAGTCTGATGTCAGAAGATGTAACCATTACTTCATTTCCCATAAAACTTATGCAAGTTTTAAGACCAATTGAAAATCCTATTCCGATGAATTTTGCTTCTAGGCCATCAACACCTACATATGCACCAGTATCTTGTTGCAATCCTACTTTTATACCTATAGGACCTGCTTTTCCTGATGCAGTTCCGACCCCATCAGTTGCCATTGCAGAAACTCCTGTAAAAGTTGCACCCGCATATGCTCCTGCATTTGGACCTTTTGCTTTTGCTTCGAACATTCTCCATTTTGCGTTGGCATCACCAACACCAGCTTCAGTATACGCCCCTGCTTTAGGAATTCTTTCACTTGGTTTATTTTCCAATCCATAGGCATAAGTCCCGGATCTTGCATATGTAGAATTAGCATTCTCAGTTCCCGGTTGGTCAAAAGTGTCAACCATATCTATGAATCCACTTGGTCCTGATAATCCACACTGTAAAAGCTGCAATTTCAAATTCTTTGCTACATTCGGTTTTAAAACTTTTCTTTTCCAATTTTTTTATTTTATCCTAGGTATATCACTTATCACTGCAATTACCTTTTCTTATTTCGAACCAAACGCCATTATCAACTCCTAAAATTCAAAAGGAATTTTACCAAAGAGTTATTTCAAGTCATATTACTTAGTAAAAATTTACATCATGTGAACAACCTTGAATAAATAAAGGCAACAGTAGTATACCGCTGTTCAAAACTCGTAAATCTATGGACAGAAAAAACAATTGGGGTAACAAACTAAAACTGAGGGAAACGCATGAAATTCAATTGAAACAGTAATAAGTAAACACTGTGTTCCGTTGAATCTGTTATCTCTAATGGTATTTATCGTAGTCAGATAATAGATATTGTTTACATTTTTAGAGTGATATAATGTATTCTAAAACAGTTTAAATCATTGAAGATGAAATACATTTTTGAACTTCATGTGAAAAATTTTAGTCTGATAGAGATGATCTCTTTGACTTTATTTGCCATAAAATACCTAACTTTACTTTGCTAAACAATCAGCAAAAAAATATTTATTTATTAAGCTGTGAAGACAATCAGGTTCTTAATGCTGTTGGAAAATGTATTCAAGTCAATATGAGTTATATGTATTAATTTCTAATATAAATATATTATATATTACAAAACCAAGGGTGCTATTATTTACATTCTAATTGTATCGTGATTGTGCATGTAAATTCGATGTATCTATGCTAATCAATGTTCTTTTTCCTTATACTTGTATTCTCTATATGCCCTTAATTGGAAATAAGATAAAATATATCTTATCATATCTTATCTTAGTAAAGATCGTTTAACTACATACCAAATATCAATCAAATGTTCAGTGTGAACTTGTTTATAGAAGTTTTCTTTAACTATGTTTGTTTACATTGATTTTACTATGTTATTTTCTGTTTTTAACATATGTTTAATTAGTGTGCAATTTTGATTATCATTAGATACAAGTCACGTTCTAATTTCAGGCTATACTTTGTTCATTAATTTATAATTTAATATACTTTGTTCAGTAATTTATAATTTAACATACTTTGTTCATTAATTTATAATTTAATATACTTTGTTCATTAATTTATCATTTAACATACTTTGTTCATTAATTTATAATTTAATATACTTTGTTCAATAATTTATAATTTAACGTGAGAAGAAGTAAATCAAATGTTGAAATGAAGATTAAGCTCATTGCTGGTCATTTTTGTGCCAACCTTTTAAAAATAATACACAGTCACGTGCACTTTATGTAAATGACATATGACTACTTTTAAGGTAAGGAATGTGTTATCCTTTTCAAATATTATTCTGCAAGTATACCTTATTGAAACCTTTCACCGTAAAATAACTTGAGGATGTTCAATTGTGATTTGTAAGGCTTTCCATGCAATCTTAACTTATTGTTTGTCACAAAAGGCATCCAATAAAAATATCGATGGTCAGATTCTAAGGCAAATAAATTTTAATATTTGGCACGTATTTCAATGACTTGTCATGTTTAACATTGGATTAAATTAGTGGTTGAAATATAGAAGTATTGAACACATGATCAAAACAATTTGGGACAACTAAAGTGCTTGCAAAACAATGATCAGATATAACGCCGAACTCCAAAGTATATTCAAAAAGGGTGAAGTTCATAGAACTTGACATGCAACATCCGATGCTCGACTGTATAGTACAAGGAAAAAAAAAAAACAACGGACATCTTCCTGACATGGAACAATTATGTGTTGAAAAATGGTTGACTAAACCTGAATGTATAGCTAGTTTAAAAACCTCCCACTTATATGACAACTGTTTATGGGACCGTTATTAAGACAAAATTGGTGAGCAACCCAAAAGACTTTATTGGTTAACAACACATTTATCCAGTAGCCAAAACTGTGTAACAATTATTTACAAACAAACAAACAAACACAAGAATGCATTATACAGACGTCAATATCAAAAAGTGTAGTTGGTAGTTCATACAATATTGTAAAAACATAGTTTCATATACACTTTCCCAATAAAGTAGAAATTAGATAAAATATAAATACAAGGATATACAAAATGAATAAAGCGCTATAAAAGCATCATGCGTAAATGGGCAAAACATAGCTAAATACATACTGATGTGTTATCTACAAGGCTAAGAAGGATCATGAAAGATTCAATATCCAGAATTCGAAAGTTCAAAGTTCAAAATTCGAGATTCAATGCATTTATTCAGAGATTCGAAATTCTATATCAAGCGTATTCAATCAGAAGAAATTTTCTGCGTTTATAATCTATTAGTTCAATGAAATATCTTATCACAAAAAAAGCCAATGTTCAAAATGCAGCAATCGCATATATATCCTGCGTATATCAATATTTACCACACAAGACTAAAAGAACTAACGATATTTCGCCGCTCACTGTTACGGATATTTATATATAAAAAAAATAGTTTTAAAATGCGGATTTAAGCAATAAATTTCAAGCCGTTTTAATTGAAAAACACCCATGCAACCATGTCTCCATATTGCATGATAGGACCGGTAGCATTTGAGTGTAAAAGTCAGTTAAAGCTTGGGATGTAGCGTATTTACCTGACGATATCGAAACAAAATCTGAATAATGGTATTGAGTCAAATCTTAACAGGAATTTATGATAATATAAAAAAAAACGACACGGATAAAAGATCAAAGTGTTTACGCTTTAATTAAATCTTTATTTGGGTAACTTGATGCAAGCATAATATATGTAGTGTGTCTTATAATGTAAGAGGCATATAATGATTAACAACTGTATTGTTTTAATGTGTAAACACGTTAATTATGAGCTATGAAAGTCAAAAAATTCGTGCATTTTCTCCGAGCAGGTTTAACAAGATTTCAAACAAATACAATTACTGTTGGGTTAGCATTCATTAGCTGTCACTATCCTATATATTAACAACTGTTTGTTATATCGATAATTTAGAATCTTCATTAAAGCTGGAGCACGAATGTCGTGATAACTAATTCTTTAAATGTGTCATTTGTATGCAAAAGTGACATCCCTATGTACTATGTTTCAATTCCAAAAGTCTATCGAATCGATGCATGTATTGTCTTCCTTGAAGAGGTTCACAAAAGTTAAACAACAAAAATACAAAACTCCGAGGAAATTCAAAACGGTGAGTTTCTAATAAATGGCAAAATCAAAAGCTCAAACATACCAAACGAATGGATAACAACGGTCATATTCCTGTGCCTGACTTGGTACCATCTTCGCTAGCCAAGGGTTACGATCAACTCCCGTTCTCTTCACCCTTGGCGGATTAAGCCAACATTTGTGATGACAATGTTGCGCCATCTATCTGAAGATTAAAGTCACGCCCATTCCGAATACATTATTCTTGACCAATGGTATCACTTTAACTCTTCAATTTGGAGGTAAAAACACGGTAGCGTCTAGATTCTACACACTTGGTAAAGCCGGAAATGAAAATATACTTCAACATTCATGCATTTGTGCATGGAACATACACAGGAACTTCTTTAAGTTGATTAAAAACATTCAAGTTGTCACTTAATGTAGTCGTATGTTTAGGGATGTAAAGACTTGGTGCACAATAAACACGGGGCAATTGTTTACAAACTCTTTCTACATTTACACGTGATCTCGTTATAGGCGCTTTTTGATTAGATCCAGCGAGTTTCGACTGCAACCAATAAAAATCCTTACCTTGTGTCTCCGAAATTTTAACTCCGCCAAGGGTGAAGAGAACGGGAATGGATCGTAACCCTTGGCTGGCGAAGTTGACTTGGTACATGTAATATCTATAGTTTTATAGCTAGCTAAATTTCTCACTAGTATGACAGTCGCATAAAATTCCATTTCATTGATAACGATGTGTGAACAAAACAAACAGACATAATAGGTAAAAATATCAAAAATAGGGCACAGCATGCAACGTTGTGTTATATTCTAAATCACCGTAAAACAATTACATATGTCAACAAAAAGGCATATTTACCAATACACTTGCCCTGATTGACCTTTCCCTTGAAAACCGATAAGGCGAAAGTTTGTTTTGTGAACATGATCCTATGGTAATGCTTATGTTTTTCTACTGTTGTCTCATGCTCATCAACCCAAAATGCATACATGTAATACCAATATTAAAATACAAATGTATAAATATAAAAACATGTCCACATTTGGTACTTATGGGTGGGAGAGGGGGGAACTTATCAAGAACCTCATCAACCCAAACAACAGGCAATATGTATTGCCTGACCAAACATAGCCCTTAAACCAACCACCACTTGGCTATTGAAAGAATGAGGATGTATCACATGTACTTCCGCCAAAGATATCAATCAATGAGGTTATAAACATATCCTCAGTGATTGATATAATTTTGCATCCAGTTCATGTTAAGTTATGGGCATATAAAACTCCATAGTTCATACAGCATATTTGCAGGCCAATCTCAAATTACACCACTAGTAAGGCTTTCCCTTAAGGAATAGTATTCCCAATATTCAAAACAAAAATATCTTCAACACTTTTATTAAATATTATTCCTTAATTACTTTAAAACACTACTAAACATTTAAAGATACATGTACACAGTTCTTGTTAAAGAGTTCATATAAATTGAATAAATTCTCATGAATTTAACCACATACAGACTTTTAAAACTCTAGAGGAAAGAACCGACGCTCCCAAGGCTAGTATTTTTAATTCAATGTTGCCAAGGCAAATGTAAAATTCATAAAAATGACCACCTAGGTCTATTGCCACCAAGGCATATATAAATGACCACCTAGGTATATTGCCACCAAGGCATGTATAAATCACCACCAAGGTCTTAAAGCCACCAAGGCTATATTGCCACCAAGGCAAATGTAAGTAAAAGTTACAGAATATAGTTACTTTGCCGACAACACGTGGAGCACGACCTTCCCACAGCTTGGATATTGAAAGAATGAAGATGTATCACATGTACTTCCGCCAAAGATATCAACCAATGAGGTTATGCTACCTAATGTCTTTATATGGTAAATATGAAACAAAAACCGTACATATGATACAAAAAACAGATGTAACAAAATATATTATGAACCCTAATATTACAATTTTCGGCTGGACCTGTGGGCCTCAGTTGGTGACCCCAAACCACCGCTTCGTCTGTCTCCGAGATCTATTAACGACCCGGAAATGATATCGATTTCATACAACGTTAAATTCCTGTCAAAATCAAATCTACTTCCACTGTCTGTTTCAAGACTTCAAGTTAACCAAATCATTAGCATACAGTCGTGTCTGGTTAATCCGCCCCTTTACTAAGTACGTCCCTTCCGTAAATATTTCATCTGCTATGAAGAAAACATGCAATTTAAAAAAAATTGGAAAGCCAAAATAACAAATATAAAAGGGTTTGATTTCTTTAACTTCCTGTATCTTAAACAAATATCTATGGGAATTTGACACACGCTTTCTGTATCTGTGTGGGTTTTTTTTTCGATTTGAATTAAAAGAAGAAATAAAATGAATTGACTATGAAATAAAATTGTGGGTTGTTTTAAAACAAACACATGATTTGCCAACCTATTTTGACAAAACATGTGACCCAATCTCATCAATATAAGAAAATGAGGTCGGGCATACCAAATCTATTTGTTTTTCCATTTCGTTGTATTAAAGTAGTGAGCGTTAATCAACTCTTTACTCCATCCCAAATAGCACTGGATATTTGGGGCGAACACATGTCAATCGTGAGTTGAGAAACCGACCCACCGTATCGGTCAACCAAATTCATGATGCTGACGGTAAATTATGTAGTGTCAATTTCAATCGTTCTTCCTTATAACCTTGTCGGAGCAGTTTTTTTGTCCAAGGAGGCACACCCTATTAATGAAGTTCGTATAGATGGAGCATTACATTTTAATTGATCTACTAGTATGTAGATCAGAGGATATGTTTAAGGGGTTCATGCGATTCTATCAGTTTTCGTTTGTTATCTTCATCTGTTTTTTTAATAACTCTATGAAATTTGAATATCAGTAATCTACTGTTGCTTTGATATGAGACACTTATGCAAATACCACTAGTCAGAAAACACAAGATAAGTTAATGCAGACAGAAAAAACAATGTCAAATGGGTACCTGGTTCACACAAATAAAAGCAATACTGGCGAACACTTTATCATATAAATATAACTGATAAATATTCTTGCAGTAAGGATGCATTTTATAGGTACTAGACGAATCATTTTAATTGAATGCCTACATATGTACTTATGAAAACTATAATTTGCAAGTCATGACAAAAATGTAACACTAGGTGAGAAATGTAATGTTTTGTTTTATTTAAAAAAAAAAGCACATTGGTGTCAAAACAATCTGAAATTTAAAAAGATGTCGGCTTTCCTTAGATGCAGAAAGGTAGATTGAGAATCTTAAGCTGGTTGTCATCCAACCGAAACTATTGATACACATACTTGCATTGTAAAGCTTAAAAGGCGATATCAAATGATGAGATTTAAAAACTGACTTATTTAAACTTTCAACAGTTTCGAAAATTCCTTGTTAGAAATACATTATGCTAACCATATGACCAAATAACAGGATTCAATTGGCAAACAAGATAAACAATAACGCATGGATCGCTATCTTACAGATATATAAATGATAAACATGCAGTACTTGGAATAGCCGAAACTGAGTAGGAAAGCAACCGCTAAATTTTTAAAAAGAATTGACA
The DNA here is from genome assembly GCF_965363235.1 of Mytilus galloprovincialis. Classification (NCBI taxonomy): domain Eukaryota; kingdom Metazoa; phylum Mollusca; class Bivalvia; order Mytilida; family Mytilidae; genus Mytilus; species Mytilus galloprovincialis. Next base: position 61,922,904 of record NC_134847.1, read on the forward strand.
ATTGTAAGTTTCAAAACAACATTTAAAATCAAAATTAAAAAAGAAAACAATGTAAAGATTTACTAAAACAACAACAACAACAAAAATTACAAAAGCGTTACAACTTATTTCATTCTAATCATGTCAATATCAAAGAACTGGTAAACGGACGTTTGATACCTGTTATTGTGTTTACCTGACTTACATATATCACTAGTAAGTGTTTACAATCCTAACGAGAGTAGTAGTATCTTCTTTTATGAAGCACGAATACACATAAAAAATAAATGATCAGTTGGCGTTACATGTATAATGTATTATACGACTGTCATACCAGTGAGAGCTAGCTTAAAGCCAGGTTAAATCAACAATATTTTACATATGAAATAGCCTGTACCAAGTTCGGACTATGACAGTTGTTATCCAATCTTTTGATGTGTTTGAACTTTTGGTTTTGCCATTTGATTCGGGACTTTCCGTTTAGAATTTACCACGGAGTTCGGTATTTTTGACATTTTAATTTTTATTATTTAGAATATGTAGAAGAGAGGTTACGCACTCTGTTGCTAACATTATACACAAAAATCGGAAGATGTAATGTGATTGCCTATGGGGAGGCTACCGTCGTGTTTAAATTGAAATTATGTTTTTATATTTTTAATTTAACAGTATGAATAATGATACATACTAGAGTCTACATTTCAAAAACAGCACTATATCAATGTATTGCTAATTCTTATGTAAGATAATGGAACAAATTCATTTCACATACCGTTTAAAACTAACGTGTTAAGGACAGCACTTGCATTGCTGTTTTTTGTTTTAGAGATATGACTAAGCTAGTAGATTGCAGTAAATTCCCATATCTCAAATAAAAATTCAGGACAATCCCTAGCAACGGATTGAGCGGAAAGATTGTTAATACAGCAGTAAAAAGTAAGTTTTAATTTTAGCAAATTTTACAACAATGTTTTTCTTTTTACTATTAGTTTAGTATAGAAAATATTAAGGTTAGAATTAATAAAAGATTCATTTACAGAACAGGAACGTATGTCTGGCGTACAAAATGGTAATATTGGTATTTATGATAAGTCTATCTTTATTTATTTTGAACAGACTACACATGTGAGTACTCTTCCATCTATGAAGGGTGGACAAGGCATGGCTTCATTACATTTGGAATGTACCGGATTTAAAATAGGTTTTTCCGACCAGCTCGTAGCTTTCTTTCGTCGCTCAGGAACTTCATCAATGCAGATATATTCGGATCCTGATTTGAATTTAGGATTTCCACCAAGTAGATATCCATTGTATTCCTTTTCCCAGTCACTTGTGCATTCTTTTCGTCCCGGAATCATGATAACAGACGTTTTATATCTAGCCCTACAAACAGTACATGGAATACCATATAGCGTATATTTTGAATGATCTAGTGCGGTATTAGGTGTATCCATTTGATGTATACTGTATATGGTTCCACTAAGCCACGGGTGATTATCTACTTTCTTGTTGTTAATGGCATACTGGGGCTGTGTTGGTACGCATAGCATGTTCACTTGAGAACCACTGTCAGTATGAGACGCACCACCAACAAAACCTGTTTAAATAATATTTATGTATAGTTATAACACACAGACCTTCTATTTCATATCAAGTCATTGTTTCAAATTTTATACATTGTGATAAGGGACATTAATCCCAAAAATATGGCCTCATCGAACATATTCTTTTTTTACGAGGTGATAAATAATATATGTTAAAATTCCAGAATTCATTCATTGAAAAAAATGCGTAGTAACGACTTATAGAGTGATAACTGTACGGAGAAAATATGCCAGTTAACCAAGTAGCACAAATAAATTGTCTCATTTATGTCTACCCCAAATCTCTCATTTTCTTTATTTGCATCAGATAATTATAATAATTCATTTAACTCCTTTGATAAAACACAATAACGAACCACTATATACGATTTCTGTTTTGTCTCCAGAACACTTCGTTCTCCCCCATCTAGTATATGTTGTGCCTGTTTCTGAAATGTAGACAGTATTCTATTAATTAAAAGAAAGTAAAAAATAGTCCACCAAAGACTTATTAGGAACAAATAGGAGGAAACGTCATGTAGGAAAATACCTATACTCCCTTCAATTGATTTATATATTCATCGGCCACCAACTGACCAACTAATAAAATATTAAAGTTTATTGCTTCAGTGATAGGTTGTTAGTATGAAGTGAGTGCAGGGAAATTACAAACAAATGTCTACCATACAACTACAGTTATTTGATGTCTGTGTAAAGAAATTAAATAAGATAGTCACCTATTATGATATAATGCACTGGTTTAAAAAGGTCTGATCCCTTTCACATGAAAAAACTTCTATCCTAATGACATTATAACTGACTAGTTCTTATAACTGTTTGGTTATTCAATAATTTCTAAAATAGTTTTTAAATTTTACCTTCGCTTTTAGTTCTTGTTTGTTTAACTCCTGAACAAATAGCATCAAACAGTTTGGCTTTAACAGCATGATTCTCACATTGTTCCTTGTTTCCATATACTTCTTGCCCGAGAACCACCAAAAACACAAACACAATAACCATCTCTCTTGCAGTAACTTTGCCAATTTGACACTTTGATTTCGTGCATTGTATATACTAACTGATATTTAATACATTTTTTAACATGAGTATCATATTACTGAAGTACCTACAGCTGTTCACGCTTTCATCACTGTACATATTTTTTTTAATTTGATGTTTATTTAATCTATTATTGTCTATGTTCTCAGTTTATCAAATAAAAACATTCTTTAATGGAATGAAAGGCAAATACTAGTAAATAAGATTAGATGAAACGTTTGATGTTGAACTTTTCCTATGTTTTTGCTTTTGGTAATGCATGGATCAATTGTGTTTGAAGATGCAAAGCAAATTTTAATTGAAAATGGTTAAAGTGCATAAACAATTAACCATTTATAGATATTTACATGTTGAATTTGAATTTTGTTTCACTACTGTAAATTCAGAAAATATTGCAATGATTGGCGAATTGAATTTTAAACCTGATGCCTTTTGTTATCTACTAATAGAGCATTTGCATTATTCACGTATCAGGATACGTGCATGGATCGACGTAAACGTATCCACCAGATTTGTTTACAATAATGTTTTAACCCCGATCTCAAAAAAAAATTAAATCCATTAAATAATATTTTCATCGGGACCAACTTGACTTAATTTGTCCTTTCCTCATATTCGTGTTATACGATACGTCGATACGGATACGCCAGCAAATACTTGATTAATGCAAATGCTCTAATAGTGTGTTTCTTTGTCTAATACGTTCTCCTATTTATTTGTATTGTAGTCCTGTAATATAATGTTGTCATTTCAATGTTATATTTAACATTGCCATTAAGGTGCGAGATTTGGCATGCCACAAAAGCAGGTTCAACCCACCATTTTTATCTTTAAAAATGTCCTGTACCAAGTCAGGAAAATGGCCATTGTTATATTATAGTTCGTTTCTGTGTGTTTAACATTTTAACGTTGTGTTTCTGTTGTGTCGTTTGCTTTCTCTTATATTTGAGTGTGAATTCACATTACTATAAGACGTGTCATGGTACTTTTCTATCCCAAATTCATGTATTTGGTTTTGATGTTATATTTGTTATTCTCATCGGATTTTGTCTAATGCATAGTCCGTTTCTGTGTATGTTACATTTTAATGTTGTGTCGTTGTTCTCCTCTTTTATTTAATGCGGTACCCTCAGTTTGTTACCCTAATTTTGTTTTTTGTCCATAGATTTACGAGTTTTGAACAGCGGTTTACTAATGTTGCCTTTATTTATTATTGCGAAAAATGCAACAGGGTTATAATTGCAATAATTTAAACTCGCATTTGGAATTTTTAATATGAACTAAACAGGAATATCTCAATATTGCAAAAACTTAAATCGCATGTAAGCCTAAAATTACAACATCGCAATAATAAATGCAAGCAAAAATTTCTGAATTTACTGTATTTTAAAGTGATGCATGAATATTTCTTGTACACCTATGTCTCTGAGGTTTAATAATAAAGTATTGTCTATTGAAAAAGATAGGAATGTTTTAATGTCTGTTGGTAATTAATCTGTGCATTCTTTTATTTAAAAGTGATTATTTTTAAGATTTTAGTTGATCACACTCTTTAATTAAAATTTTAATAACTCTGAAAATTGGGTCGTTTACAAAATTTTTTATAATGCAACATTCTTAGTAGGATTCATATTAGGATTGGTTTCAACAAAATGACGTAGGTTTTCTTGTAATCTTGGTATGATAATATATATAAAGTATAACTGTTCTATATCCCATCTTATCTGGTGTATGGAATCCATTTGGAATTTTAAAATCTCAAGTCTACCTAGGTTATAACATATTTCAATAAAAATGAACAGAAAAAGTTTTTATTAATGCCCGCGTCACACTGTCCCGATTTTTATATACGATTGACAACCGAATGCGAAAATTGTTCGTACGAAGTTGGTCCCGATCTCGTTTAAATACTTAAAAGTGACCGAAGCAAGTACGATGAATAACGAAGTCTATACGATGGTGCTGAAAATATATACGATAGCAAAAGATGGACACACGAAGGTTAACCGAAGACCGGTATTTAAGCTTCATATCTCAGCCGAAGCCTATACGATTGATCACGAAGGCTACACGATGGATTACGAAGGCTACACGGTGGATTACGATGATGGCGGGATGACCATACGATGTCTAAACGACGTCGTGTACAGCTTACGATGCAAGGTCACAGTGGCAGTTGTAATACAAGGCAATGTCACCCGTGTGGACACTCTAAAACCAATATGCTTCAAAAGATTTTAACCACGTTTGGTATATTGTTCCTCCTTGTAATGATCTGAAATTTTTTACGTTCAAGGCCAAAGGTCAAGGTCATGCAGATGGACTTGTTTTTTCTCCTTGAAATAGCTAATACACAGGCAATTGGTTGCTCTTTTTAACCTGCTGGTTCTTAAGACAATATTAAAGGTATTTCCAGTTACTGAATGTTTTGGTTGATTTCTAAAAAAAAAGTTTATGTATCAAATATGCATATTCAATTTACCATTTTCTGCATGTGTCATATACAAATATAGTGTCCATATTTGTCCCCAATATGTTACATACGAGGGGATGCCACGCTCGGCATTGCCTAGTTTGAACTGTAAAATGTGTGCACTAGTCTGAATAATCACCCATAATTATGCCCATGTTTACTGATCTATCTTAAAGGTAAGGTAATGGGTTCGTTGATCCCTTTTATTCAAAAAGAGCTCTTTCCAGAAGAATATCATAATAATATAGACAAAAGGAAGGATGTGGGGAAAGCAACAAATGCAGCAAAATATGACATATAGAAAACGAAATGGTTATGGATACATTCGTGTGACAACAACTCAGACAATACATAAAAAATCAGAATAATGAAGAAAAAGTTGGTTTCCCTATATACGTGTACCTGCAGTGTTGGTGTACAATGCGCGTTTATGATTTCATTATGTTACTTGATATAAAAAATTGACAAAAAATAATATTTTACTTGTAAAAGTAAATCCTGAGCCTGTAATAGCTACTCTTTGTGTTCCATTTGAATTAATAGAAACAACGCGCTGTCGCCTTTCTTGTTCTCATAGAATCATATGATATGAGCTCCATGTTTTGTGAACGGGATTCTTAATTGTCATATTAGACTGACCAGTGCATATCGCGCATGGCACTTTAAATGTATTTTAGCGCAAAAATTAACTTTACATTTAGCTGGATTTATTGCCGTCGTACTTCCATCTTGTCGCCTTCGTACTTTTATTCGATGGCAACACGACGGGATTACGAAGTCTTCACGAAGTCGTGTTGCCATCGTAAGACCTTCGGGTAGCTTCGTGATTCATTCGTGTAGACATCGTAATGTCAAAACTGCCCGATGGAAACGATGGAAACACGAATGCAATACGATGTTCAAAGATGCATTCCCGGTGACATTACGATGGTGAGGATGGTGATACGAACTCAATACGAACCCTCAACATCGGACGCACCTTCGGGGATTTTTTAACATGTTAAAAAATTTAGAACCCTTCCCGAAGTTGTCCCCGAAGGCTAGAAAATGTGACCGATGGTTAAAGATGGTTAAAGATGGCACTACGAATAGCCCGATCTGAATACGATCAGTCCCGATTTTGAAAATTTCCATAATCATGTTGCCATCGGCGTAAAAATCGGGACAGTGTGACGCGGGCATAAAGAAAAATGTTTTAAGCAACTTGATTTTTATGCAAATACTGTTTTAATACTATTTAACAAGACCTATGTATACACAGAACAATAACTGTTCTACCATGCATAAATTGATTTATTGTCAGCTCATATCCAAAACCCATTACAGAATGTTTTGTTTTCCATGACCCTAGCAAGTACTGTAAATTCAGAAATTTTTGCAATGTTACAACTGGAAAGGTTTTTCAAAAAAAAAAAATTGCATTTAAAATTTTGAAGCATCATTTGTCTGCAGCATTCTATGTAATTGTAATTACTTTCTGAATTAGCAGTAATTTTATGCATTCCATTTGATTTTTTAATTAACTTTCCCCTATTATTCCTTTAACCTAACATTCCATAATTGCTGTATTATTGCTTGTTATGACCTTATTGATGAATATTGTTTCTTTGTATTTTTACAATGATCTCATTTGAATTATGTACAACATATCATGATAATAAACAGAGAACATTAAACATTTCATTCAGTTATCTCCTCTTGTTTTATTTCACTGTATGTATTATAGCAATTGCTCAAACAGATTACCAAAAAGTAAAATAACAAACATATGGAACTCGAAGGAAAATTCAAAACGGAAATTCCCTTATCAAAAGACAAAATCAAAAGCTTAAACACATTAAACCAATGGATAACAACTGTCAAATTCCTGCCTTGTTATAGGCTTTTTCTTATACAGAAAATGAAGGTTTTATAGCTAGCTAAACAATTCACTTATATGACAGTTGCATCACATTCCATTATATTGACAACGATGTGTGAATAAAACATACGACATAATACATAATTGGCAAAAAAGTCAAAAATATGGGCACATCAGTGAACATTGTGTTCTAATATTATTCACTATAAAAACAAATATGTCAACAAAGAAAAACAAAAAGACATAAAGACAAAGCAAATTACATAAATGAAAGACTGCAAAACCTTACCATAGCACAATAATACAATGACAGGATTTTTTAGTAACGAGCCATGTCAAATGGATATCTGAAAACAGACTAAACAGTAAAAGTAATAATTAACCAATAAAAATAAAGGAACACTTTACCACATTATTAAGGTTCATGTGGACCATTTGGCTTAAATGTCACCTCCGAATATACTCCTAGTACAGAAAAACCTGTACATCTGGAAAAGTTTTAAGGCATAGCACGCCCTAGATAAATAAATTTTAGATATGTTTTATATTTTAGAAAAATTAAAACTTAACAGGATTTTGTTGTGCACTTTTTTTTTTTAGTCGGCAATGTATAGTAGTTTGTTCGGAATTTTGTGAAGCTTAGGTATCCAATACAAACAAGGTAATTTGAAGACCTGTTGGTGACCTTCTGCTGTTGTCTGTTCTATGGTCTGGTTGTTGTCTTTTTGACACTTTCCCCATTTCCATTCTCAATTTTAAGGTAAGTCTTCCGATTTTCTTTAAATATAATGTTCATTGAAGCCTTGAAGGACATATGATTCGCCCAAATCTCATCCTTGTATTGATTAACCGTTTGGCGATTTTCTCTAGTATTATTTCCTCTGCTAAGATTGCCTATAGAGTCTTGAAAAGTGTCTGCATTAATTGGATTTTTGTACATTATTTTATAATTATTTCTTTTTTGCATAAAAACTCTTCACAAGGTAACCGGTAATACAATTTTTTTTTAATAGTCTCTTTGCATCGTCCGTCTGTCAGTAAGTTGCTTAAGAGACTATTGCATAACAACTTTTACACTATTTTTTTTCTTTTTTGTTAGCGTTTTACTTAGAAAATACAAAAATATGTGTAAAATATGTTTTAATATTAATTCACAAGACCTATACGGAACGATTATTTCTCTAATTTATTTAAGTGTCAACTCATTTTCTTAGCCTTTCACAGAACTATCTGTTTATCATAGCCAAAGCATGAACTGTTACTTCAGATTTTGACACCCAATTTATGAGTTTGACTGTCCCTCTGGTATCTTTCGTTCCTCTTTTATGGGCATTATGTTTTCTTGTCTGTGCGTCCGTTCGCCTGTTCGTCATTTCGTTCGTTCGACCGTCGTCTGTCCCACTTCAGGTTAAAATTTTCTGTCAAGGTAGTTTTTGATGAAGTTGAAGTCCTATCAACTAGAAACTTCGTACACATGTTTGTTATGATATAATCTTTCTCATTTTAAAGCCAAATTAGAGTTTTGACCTCATTTTCACGGTCCAGTGAATACAGAAAATAATAGTGCGATTAGGGCATCCGTGTACTATGGACATATTCTTGTTTTTAATGTTTTCATTTTATAAAAAAATTTGACGGGATAAATTTCTCAAAAATAAAAATTCACATTTAATATATCCAAGGATTCCTTTGGAAAGATTGGAACCTTTCTGAGATACTATAATGATATTTGTTTTATAAATTGATTTCCTTCTGTTAAAAAAATAAATAATATTGTCTAAATAAATTTGCATAACTTCTTTAAATTACACATAATTGGCGAAATTTTACACCCGCGAAAATAATCCACTATACGGTATCAGAAGCTAGTTCAAACACGCTATATGTTCATATGTGTGGTCGAAGTCAAAAACCTCCTTAGTGATGGACTTTTACTTAAGTGTATGAGACTTAATACTTTCTTTTGCAGATAGTATGTATAAATAAAGGCAACAGTAGTATACCGGTGTAAAACAGTCATAAATCGTTAGAGAAAAAACAAATCCGTGTGCGAACAAAACAAATGAACATAATGAGTAAACATATCAAAAATAGGGGTACAGCAGTCAACATTGTGTTATAATCTTAATTACTATATACAATGTACAAATATGTCAACAACGGAAAACAAAACTACATATAGGCACAGCACATTAGCAAAAACGAAAGACAAGAATAAAAAAGAATTTGACATTAAAAAAACTGATAACAATTATATATGTATATAAATTTGGTGTCACGATATCTCAGTGACATGGGTTCGAATCCCGGCGAGGGAGGAACAAAAAAATTACGAAAGCAAATTTACAGATTTGTCATTGTTAGGTTGATGTTTAGACGATATGTATATACAGAATGTACACAGCCATGTATCACCATCACTGCTGGTGATCCGATGGATAAATCTGTTGTAGAGTTATCACTGGTTCAGACGTACTTATATATATGTATACATATATATATAAAGTGCATAGAAAATCAACCTAACGATATATATAGTCTGTTCGAAGGAAACTTTAAAGCTGAATGATATACATTGTATTTGTCAATGGATAATAATTCAATACCGTAATGTATTTGCATGATTTAAACTAATCGACTATTCATAGATGAAAAACGTCTGCTACGATAGAATGTGAATAAATTGAACTATCGTTGATGCATGTCGATCTGTTTCAATTTTCTGTTTAAACATCAGGTCAGGTAATGTGTGGAAAAAGTTGCAGTAATATTTATATTTAGAATTAATGATTTAGTAGGCAAGGAGACTATACTATACAACAAATACTACTAGGTGGAATTGTCATCACTGGAGTCTCATCGCCGGAAAAAGTAAGAACTGGCAACATTTTCATATATTAGTTATACAATCAATACTTTCTTTGTTTTTATACGAAGTGTTATCAATAATCACCAGTAAATGCCAGTTTGGACATGTCCTGATATTAGGTGATTTCTCCATAAAGTTTGCATTTTATTATGATGTGTACGCATTATTTTTTTAAAACCTAAATCATTCCTTTTTAAACCGAACATTTATACCATAAATATTCAATATGAGTAAAAAGGTCAAATAACAAAAATTACCGAACTCTGAGGAAAATTCTAAATGGAAAGTCCCTAAAAAAATTGCAAAATTAAAAGCTCAAAACGATCAAACGAGTGGATAACAACTGTCGTATTCGTGACTTGGCACCGGCGTTTTCTTATGAAGAAAATGGTGGGTAAAACCTGATTTATAGCTAGCGAAAACTCTCACTTGGAGGACATTTGCATAAGATTCCATTATATTGACCACGAAATGTGAACAAAACAAACAGACATAACGAGTGAGAAAGCCAAAAATTGGGGTACAGCTGTTAACATTGTGTTATAATCTTAGCCACAATAAAAAAAAAACAACAGTGTCAACAAAGAAAACAAAAAAGGCTTATAGACAAAGCACATTAGCAAAATCGAAAGACAAACTTACAAACAAATTACCATTACACAATTACACAATGACGGGATGTATAAGTACTGAGTCAAGTCAAATGGATATTAAAGTTAGCTGAGTCATAACTATAGAAAAAAAAACATTATCCATCAATACATTGGAATGACATTAACGGGAATATTTTAACTGCATTGGATGCGCATTTTGCCCATAAATGACTGTCCATCGATGGTTAACTCCAAAATATTTGAAAATCCCAAGCGTGTTTAAAAGATACCCCCAAACACGTATACCAAAAGCTGTGACAAGTATCAGAGATTTGTACGAGAGTGATATTATCCTTAATTTTAAAATATTTACATTTATATTTATATAAACAAGTTTGAACTCAGTTCTCATTCTTTTATATTTGTCCCTCGTATAATTTGATAACAATTCCATACTAAGTATTATTCAATGCCATATCAAGAACAGACAGAATTGTTGCTATAACTCATTATAGTCCACCACAACTGTGATATTTTTTTTTAACTTAAACTGGAAATAGAGAAAAAAAATTAAGAAAACATAGTGTGTTTTCATGCGTTCGAAAAAATGCATTTTTATTTCCTGTAATATAACTGAAAAAAATGATTCTAAATAAACTCATATTCGTATTCAAAGCTTAAAGTTGTTGAAGACATTCCTACATTTGTTTTACAATCGTCATGGTTTCAATTAGCAATACATATATTGTCAGGAAAATGACATGTTGCTGATAAAAGAAATTTTATTTTGATTGATATAAAGCTAATAGGATCACCGACATACTTTTTCGATTATTAATCAAAATGTTACTTAGTTGGTAGTGAATAAAAATCGCCTGACATTGTTGATACGTTTATTTAAATTATAAGGCAAATTAAACCTCATATACAACCAGATTGTCTCTATATTTATAGTTTTAAAGATGGTAGACGATTTTTGTATATTGTTTTGCTATATACTTGGAGACTCTGAGTGTTGATTCACTCAAAACTTCAAATCACTTTTCTATATTCTAAAAATCATAAAAAGTATCAACAAAGTTAAGTTAAGTTTAAGCTATTAAAGTAGATTTTCGGGAGGCGACCGTTTGTAAAATTAAAAGAGTGAATATAGATTTATTTCGTCTTCAAGCCATTGATCCCGTGACTACTCAACTGTTTATTCTACTTTATAATACACTTGGTACAATCAATGGCCAGGGACCGTATGCATAAAACATCTTAACTTAAGTATTCCTTAAACTTAGATTTCACCAAGAATTTCCTTAGTTAAGTAAAAAATGGTATGCCTAAACTTACTTAAGTATTCACTTAACTAATATTCACTTAACTAAGTAATACTTAAATCGGAACCTTTCTCTAGTTACCCGTTACTGCCCTTGAACATTTACCAGATACATTTCTGTTTGCTATAGAGATTCCGTATGTCGTCAATTTATCTTTATTCCAATGGAAAATACCTGTGCACTGCTTACTGCAGACATGGTTTTGTATTAATATGAGTTACAATTTATGATTAAAATCAGAAAGGACCCATCGAACCAAGAAAACAATTTAAAAACGCTTTTAGATTTTCAATTGATATGTTGGCTCTCAATAAAGACGACTTCAATATATATCCTGCTAAGCTGAGTTTGAAAAAAAGTGATATTGACAATAAACACTGCCCTTTTCTGGATCTTGATATCTATATCTGTAACGGAAAGCTTAATGCCTACTGTTCAGGCATTTCACATCTAATCTTCTATGGTAATATTCTTTACAGTACACAAAATTGTCGGCATAACTTTCTGAAGCTAACTAAACCTTTAAACCTTATCAGAAGGAAAATAGTTAAGATACTGTTGTCAGGTCACAAAAGATGGAATATGTTGGTATTAATATTGATTCACTCATAGGGTCTTTGCATCAGAAATAACCACATTTATTCTAAAACAAATTGTTAGTAAGATACGGGTTATGTTTTTCTCAAATATGTTATGATGATATGATGCTAAACCCTTAACAAGATTGACAAGGCTTGATTTTCATAAGATGAAAACATAATCTTGCAATAAGTTTAATTGAGGCCTGGATCTGGCACGACAGTAACTGCTAGTAGTCCTTTAATTGTTAATTAATGTATCATTGTCATTTTGTTTAGTTTCTTTTGTTACCTCTTCTGGCATCGAACTCGGACTCCTTTTAATCTGACATTGACAATGTGTGTTTGTTTATTCTATATTTGCTAGAGAGGTATTGATTAATTTGATCATAAAACAGACCTGTTTTATACCCGTCGAATTGTTGCGCTTGTCCTAATTCAAGAGCCTCTAGCCTTTGTAAGTCGTGTATGTTTTTTAATTTTAGTTCACTGATATGTTTTTAGTTTTAGTGTGAAACTAGTACAGATATTTGTTTAGGGGCCAGTTAAAGCCCACCTCTGGATGCTGCATTTTCTCGCTGTAATGAAGATCCATAGGTGGACTTTTGGCTATTGTCTGCTTTCATCGGGTTTCATCTGTCCAGCTTAAGTTAGTGTTAATTTTAAAAGGAAATCTTTAACCGTAACAACAAAGGTTATTGTCACTTATTTAAAGGATAGGATAGTGATAATGATTATTGCCTATTTATCTTTGGATTGATTGTTCATTGCTTCGTACCTTATTTGTTTTGTTTGTTTTTGTTTTTAAACTTTTTCGGTTTGGGCATCAATGATGACTCATTTGTAGCCCAAACGCACGTCTGACGTACAACATTTAAATCTTGGGTAACTATGATAAGTATATTTAAATGACAGACAACAAACCCAATTCATTAACTAGAATTCAAAGAATAAAAGGGGAAAAAATGTCATTTAACTAGTTGTTTCTGTGTTGTCATGAATTATTATTGATATGGTTTAAATTATAAATTAACTTTTACAAAACTTTGAATTTTCGATATATTATTTCTTTTCTTTTCTTCCCCAGGAATGGATTATCTTTTTTTCAGGTGTTTGGCAAATTCTTTAGTTAGGAAATATATCCTAATAATTCTTAGACTTCGTACTTTATATGAATACATTTTTCTATCGAGCGTCAATAATGTTTTTCAGAAGACAAAACGCACGTCGGACTTACAAAAATTTAAGCTTGGTATCTATGGTGGGTTTATCTTCGGTGTTCATATTGATTTTAAGCAACAGCAAACAAAAATGATTTAGAAATTAAAAGGTACACGGAATCTAAAGTAATGTGAATATCTTCCTCTCATATTTTAGAAATTGAGATTTCTTTATATACCTTTAGATGTTTTGCGGAAACATATAAATTATCATACTCTGAAATTTAAGGGGGCTTGCGAGTACAAAAATTTCAGCAAAAAATAAAAAAATTGTTTTTTCATTACAAATTTTATTTATTACACTTTAAGTTATTACTTTATGATATGGTACAAAAAAATACCTAAACAAATCGATTCGGTTTGGCCATATATGACTTTTAATATGTTTATATCATTGAAAAAGCTCCAAACTATCTCCCTTTGGTGAAAAAAATGCCATTTTTGGGCATAGAATTAAAATATAATTTTTAACTCATCGGTGATCTAATTGTTTTCAAATAAGCTGTACGTAAACTAAATAATTGTAAAACTAAAGCGATTTCTGTAATTTAGTTCTTATTTTATTTTGCTATTACCTCTATTTCTCCTATTAGTTCAATAGAAAAAAATGGACATTAACAAAAATGTATGCTTCTTTCGGAGACAGATTGTGAGCTTAAATGAACGGTAACTCCATATTTTTTATTTCATTTTTCCATTAAGTATATGATAAAGTTCATTTATATAAAAATATAGCGAAATCCTATATTTGAAAAGAAATGATTTATACCCGCGAGACCCCTTATCAGAGTATTTATTGTGAAAATATCAAAGTTTTCCTGATAAAGGATGAACAATAAAAAAATAAGGAGATCTGGTATTATACCCAGTGTAAGCAATTATATTAACAATGAGAAAGTATCCTCATACCGTTAAGTTGCTGTAAAAGGCAACGACATGAGACAATTCACTTCAATTTATTTACAACAAATCAATTTACGAAAAAAAAATATGTCAGACATAAACAAACATCAACCAAAGAACAATATGCTCCTGACTTGGAGCATACACATACAGAATGAGGCGGTTTTACACTGTTTTGCTGAGTACAAGAGAACAAAAATTTCTTTTTAACAAAACTTGTTACCATAGTAACATATCCGTCGTCATCAATGAAACAGATATTCCATATATCACAAACTTAATACTGACGTATTTTTTTAATTTAAGAAATTTACCTGTGACGTCACTTTTTGTGGTGTTGAAACATTCGTGTGACACACAGTGTCATTCATAATTCTTTCGTGTTGTACTTGCTAACCGTCGTATATTAATTTTAGGTGTTCATTATAATTCCGAGATTTACATACTTTAATGTACTAATAATATTATCTATTTATGTATTTCTCTGTATTGAGTGTTCTTGCATTTATTTTTCCTGTATTATTGTTGCGTAATGATGTCATTTTAACGGTATATTTAACATTGCCATATAGTTCCAGGTTCTACTAGTCATAAAACAAACACAATCCACCATTTTTTTTTTTGACATTATTTTGATCTCAAAGCAAAATGTATAGATTCAGTGTAAGACTTAAGTGTCTTGGCAAAATGCTTGGGACAACATCAAAAGATCAATATGCATGATAAAGCAAAAATGTAATTCACATAGTTTAGTCTGTGGCTACTGTTTTATGCCCCACCTACGATAGTAGAGGGGCATTATGTTTTCTGGTCTGTGCTTCCGTTCGTTCATCCGTCCGTTCGTTCGTCTGTGCGTCCGTTCAGGTTAAAGTTTTTGGTCAAGGTAGTTTTTGATGAAGCTGAAATCCAATCAACTTGAAACTTAGTACACTTGTTGCGTATGATATGATCTTTCTAATTTTAAAGCCAAATTAGACTTTTGACCCCAATTTCACGGTCCACTGAACATAGAAAATAAAAGGGGGAGTTTCAGGTTAAAGTTTTTGGTCAAGGTAGTTTTTGATGAAGCTGAAGTCCAATCAACTTGAAACTTAGTACACTTGTTGCTTATGATATGATCTTTCTAATTTTGAAGCCAAATTAGACTTTTAACCCCAATTTCACGGTTCACTAAACATAGTAAATGAAAGTGGGGGTTTCAGGTTAAAGTTTTTGGTCAAGGTAGTTTTTGATGAAATTGAAGTCCAATCAACTTGAAACTTAGTACATATGTTCCCTATAGTATAAACTTTCTAATTTTAATGCCAAATTATATTATAACACAAATTTTACAGTCCCTGGAACATGGAAAAGGATAGTGCGAGTGGGGCATCCGTGTTCTTTGGACACATTCTTGTTCTTTAAAATCATGATCAAGTTGATTAAAAAATTATTTAATTACAAAAGGAATGTAACACTAACAGAATACAGATAAATAAGAACCATTGATCCCGAAAAATCAAGGGCTGCGTCTAAGGGAGAACAGAACTTGATTCTTGCAAGGCACTCGCTGTGAACACTATATTTGATATGGAGACAAGCGTTTGGTTTTGAAATTTCCTACATGAGGCATTTGCCTTAATTTAGTTACGGCCTTGTTAAATGAAAGTGAGGTGGGAGTTCCTGAGAAAATTTAAATGAAACCAATTTTCAGACATTTCAAGTATATTTAAATAATATTTATACTTTTATTATTCAAAGATTTGGGAAGTGTTTCCCGATTATTTTTTGGAAAAAGATGAATTTATGAAGAATCTGGTGCCATCTCATACTTTCGATTAGACCTGCTGAGTTATTTATTTTCAATATAGTACAAGTCAGGTAATTTATTTTCAAACTACCGTAGAACAAACCATTTATTTTTGTGATTTTCAAGGCTGAGTTATTTACAAAATCCTCCTCCCCCCCCCCAGAATATTAAATGGTCGTCCCCTTAACGCAGTACATAGGAAAAAACACATTTATTTTATAAAATCAGTTCTTGGTATGATATAGGTTATGTTTTTCATATATTTTATAATGGTATGATGCTTGATTTTCTAAAGATGAAGACATAATATTTCATCAGTTTAATTGAAGCCTGGATCTGGCATGTCTGTAATTGCTTGGAGTCCTTTATTGATTTTTATATTTTTGTCTTTTTTGCTACCTTTTCTAACATCGGACTCGAACATCTTTTTATCTGATTTTTACTGTGCGTAATGATGTGTGTTTGTTTATTCCATATTGGCTAGTGATATAGGGGAGGGTTGAGATCTGACAACACACATTTTAAAATCCG
Organism: Mytilus galloprovincialis; assembly: GCF_965363235.1. NCBI lineage: Eukaryota > Metazoa > Mollusca > Bivalvia > Mytilida > Mytilidae > Mytilus > Mytilus galloprovincialis. Next base: position 61,939,667 of record NC_134847.1, read on the forward strand.
TTGCTTTGTTGCGTCTGCACCAATCCAAGTGCCTCTAGTCTTTGTCAATCTTGAAAGGTTTTTTTTAGTTTTAATTCACTTATTAGTATATGTTTTTGCTTTTGGTTTAGGATTTTCTCACTGTTATGAAGACCCATTGATGGCCTTCGGCTGTTGTCTGCTTTGATTGGGTTGTTGTCTCTTTTACACATTCCCCATCTTCCTTCTGGATCTTATTTTTAGTTAGATTTGCAGTCAATGAAAAGCGAAATCTAAAATAGTAGTTCATTGATTTATGTCTTTACAGTCATATTTACAAGATTTTTTTTTCTTTTGATAAAGACCGTTCCCAGCATAAGGACAAGAATACTCATGGGAAAGTATAGAAGAAAAAACAAATGAATTATAAACCTATTGGAAAAACTATGGATGGTAAGTGTATATTTTTGAATTACTTGGTTCATGTGACTTTTTCATAATTAATCTATCGTTTCGTTCCGCATATTACGTTAAAGATGTCTCTTATCTTTAAAGCTTAAGTTTTAAGTGTTAAAATATGAACGGAGATCTTGATATCAACGGTCCAATATTTACTGTCATCGTTATTCATTTAAATGTTTATATCGGCGTCACACATTTGCGTATAGACTGACGTGCACCAGACGAGGAAAAAGTCCGTTTTCGTGTACACACAAGTGAAACTGTAAGAAATCGTTTGACGCGCGTTGCATAAGTTTGAAGTACGTCGAAATGCAGAGGTATCCGCTTAGTGAACGCTATAACCCAAGGAAATTGTTATGCAGCATAAAACATTTCATCTATAGCTGTAGCGTCGTCAAGCGTATGCCTGTTCGCTACACGCACGTACTATATACATTACAAGCGCGTTGCAAAACGGTACAGATACGCTTGAGACACGTCTAGGACACGTTGTATACGTATCAAGATCGTTCGACATTTTCTTAGACTTTACTTGGATGTATGCGGGGCGTCCTTGTAACATACGCTTGACGTAGTTTCAGCGCTCCGTGAACGTATAAAACGCACCCTTGATGTTTGAAAAACATATTTCCCCCCCTATTAAATTTTTTATAAATTTGCACTTTTCAAAAAATTGTACAGAATTTGTCTTTCAAATTGTTCCAAATAAAGAAATACTTGCAATTGGCATGAGTAAAGTTTTATCCTGTCTTATACTATAGAAAACAAATCACATAACATTACATTGCAGATCAGAAATTATCCATCACTGGAAGTTAACCAATTTAATTTCTACCTCTTTTTTTTATTTGTGTACAAGCTTTAGTAACCATGTAACCTAAAGTTTCAAAAATATTCTATAAAAACCACAAATGAAAAAAAATGGTGGTTTGAAATACCCAATTATATGTTTATGACCAGGAAATATGTTACTACAATGAAATCGAGGATTACTTACCTACAACTGTCAAATTCAATGAAATATTTTTTTCGACCTATTTTCGGATTCAACTCAATGTGACGTACTATGAATTGGTAGTCATTTAACAAAAATTGCACTGACATTTAAAATGGCATATGTGCGTGAATTAACAAAACCAAGTGTATCCAGAAGTTGTTCAAGAAACCCATAATTGCATGTCCCAAACACGCCGAAAGCACGGATAACCGTCACTTGAACGACCGGAACGTGCCTCAAGAGCGTCCAAGATACTTTTTTTTACCTTCATAGCGTGCATTTCATCTGCGATAGACAAACGATAGATATACGCCAATATACGTTACTTCAACGCCCGATAAACGCTTATGTGCGCTTTTCGTACGCCCTAAACCATTGTGCACACGATTTAGATATGATTGACAAGTTAATTGCGTCAAAAATCACTAGCGTATTGGAAGCGTACATCGTTTTTGGACACTCCCGGCGTACGTCGGTGCTATACGCTATTGTGTGACGCCGGTGTAAGATAGTGATAATAATTATTACTCATTTATCTTTGGATAATTGTTAGTTGATTTGTTTCTTATTGTGTCTTTTTAACTTTGTCGATTTGAGCATCAACGATGAGTCGTTTGTAGAGTAAATGTCCGTCTGACGTATATAATTTCAATCTTGGTAAATTATGCCGGCGTCAAACATCAGCGTATAGCACCGACGAATGCCGGGCGTGGTCAAAATCCATGTACGCTGCCAATACGCTTGTAATTTTAGACAATTTCAATTTCTCAATCATATCTGTATCGTGTGTACAACGAGCTTTAAGCGTGTTAAGAGCGTATATAAGCGTACATAATCGTGTATCGGGCGTTGCATGTATTGTCTTTTTTGCTTTTGTCTGGCGATTGTCTAATGTAAATGGAATGTACGCTACAAAAAAAAAACTTCCCTTGTCCTGGTCGTACCTAGTGCAAATATCTGTGCTTTCGGTGTGTCTGGGACGTGTAGTCATGAGGTGTTTTTGTACTACTTTTGGATACTCGTGGTATATGTTCCCGACCTTTTAGAAGCGCCGCTCACCCGAAGAAAGAGGTAGAGGTAAATCAGTTCTCGGTCGTGGCCTGGGTCGTGGGACGATGAGAACGCCGGGAACAAGAAAGAGAGTGCGTGAAGATAATAATTGGGACATGTTTTAAAGCCATGGCTAGAAGATATGTTCTTCTTATTCTCTCAAAGTAATCCATTATAACAAGTACCAAACTGAACACTGCCCAATCTTTTTACAAATTATCCATGAACTTGGACATATTCCACTATAAATGTTGCGTTGAATGTCAGAATCCGTTTTTGAAACGACACTGGTGCTTTTTATACTTTCACGGAGCGCTGTGCGGATACGCCAAGCGTATGTTACAAACACACCTCGCATACGTAGAGTAAAAAGTCGAACGATCTTGAGGTAAATACAAACCACCCTAAACGAGTATCAAGCTTATCTTTAACGTTTTTCAACGCGATTGTGACATATGTAGTACGCACATGAAGTGAACAGGTATATGCTTGACAAACGCCAGGGCTAGATGAAAATTGTATGCTGCATTAACATTTCCTGGATTTTCATTTTTCACTAATCGTATACTTTTGCATTTTGACGCATTTCAAACTTATTTAACACACGTCTAACGATTGCTTAACGTTCCTCTTGCGTGCGCCATATTTGCTCCGACTATGGACTTAGTCATTTTTCTCTGTAGGTCTGGTGCACCTCGGTCTATACACCAAGGAAAATAACACATTTCATTTAACTAGTTGTCTCTGTGTTGTCATGAATTATCATTGGTATTGTCTTAATTATAAATCAACAATTTACAAAAATTTGAATTTTCGATATATTCATTTTTTCTGTACTTCTCAACGAATAACTTATCGTTTTCCGGCATGTATTGGGCAAATCCTTTTAAATATTTGGGTTTTCAATACTCTTAAACTTGTCACTTTGTTAAAAACATTAAAAAATAATTAACGATCATCAAGGATGAGATTTTATTTAAAGACGAAACGCTTGCTGGCGTACAAAATTTTAAGCAATCATGTATCTATGGTGAGTTAGTTTCGTCTAGGTAGTAAATATTAAATTTTAGCAACAACAAAAATATATCATTTAGAAATTTAAAAGTTAACGGAATATAAAGTAATGTGAATGCTTTATATTTAGAAGTTGAGATTTCTTCATATACTTTAAGCTATTTCGAGGTATTCGGATAGCAAGAATACTGAAAATTAGTTTATTCCTTAACTTTTATTTAGTTTCATTCTGTTGTATGTAGGTTCATATCGTCAAGGTGGTATATACATATAATGTACAAACTTATTTTGTTTACTAGGATATTAAGTGTTATATATAGATTGAACTCACACTTATCATTAGTTATAAAGAACAGGACAAGTTGTTAGGTAGAGTCGTATTCGAAAGAAACCAGAAGGATATTAAAACTCATATGGCGAAAAAAAACAACAATGCCATGATAATAAACGAAAAAAAACACGAATAGCGGAACAACATTTTACAAAAATAACATCGACAATTAAAGACTAAACAACATTTACCAAACCAAAAGCGAGAGCTATTTCATGTGCTCGTGATGCGTCAGCACATCTTTTCTTAAAAGATGATGGTAAGTTATATAGTGTGATTAGACAACACACAATAGCGGATTGATCAAAAATAAAAACACAAAAATACTGAACTCCGAGGAAATTCAAAATGGAAAGTCCCTAATCAAATGGCAAAATCAAAGGATAAACACGTCAAACAAATGGAAAACATCTGTCATATTCCTGACTTGGTACAGGCATTTTCAAATGTCGAAAATTGTGGATTGAACCTGGTTTTATAGCGCTAAACCTCTCACTTTTATGAAAGTCGCATCAAATTCCGTTATTTTTACAACGATGCGTGAACAAAACAGACATAACAGGTAAACTAGCCAAAATATGGTTACAACAGTCATCACTGTGTTACAATCTCAAGACAAACAAACATATACAAAAAAAACACAAAAAGCATCTATCAAATTAAAAAAACACATTCCTTGTTTCGCGTGTTGGGCGTCAGAAAATGCAACTGTCACAAAAAAAGAAATTTTGTCGTTCAATGTCTATTCAAAACAATTATTATTTCACATGGAAAATGGTGGTATGCAGGGTTATTAAATCTAAAGTTATGTTAGAATTGATTACATAAACAGACCGAGATTAAAAATTATCCAGAAGTTCTCTAGACTTTTTAAGAATCCACATATGGTTAATATTATTACGCGAATGAAACAATCCAAATTCAATAAATATGTTTTCGATAAGAAACTCCAGCAACCTGATCACTTGTTCCTCTGTGTAGCATGGTTTACTCTTTTGTTCACTGTTAACAAAATATGCCTTATGATACCCCAAAGTAATTAATTCATAGCGTATGCGATTTTTCAATTTCACATGGGGAATGGTTCGCAGTTTCACGGTATATCTGAAGACCCTCTTCATAATTGATTCTTTACTTTGAAATTAAAACAACATATAAAAAAGAAGATGTGGTATGATTGCCAATGAGACAACTATCCACAAAAGACCAAAATGACACAAACATTAACAACTATAGGTCACCGTACGACCTTCAACAATGAGCAAAGCCAATACCGCATAGTCAGATATTAAAGGCCCCGATAAGACAATGTAAAACAATTCAAACGAGAAAACTAACGGCCTTATTTATGTAAAAATAAATGAACGAAAAACAAATATGTAACACATAAACAAACGACAACCACTGAATTACAGGATCCTGAGTTTATACTAATTTTTACAATTTACCTGTGACTTCATTTTTTGGAGTGAATTTTAGAAATTTATATGTGACGCACAGGTTTCAATTATATTGTGCTATGTACTGTCGTATCAATTTGAAGTGATCCTTATCATTATGTGGTTTACATGTTGTAATGTTTTATTATATTATGTATTCATGTATTTCTCTGTCCTGACTGTCCTTGTGTTTATTTTAACTGTATTCCTGACACGTATTTTTATCACTTTAGCGGTATTTTAAACATTGTCATTTATGTGAGAGGTTTTGCTAGCCAAAAATTATAGTTCAATCCATCATTTTTTCTTAAATATCATGTACCATGTATCAAGTCAGGAATATGGCTGTTATTATTAAATATATCCGGATTTGTTTCTTTTAAAGCTTTTCATAACTATTGAATAGCGCTCTACTACTGTTGCCTTAATGTATAACGGCCAAAGAACAATGTGATTGAGTTCGTAAAAATGATGCCTCCCACTTGATCACTTGGAAATCTTGGTTTAAAACCCTACTTATGATAGAAAATTTATGCTCTGACATACTGTGTAAACTAGCAGATATATTCTCTATATGCTGGTACTGCTGAAATGTTTACACATTGAAGGTTCAATTGAGGCAGCTGAAATTATTTCTTCTTTCGCTATATTTGTTCTCAACTGAAAATCGTTTTCAATTGTTAGATGCTAGTTTAATTATCAAATGCAAGTACGTTACGCACTTACTCGTCAAATTTACTACATGGATTCATTATTATTCGTTACATATCAATTTTCGTGAATTTTGTGGGTAAGGGTAAACCACAAAATTAAATGTTCAACAATAGACAAATGTGTTATAGGCTTGTATGCAGACTTTCGCATAATCACGAAATTAGATATCAACGAAAATATAAGATTTCCTTAATTCACGAATATTGGTACCCACGAAAATAAATGAATCCTCAGTAACATTTTGTATTTCTATTATGTGCCGTACATATCCTTACACTGAGTTTCAACCCTCTTACTGCTTGAAGTTTTTTAAATTGTATTTCGTGTGCCAGAAAATATTAAAATATTTAATCTTCGGTCTTTTATTTCAAAGAGATACAGCAATGATCAGAAGCATGCATAAACAAATCATGTGTCCCTCTTGTGCAGACGGTTAGATTAAACCGTCGGTGTGGACACATGTGTCCGTGTTGCATCAGAGTGTTACTAAGCTGGATCGTATGATCGTATGAATATCGGAACTTATACATTATTGACTTAGAGCGTTCCTGGTTACATTAGGAATGTTTGTTTAAATGACAAGCTTTATAAATTCAGTGGTTGTCGTTTGTTTATGTGTTACATATTTGGTTTTCATTTATTTTTTTACATAAATTAGGCCGTTAGTTTCTCGTTTGAATTGTTTAACATTGTCATTTCGGGGCCTTTTATAGCTGACTATACGGTATGATATTTGCCCATTGTTGAAGGTCGTACTGTGACCTATTGTTGTTAATTTCTGTGTCATGTTGGTCTCCTGAGGAGAGTTGTCTCATTGGCAATCATACCACATCTTCTTTTTTATTTAATAATGACTATTATAAAATTGATAATATATGATTAAAGTACATAAAAGGCAGAAAACAAATAATGGGTCTACTTGCTTGTTTTGAAGATATACATTGTAAGCCATTGAAAACTGTCGGGAAATAATTCCTTCTAGAAATTTCATAAAGGAGTAGGTTCAGTAAGACCCCTTTTTGGCCCTAAAATATAGAAGTTTTACAAAATTGTTTGAATGTAAACTTTTAGTTATTTTTTGGAATGTATAATGCCTGTGCTACATAAATATTGGTTGTTTTTGGCATTACAATGCACACATATCGGGTACTTGCATCATTAAGTCATGCTAAATTACTGAAATCTTCACAATTTCAGCATTTTGATTAAATTTTAGACGGTTTCCGTCTTAAATGACAGTGGCCGCATTCGTGTTCATTCTTGATATTGAAATGTAAGTTGTGTTTAATGATAATACATAACATATATAAAGGTCGAGGATGAACACGGATGCGGCCACTTTCATTTTTGACAAAAACTATATAAAAAGTGACAGTTTTTGGCATATTTGATAGATTTTTCATATTTAAGCTAGAATCGGAGCGTTTTTAATGAGTGAATCAGTTAAAATCTTTCACAAAAAATAATTGAATCAATTGAAATAGACATTTAAGTGTTTAAAAAGTGTCCAAAATCTTTCGTCAGATGAACTTGAATTTGAGGCCAAAACCGGCCCTTACCAGACCTACTCCTTTTACATTAGCACCCTATGTGTTTAAAACATTAAAAAAAATTACCAAGGATTTTAAAGGATTTTCAAATATGGCTAATAAAACTATATGTAGTAAAATTATGAAAAGAAAAGTAGAGGTTATAAAAAATTGGTAATAACATTTTTTTTAGGGAATTCGATGGTTGCTATTCTGCTGTCCATTTTAACTCACTTTATGACAATACCACTATACCAATCGGAATGATTATTTTGCAAGTTTTAAGAAATCATTCTACTTTGTATTCACGTTTTTTGTTTGAAACATTTAATGTTTTAAAAGGGCGAATATTGTTGTACAAAGTCAATAATTATGTAGACTTTTGAAGCGCAACTTTCCCTTGCTTTACATTTACAAATGAAAGATCCAAAAACTATACCAAAACATAACGACATGATGACAAATTTTTATCCGTTATTGCTATGAAATGAACTTATTTATCTTACATTTTCTCCCTACCTAGTTTACCCCTATTACTTATTTAGATGTGGACCGTACATTGTTATTGAATCGTACGCAATTTGATTGGATTGATTGTTATTATCAGTTGACCTTCAAACTGTTTATGTTTTTCATACATGACTATTGATTAAACCTGAACGTGCACAAATATGTACAGTAACTTAAAAAAACAGTGACCTACAAATTGGACACTATTATGGGTTATCACTGAAAGTAAAGGTATGAAAGGTAAAAAATGCCAATTCTTCTATTTTCACAAATTTCCCTAGTACACAGTGGATAAAAAAAATAATAGCCAATTGTGGAGAAAAAAGAGAAAGTTTACAAATCAGACGTTTCATTCCATTAAACTAGTATTTTGTCGAAGAGAAATGCCGAAATACATTTTACGTACATCTACGCCAGGTTAAATTATTATTCACATTATCTAGTCTCATTGGAATATATTAATTTTAATCAATGCCAAACTTAAGTAGTAATGAAATAAAGTTAAAATTCGCCAATCCGCCTATTGTTTGACATCTAAAGTCAATACGATCGTTTAAGGTCAATTTCGGCTACCTCACATAATCCTGTTTGGCACTATAGGATATTGGGGAATTTTTTAATGGCACTACATGGATAAAATTAGAGGATTCCGAATATATGGGAAAAAAATTTAAAAAGATAAGCGGACAACCTTATTTATATAAATGAATGTTTGGTGACTAAATAATACCGAATAACATTTCTACTCATTCAGTGTACCAATAATAATTGTCACACATCTTCAAGAGTTTTGTTCAAACTAAATATTGTTCCGTTTATTCAATTTGAAAGGTCGTTTGCAGTTCTCAAATACAATAATAGTATGTCTTCTTTTTTGTAGAGTATTCGGTTAACGATTCTGAGAAAACAAAATCTCTTTTGTTGAAAAGGGTATTAGATGCTGCTGGATTTTCACCAACCGAAATAAAGTTTAAAAAGAATTGCCATGAATTTGATGATTTTGTAATAAAGCAACTATATTATGTTAATGATACCATATATGTTGGCAGTAGAGCAGAAGGTATAGATGGTGGTGGGTTATATTACTCAGGGGAGAAAAGTGATATAGATGCAATTCTTACATTTTTTCATGAATTTAAAGTGTATGACAAAGATTCCTTGAACATGTTGAGTGAGAAAGAAGAAGAAGATTTCTGGAGAAATATACCCAACGAAATGCAAGAGCATAACATTTGTTTGGCATTTCATGACGAGAAATTTCCCGGTTATATGATGATGGAGATGCATCAAAGCGTCCCTCTATATATTAATAGCGAAAAATTTGAATTGAAGACATGGTTTGACTGTCCCTATGGTATCTTTCGCCCCACTTTTCTACCAAATGAATGTGGGTATAAACTTGTTCGACAACACTTTGCAGAAGATCTTAATATTACAAAAGACATAACTAATAAGTTTGAACAAAATGGACCTGCTTTAACAGAAAAATCTTTTGATAACGATTTCAACAAACAAACACTCGTCAGCGATAATGTGCCTTGTCTGGGGTATGATTACTGGCCATCGTGTGCAAACGATTGGATTAATCGTTCTAAGGACACTGGTTGGCCTACAGAACAAATAATAAAACAGGTCGTAGCTGAAAAATGCTTATTAGCCCCAGTTGGTCATGTTGATAGCAGTAATAAGACTATTCAGTGGCGTTTATCTATGAGAGGTGAAAATACTTTGTTTGGCGTTCTCAACAATGTCCAAAAATACTGTTACATAATGTTAAAAATAGTAATGAAGGATCACATAAGACCACTGTTTCATAGAAATAATGAAAAGGACATTTTGTCTTCATATTGCTTGAAAAATTTAATATTTTGGTGTGCTGAAAAAGAAAAATTAAATTGGACTTATTCAAACTTGATTGGTTGCTTACAGAGTTGCATACAGAAACTTATCAAATTTCTAAAGGAAGGATACATGCCGCATTACTTTATCGAAGAGAGAAATTTGTTTAATTCAAAATTAACGCCTACCCTTTCTACAAATTTACAAGTTGTCCTGCATGATTTTAAAGACAATATCATGGATATTTTGTATCTGAAAAGCTTTGAAACATTGCAAGAATTTTCAGGGAACTTTCGTCCAGATTTATTGGAGAAAGCATTAGAAAGATCAGTAATACTTCAATGTTGGGATGACAAAATCAAAAGATTATATCTTGATTTTACAACGTTTCAATTATTTTGGTTAAAATATGACCGGTATCCATCACTTGAAAGCATACACAGATATAAAGATATCTTAAGTGAGATAGAAAATTACAAAGGTATTACTGTATTTAAGAATGAATATACGGGAATCATCAACAATATCATTGGTATGTTATCATATTCTTTGTATAGGCAAATTCCGCAACAAAAAAAGATTTTGGATGAAGCGATCAAGTACCTCGATCTCACGAAAAAGTCGCCGAGGTCGTGTATACTTTTGCGCTTAGCCGGTTTTTTCTTTATGGAACATAAGTTTGAAAGTGCTATTGAAGTATGCTTAGATATACCTAAACAGATAATTGATATAACTCCACCTAAATGTATATGTTACAAAGTAAATGAAAGTCAGGTACATTTGCAAACCTTGTTACTATCTATGAAAACTGAGCCTTTAAGGAAACTTAAAGAAGCGATTTTAGCCGCGTGTTATTCAAAAGAATTACAGAACGGATTGCCTTCGGAGTATAACTATATTTTAGAAGAATTTAAGAACGGTATGTTTATGCAACCCCATTTTAAAGTTACATATATGACGGCGGAAATGTGGGCTGTACCAGATGTTCTACAATATGAACTTTTATCAGTTCCAGAAAAATTGAAGACATTCTACGATGACAAATTTCCATGTCCGAAGTTCGATGATGTTCCATCAATAAGAATACATCCTCTTCTGAATTGTTACCTATTACAATATCTCTGTTACGAGGCATTAGGAAAAACAAAATTATGCCATGAGGTTCTAAAAAAACTTAATTATTTAACGGCAAAGGAAGCAACTGTTGACGAAAACTACGTTCTGTTTTACAACGTTGTGGCTTACTGCAACAAAAAATCAGGTCACTATAGAAAAGCAACAAAATACATACTGCGATCACTGAAAACAAGACCATCACGCCGCAATGCTGCATTTGGATATTTGAAATCTATAATAAATCAATCGTTGACCTTGGTTAGGGAATGGAACATTAGTTCTAACTGATACGTTTGAGCATTAGACTTACACAATACCTCATATATAAAATATGTTGTTGTCCAATAGAAAGCAATGTCAGTGTACTTATTAGAAGAACAAAAAGACATTCTTTTATTCCTTGACTTTTTGTCTGTTCTTGTTACAATATTTGATTTATCTGTTCACAACAAAACAACATAAAGCATATATAACACTTTGAACGTGGGTTTACTACTGAAACATTCTTTACCAAAACAGACATATTTCACCGTAAACAAACTAAGTACTTTTGTCATGATTTTATATTTTACTGCTTTATACACTTTGATTATAACACACTGTTCACTGCTGTGCTCCAACTTTTACTTATAATGTCCGTTTGGTTTTCTAACACATTGTTTTCATTGTAATTGAACTTTATGAAACTGTCATACAAGTGAGAGGTTTAATACATTGTAATGTTCAGTAGTTGCTGTTTGTTGATGCGAATGATACTCGGGTTTTTTTTACATAGATTAGACTGTTGGTTTTTCCATTTGAATGGTTTTGCACTAGTATTCTATTGGAGACCTTTATAGCTTGCTGTTTATTGTGATCCAATACTCCTAGTTGAAGACCGTACTTTGACCTACAATGGTTTACTTTTACAAATGATGACTGGGATGGAGAGTTTTCTCATTGACAATCATACCAAATCTTCTCATATCTATATACATATGTTTACATAAGTACTGCTCTGATAGGTAAATTTAAAATAAAAAGGACGGTAATAGTCACTGATAAACATTTTATTTTCATCAACGTCAACAAAAGATATTTGATTCATATTTACGTACTACATGTATCACTATGTCAATACCGCGCTGTTTAGACCGGCATTGGAGGATAGTTTTGCACTGGTTATGATTCTTAATAATGCACACTTAAAAAATACAGTAGTCCTACCTCGTATGGAATTGTCTTATAGGAATTTGGATCTTCCTTTCATGTGTTTTTTGTCTGTTTGTTAAAAAGCTCTATTTTCTAACACAGAGGGATTCAAAATTTCCATATGAAAGTTAATGTATCAAATCCTTCTAAACTGATTAACATATGATAGTTTTGACTTTTTAATTTAGACTACCATCAGGTAACTTTCATCTACATATACTTGCATATTATTGGTTGTCACAACTTTTGGCTCTATAAGAATTCCTGATGCAGGCAAATCAAGAAATGTGATTTGTGCAAAAATGGTGTATTTTATTTTAATTTACAAAAACAATTCACTGGTCAAACCTGTACATACAAGTCAACCCTTGTGAACAGAGAAACTGACATGATAGGAGGTGCGCCCTTCGAATTGAGGTTTAAAATTCAAAGGTACAACTGCAGTTTGAACAAAAAGATAATTCAGATTTCCTTACAAACTGTTCTTAATGGCAAATTTGATAATTTGTTGTACTTCAAAAAGTACAATAGTGTTGCAACATGTTAAACACTGACAAAAACATTCAAACACAATGTTTTACAGCTTTTATTTAATAGCATTCAAAAATAAAACTTTGGTTGACTTGCTTGTTATGTTTGATTGAATGTTTGCTAACAATAGGTAGGCAGATTTTCAGTCTGTTTAATATATACTGGGATTTGATTGGACAATAAAAATTGACAAACAATGTGGAACTTAACCTTGAAATGATTTTAATGTCCTATCAAATTCCAGTATAAAGTGAACAGACTGAACCAGACTGTCTGTTTGATGTTTGCAAACATAGTAAACATGTTTATCAAAGGTTTGCTTTGCATGCTTTTATAGAAAAGCATGCAAAGGTTAAAGTACTGTACAGCACAAATGTGTATTCATAAATAAGATGTGACATGATGACCAAATGGGACAATTCTTTGACCATGTATGGCCTTTAACAATGAGCAAAGCCCGAACTGCATAGTCAGCTTGTTGGTCAATCACTCATCACACACAATGAGAAAAAGATGGCTGTCATTTTCTTTATTTAAGTCGAGGTATCACAAAATGTCAAATGTGCAGCAATAAATGCCATAAGAATGAGTATAACTGGTATCACCTTTTAAAGGAACTAACTGATAGTCAAAACTGGAATAAACTAATCCAATTTAGGGCATATTTCACTTAATGAGTTATACATGGAATTGAGAGAGAAAAAAATTAAAAGCACCACCTATAAATTTATGGTTGCTTCAAGAAAGAACATCAGGTGTACAAAGACAAGCAGTAACAAACAACACATTGTCCTGTAAGCCTGATTTGGTACTGTGACTAAATATCAAAGGGATTGGAGTAGAGATACAGCACTTATTTATGAGTGTTACTTTTTAGCTGATCAAAAAGTTACATTTATGTAAAATTCAAAATGAGGATTGAAAAGAAAAAAAACAGAAAAATTATTTTTCAGAAAAATACTTTTATTTGATTAAATAAATTACAAAATAGCACATTATATATATCAAGGTCACTTTGATCATTCATGGCCCAATAAATGAAAGTTTATCTTTAACTGATTAGAGCTAATTTCCTACTGCATGTAGAGCAAGACTTTGGTTAGCTTGCTTGCTTCGTTTGTATATTGTACATTTGTAATTGGGATAGCATCCAATCAAATCTAAATATAATATACACAGGTTTAAATATGCCTTTGTATATTAGTTGAAGATGTCAATCTTAATTACAAAGCTTGTGGTAATGTTTATACAAGCAAAGCAAGCAAGCCAACCAAATTGTTACTCTACAAACATAAGGAAATTAGCTCTGAAACTAGCAGATCTGTTTGAGAACTAAAGCTATGATAAAGCATAAGTAATTCTATATTGATGTTTTATAAGTTCTATAACTATATTTGCAAGTCTCAAGTCTGTTAAAAATATAATTTCTCTTTTGATCATACTGTTGATCTTATATTTCAAACATGAAAGGGAAAAATATAACAGATAAAACATAGAACATAAAGTAGGAAAAGTGTAATAAATAATCAACAACCAAAATAATTGCACATATCTGCACCATAAAAAAACACTAATATCCAGTTGATTATGCTCAACTGAATGCCTAAAGCTTCTTCGTACTTAAAAAACCTAATTGAATATTAGAACTACAAAATAGTGTATCAATGCCATTCAATCTATGTTCACAAATAGTTTTGTAAATTCATTCTCAACAATCCAAACCTTTTTCTTCTTGCTGAGAGTACAAATATTTGTAGCTGCACCATGAAAAGAATGGTTCAAAAATTAATTTTGTCAGATCATATGGTTTTATAAAAGTAAAGGCATAGAATCAATATTTAGACTAAATCTACTTCAATCAAGTCTCTACAAATATACTTAATGAATTATTCTAAAAACTAGCTGTGTTAGAATGACACCAATTCCTCCAACAATGATGGTACAAAATCAGGTATTACTATAGCAGAGCTTTTATTGAATAACTCATGTATAAAAAAAACATCTTTTATCCTAAGGTGTCCTCTATACCCTAACAAATATAATGGATGGTCAAGTCCCGCTAGGATGATGGATAAATTTTCGGGACCAAATGTTGTGAAAATATTTCACACAGCTGTTGTATAATGAAGTAGATATAATGTGTACAGTATATAATATACATGTGCAACCAGTTTATCCCAAAGTGTACCTAATAAATATGTGTACAAATATCTATACTAAGTTATATTCCACTTTATAGTCTAATGATTAAAATTTAACCAAAAATGATGTGTATGTATGTTAGACTATATGCCATATAGTGTAAATAAACAGATGAAGGTTACAGTATGACATTAATTTCATTAAAAGAAAATAACTTCACATCAAACAAAGATCTGTACTTTGAATTCTAGAAGATTCCATTTAGCACTTTGATGAACATAAGGCTACACATTACTTCTACGAAATGTTTAAAAAAAATCCTTTTTCTTCTTTATATCAAACAAAATATTTTGATAAAATAAAATGTGTCAGCCTGGTATTTACAAAAAAAAGGAATTTAGCCATGAACAGAAATTTAGCTGTTTTGAAATATATGTATAAACAATTTCCAACAATAATAAATAGACATGCTTAACATTACACAATTACATTACACAAGACATATATTTGTAATGAGAAATGTATTTTACACATATGGTTACATTAAATAGATAGACTAGAACACGAAAGTATGTACATAAAGATATAGTGTACAACCTTATAAAAAACATACATTATGCACCATCATAGTAAACCATGATATTTTTCCAAAGCACTATAACATGGTAAGATGTAAAATATCCTTCTCAACAATAAATAGTTTTTTATTCTGTCATATTACAACTGTATTTGATTATTATAAAACAGGTAGAAAAAAAAACATATTTTGAAAGTTTTTTGCATCTATGTTGAAATATTTAAACAATTCAAATTTTATAAATTACCCGTTTTACTAAGTGGAGAAAAAAAAATAAGAGAAAAAAATTAATAATTGACAAGAATAGACAATCACATCATTATAACACAAAAAGTTCTATTATACAGGTATATACATCTAACTACTGAACATCTTATAAACTAACATATACATAGAAAAAAAAATGAAAACAAAACATGTCATTTCAAAAGAACTAGTGCCTAAGGGTTTATTTTTTAAATGTTATTTTCATGATCTCTAACCCAAAAGCTGTTAGCAAGATTTAATTTCATGAAAATATCATAATCATGAAGTAATGAAAATCAAATCCTTTGCCAAATTTCCCTGCTTTTCCAGTATAATACAATAAATAAATGAAGAATGGAAGTAATGGGTGAAATTGAGCTTTATAGAAAAAGATGGCACAAAATGGTAAATGAATATATGAAGAAACAAATTCCTGTATTTATTACTTATATAGCGGATCTCATAATATCAAATTTTTATTTTTCAAAATAAATTTTCTTCCTAATAATCTGGAAAACGTATCAAATATAAGTTTCTCTTTCTGGATTTTACTCATTAAATAAATAATTCAGTGATTTGACTCAAAAATAGAAAAACACATGGTTCATCATTGACAAATATTTTTCCTTCTCTCAAAAAAAGAAAAAATAATCAGCACCATGTTTTCTCGCTGATTGGCTGTTATTTTATATTGTCATTAAAAATATCAACATTTTTTTGTTTTTTTTTTCCTTGTGCAATATATAAAATGTAAAAGAATGTGTATGTATTTACAAATATAGTTAATTTAACGCTAAGGGGGACTATATTGTGACCCTGTTTATTTTCTGGCGTAGTATTTCTCTGTGATCATTATAAGAAATAATAATTTAGCATTAATTATTAAGCATGTTTTAACTACTATAATACAATCATTTTAATGCACGATTTTTAAATGTTTCAATGATTGAAATTTTTTTTTTAAATGAAAAATGTCCAGTGGCAAAATGTCAATGCTCAAAGTATTTTATCTACATCAGCTGGTGAATGTAAAACAACTATAACAGTTTCTATCAAGATTTCAAGACAATTGCAAAATAAAGTCAGCTCTTAATTTAGAGGTAAGCTTATTATATAATATTACCCATAGAATATTGTGCAAATGCTTAATATATTATCAAAAATTCAATTTTGGTTTGTTTCGATCATTTGAGAAAGACTCTTAATTACCAAAGATTTCAAATGAATATAAAATCACTATGGTTTTTGTAAGCTGAAAGAAAGACTATATAATTTAGTTAACTGATGTAAATTCACAGAATTCATTAGAAAATAGTTCTATCTGTAACATTTGTATCATTGTCAGTCCCTCCTCCACCTCTCATTGGACTCAACTTGATTGACTCAGCACGATACAGAGCTTCTTTGGACAGGAAGTTCTCTCTCAACATCTGCATTTTAACCTTATATGGTATGTCTGGCACAAGGTACATCACCAGCCATGTCAAAAACACCACCAAATTCTGGAGGACAAGAATAATATCGTCAAGAATAATATCGTAGGAATAATAAGCATAAATGGTACTAATTTTGCTGAACCAGATGCGTATTACAACTATAAATGTCTCTTCTTTGATGCTCAAGGCAATAATATTTAACAATCTAAAATGTATTCATCAATTGAAAAGCTGATAAAACATGTAGGTAAAGAATCAGCCTGTTGCACAATGGAGATGTATACCTTAACTTCAAATAATTTCTAGAATTTCCACAAAAGCATTATGTAAGAGAACAGCTTGTTACCCTAGTCAATATGTGCTTTTTAATAATTGATCATTTTACTCTCCCTCCTCTTTTCAGGACCATACACACGATTTGTACTAAAGATTGATGAATTACCAATGTGTTCTTATTCAATATGCCTAAATGAGTTTGCAATTTCAGAATTTTTTTTGCATCAAATTAGATTACATGTTGCCAATCAAAAAAAAATCTCTAATCTGAGATGTGTTAAGGGGCTCCTGGGTATAAATCAAAATTTTTTTCTAATATAAGATTTCGCTATATTTTTTTTATAAATGAACTTTATCATATACTTAAAAGAAAAATGAAATAAAAAAATGGGGTCACCGTTCATTTAAGCTCACAATCTGCCTCCAGAAGAAGCATACATTTTTGTTAATATCCTTTTTTTCTGTTGAACTAATAGGAGAAATAGAGGTAATAACGAAATAAAAAAATAACCTAATTACAGAAATCGCTTAAATTTTACAATTATTTAGTTTATGTACAGCTTATATGAAAACAATAATAAAATATATACAGTCGACTCTCGTTATGTCGAAGTCAGCCGGACCAGAGAAATATTTCGAGATACACGTAGTTCGACTCAAACGAACACCGGAAGTTCGACAATCTAAGGGACACAACTCTTGCTTAGCTTGGTAAAGCTAAAAATAGATCTGGGTGAATATGGCAAGGGGATCGATATTCTAGTATCAGATCGATGTATTTGTATGTCACAGTCTTTTATTATTATGATGACATTTTTTTTATTTATTCAATTCTTTCAATTAAAAAAAAAATCCTATGGCTTTTCCAAGAGAGTAATTTCCAATCGATAGTTTCATTATTCAGGTCGGTTATAGCTGACAAAATTGTTTATTTTCGGATACAAGAGATTTAAAAAAATTTAGATTTCTATTCATTTTGTTTTATCTCACTCTTTCTTTTCAAAAGAAAATATAACAAGATTAAAGACGCTGATTGAGTAGTTTTTAGGTGATCATCAACGGAAGCCATAATCCTCACTTTATACACACCCAAGCTCATTAGTGTTAATCACAAATTAATTGTTTTGTAAACATTTTAAATACTTTTTCATAAACATTAACAATGTATCACTAATTATTTGTCAAAATTCTTTAAGATAATCTTAGGTAAACACTCATGGAAATTGCATGTCATAAATCAATACAGTGGTCAGTGACCGGAAATTTAATTACATGTGTATTGTCAGATTAGCTATTCAATCCATTTAAATCCCGGAGGTCATGTTTTGACATATGTGTATTAGTTCGAGATAAAAAATGAATTTGAATGCTTTTGTTAACCTTGGGACCGTTAATTTAGTTCGACTCAACCGAAATTTCAACTCATCCAACTTCGACTCATCAGGAGTCGAATTACATACTTTTGTAAGGAATAAAGTTCGGGACCACGTGAAAACTTCGACTCATCCGAAATTTCGAGTCAACCGAGTTCGAGACAACGAGAGTTAACTGTAGGTCACCGATGAGCTAAAAAAGATATTTCAAATTTAATGCCAAAAAATGCAGTTTTTGCACCAAAGGGAGATAATTTGGAGCTTTTTCAATGATATAAACATTTTAAAAGTCATCTGGGGCCAAACCGAATCGATTTTTTGGGTTGATTTTTTTTACCATATTATAAAGTAATAACTAATAGTGTAATAAATACAATTTGTAATGAAAAAATAAAGGTTCAATTTTTTGCTGAAATTTTTGTACCCACGAGCCACCTTAATAAGATTGCAAGATATTGCCTTGTACTCCTTTCTCTTTTATATTTGAAACAACTTCACTAGGTTATATTGTTTACATACCTCAAACACAACAATAAAAGCCAGTCTAGCTGCTAAAACTTCCCAGTAAGCCATGGTAAACTGGTATTCATGTGGTCCAGCAGGTTCATAAAATCCACGGAACCTAAAAACATAATCAATATTTAATTGATATGTTTTTATTGGAAGCAAAATTCAAAAGTGTAATTGTAAAAAACAACATATCATCAGCACTCAGCAAAATTGACAGCCAAATAATCTTTATTAAATATACCAAAGTGTATCATTATTAAATTATTAGCTTTTCTAAAAACCTGATTATGTTCATGGAAACAAAGTTTCTAATACATTGACATTTACTACTGATTTATTTTTGGTGTTAAATGCCACATTCAACACTATTGGCTATATAGTGGCAGTCAGTTTTTAAGCCAGAGTGTCCTCAGAGAACCATGATCCTTTTGAGGGGTTGAGTGCTTACATACATGTTTTACCTTAGGGACGACATCAAAAGTTCAATGTAGGATAAAAAAACTTAATTCACATAGTTTTTTCACTGACCCCCCACCTCCCTCCTAACTTAATTTGGGAAAAATTGATTTACCAATAGGGATATATGTAAAAATCGATTTTAGATATACAAAACTTGCAGAATTTTAACCCCCCACCCCCAAACTATTTGATTTAAGTTTTTTATCCTACATCGATCTTTTGATGTCCCTTACCACATTCATTATGTGACTGTCCCTAGTCAGGAGCCTGTAAATCATTGGTTATCATTGGTTGATGTCTGTCATATTTATTGTTTTGTTATATAGGCTTTCAGTTTTCTCAAATGAATTGTTTTGTTTTTTTCACGTTGGGCCTTTTATAGCTTATTAGTGGATAGTAATCTCATAAGCA
Organism: Mytilus galloprovincialis; assembly: GCF_965363235.1. NCBI lineage: Eukaryota > Metazoa > Mollusca > Bivalvia > Mytilida > Mytilidae > Mytilus > Mytilus galloprovincialis. The sequence goes on from NC_134847.1 coordinate 61,959,778, forward strand.
ATAATATCACATTTTCCCCCTAGTCAGTTAAGATAGGAGTTAAATGCAGCTGCCAAGCGTGGGTTTGAACCCACAACCTCAGTTTTGACAGGCTACCGATAGTCATTAAATAGTTGATCTACTAAGACCACATGGCCAATAAGGGTCCCATATACAGAGTGTAAAAGAATCTTCAATTTGCAAAAGTTTTTAAGTGCCAGGTTCTTTACAGAAAAGCAGCAAACTGCAATTTTAAAGTCTTTGGATTGACAGGGCTTGGGATCCAAACTAAGACCCTCTATATGTAAGACTAGAGTTAAACCTATGAATTAGTTAAACTAATTATATTGACAAAAGAAAATATAACACTATACCTGCATTGTGTTACGTTTCCTAACTCTGGAGGAATTTCGCTTGGTATACTCTTCTTCTGGAAATCAGCAACATTGAACACAGACAAAGAATAGTTCATATATCCCTCTAATGATTCATTTTCACTGTGTGCATAACGGTATACCATCTTTGGAATAAATTCTGCAGTGAAAGCTATGATGGCTGCCTGTAAAATTACAAATCATTTCCTTTATACTCTTTTGAAACTTACTTAAAAAGTTCTTTTATTCTTTTTCAATTTTATGCATCCAATATTTTATGATTATTTGGTTTAACATAGAAATAATAAAGTAGATGTGATTTGTGAACATATAACTTGAGGAAAATATAAGATGATGATGGGTTGCTGTTTGATGTCCAGTCACAAATTAAATGCATGAGAACACATAATGTAATATGAATATCAACCTTGCCCTGTACGACTGTCAAACGCTGCGCCTTTTTTTTTTTTTTAAACTTTGATTCGATCAGTCTTTGCTTTATTTTCTTATTGCTGTGAGCTTAGCAAAGAAGCAGTAAATACCAATTTTAAAATCTTTGGTTTGGCTCAGCTTGAATAGAAACTCATGGCATACAAGCTACCACAAGACCACAGAGACAGTTGTGTACAATAAAAAATTAATTGGCTACTTACATTTGTGATTACTGCAACTGCAGAAATACCTCTCAAGATACCAAACCAAATACCTACAGGTGAAAAGAAAATTTGATTACATTTGTGTCACAGATATGGATACATCAATAATATAACAATGCAAGAAACATCAAAAAGATGTGGTATTATTGCTTGCCAATGAGACAACAATCCACCATTGAATAAAGGAAGTAGAGAGCAACAGGTTACTGTACAGTGATAAATGTTAACCAATGTTGCTTTAATTCATACTGGGGTTGGTTGGACCTTGTTATTATATGTGGCTCTTATACAATATGATATAACTCACCAATATCCTGAGCTCTGGCTGCCATTGGTCTCTTCCACTGAGTAACAAATTTGTAGGCATCCAACCTGATTTCTATTATATTATTAAGTAAGGCAAATAATGGAGCCAATGGGAAGGCTGCTACAAATATGGTGACAAATCCATACTGGATCACTGAAAATAAATAAATTAATGTTTTTAAAATGAAATTAAAAGAACTCAAAGGTAACTAAAACAAAAGTGCATATATAAGTGATGAATTAATTTTTGAAGTGGCATAAAAAAATTAACAGAAAAAATTATGATGCAATTTTCAAGATCTAAGCCATTATTTAAATGATAATTTGTGTACTCATACATAGAACATCTTCTGTATCGCTTTTGAAAAAAATGTATAAATACAAAAATTTGGTTTGTAAGTGAAATGGAGCATCATGAATTCTGCTGAAAAGACATTAATGATGCAGACAATTTGCTTAACTTCACATTCACCTTACTCATTCAAATAAATTTCTGAAACCTGCAACTGTAATACAAATTTAATTCAATAAATCTGCAAAAAAATATGTACAATAGAAAACAGCAAACAGCTGCAACAATAGGATTTTCGAAATTTTAAAATAGAATTGATTTTCATAAAATTTAGAAGCAATTACCCATTTCTAAATATTCATCAAATAATCCCATCTTTGGTTGATCAGCTAAGTTATAATCCTGCTCCCATCGGGAATAAACAATGTCTTCTTTCTTCTCCTCGTTCTTTGCCTTCCTTGATTTAAACCACACCATTATTTTTCTGAAATAGTTGAAAGACTCTTGGTTAAAGAATTGTTAGATCCCTTTCAAAAAAAGGTTTATTGTTTTCATACATGAAATTTTATAAAAAAGAAATCTGTTCATTGGTAGATATGTTGTTAAATGATAGTTTTAACAATTATTTTTACTGCAAATATTCCAAATCACAATCAAGGGTCAAGCACATTAGTAATTCTATTACATTGTCTACTTTTTTATTCCATATAATAACCAATATTTGCAGAGATAAAAAAAGTTTCACTGAGAATTGCAAACTAAATACATCTGATATTTTCACATGAAACATAGTGTAAACAAAATTTCTATGAGAATTCTGGGCAAAACTCATGAATTTCAAACTATCTTCAGATGCAATGTAATACAGCAAAAATTTCCAGACTTTTTTTAACTGGATTAACAAAGGAAATAAAATTAAAACATGTTTTCTATGACTTTTTCCATGGAAATAAAATTTGTCAGATGAAACTTACGGTAAAAGAATTTCTTTGAAATTATTGAGAGCTTGCTTTCCCACCATGATAATACCAAGCTGTATACAGACTTCTATCAGACAACCAGCAGGATCACACTACAAACATATAAATTATTAATACTGTCAGTATCCAATCACCTTTGTGGTATTTAAATACTTATTGCCTGACCAGTATAAAAAATTGTCAACACAATTTGTCCATTTAAATTGTACAATAGGTATTGTGAGAGCTCATCAACCAATTTTTTAAACTGGTCAGGCAATAGGTAATTCACTACCACAAAGGTTATTGGATAAGCACAGTAACAGCTGCACAATGTATACAAATCCTTTTTTTTATTCTTATCTTAAGGTATTTTAAAGAAAAAAGAAAATCCTTAGAATCATTTCATACAACATCAAACTGTTGATTTTATCACGTTTTCTCCAAACTAAAAATGAATTTATAGAAAAATTATAAAATAGCCATGTTTAAAAGGCTACATGTGAGAATGTTTTAAGAATTACACAGAAGCATGGAAATTAGAGATGATCATTTTCCCACAAAGAGATCAAGGTCAGATCAGGTTGACATGGAAACCTTTCAATCACACCATAGAACAAACACAGTTGACCAATTTCTCATAGTAAATGAGAAACTGACCTATGCCAAAATACTTAAAGGTCAGGTGACTCCCATCACAATGCACATAATGTTTTATACACACCTCCTCTTGTCTTTTGTCCAGTAAACTGTAGTTATAATCTCCAGGTCGTCCAACAAACCTGTAATATTAAGGACAAAGTTATACACAAAGCAAGAAAATAGAACATTAGCCATAAGGAAGGTAAGTAAACTAATGATACTTAAAATATACTGCTTTGAGTTGGCATTATTATGTTTGAATTTCTATGAAAAGAAATAGAACACTGCAATGATGATAGTTGAAATGAAATGAGCAGAAATTAAAAAAAAATAACTAAAACATTTACATAAATATGACATTTTACATAGTTCATATTTTTATAGCCTCCTCATTTTGATATCTTGATAATTTTATTTAACCTACAAAAGTAAACTGTGCACATTGTTTACCAAGAAGTCCCTATTAATTAAGGTCTCAGATACTAAATTTAAGAGTAAAATAATGTATTCCCATTAAACAATGATATTAACAGATAATTAATGATGTTAAGTTATAATATTCCATACTTACTTCCCTTTGAAGAATGCAATATAAACAACAGTGGAGTAGTAATTGACAAACTGGAAGAGGAACATTTTAAATGTAAAGGCATCTTCCCATTCTGTCTGTGTACGATGTTGTTCTAAAAATAAAACATTGACAATAAGAATATGTGTTTACAAGACAGATTCATAACCAAACAATTTTAACACAAAACCTCTAGAAATGATATATTCTTTATAAAACAAATGTGTAAATTTAGGCAGTCTTAAAAAGTCATTAATTATTGCTATAGAAAAAATGTCCTGCAGTATATTTAGCATTGAGGACGAGTATAATCCCCTTTTCTAAACCCTAGATTTTTCCCTGCAAAATAAACAAATTTATTTACCTAAATCAGTAAGGAATAAGGCTATTCTCCCATATACCTGGAAATAAAATAATATTGTAAATAACATGAGAACAAATTTGAGTAAAACACTATTCTATGTTGTCAATGGTCCATTAATGTTATATACAATAAGACATGTCAACTAATACCAATATATTTCTACAAGAAAATTTACTTTCCATTTAATATTATTACCAGGGAGATATTGCAGACTAGATATGCATAAAATTTCATGCAGGAGTTAAATTGTCTATCAGCAATAAGTTTTCCCTTCACCTCAATGTTGCTGATTTGTTCAAATATTTTTCTTCCAGTTATAGCTTTCCATATTGTATGTGAATGCTATATACAATCAAATTACACCTGTTCAGTAGTTTGAATAGCATCAATGTATGAGTCTTTATAACTAATTTTCTTAAGGCAGCGAATAAGAAATTTTGAAATTGCTTATATAAAGAATTTACTATCTACTTATTTTGTTTGTGAGTATACATTTTCTATCTAAATTAGTGTACAAATATATATTTTCATACTTACAAAATTAAGAATTAAGATGATGACAAAATTAATACATGCTGCTGTTACTGATGCTATAATTGTTGCCCTTGATTTGATAACGCCATCTGTACTGGCATAAAGAACTCCTGAGATCACTACACGGTAGAGAATAACACCAAATACTGCTGCCAATACAACACATAACTGCAACCAAAAAAATATATGATACAAAATATTTTCATGTCAGCTAATGACATAGAATAAATGACATAACTCTAAACATATAGTAACAAGAATGTGAACCAAGTATATCATTTTCTATGTTCAGTGGACCATGAATATTGGACAAAATATCTAATTTGGCATTAAAATTAGAAAGATCATATCATAGGGATCATGTTTACCAAGTTTGAAGTTGATTGGACTTCAACTTCATCAAAAACTACCTCAACCAAAAACTTTAACCTGAAGTGGGACAGATGGACGGACAAACAGATGGACGAAAACAGACGGACGCACAGACCAGAAAACATAATGCCCATAAATTGGGCATAAAAATATAATACTATCTTATATAATGCTTAAACAACACAAAGTTGCACTTGGTAATTTTTCTTTGCCCAACATCATTACAAGCATCAGTTGCATTTCAAACAAGTATATGTTGCATAAAACATGAATATTTTCAAGAAATTATGCACCAAAAAAACATTTTGAATTATACTTTTTCTTCTTGCTCTCTTGAATGTGTATGGATAAATCTGTATTCATGGCTTCATCATAAATACTTAAATAAACTGATAATAACTGCCTCCAAATACATAAAATAAGCAACATTTTACATACTTTAGTGTTGTTCTCCAACTAAGACTCCTATTACAGTTTATTCAAAATTCTGACCAAAGTTCAATTTGTTTATGGACCCAAACTGTTCAACTGATCAGAAATTTTAACAAACCATTGAGTCACAAGAGTGCACACACTGAAATGTCTCGCCTTCTTTACTAATCATTGATATTATGTTGATACTCCTAAATATAAAGCTTTATTACAACTGTCACATAAACTTAACATTAACCAAGAAAACTAAACATTCATCAATGAACCATGAAAATGAGGTCAAGGTCAGATGAACCATATACCAGGCAGACATTAACAGCTAACAATGCTTCCATACAACAAATATAGTTGGCCTATTGCTTATAGTTAAGAAAATAGACCAAAACACAAAAACTCAACACTTAGCAATGAACCGTGAAAACCAGGTCAAGGTCAAATAAAACCTGCACGACTGACATATAGATCATAAAATATTTCCATACACCAAATATAGTTGACCTATGACATATAGTATTAGATAAAAAGACCAAAACTCAAAAACTTAACTTTGACCACTGAACCATGAAAATGAGGTCAAGGTCAGATGACACCTGCCAGTTGGACATGTACACCTTACAGTCCTTTCATACACCGAATATACTAGACCTATTGCTTATAGTATCTGAGATATGGACTTGACCACCAAAACTTAACCTTGTTCACTGATCCATGAAATGAGGTCGAGGTCAAGTGAAAACTGTCTGACGGGCATGAGGACCTTGCAAGGTACGCACATACTAAATATAGTTATCCTATTACTTATAGTAAGAGAGAATTTAATATTACAAAAAATCTGAACTTTTTCTTCAAGTGGTCACTGAACCATGAAAATGAGGTCAAGGACAATGGACATGTGACTGACGGAAACTTCGTAACATGAGGCATCTATATACAAAATATGAAGCACCCAGGTCTTCCACCTTCTAAAATATATAGCTTTTAAGAAGTGAGCTAACACCGCCGCTGCTGTAGCCGCCCCGGATCACTATCCCTATGTTGAGCTTTCTGCAACAAAAGTTGCAGGCTCGACAAAAATGTGAAAGTGCAAGGTAATAAAATAAAGCATATTTACAATCCTATTAGACAATAAAAAAGATTAAATACATTTATAGTTAGTTTGCTAAATTACTTACAAAGAACACTATAATACCAAGAGTGGTCCCATATCTGATACATTTACTGTACGAAGGAACAAAAGGCTCTTCTCTCTGAAAAAAATAAATCATCCTTTAAAAAAACTGACTTTGGCAAAAAGCTTTAGCACTTATCTTACACTAATAAAAATATAGATCATGGAATTTGTTTTGAATATTTTGGTATCCTAAATATTTACTGTTATAAACAAAAGCAAAGAGTTGCACCCATTGTTGTACTAAACATACACCTACATCCACAAACAGGCAGTAGGTTTTTGACAGATCTCACATGTTTAACATTATCATAGTAAAGCTAAGGTGACAACCAAATAAATATGATGTCATTCTGTTCAGTAGTTATAAGAAAAGTGTAAAGAAAATATTTGCTGGACAAATGGATAGACGAAACAGTTGAACAAAGGGACTGCAATATAGAGGGGGTTAATAAAAATAAAATAGTAAATAATTTATTCGATATCTGATATTACCTAAAAATGCAACTTCAAATTCTTTTTTTTTTTGTGAAGATAAAAATAATTTGCAATAATAAGCATGCTACCTGTAAAACATCTTCAACAAACATTTGATATAATCTTACAATTTATAATTGTACAAGCTTACTGGATAAAGTTGACCTGAACATCTACACATTAGAACATTAGACAGATTTTAATACCTTTGTGACGGGATGAGTTCTTCTGTTGCTTATAGCAGCTTCAAACTCTGGTCGTAGTGTTTCCTGTAATTAAATATATAACAAATAAAATTCAGCACTAGAGAGTATTTATTCAAACTATGACATATTCTTAAAATAATTCTGGTAGGGTTATGCATTCTTAATGTCAAAGAACTTATTTCCAATATATTATCAGATGTCTCATAAACATACCATGTTGTACATATCTAGCCTTCTAAAATCTGAAGATGTTTACTATAATATAATACAATATTCCTACAATAGGAGCCTACAACATTAGCTAAAAAGAAAGGAAATTTGTGCAGCAATATTTTTGTTTGTGATAGTAAATTTTGAATATTCAATGCAAAGATGAGAACAAATGAACAAGTTATAACTTGTATACCAGGTTCTAACATCAATGACTGTCACAGAATTTTACTGTTCTTCAAAAATCTATTTTTTAATCAGATATGTGCATTTAATCCTTTTCAATAAACAAACAGATAAAATGCTTTGCTGAGCACAGCCTGATATGACAGCAGAGGTTGAACCCTGAACAGTTGGGGCAAATTTGGACACAATATTCAAGATTGATACCGTCTGAATTTGGAATGTGATCAACTGTTTGACATAATACAGATTTTTGACACAAAACAAATGTCAAAATCTTACAAATCTATTGCGAAAAATACTGTGCTGAAACTTTTCAAAAATTTGAAATTTGAAGAAAAAAAATTTGAAAAAAAAATTGAACCCTTAAAAAATTTGGACAAACTTCCCCATCACTCCAACCTTTTTGAATCCCCCTTTGGAGCAATTACCCCCACACTAAATCCCAGCCTTCCTTTTGTGATATGCAACCTTGTGATACACTGTCAGAGAGATCCATACACTTACACACAAGTTATTGTCCTGAAACTAAAAAAATGCTTGTTTTGGCCCCTTTATTCTAAAATGTTGGCACCATAACCCCTAAAAGGAATCCAAACCTTTTACTTGTGGTAGTAAACAGTGTGGTAAAATTTCAGAGCAATCGAAATACTTATACACAAGTTATTATCCTGAAAGTAGAGAAATGCTTGTTTTGGGGCCCTTTTGGGCCCCTAATTCCAAAACGGTTGGGACCATCATCCCTGTAATCAATCCCAACCTTCCTTTTGTGGTATTGAACCTTCTTATTAAATTTCAAAGAGATCCATTCACGTTAACTATAGTTATTGTCTGGAAACCAAATGTGTCTTTGGATGCCATGCAGACAATGATGCGGACGACATCATACTATTATACAATCCCAAATTTTTTTTTGCAGTCGTATAAAAAAGTAAACAGGAATATGACTTTGTTACCGGTATAGTCAATTCTACAAAAGCTCATAACAATTGACACCACACATATCACTCCAAATGTGATTTTACTGTAAGAATATGCCATTTTATCAGATCACTAACCTCTTCTGACTCAAAGTCTGCACAATCCCAGTCATACTCTAACTCATGCTGCTTCCTCTTCCAGAACTCTTGGAAGAATGATGCTGTAATCATATACAATGATAATACATCATACACACAAAATGTACATGAAAAATTATAAACAACAAAGGTTTAACTAAGATGTTCTATTAAATACTGACTGTTCTATGTGAATATTTAGAGGGACACACATTTATAATCTTCATCTTACAGTAGGAATTGATTTTGTAAATGAAAATATCAACAAACACACCAATGACCAAAATATAAATAGTTTCTTTAAATTTGAAGTCAGTTATAAATTTTTGTTGGATATGCAAGATACATTCAAATTTTATATGATGCAGTGAAAAATTCCTCCTAAACAGGTATATAATTATGATCTTTTCTGTATGAAGTCATTAGAACATATAAACAAAGCCAATAAACCTTTTAAACAAAATGTATTTAGCTACAGACTTACCCCACAAAGCCATAACTACAGCAAATATCATAGTGCCATAATTATCAAACAAGTATGTAGCTCTGGAGTATCTACAACTACTCTCAAGCTTCCAGTATGTACACCGACCATCACACAGTGGACACATTGTAAAGTTTCCTGCACCATTGGGATCACAGATGTCATTACTAAACAGAAAAAATGCATTTATATTTCAATTAATTGGCATTATTTTAAGATGTTAGCATACAAAAGGAAAATGAACTGTGATAATTGCATAAAGAACACAGTATTTTTTTGTGCAACCAGTTAAATTCAAATGATCATATGCTATCCTTCCAAGAAATTTGATCATAGATGGTGAAGTCTTTTCTATACATGTATCTATAAATCAATAAAAGCAATATTTCTATTTTCTCCCATTGTTTAAATCTTTAAATTGACACTTAGGCAGGTGCTTTCAAACAATCTAAACCCCTTGTGTGTTTAATTGTCACAAGCAATAAACAGATATTTTTTTTGTGCTGTGATTAGAAGGCATTCCTTATAACATCACTTTACTCAGAGCCTTCCCAATACAGAGTTGCTTACATCTATATAATATTTCTTTGTGTGATTTTTGTTGTTGTTGCTTTAAATTGACAAAAAGCTTATATTTTTCTATTTGATTATACCTTGGTTTGTCATCCATAAATGTAGCAAGGCCAAAAATAAACACAGCTAATCCTAAAGCTGCTGCCGGAAACAAGGCTGATGTGTAATATCCCAACCAGGCAAAATATATAGCTATCTTCTCTCCAAAATAGGTCCTGAAATATATATACAGATACTTATTACACAAAAAAAAAGAGGAATATGTCCATGGGACACAGATGATGCCTCCACTTGCATATATTTAGATTCGATCACTGTGAGTGTGATATGAAATTTATCTAATTGAGACAGTTAAATTTTAAAATTTAAAACACACCCAGCGTTTTAATTTATTAAAAATTTAACTGTCAAGAGTTGATAAATATCCTATTACACGAGATTTGATGATAATCTAATCTTGACCAATGAATAACTGAGATCAAACCAACTACACGTTGATTAAATAAAATAATCAACATGTCAGGAAAAGGATGAATAGTGTAAGAGTTAGAGAAAACATTATAAAGGGACATAACTCAAGAACTGTAAAAGTGATGATACACAATTTTGTTCTTGATCCAAGTTTTGTGGTAATGCATATATGTTTTATAACATCTAGTTGAGGAAAACTAAAGTTAGAGAAAGGAAACAAAAAATTCTGTAATTTTCCATTTGTAAAGGGGCATAACTCTAGAACAGTTTAAGTGACGCCACCAAAATTCACTTGATCAGTGTTTTGTGTTTTTAAGCATATTGAGTAAAAGTTTCCTAACATTTGGTTTAGGCAAACTAAAGTTAAAGAACTGACACCAATTTTGTTTTTCCGTATATATGGGAAAGGGTAAAACTAAATGCCGCCTACCCTACAACAAGGGCATAACAGTTATGTGTTCAACATGTCTTGCATAACTATGCTGTTCTCAGTGTAAATGTGAAATGATAATTGCCAAGAAACTAAGTTGATTTTTCAGTAAGATAAAAAACAAAATCATTTTTTTTCATTACCAGGAAACCTCTGTACAAGGTTAGTAAGATTCATTGAAAGGTTGAAAAAAAATTCCTGCTTTAAAATCTTTAAATAATAGGCTGCTCTAGGGCCATTTATTAAAAAACAATGTTATGGTACAAGGACACAGTTATCGTCCTTTGGTTTTCGTTGTCTACGAATATAGTCCCTAATGTAAACAGTGTATAACTTGGATTTTTAATTTGATACACTTTATTTAATGCATGAAATATTAAGTAGGGGGATGAAATTACATGTTAAAATAATTTGGGTGCTGAATCTTTATGTTAAGTAGTGATTTGATCCAGTTCAAAAAGGTCAAATTTTATTATGTCTGAAGCTGTCAAACCGAATTTTAGACCCCCTTAACACAGAATTGTCTATATTAAGAGCTGGTAGAAGTTTCTATAATTTTGATATTATTTGTCCCACTAGTAGTTCACTACACTGTAAAAATCTTTCTGAGATAGAGCAGGTGCGATTTTCTAATTTGAATTTATTGTTTAAAAGAAATGCACTACGAAATAACTGTGTTCTCGGGCCTTATAAGGTATTCATTACAGAATACTTATTTACTATCAGGTTTTATGTACATATTCTTGGCTGCGATTTTAATCCTTTTAACATCTTACCCCTATCAAACTAATCAATATAATCCTTTTACTTCATAATAATTACCTGACATGATCTAGAGGCTGATATTTGTACCATACTCCTGGCTTGGCCCATGTTTCATACAGCAGCTGCAATGATAATTTATTTTGTACATATATGATAACAGAATCGTATAACCATACATAATATTTGTTTTTCATTCATTTTTATGCCCCACCTACGATAGTAGAGGGGCATTATGTTTTCTGGTCTGTGGGTCCGTTCCTCCGTCTGTTAGTTCGTCCGCCTGTCTGTACCGCTTCAGGTTAAAGTTTTTGATCAAGGTAGTTTTTGATGAAGCTGAAGACCAAACAACATGAAACTTTGTACATATGTTCCTTATGATATGATCTTTCTAATTTTAATGCCAAATTAGAATTTTTACCCAATTTCACGGTCCATGGAAAATGATAGTGCAAGTGGGGCATCCGTGTACTTTGGATACATTCTTGTTGGTACATACATTAGGCTGTTAGTTTTTTCGTTTGAATTGTTTTACATTTGACATTTCAGGCTTTTTATAGCAGACTATTTTGGTATGGGTTTTGCTCATTGTTGAAGGCTGTACAGTGACCTTTAGTGGTTAATTTCTGTGTCATTTGTTCCCTTGTAGAGAGTTGTCTCATTGGCAATCATACCACATTGTTTTTTTTCAAGATACAGGCGTATTCCATAAATGAAACAAGAAATCTTTAAACTTCTTACAACTCAACTAATAATTGCACTTTAGTTTTTTTTTAACTCAGTGAAATTTATAATCATGTGACATAAATATGGCAAAACATTTACATTTATAGCATACAACATGTAGTTCATGAAATTAGAGAAGCTGTAACTAAAGTAAAGAGACTACAAAATATACATACATGTCTATCATTATCTTTACCACTGGCCAGGATAGAATGTTCACTAATGTATCTACCCTGAAAACAAATATATACAATGGTTAGTTGGTACAGGAATCTCCCAAGTGTATTCTCTGGGAGGTATAATTTTGATAGGCCTTAGATACTTTTCAGACAGTTTGGTGAAAATGCAATGTGATAATTATGCCAAGTGTCTAGTGTTGACAAAAGGAGACCTGTGGTCTCCTTTTAGTCAATCCTTCAACTTTTGTTGAAAAAGCAAGACTTAGTGACCCTACATTTCGTCAGTAGCATCCACACATATACACTCTAGTTTTTGATATTTTAAAAACTTTCTTAAACTATCCTGGATTTCTACCAAACTTGGACAGAAGCTTGTTTATGATTAAAAGATAGTATCCAGAAATAAATTTTGTAAAAATACATTGCCTGTTTTTCTGTATTTTACTTATAAATGGACTTTTACAATCTGCAGTTAAAGTTCCTAAAACATTTATTACCTTCATTTAGTAGGGGAGACACTGGGTTCCGCAGAACCCTGACAATTTTTCTTATGATATGAGTGTTGACCTAAGCAGCTTTATCGTGTAATACATTATAACATATGTCAAGAATACTTTTATAGAAGGTCCTACAATATTTTATTTTCAACAGCATAGTTACAATAAATGGGTAGAATTGATGGATGGAGAGGCTAGAAGTCTGTCAAAGACAATTATTGTAATTTTAAAAGGATATTTGAAAAAGGGATGGTTAACACATGACAGTATTTTCACACCTTTTTTCTTCAGGTACATTTTAATTCAAATAATTAACTCTTAAAGTCTCATAACTACATCTTATTTTCCCATTTGCTATCAGTACAAGACAGATTATATTATAATGGAAAGAAGAGGATCTAAGACATACAATTTAATCAAATTTCTACCCATATGGACTTCTAAATAAATTAATCACTTCTTTAGGGAGAAATATTAACACTGATGAACAAGTCTCAAGATTTCTGAAGTTTGTATGTATGTAGGAAATCTGGAGACTGAACACCTGCCTTGATCCAGTACAAATGTATACTGTAAATTCAGAAATTATTGCGTGCATTTATTATTGCGATTTTGTCATTTTAGACTAAAATGAGATTTTAATTTTTGCGATACTGAAAAAAATCCAGTTTAATTCATATAAAAAATTTCAAAATGCGAGTTTAAATTATTGGGATTATAACCCTGTCGCATTTTTTGCAATAATAAAAACACCGCAATAGTTTCTGAATTTACAGTACTAATATCAAAATAATTTGATTTTTGAATATTTGTGTCCCCTTTCTCTTACTTGTACAGACATTTCATCTCACTTCAAATTATTTGACAAACAATACTATAACCAGATGTGATTGAGTATAGAAACAATATTATCAGAAATCATTCAAAATATATCTGTACAAGGAGATATCTTTATATCATTAACTAATTCCAGAAACACCATTTGCTATTTCTTTAAATTATACGAGTTTGGTAATTTTGACAAAATAGAATCAAATTAAAGAGCTGTAATAAGTGACAACAGTCATTTCATAAAGAAGCTGGTTTTATTGGGTTAGTCCCAATTTGTGTCTACATTTTTTTACCAACTTATATAATGTATTGATATGATCTACTTACATCATGGAGAGGAAAGGCTGCTGTGTACGATCCATTATTCACCATATTTGACACTCCTAAAAGTATAATAATAAATGTTACAAAAGCTGTATTTTTCTTAGATCCTGCTAATAAAAGATATGATAAGGAGTGATATTCAAACTTCTGAAAAAAAAGTTCTGCACAGCCAGATCATATATATTAGAACCAGCTAATTGAAATATATTCTATTATAGTTCCTGCCTGTTGTCTTTTCTTTAGAAATTGAAATATGAAATCTGCTTTCATTACCAGACACAATATCAGCTTATTTAATATGACTGGTGCTTAACAATCATAAACACTAATAAGAAACAATCGTCAATATTTTTTTCAGAGTCATTTCTCAGATCTTTTATAAATTAAATGCAATTGTGTATCAAGGCACTCTTTATTCATGTCAAAAATGTCTTTTTCTAAGACCAATTTGTTGTATGAAAACAACTCCCAACTTTGATTATTCACTTAAAGTGTCTTCTGAGCTCTGCCTAAAGTTTATTACAATTTGTAATGCCAATATAAGCAACCATTTTTAACACTAGGAAACATCTTTTTTGGTGTTCAAAAAGGGACTTCAAATGGTATATAAATTGCTTCTTCTCTCAGATGCCAAGTCATATACATTTGTACATGTAGTAGTAAGGAGTAAGAGAAAAAACTGATCAAATTGGAAATGGGATAATGGGACCACAATAGGGTCTTGTAGCTGTTACCTTGTAAGTCAGCTTCTTAAATTTACACTGTTTATGGGACTAGTACACATAAGCAGATATCTTCATACCACATTAATATATAGGCTTATATGTAAGTAACACTTGCTGATGGATGTAATAGATTAATTAATAGACTGGTAACAATGGTTATACAATGTAGTATAACAACCTCACTCAAGTAATTTTTATTCACTTTTTGATAAACCATTCCATTAAATAACCCAACAATATAAACAGAAAATTAAAAAAAATAGTTTCCATTGTCCTCACTCAATTTCAAAATCAAAATATATGATATGAATCCTCCTATTCAATGAGTACGCAGCGTTATAAACTAAAACAAATTTCATAGCTTCCAAATGTTATTACAAACTATATCAGCTCCCTGATGTAGCTTTCCATCAATGAATTTTAAAACTGCATTTTGCAGTAAAACATGTACATGATGTATTTTAATCCCTTTTTGGCACTAGTTTTCAACAACTTGAATCTGTGTGTACATATCATGAGTTTAAATAAAACAGTACCCAGTAGTTGTCTGCATATATTATCTTCTTTACCTTTACTGCATGTGATTAATAAATTTAACTATGATGAAAATAAATTTATAAAATATTAATTGTCAGCTTTTGGTATTTATTTGTGCTGCTTTAACAGACAACAGTTGATGTATTTGTCAATTTTATGTTATCTTATACATCTTAAATTTTGACTACATAGTTCAGATTTTAATTTCAACAATTTAAAAAAAAAAAAAAATCACTAGGCTCTTTAATTATCTTGAGATACAGTTGACTATTTGCTTATTTGTAGTACATTTATGTATGCTTAAATATTTTTTTTATTATACAACCCCCATGACCCAAATCAAATTTATTGGAAATTTGATGGATTTAGAACTTAATAAAAAAAAAAAAAACGCTTTTTGGGTTCATTTACTTTTATTTATTGGAAAGCTTTATCTCATACACATGTGGAAGAATTAAGGCATTACTGGGGTTAAGTCATAAAGTAAAGAAGTTCCATCGATTATTATATCAGTTAAAAATTATTTTTAACTAGATATCATTGAGATGGGAGCCATCTCTGTGGGCCCTGCTGTGAATAATGTGCATTAAAAAATTGTATCTTTACCATAGGACATGGGTTTGTCAACTGAAATCAAAGTTTTTGACCTTGACCTTTGACCTAGGAAGTTGTAAATAAATTATGACACACCCTTTGGTGTTGGTTTATAAACATGTCAAGTATAAACTTTGAAATGATAACGGTTCTCAAGATATAGAGCGGACACGATCTTTACCATAGGACATGGGGTTGTCAACTGAAACCAAAGTTTTTGACCTTGACCTTTGACCTAGGAAGTTGCACATAAATTATGACATACCCTTTTGTGTTGGTTTATATACATGTCAAGTATAAACTTTGAAATGATAACGGTTCTCAAGATATTGAGCGGACACAATCTTTACCATAGGCCATGGGGTTGTCAACTGAAACCAAAGTTTTTGACCTTGAACTTTGCCCTAGGCAGCTGTTCATAAATTATGACACACCCTCTGGTGTTGGTTCATATACATGTCAAGTATAAACTTTGAAATCATAACGGTTCTCAAGATATAGAGCGGACACGATCTTCACCACAGGACACAGGGTTGTCAACTGAAACCAAAGTTTTTTTACCTTGACCTTTGACCTAGGAAGATGTACATACATCATGACACGCCCTCTGGTGGTGGTTAATAAACATGTAAAGTATAAAGTATGAAATCATAATGGTTCTCTAGATATGGAGCGGACACAAAGTGTTACGGACGGACGGACGGACAGACTGATCACTATAGGGGACCCGCCTTTGGCGGGGCCCTAATTAGTTCAGTAATCGCACATCAACGCTGGGGGTATTATACAACTCGTTACGGACGCTCAACCTATGATATTTATCTACATTTTATCAAAATTTGACCACACAACTCGCTACGGTTCCCGAGTTTTCAATGACTAAAACTACGAGGTCGTTTTTGCTGAAGCATATGTCAAATTAATCCCGGTCAGGCAAACGGCTCATGCAAATTAATTTCCGCTAGGGAATCCCGCGAAAAAAATAAATTCAGTAGTGAAAGTGTTAAATACATATAATTTTTCTGAGAGTTCTTTTGTATCAGAGAGAAAATGATACACAAAGTTTGAAAGTATGCAATACATACAGATTAGAAATGCACAATGCATTGAAATAAACAAATGGGGAAATAGTGAAGATATCGTCTATTCTGTATTAAATTACAAAATAGAGAAGGAGAAATTTGAAGTAATATGGTACATATATAAGCTACAAGTACTCTGAGTGCATTGAGTGTTGTATATTTAGGATCATTACTACACATTTATTATAATGGCATTACCCCATCATTTATATAATGTGAAAAGATGCATCATACAAAATTTTCTATACAATTAAAAATGACATATAGGTCAAATAGAATAAAACGAATACATCATCTCTTTTAATGATTTTTTTTTCATTTGTTAACTTGTGTCACAAAACCAGTTTTTTATTCAAATAAAATGTTGGCACAGAGATATCCCATGTTTTGCAATTTTAATTGTATAATGCAAATGTTGAACATGAATATTATGCAAGAAAGGAGCTGGAAATAAGATGTGTCAAAGCTAATACATTTGCATACCAAATATTGCGTCAAGTAATTAGACCTGTGGGGATGGGGCCAAGTAATTGCCATGAAAAGGAACTAATGATTATACAACTGCATACCAAATACCATTCCATACTGCTACTCATTAGAGTGGTAGAGACCCCCCACTTTAATTTATTTGGCCAAAAAGTAGTCCTTTATAATTACATGCTGAGAATGGAAAAACAAAAGAAAATTAATATTTTAACTGTATTTACCTAAACAATCTATGCCTAAATATTTTTCACAATAAAGTTACAATTGTCGATAAACAAGTATAAATTCAAAGTAACCTAAATTTATCATTTTATAATATACAATGTGCCCTTCAAATTCTTCTTCTACCTATAATTGCATGATTAGAAAATAATATACAAAACAATAAATTATTTCAACTAGATGTCAAAGCGAAACAAATTGCCTCGTCTCAAAAAGCTGAAAAATCTGCAATTTCAATGACACATGTGGACACAAACATGACGGTAGTCTCACATATAAAAAACTGAGCTCAAAATCAAAGTTGTAAACCCTTAATTTTGTCAAAAGTTAGCGGAACTTAAACTTGATCTGTAACTCATCATGGTTAGCTCACATACCAAAACTCAGCCCAATATCTGAAAGCATTTAGAAAAAAACTCTTTATATGTGTGATTTTCAACAATTTATCAAAGTCCATAGCCCGTAATTTCTGCAAAAATTAGCCGAGCAGAACAAAACTTAAACTTGATCTGTAACTCATCTTGGTTAACTCACATGCCAAAAATCATCCCAATATCTGAAAGCGTTAAGAAAAAAACTTTGTATAACTGTACATGTGCTTTTCAACAATTTATCAAAGTCCAAAGCCCGTAATTTCGGTAAAAATTGGGGGGGGGCGCATAAAAACACAAACAAGATCATTAAGATGACCCCCTTAATTTCAACTAAAAATTTAAAATATACTTATTATTTTAAGGGCCCTTTATAGCTTGCTATTTGGTGTGAGCCATGCTTGGACCTATAATGGTTTACTTTTACAAATTGTGACTTGGATGGAGAGTTGTCTCATTGGCACTCAACGACTTATGCCACATCTTTTTTATTATTAGAAGATAAACTTTGGATAAATTTTTCATTGATCTTGAAACTATAAGAAAACCTACCAATTCTCTTTTTGCCTTTCTTGTCATGTTCAAACCATGTTCTGGCTAAAATCTCATAAACAATTCTACTTCTCTGGGCATTGGTAAAGAATGTATCCTTGTCCTTTATTATAAATCTGCAAAAGTTAAGAAATCTTATATATTATAATTCTGAGTATTCAGCAAAAGAAGTCACATGAATAATTTCAATCCTCAGCAAAGATGCTTCTATTGTTTTGATCATATGGAATAATAAATTCTATCAATATAAGCTTTAAGATATGTATAGCAATTTGAACTCTCTTACTGTTAAACAGTATGAAAAAATTAAATCATAAAAAATTTGAAGCTACAAATAGATAAATATATATATATATAGATAATAAGAAGATGCGGTATGAGTGCCCATGAAACAACTCTCCATTTTATACATTTAAATGAATTTGACGAATGATTGAATGACCATGAAAAATGATTTTCAGGATTTTTACAAAAGCAATTTATTGATTTCTAAGTATTTAAATCTCTTGGTCAGATACATGAAGGATCAGACAATGAATTGAAAATATAAGAATAACATGAATGATAATGAATCAACAACGGTATTATAAGCATGCATTTATAACAAAACAAAAAGAAATTGTAAAATTATTATGGCCATTTTAATTTGATGCTGACTTTATCAGAAATTAAAAAATATCAATCAAGCCTGCTAAGGTAGATTCATATCCAAGCTGATGAAGTAGGTATGAAAATATGAAACACCATTATTCTTTTTATCAGCAATTTGTCTTTAAAATATATTTCTTGTGTGACCGTTGGTACAGAACATGAAATTAAATAAAGTTGTTAACAATAAAACATGCAAAATGTAGTGATAGCTGTTCCTATAGATGAAAGATGCATTGTTAAACGATGCCATTGCATAATATTTTCAAGTATCATGTCCTGTCCCTATTCTAAATAAAAATCAAAGGGAAAATGTACAAATTGCTGATAACCTGCAATACCAGTTCTAGCATTTTAACTGACGTTCAGCTAACACATCTTTTTCTATTGAATCACAACATTAGCAATAAATTCAAGATTTCAAACATTCTGACAGCCTACTATTCAAATCTACTCATTCACATCACAAAAACATGTAGCATTTAGCTGACATCAATAAATGTGCATAATTCTAATATCTGGTGAACTGAATATTTTTAAAAATAACTTGACATTCATGCAACTCTGTTATAACAATCAACTGTAAATCAGACTCCCTGTATAATTTTTTTTTAACTAGTTTTTGTTTTTGATATATCTTTGAATGACTCTTGAGTTTAATTCGATGTTCACCACTTTCCTTTAAAACAAAGGATTATATAACTTCTTCCACAAAAGTTCTTAGAAGTAAAATAATTTCAAGTTGTGGAAATTTCATTATAACTTACAACCATTTAAAACATAGGATTTTTTACATTAAAGAGAGCTTCAGGTTAATGGTAGTACTACCTATCTTTTGTGAGAGGTAAAGAACAGTAAGTTTTATACACATGTAGTTATCAATAATTTATTCCTATATGAGATAATAATTTTGTAAGAGTCCAAATGACTGTGTGTATATACATATATAAGCCAAATTTGGTATGCAAATCACAACGAAAAGGACTAAATGAATTGCTAACCTGAAAAATCCCAACACATACATATTATTTACTGGAAGGAATGCTTATCAATATAGTTTTAGAGTAAACTCAGGAATCAGGCAATGACTAATTAAAAAGATCAGTAAACATCTACAGAGATATAAGAAGATGTGGTATGAGTGCCTTTCTTGCTAATGAATTTACAGCTGATTGCATTGAGTGTGTAGGTAAAGGTAATATCTTTAGTTAGCTTGCTTGCTAGCTGAACCGGGAAGTCATTGTAAGGTTAGGTAAACTACCCTCCTTTAAGAGTATACAAGTCAGACAGATAACCAATCTATCTGTCTGAAGGACTAGGCTACTTCAAAAGGAGGGTAGTATACCATACCTATTAAATACCTAGCAAGCCAGCTTACCAAACATATTACCTTTACTTACACACTCAATGCAATCAGCTGTAATACATGTCGGGTAGTGTGGGTTGTTCACATTGTATCAAACAAGTATTTTGTAAATAATTTGACCCTAAAAAATCTTAAAAGAGATTGGTCTTCCCAGGAAGATTTCCAGATCTGAACAAAATTAATATATGCCTTATAAGGCTTATTGATAACTTTTGTGTCTGCAGAAAGCTCTTATTGAATACAGAGTAACAAGAGTGCACATGCTGAAATGTCTCGCCTTCTATACTAATCATTGATTTTATGTTGGGCCAGGGTTTTTTAATTTGTTGGTTTACGGATTTTACCCATGAAAAAGTCGGGTCGGTCGGTCGGGAAAAAAAAGACAAAAAAATATGCAAAATAAATATATATTTTACCTTTCTAACAATATGTTTGTTATGCTATTTTGTCATCATTTCTTAGATTTTAGTTCGATGAAATCAGCTGTCATAAACATCGCATGACATTCTAATAATTTCCTGTAAACAAAAAGGGGAGGGGGATTGCACGGTCAAAGACGAAATTAAATCGTCATTTCGCAAACATGGAAAACAGATTTGGGTAGCTCTTAATCAATTCCAGAAAACTTGGTGGGCTTGGTGAATTATGATCGTCAAGCACGAAACTGATAAGGAAAAAAAAATATAAAAACGTCGTGCGAAAATAAGTTTCAACACACGTGTCAACAAGCGTAATAGACTCGTCCACTGGAAAAACGAGAATATCGGGTTAATCTGTTGTCATGCATGCCCGTTCTTTAGCTAAATGGACGAAATTTTTTTTATTATCTATGAAGCAAGAAAATTCCAAATGATTTGTTAATATTTAGTACTTTAACTTGACGTCTTCTACCTGTCCACATTTGGACAAGTCTATTTCTATCAGATGATGCATCTTACGGACTGATGACAAATACGGGAAACGAATTTATTGTGTAATTGGTTTTAAACACAGGTTTCATTTCGCAAAATTATTTGCGCAAACGACATTTCAAGGTCAGTTATAATTGTTTGGCTATTTTTAGAAACGTAAACTGGAAGCTTTATTTTTTCACTACAGAAAGTGTTATCAATTTTGATATTTTAATGCATTTCATTTCATAAATAAAAAAATATTTTAATTATTTTTCAGAGATAATGCATTTATTAGGGTCGGCGGGAATAAAAAAGCATAAAAAGTGAATTTTATTTTTATTCTGGAAATCGGCAAAATCGGGTCGGCGGATCCGTAAACCAACAAATTAAAAAAATCTGGCCTTGATAGTGCTAAGTATAAAGTTAAGCTTTATAACAACTGTCACATAAACTTAACATTAACCAAGATAACTAAACAAAGACCAATGAACCTTGAAAATGAGGTCAAGGTCAGATGAACCATGCCAGGCAGACATGTACAGCTAACAATGCTTCTATACAACATATATAGTTGACCTATTACTTATAGTTTAAGAAAAATAGACCAAAACACAAAAACTTAACACTGTGCAATGAACCGTGAAAATGAGGTCACAGTCAAATAAAACCTGCGTGACTGACATAAAGATCATAAAATATTTCCATACACCAAATATAGTTGACCTATAGCATAGAGTATTAGATAAAAAGACCAAAACTCAAAAATTAACATTGACCACTGAACCATGAAAATGAGGTCAAGGTCACATGACATCTGCCCGCTAGACATGTACACCTTACAATCATTCCATACAACAAATATAGTAGACCTATTGCATATAGTATGAGAAAAACAGACCAAAACACAAAAATTTAACTATAACCACTGAACCATGAAAATGAGGTCAAGGTCAGATGACACCTGCCAGTTGGACATGTACACCTTACAGTCCTTCCATACACCGAATATACTAGCCCTATTGCTTATAGTATCTGAGATATGGACTTGACCACCAAAACTTAACCTTGTTCAAATCAAATCAAATCAAATCAAATCAAGTTTATTGTACAAAAACAGGCCTCCAGCCCACGGTACATTTATAAATTCACATTTTAATATCAACTACAGTTCAATAATAACATATATTAAACAATACAACACACACATATTACCAACATATATATATATATATATATATATATATATCTGTTAATTTTCAAAAAGTTTTATAAACTTGAATTTGTAATAAATTTATTTATTTATTTATTAAGTATATTCATTTGATCAAGTCATAGTGACAAGACTTCTTCTCTACAGCATTTAGCTTTTTTCAAAAATACAGCCAGATTTTTCAAAGTAATTAAATTTTCTGTTCTAAAAAGACTAGTTAAAGTGTCTCTGTTACAATTACTTTGACACCATAATGGTAAAAAATTTCTCCTTATATCAGCCAAAATTGGACAAACTAGTACAAAATGGAATTCATCTTCTATTTCATTTGTATTACAAATTTTACACAACCTATTTTCCCTTGGTTGGTTTTCATGTCTACCTTGTTCAATAGCTAGCTTATGGTTTGAACATAAAATTGAAAAAATTTCATATCTAAGATTATATGACAGTTTCTGTATATTTTCATTTATACAAATATAATCCTTAACTTTTGAATAAAAAGCACACTTTGATGAGTTGCCAATATAATCTGACCAAGATTGTAAGTTTATATCTGTAAGTCTCTGTTTAAATAAATGTAAAAACAATTTTGCATCTCCAACACTTTGACTTTCCCATACAACACCAAATCCATTTGAAAATAATAGTCTTTGCACTTTAGAACACCAATTTAAACGTCCATGTTCATTCATTTTAAACATCATACGATAGCATAGTTTTGGAAGTCTGTTATCATCCATGCATAACCTTGTTCACTGATCCATGAAATGAGGTCGAGGTCAAGTGAAAACTGTCTGACAGACATGAGGACCTTGCAAGGTATGCACATATGAAATATAGTTATCCTATTACATTTACTTATAATATGAGAGAATTCAACATTACAAACAATTTGAACTTTTTTTTCAAGTGGTCACTGAACCATGAAAATGAGGTCAAGGACATTGGACATGTGACTGACAGAAACTTCGTAACATGAGGCATCTATATACAAAGTATGAAGCATCCAGGTCTTCCACCTTCTAAAATATAAAGCTTTTAAGAAGTTAGCTAACACCGCCGCCGCCGCCGGATCACTATCCCTATGTCGAGCTTTCTACAACAAAAGTTGCAGGCTCGACAAAAACTAAGTATTCAATAGAGCATGACAAATGGACAAGCCTGTAAAATTTCCAGATAAAAAGAAATTCAGATACTAAGATAGAAAAGAATACCAAATACTGTGGATTCATTTATTTTCGTGGGTATCAATTTTCGTGGATAGAGAAAAAAAGACGTTTCGTGGTATACGTAAATTCGTGGATTGCTGATTACAACAACAAAAAATTAGATACGTAATTGGTGGATTTCTTTTTGATTTAGGAGATCATATAACCTCCTTGTTTTGATCAATAATAAAACAAAACAAAAAAGAAGGAATTCATTGAAAAAGCTCGCTTGGTCATTCTAGGTTAAAGTGTTCATTGATAACTTCGATTACAATAATGGACAGAGACAACTAATTATTTGTTTGTTTTACAATTTATAAATTCTTGTCTCAGTCTGAATTCTATAAGGCATTCAAAACTTTATGATTGAAAGCTCATTTCCCTAATCACGATATAATAAACAGTGATATAAGTATAAGGTGTGAAAATAAATGTTCCTGTCATAAACAATATTACCTACGGGCAATATCCCCGTACTTAATCCTATTGATTTTTACTCACTGGTAAACCAAACTATGACACGGTAACTAACAACTTGCAGTTATTTTCCATGAACAGTTTTAATCAATTTTAAAAAGTAAATTATCACTGATATTAGATATATTTATTATAGATTTAATCAAAATACTTGTATCTTCTTTCAATAAAAAAACACGTGTTATGTTACAATGTTTATCGCTAGTCAACACTATACTAGAACTGCATAACATAACCGTAAATAAACATCCGACTCCATACACATTTCTCTGGATTATTCTTCGTTGAATTCTTAAATTCGTGGTTCGCTGTTACCCACGAAACCCACGAAAATTGGTATACCACGAATAAAAATGAATTCACAGTATGTTAAAAATATACCAAAGTATTACTTCTGCCATGAAAACAATGTTATGAGCAATGTACAGGATACTGAAAACTAACCATAAAAAAGAACCAATAAAAACTATAGGCTTTAAAGAGCCACTATCACTCACTTGTATTTATATGCATATTTTCCAACACCGTTTCTGGAACATTGTAGACAAGATTTTCTTATAACAGATGGGTTTTTTTAAATGATCTTGTAGGTCTGAAAACTTTTTCTGTATATCAACTGTTTATACCTATCTAACTTGTTTTACAGCCAACCACTGATGACAAGTGATTACAAAAGTTCACACTGGACACTGGGCCAGGTCAGTTTTAAATTAGTCACAAACTGAGACATGCTGTTATTGGAGTGCAATAAGATAATATTCTGCTTGTAACTTAAATATGAGGATGTTAATTTATATAATGAAATAGTAGTGTACAGGACAAGGTTTTTCATCAGCACTCATTCTCATAATTTATCAGGTATAAACAAGTGCATATATCTAGGTTTATATATCCTATTTTAATTGGGCTGGGTTAGAGGGATCCATTCTTATAAAGTTTACTCTATAGGTGCAATGGTTTTTAATCAAATGATATCATTTGTTTGAATATGTCTAAGTTTTAATTATCCTTTCGTCTTGCAATGCATAACATATACTGTAAATTCTGAAATTATTGCATGCATTTATTACTACAAAATTTGAAGAATGAACAATAATGTGAGATTAATTATTGCAATTTCAAGAAAATCTGCAAACAGGGATTTGTATTAGAAATAACAATGCCAGTTCTGACTATTGCAATACCCTCTCAGTCACAATATTTGCATTAATAAAAACCTCTAAATAATTTCTGAATTTACAGAATACTAATCCATTAAATATTCTATTGAATGCATAGCATGCTACTTTTACATAGAAAAAGCAAAAAAAGCTTACAGCCCTCTGTCCAATCAGGATGAACAATACAGTAAATAATAGGAAAAATACAAACAGTAAAGTGTTAGATGATTGTATGAAAACATCATTACTAAAACAAATATTTATAAACATGAGTGGTGTTCAAGTGTGATCATAGAGCACAGAAAAATCAACATGTGTAAGAGAATTTAAAAGTGTCTACAATAACTAAAATAGTAATATCATAGAAGTATAATTCAGTCGTCTTAAATCTAAAGTTTCAATAGACTATTTTCATATTGCTGACTTTTGACTTTGAATTTTATATTTTTTTGACAGGTTACTTACTCTGTCATGGGACATCCTGGTTCCAAGTCAATTGAGAGCAACGTAAAGAAGTAAAATCAAGCTTTCAATCAGTACATTGGGGGAAAATTACCTGCTTTCTAACTTATTTATTTATACTCTACATAAATTTTTGCCTAAAGGTCCCATAAATGAATTTGAAAGCAAATAGCTTGATCAAATTAATACTAATTGAAAGTCTTAGTTTTTTTATTTCTTGTTTGAGTATGATATGTGTCTAAAGATAAGCTTGGAAAAATTAAATATGAGAAATGTAAATGTAGTGCTAAGAACAAATATGTGACAAGGTTGTGAAAAAAATGTTCATATATTGAAGAAACAAATAAAAGCACAGAGTACTTACTGGTCAACTCGGTCTCTGTTGAAAGGAGCTGTGAAGTAGTTAGGTTCATCCTGTATAATGTCTTTACTCAGCTCAAATGGAGATGGTAAATAGGAGAAACAATGCTCCACAAATCCTGTTAATTCTTCATCCATATCATTCTCCTGGAAAAGAGGAACATTTTCCAAGTCATTCAAATATAAAAAAAGAAGATGTGGTATGAGACAACCCTCCACAGAGACCAAATGACACAGAAATCGACAACTATAGGTCACTGCAAGACCTTCAAAGCATATGTAAATTCATTTCTTTAATGTGTTGTAAAAGAGAGTGGAAAAATATAAATTATTTTCGTTTAAAAATGCATAGCCTTTTGTTATTTTTCTTCATCAATTGAGTTGCCTGTGATATGGGATAGCATTTTTTTCCCATAGTAAACTGAATAATTGTGGGTCAGGTTTTCACACATATTAAAATCTCTTCCTCCCCTATCAATTCAAACTCAAATTTCAAACCCTATGATGGTACCACAAAGCTACAGCACAAATCGTTTCTTTTTGTTGTAGCCCAGAAGATAAATTTCTTTGATAAAACTGTTATAGATCATTTAATAATATGTATGTGAATTCATTTCAATTAGAATAAACTAGATGTGTCAAAGCGACACGAATGGCACCGTCTCAAAAAGTTGAAAATTCTGCAATTTCAATAACACATGTGGACACAAACATGATGGTAGTCTCACATATCAAAAATCAGCTCAAAATTTGGATGTGAATAGTAAAAAGTCTGTATAA
Organism: Mytilus galloprovincialis; assembly: GCF_965363235.1. Classification (NCBI taxonomy): domain Eukaryota; kingdom Metazoa; phylum Mollusca; class Bivalvia; order Mytilida; family Mytilidae; genus Mytilus; species Mytilus galloprovincialis. The sequence goes on from NC_134847.1 coordinate 61,986,971, forward strand.
CTGTGATTTTCAATAATTTTCAAAATTGTAAAGCCTTAATTTTGGCAAAAATTAGTGGAGCGGAACAAAACTTAAACTTGATCTGTAACTCATCATGAGTAGCTCACATACCAAAAATCAGCCTAATATCTGAAAGCATTTAGAAAAAAAGTCTGTATAACTGATTTTCAACAAATTATCAGAGTCCAAAGCCCTTAATTTTTGGCAAAAATAAACGGAGCGGAACGAAACTTAAACTTGATCTGTACTCACCATGGTTAACTCACATACCAAAAATCAGCCCAATATCTGAAGGCGTTTAGAAAAAAACTCAGTATAATGGTTTGTTGCGGAATGACGGAATTACGGAATTTCGAAATTACAGAATTTCGGAATTACAGAATTACGGAATTTCGGAATTACAGAATTACGGACAAGGGTAAAACTTTATGCCACCGACAACTTCGTTGCGGGGTCATAAAAATTCAAAACATGATTTCTGTGTTCTTGGTGTTTTACTTTCAACGACTTTGCCTGTAACAAGGCCGCCATTTCTTTAGCATGAAATTCTCCTGTGAAAACTACCTTTTAGCAGTAAAACTGGTAAGTCTCTCAGTTATGATCTGAGTCAAACACACATTTGCCACATCCTGGGTTTGAACACAGAACCATATGGCCCTAATATCTAGGTAAGTGGTGTGTATCTAAGAGTAGTATGAAATGTAGATTGAGAAGTGACTCATGATGATTTTTGAGCTGTGGAACCAGAACTCTTATGATTCTTATGATAATTTCTGACAGGTCAAAAGAGTTGCATAGCTAGATGACTTCCATGCTAGATGAAAACAGTACAAAAAAGGTAACAGACATGGATGTGTAGATTATGTGTAATGAAATAGAAAAGAAAGGAGTTGGGTTTCAGTCATGACGTCTTTCAGACTGTGTAATTGTGTATGTGTTTTAAGACTACTGGGTACCATTCAAAGTTTAGTTTGACTACCAAAGCTCTTACAATTCCTGGTAGCTGTAAAATAATGAGAAATTAAAGAATATGACCAATATTACTAAGCTTAATAAATTACTAATAATACATGTATGTCAACCCACACATACAATGGTAAATGGAAACACAAATACAATGTAGATTGAATGTTTTGGAAGACATGTTATGTTTAAAGTCAATGTATCTAATTTATCAACTGTAGATATAATAGTTAAGGTGTCCGCCATAATTGCCAAGTGACATAGTATTTGTGTGTAAAACACACTTTTTGAATGGTTACAAGCAGGAATTTGTCACATGGAGTGCACACTCTTTTCACCAATTTTACTTGTAATTACACACTTTTTCGATTTTTGGATTTTTTGGTCATTAGTGATATCGCTATTCTAAGGTATCTTCATTGTAAGACAGTTAACACTGAAAATTTGAAGTAATTGTTTGGTGGCCATTTTTTATTTTGCTATATGGATGCACAGTAAAAATCCCTTTAGGTAAGTCGTTTGTGATTAGTTTTTTACGATTTTGACACTATTTTTCTGTCAAAGTCACTTAGGGGAAATGTCCACATAAAGAGGTCGCGTTCAGGACATGTACTGTCATCTAAAGAGTTGATTGCTATGCGAAAACAATATGTACGTACCAAGATTCAAGATTAATGAATTATACTTGGGAGTTTGAGTTTAAAGATCCAGGGACAAGAAACGCATTGTGACCCATGTTTAATCATAACAATACACGTAAGAGAAAAACTTCAAAGTAGCTATTTGATGAAGTATTTAACATGTTTAAAGATAACTAAATTTTAAAATATTTTTCTTTTTCAGTTTCAAATCTAGCCAACAGACTTCCACAGCCCAGAGGGGATGGAAATATCACGGAACTGTTGGATCAGTTCTCATACTACTAGCTGTCTTCTGATGAACTACCCAGTTTTGATAAGGCAATCGCAACATGTATAGTTTGTTAGTAGCAATAGCAGGGATGATAGATGACATTTTCGATGGCAAAAAAACATTATGACACTCTTTCAAAGCTAAATAAAGCTATTTTAGTTCAGCAAAATATCAATTCAGACTGTGAGAGAGCATTTTCAATTATAAAGAAATTTACTTATCCTCATACACCGTAATTAAACTTATGAAAAAGACCTACCATACTGTATGGATCCTATTCATAAGTAAAAACAAACTAGAATGTTTCTGATTATTGGAACCAAAATCTTATAACATATCAGACTCAAATTGTTTCATGAGCTTTTGTTTATTTAAAAATGTTAAACCTGTCAAAATCAAATTTATGTTACTGTTAAAACTACAGGCATGGAACATTCAAATCACAACAACAATTAACTTTATGATACAACATTGTGTTAGTCTTTTTGTTTGTTTTGCTGAATGAAAACATTTACCAAAAAAATTAGTAACTATAAGGGAATAATTTTGGAAAGATATATAATATTTCACATATAAGATAATATTTTGGAAAGATATATAATATTTTACATATAAGATTATATAAGATATATTACCAATAAAGGCATCTTCATGTTGGTTATTTCAGCATACTTAGCCAAAAGCTCCCATGGACAATGGACCTTCACAAAACTTGTCTTCTTGTTTATGGAATTCTGTAAATATAAGTAGAACTATTACTGCTAAAACATCCCAAGACGTTACACATTAGGTATATGAAAATTAGGACATGTGCTATCAGGGGTCAAATTTAAGCTTTTTTGTGTACTAGCCAGCCGGACCAGTGGACTGAAAACTCTACTGGTCCGGCTCCAAATCTACTGGTCCTGCAAAAATGACATTAATTTGACAAACATTAATATAAATGACAGATGTTTAATTTTATTTTGATACTTTCGTTTACATAAGTTAGACAGTAACAGGAATTTTCACATTTTGTATTGTTGTGAAGGACGCTCACCCGAGATATTAATTAACTTGATCAATTGTAATACCCCCCAGTACCGTGTAATTGATTTCACAGGTAAATTGTTTTGTAAACAAACGGATATTGCGATGCAATCAGTGATTTTTATCGACAAATTTCTACTGGTCCGCCGGACCACCAGCTGACAAAATCTACTGGTCCGACGCAAATTTACTAGTCCCGGACTACCGGACTAGCGCTAATTTCGACCCCTGTGTGCTATACTTACAAACAAGACACAAGCCACTGTATATATATTTAAGGATTCACAGAAAACTTTGATCATCCACAACCATTCAAATCTTTAATTCATCACCAATGAGTAAAACCATCTACATGTATTTATATTTTTAAAGGAATCTTTTTCAATTATTGAAAATCTTACACCAACACTGCCCTGTGTAAAATTCAAACTCACAACCTCTGTGTTGACAGCCTAGTGATACTGTAGTTTGACTAATTAGACCACTCAGTCACCAAGATCCCTAAGAATTTTATAACATGTGAGTGTGCTTGTGGGTATGTGCGAAAGTGAAAATCACCTCTTTTTCTTCAAATTCAAGAATAAGTCCTTCATCTGTAAGGTTGTCTTGGAATGTTTGCCGTCTTTCCTTCTTTTTTTCATCTTGTTCATCTTCATAAGCGAGGACATAATCTATTTTACTCTTCTTGTCCCGAAAGTATAGTGTAGCTATCTCATTTATAACCTGCAAAAAAAATATCTCATCAGAATAAAGTTATTCATATCACTTTCAACTTTTATTTCAAATTTTTAATGCTCTTTCAAAGGAACAAAAATCTTAATTTCAGTAAATATCTTGTAGGAGCTTGAATACTGCTATAAAATAAGGATAAATATGTCTAAAATCCAAACAAAAGAGAAATCACTACAGTAATTTAAACATTGTATTAGATATCATTCAATAGAAAATGTATTGTTTCTTTGGTAACTTCTGACATAGATATATTTTATTCTTTAAGGATATCACTATGACCTAGTGATTTATTTTGAATTCATTTATTTTTTTGTGGATTGAAGAAAAAAAAATATTTTCGTTGATGTCGAATTTCATTGTTTTCCAAAATTTTACATACAATCATAAAAAAAATTTATACTTTATCAAAAACATATAAATTTGTGGTACATCCATACCCATGAAATCTATGCAAATTGGTACCCAAATGGTACAGATAAATATACAGAACATTGAATTATATATAGGATATTACAATATATTTCTTTAGGCTGTAACAAACAAACACATGTACAGTGTGTAGATGAAATAATGCAAACTTGAATACTCATACAACATTTACAGAGCAACAACATGAAGACAAGTAATTGGGTATAAATACATCGGGAGAGGAAAACAAAGCAACGAAAGGCGCATGTGCATCAATTGCCTGCAAAAATTTGAAATAAACTTGATGATCTTAAATCTTGTTATAGCTATTGAAATTTTTCTAACAGTAAAATCTTATATTGGAACATGCTGACTAATTTTTTGTGTGAAGCTGTTGCTCTATTAGTATAGTCATATGATTATCAATCATAGGTTACTTATTATCATTATACTCAATCATTACACAGAACATAAAATCATTGTTGATGAAATGTGGATCACTCTGGGTGTCAATGTTTTATTCTAATGCAATATGTATGTAACAATTTTTTTCATTGGCTAAAAGTTGCCGTCAAATCCACAGTTGACCAGGCGTAACTAAGGAGGGACAACCATTTTGAAATAATTGAATCAACAAATGTTTGAATACTACTATATAATCGAAAAGTAAACAACGCCTACCTCGAATTTGCCGTTTTAATGTTATTTTATCCGAATTTGAAGCGTACAAGTAACGCAATAACCTCCAGTTTGTAAGTTTTCATTTGTATGACGTCACATTTATCCATGACGTCTTTACGCCAAAAAAATCATTCATGAAGTTTCGCGGATTATTTTTATTTGTCAAATTAAGACATTTTCCAAATTTCATCGTATTATTTCATTTTGAAATGCATTAGAATCGGAATAACAGTACTGTAGTTGAAGAGTTGCCACCGTCAATTTTGATTTGACAGTTGCAAATCTGTTTTCCTGTCTCCGCTACGCGTCGCCAGTAAAACTGCATTTGTGACCGTCAAATTTACAATTGACGGTGGCAACTCTTCAACTACAGTACTGTTATTCCTTAAGTGGACTAACTACAAACTTCTTTTGGTGGGAAAGTGTCAAGTACCCCTTAAATTCATACATTAGAGCTTGACATATTTTAGACAAATATCTATTGTTGGAGACTGCATGTTACCCTCAAGAGGTTTTTTGGGGGGTTATTTTTGTCACTAGTTTGCAGTCTCATTGATGTAAAATATGAAACACATAAAAAAAAATCACTGCAGGTAAGACAAGCCTCTACGCCTGCTTCAATGAACTTAGAATTTTATGATTGTAGGTCCATCAAATAGGTAGTTACATGTATGTATGAAGTAAAATGAATGTCACAGATAGTCCATTAATCCATCTCAGTTTGTATTCAATATATGTTTTGGTAAAATGACTATACAAAATTTTCTACTGCATTGCTTGCCATATATAATAATAGAATGTTATTCATAACAATTTACTGGTACCTACTTAATGTATTTTAACACTGTTTAAGGCTGTAATTAAATGGGTGTATAGAGTGGAAACAGGAAATAGAACAGAAAGAAAGTATAAGTCCTTTTAAAACAGGTGCCCTTTCTACTGAGAAATATCTATCTTGACCTAAAGATAACATAGTATTATTACATATATCATGCTCTTATTTAGATATTACAGAACTCATTTATTTATATATACAGAGGCCATAACACGAATGGATATCATAAAACATATAAATCAGTTCACACATTACTGAAAAATGTGACAATGAAAGAGTACAAGATGACTTTAACTTTGTGTGACCCAAGTAATGAACTGAGATCTGAGCAAACTTTTGCATTTTAACTATCTTGTAATACAATAATGTTATGCATGTTGGATGTAAGTGCAGAAATACGTAAAAAGAACAACCTATTGCAATGTAACTTATATGAAACACAGTTAATACATGTTACATCTAAAAGCAACTAATGGGAATACAGTATAGACCTCTTATTAAGTTGGTAAATGGGTGTGTTTTAAACACAAATATCATGAATATAGACAGTATTTTAGTTCTATCTTTTTTTAAAGCAAATCTAAAGTAATCTATAATATAAATTAGTTTTTTTCAAATTTGGCTTCAAATGCACAAAAGTATTAGCTCATCATAAACAGAATTCAATTAAAAGTAGCATTCAGAATGATGATTCTTGTCCGAGTAGCATTATTATCAAGTTATCAACCATATCACATTTATATTTAGTTACCAAGCTAATAGTTAAAGGAAGTATAAAACTTGAAAGCTGTAGTAATACTTCCTGAAAAAATGATTGTTCAGAAAAACTATTTCCTGTCAACTGTATCTTTATCATCATTAAAACTGTGATTACTTTTTATAGATCTTAAAGATTGATATGATGATCAACCTTTAAAAAAAATAATTCAAATTTTTGAATGAGTGTCTTTCATAAGTCTTAAACCTACCTTTAGTTCAAATTTTTCAAGAAAATAAGAATCATTTTGAACTTTCATCCTCTTCTGTAAGAATCAGAATTCTTTAATTTAAACTCAAAAGCACATGCATATGCATCAGATGTATTCCAAAACAGAAATTGTGCAATCCTATTTCAAAATCACTTTCAACTATTGTATTCCATAAATAAATGAATTCTTTATTCATGTATTTCCTTATTTTTGGTAAAATCTTCAATCATTAAATTTTCAACACAGTCCATATTTCTAATGAAACTACAAGTACTTTGTTATTCAGTGACATTTACTAATGAAATTAGAAATGAAAACTAGATGATATTTTGTGACTAGTTTCAGAAGTTAAGTAGATTAAAAGGGTGTACTCCATGTTGGGACATAATTACTTCATATTGACCTAAGAGCATAACTTATAACTTACTTTGAATTATTTCCTCAGTACCTGACTTTTGTTTGAAAGGGACATCACACTTTGAAATTCTTTTAAAAAGTTTCTACCATTTGAAATAGTTTTTATTTTTTTTACAATTTCATGGTTGGACCACTTGGTATACACAGATGTTGGCACCATTTTATCTATATGTTCAATTTATCAAATTTTTTCAATTGTATTATTGAAACTAATTTTGGATATTCTGTTGCAATGTGCTCTCTTGGTGCTTTTAAAATATTGATTATTCTAATATAGATGAATAATTTTAAATTACTCTTTTTACATTTTTTTTTTTATCATTTCTCATTTTCCTCCTATGCAGGTAAAGGGGGAGGGTGGTTGGTCGATTGGTGCCTCAGAAGGGCCTCAACTCCAGTCATTCTTCAGTGATTCCCTAATTAATCAACCAATTTTTCCAATAAAAAGGTCTAAGGGCCCAGTGCAGGGTTTGTTTCTTTTCAAGCTTCTGTCCAGTTGAGAAATTCACTAAAAGTTTAGCTATGATAATTACAATCACTGATCCCAATTTTACATGGGATCTTTCCAGACATCTTATATATTAATTTCATCCATTTTTTTAAAATACACTATAAAAGTACATAGGAAACATAATAACTATATTACCATTTACTTAAAGAATCATAAAGCTTTATTTCTATTCTGTTTTTTAACACACAATTTTTATTCATTGAAATTCACCAACCTTTTCATTGTGACAGTCATTTTTTTCATAAAATTGTAAAAATTCATCCATTTTGGGAAAAGGATGTTGAACAAATGATACATAACAGAGGATATGATTTAAGGGTTATTTATATACATGTTATACATGTACTGTGGTTATAAACAATAGTAAACTAATTACTTATTGACTTAATAAAGATTAAAAAAAATATATCTAAAGTATTTTTAGGTGAAACTCCCCCCTCCCCTATTTCTCTCCTTAGATCAGCAAAGGTTAACTGGGTTTCTAGTAGCACGACTGCTTTATGGTCTTTTTTATTCATTTTATTAAAGAAAGCCATTTGGTGGTTTTTCTTCAGTTTTTTATATCTTAGTTTGTATATTCAAAATTAATTTTACAAGATTTGAACATCATGAAACAACTTTTGCAAATTAAGCCATCTGTACCAGAGCTTAAAAATTAATGCTGTTTAAGTACAGAGGTTAAGGGGGTAGGATAGAACAAAAATATGGAACTGGATTTTACAGTGTGGATAATTTAAGTGCTTTTGAAGACCTCTGAGCTTATTTGAAATGATTCTTCAGGATTTAAAAGGAGTAGGTTCAGTAAGACCCCTTTTTGGCCCCAAAATATAGCAGTTTTTCAAAATTGTTAAAATGTAAACCTTTAGTTATTTATTGGACAGTAGAATGCTTCTGCTACATAAATATGGGCTGTTTTTGACAATACAATGCACATATATCCGGTACTAGCACCATTAAGTCATGCTAAATTACTGAAATCCTCATAATTCTAGCATTTTAGTTAAATTTTAGACGGTTTTCGTGTAAAACGAAAGTGGCCGCATTCGTGTTCATCCTTAATATTGAAATGTAAGTTGTATTTAATGATAATACATAACATATATAAAGGTTGAGGATGAACACGGATGCGGCCACTTTCATTTTTACCAAAAACCATCTGAAATGTGACATTTTTCGGCATATTAGGTAGATTTTTCATATTTGAGCTTGAATCGCATCGTTTTTAATGACTAAATCTGTTAAAATCTTTCACATAAACTAATTAATTCAAATAAAATAGACACTTAAGTGTTTAAAAAGTGGTCAAAATCTTTCGTCAGATGAACCTGAAATTTGAGGCCAAAATCGGTCCTTACCGGACCTACTCCTTTGAGAAAAATTTTAAAGTAATCTGATATGGTAACCTGAAAACTAAAGCCCAAGTAAAAATGGTGGCCTTGGGCTGTTTTTTTGCACTATGTAGGGGTTGTTGTCTCTTTGACACATTGCTTTAAACAGTTTCTTATTCTCTATTCAATCATTTCAAAACCGCCATTATAATTGTATGCATGTTTACAAAGGAAAATAATAAAATATTACTATCATAAATGGTAAATAATCCTATTAGCCTCTACTTTTTGCCAACACTAATACTTTCTTTTTCACAAACCAATTTGTTTTGATAAAATTGCATAGGATGGCAATGAATGCCATCTTAACCCTGAATCAAAAGTAGCAGTAAACAAATTTTGTTATCCTTCATTCCTCCTTAATCAAAGTAACCTTCTTTAATTTTGACTCCTTTTAAATCTTCATTTTCAAATACATAAAAGAAAGACACCTGTTAAAATAATAAATTTGAAGATTTCTTATTCTCAGTGAACAACAATTTCTAGAAAGATTACTAACAGTCCTACCTTGGTAAATGGTATATATGTGCTCATTATTAAACTGTGTATATATAAGTACAGTTGTTTGTATGTATACAGGAAATTACTGTTTCCTTGCACATTTCTTTAAGTAAATAATCACTATTTAGTTATATAAAGTAACAAACATCCATCTTTAAAACTTGCTTTTTAGCATATTTTGTTTGTATTATATAACATGTTGACAGGTATTTGATGAAATGGCAATAAGACAGCTTACCAACAACACATTTAACTGTAACCCCTAGATGTTTATTTTATTCCTGTGTTGCTCAATGGGTGTCTTTTGGGTAGTAAACAATAATTTCTTCTATAAAACTTAACAAAATGTCCCTACACAAATGTATAAACTTGCTCCAGACTATTACTAAATTACTGATTATTGCTAAAATACTCTTCACAACCAAAAAGGGGAAAACTGCAATCTCAAACAATGTACCATTCTCTGAAAATTAAAGTTTCTTTTTCTTCTAAATCACTGAAAATGTTTGGGTTTTTTCTTTCAAATAAAACCAGATGCTCCGCAGGGCGTAGCTTTATACGACCGCAGAGGTTGAACCCTGAACGGTTAGGGCAAGTATGGACACAACATTCAAGCTGGATTCAGCTCTAAATTTGGATTGTGATTAAATAGTTGACACAGCATAGGTTTCTGACACAGAATGAATGTGTTCTAATGAACTTAAAATTTTTGTTTCTCTTAGAGCAATTCACTATGCTGTTGAATATTAATCCTCTCAAAAAAATGTTTGAAGAAATTTTCTTTTTTATTTATGAAATTTCAAATGAGAAAAATTGAACCCAATTTTTTTAATCACATCCCCCTTTCCCTTATTCCAAAACTAATCTCAATTAAAATTTCTAATGGAGTTTGCAACAATAACTACTCATTTAAATACATCATAAAATATTAAGATGTAAAAAAACTGCTTGTTATCACTGAATGGTAAAGATTATTTTAATTTATCAGTTGGTAGTAAAAAGTGAATATACATTGTATATTGTATATAACAAAGATTTAAGTTGATTCTGGACAAAGAAAGATAACTCCAATTAAAAAAAAATCTTGCTATTGCACAATATTTTGCAATTAGATATTTCTTGCTTACTATTCTGGACAAAGAAAGATAACTCTAATTAAATTTTTTTTTGATATTTCACAATATTGTGCAATTAGATATTTCTTGCCATTGCGCCATACTGTGCAATTGAAAAGACTTGCTATTGCACAATACTTAATATAATAATTTTAGATCCTGATTTGGACCAACTTGAAAACTGGGCCCATAATAAAAAATCTAAGTACATTTTTGGATTCAGCATATCAAAGAACTTCAAGATTTCAATTTTTGTTAAAATCAGACTAAGTTTAATTTTGGACCCTTTGGACTTTAGTGTAGACCAATTTGAAAACAGGACCAAAAATGAAGAATCTACATACACAGTTAGATTTGGTATATCAAAGAACCCCATTTATTCAATTTTTGATGAAATCAAACAAAGTTTAATTTTGGACCCCGATTTGGACCAACTTGAAAACTGGGCCAATAATCAAGAATCTAAGTACATTTTTAGATTCAGCATATCAAAGAACCTAACTGATTCATTTTTTGTCAAAATCAAACTAAGTTTAATTTTGGACCCTTTGGACCTTAATGTAGACCAATTTGAAAACGGGACCAAAAGTTAAGAATCTACATACACAGTCATGACAGTTAGATTCAGCATATCAAAGAACCCCAATTATTCAATTTTGATGAAATCAAACAAAAGTTTAATTTTGGACCCTTTGGGCCCCTTATTATGTTTGGACCAAAACTCCCAAAATCAAACCCAACCTTTCTTTTATGGTCATAAACCTTGTGTTTAAATTTCATAGATTTCTATTTACTTATACTAACGTTATGGTGCGAAAACCAAGAAAAATGCTTATTTGGGTCCCTTTTTGGCCCCCAATTCCTAAACTGTTGGGACCTAAACTCCCAAAATCAATACCAACCTTCCTTTTGTAGTCATTAACATTGTGTTTAAATTTCATTGATTTCTATTTACTTAAACTAATGTTATTGTGCGAAAACCAAGAATAATGCTTATTTGGGCCCTTTTTTGGCCCCTAATTCCTAAACTGTTGAGACCAAAACTCCCAAAATCAATCCCAACCGTTCTTTTGTGGTCATAAACCTTGTGTCAAAATTTCATAGATTTCTATTAACTTAAACTAAAGTTATAGTGCAAAAACCAAGAAAATGCTTATTTGGGCCCTTTTTGGCCCCTAATTCCTAAAATGTTGGGACCAAAACTCCCAAAATCAATACCAACCTTCCTTTTGTGGTCATAAACCTTGTGTTAAAATTTCATAGATTTCCATTCACTTTTACTAAAGTTAGAGTGCGAAAACTAAAAGTATTCGGACACCGGACGACGACGACGACGCCGACGCCAACGTGATAGCAATATACGACGAAAATTTTTTCAAAATTTGCGGTCGTATAAAAATGTTTCATCTACAAACAGAAATGAATTGTAAAATAAACTAAATGTCATTGAAATAAATAAATAGCATGTTGATGTGAGTTAGTTTGATGTAGATTACAAAAGGTATAATGGCATATACAGCAACCCTTAGGCAAAGCAAAAGGCCCATTTCACAGCAACCTTTATGATAAGCAACGGCAATTCTCATGACAAATTCAAACCAGATGAATACCATTTATTTACTCCACTTAACAAAGTGCATTCAATAAGATAACATGTGTCATTTCAAAAACATCAATAGTATAACTTCAATGGATCTTAAATGCACATATTAAATAAGATACCTAAATCTTTATATGATGGGATAGTAGTTCTGTTTACATATGCTTATTTGAGAAAATGTGAGGGTTTAAAGTATATTGTTAATGGAGGTGATGATGGCAGATGCTTTTTAGGATAAAGCTTGAAAAGCTGTTTAATGAAAAGTTTGTCATATGAACATAAAATATACATGTATAAAAACATAAGTAGATGTGGTATAATTGCCAATGAGACAACAATCAACCAGCTCCCAAATGATAAAGAAATTAACATCTAAAGGTCACCATATCATGGACTTGATTCTTCTATCAATTTATTTTTGACATCATCATCACCATCATAAATGTAAACAGATAACAACTGTACTTGAGTATGAAGAAGGACTTTGAAGACATGTGGTTTACAGGAAAACAGAAATCAAGGTATGGGGGGGAAACCATATAAAGAATCAAGGAATCCTATTATTTTTCTAAATACACATAGAATACTTTCTACAAGCAGGAAAATATAAATAGTGTGGCAAAAAAAATTTACTCAGTAGATGAAACAAAACTTTTAAATCTATCTAAAGGTTGCTCTGTCATTTTTACAAAGAAATGTCTTGGAAATATTACTTATCAAATAAAATATAATAGATTAAAAGAAGAAAAATAAAAAGAGAAACTATCAAAAGCATGAGCCAAGTACTCTTTTTTATCTTAATTTTTAACACAATTTTGAGTAAATATGTTAGTATGATTATATATACGACCAACCAGAACATACAACATTTAATGGCAAGCTTTCTACTTTCACTTTGTGCATGCTACTTTCAATTTCACCTTCTTTGGACTTTTTGATTGTATAAGTGAGGAATCTTCATTATCATCTTCAGTTACATTCAATTTCTGTCAACATAGTAAAGAAGAAGTTTTAATCAAATGAAAGAATATTAACCAATTCAACTGAAAAGAAAAATAGCCTTTCAATAGACATGCTTGTCAACATTCAAACCTGAAAAACTAATCAAATTTAAATTATTAACCCTTTCCTCCATCATGACGCCTTCTGACACCACCCCCTTTACTCCATAATGACGCCTTTCGACACCTGTGTAGTGCCTCAGTTGAAACGTATAACCTAGGAACAAACTTTTTCAGACTTTAAAAAAATTGTTTCTAATATAAAAAGGATATTCATGAGAATATCTGACTGGAATTTCATGGATGAAACATTTGTTTCCGCAATGCATTAATACTTTTAACCTGATGGTATTTTTTTATTGAAAAAATCCTATGCAAATCAAGTAAGTAAAAGAAAAAAATCCATGTTTTATTAAATGGAATCCAACCTTATATAAATAGGTGACAGAAATCAATTCCATCTAACCAAGCAATGATTGTAAAAAAAGAATCAGTATTTAGAAATTAGAAGGGCAAATGTTGCAAAAGTCATCAATTTCCAGGTCCTTCACAATTAGAATGTGATTTTTACTGGCATATAGGTTAGCTCCCCTGAATGCATTTGTTTTGATAGATATATTCCATAAATTTGTAAAACAATGATATGAAATTTTCTTACCATACCATCCATCAAATAGTGAAATTTAGTATCCAAATGAAAAACATTTGATCATAACATTTGAATTATTTTTGTCAAATCTTATATTTTTTGTAAGATCTTTTTTATTTATCAAGAATTTCCAAAATAGGTCACAGCTCAATTCAACTCAATTGTGTGTCCAATCAGAACCTGCAATGAGTACAAACACCCCCCTTAAAAACATCTTGCTGAACACTGAATCACAATTACTCAACACTCAAAAGTTTCAACACAGGACAATAAATCAAAACTTAGGTTTCTGACACAACAATGAATCAACAATCGAAAGTTTCCCCCCAGAACAATGAACCAACACCCAAACCTTCAAGTGATGATAAATGGTTATCAGTGGAAACAATACCACTCAGAAAAATAAACAATCACATGCTTCTATTTTCAACACATTAAAACTACCACTTGAAAGCTGCTGTTATGAGCTTTGGAGGCTGCCTCTAAGAGCACTTCTAGAGAGCATTGTTGGAGTTAAATGGGGATAAAGGGGTCACATCAGTTGGGAATCAGATATAGATTTAATCTAGGTGAAATCCTAACTTTTATTGTAGCTAATTCCATGCAGATTCCTTTCAGTATGTGTAGTGCTGGCTGCTGCTGTATGATGCATGACCAAACTAAACCTGAACAGCATGAAAAGCAAAGTGGTAAAGGCACAAGCAATGTATTTATAATGTACTGAAGCCTTCGAATTCACAAAATGTCTGCTTTATAAAAAACATCTTCTGATGAATGCAGCTTGTCATTTCATATAGAAATACATGTATTTATAAATATTATGCTAAATTAATCTATAACTATATAAGATTCAGAGACTTTTATACCAGATAGTATATTCATATATCATACATATTACATGTATTAATATGCACTCAAATGTATTATCTATACAAGATAAGCGAATTCCCCATGCAATATACATGTACATTACAAAAACATGAATTTGTACCTTTAAGCAATACTCAAGAGTAGCATACTTGTATAAAGCACCCATTAATCCAGTTAATTTAAAGTCATAGGAAAAAATTCGATAAGGATGATGTTTTACCTGTAAATAATTTGATCAACTACAGAGTCACCAACAATATAAAACGTGAGTAGAACAGAAAAAAAAGTGTTTTCTGATAAAGACACGTGAAACAAGTACTGGAAAACTTTTTGTGAGACTGAAAAAATTTAGTGGTATTTCAAATCGATCTATTAGGTATATCTAAAGAAAAATTTGAAAAGAAAATAAACTAGTCCCCAATTAAATAAAAAGAAGATATTTGTAGAGATGAAAAGTAAGTGATATTAGTCTAAATGATGTAGAAAAGCTGGGTTGTGTTTTACATGCAAATTATACCGTCGAGTCTTCTGTTAACAGTACAACTTTGTCATCAACTGCTCCATAATGAGTTGGTTCATTTGTTGTCAAACTCTGCTGACAGTAAAGCAAAGCAAAATTAGTGTGGACACAAATAGATGTCTAGCATATTGCAACATTCTTTTACAAATTTGTTGCTTGTAGTTTTTTTTCTTTCTATTTTTATTAATGCATAAGATGGGATACTTAAAATTCATTTAATGGGAAACAATGAAACTTTTCCACAGATTCATCTCCTATTGGTCAATATATTAAAACTTTTGTCAGTTCTATTATCCCATTAAATAAATAGCTATAGTTCTCTGTGTAGTTTATTCATTGGGAATTTAAAATTTCTTCTAATAGAAAATAGGGGTGAAAATTTGATTGATTAACTTCCAGACTTCATTTTAAAAGACCAGAAAGAATGAAAATTCACAAGAATATTTGAGAATTCAGTTATTCTGTCAAGATAAATCTTTTCTGCTGCTATTTATAAATGAAGTTTGATCAATTTTTAACTGATGACTACATTTTTTGAGATAGGATTTTTTTTATCAATAAAAGTTCATTCCAGTGCTCTTATCTTATGATTGAATACAGAACTTTATCTTTATATAAACAGTGACATCCTTGTTGCATATGTCCTTGACTTTTGGTAGATTGTTTTCTCATTGTCAATCTAATCACATATCCTTGTTTTATCTTTAATGAATGCTGCATGCATTTTGCAGATGCATTCTATTGCTTGTTCATTATTTCAATAAAATCTAGACTATTTTCCGAGTCCATAGCAATGTTTCCTCTTTTAAAATCTGGTCACAATTGAACCCTCTTGAGTGTACATAATTAAGACAATAATCAAGTGTTTTCTTTTAAATCAAAATATGAAGAAAAAGAAATTGAACCCATATAAAAAAAAGGGTGAAACAAAGCAACCAAATACCTTAAAGTACATTAAAAAATAAATCTGATGGCCTACCTTTGGTTTAAAATATTTCACAGCAGACATTTTTTATTGGAGATGTTCACATAAAAAATGCATTGTTTGTTAAAATTTTAAGGCTATTATGGAAACATAATTAGCATTATTAAGGTCAATATTTTATGCAATCAAAATAACCATAGGGTTAAATGAGATCAAAAGTCTAAATCGGCAAAGTAAACATGAAATATATATATGTCTCTGAAATGAATGATTTAAACCTACCACCTACACGTACATATATGTACATTATTCAATTCCATTAGAAAAGGGTGTATATCTTAATATTTGTGGTTTTGAATACTTTTATCTTGTCTTTCTGGTTTATTTTAAATTACAATGAAAAACTTCTAGTTAAAAGATTGAACTTCAAAAAATGAAGAAGAAAAAAAAATTTGATTAAAAAATATACATTTACCTGCATCATTCAGGTAAAATTCTTGTCAAAAATATGTATCATAAAGGTCAACTTTCAGTTCATTTCACATGTCAAAGTAGAAGGTGTTTATGTCACACACAAGATGTGAAAAATAAAAATTGATTTCCTATTTATCAAAACAGATTACCTCTAATATACATATAAATGTAAATCTTTTCCTGAGCATAGCTATAGGATACATTCAATTTATAAATCTTTAAAAATCTTTAAATAAATGAATATTGATGAAGAATATAAGATGCAAGGCACATCTTTAAAAACCTTTAAAAAAATGAATAATGTGGAAGAATATTAGATGCACTGTAAATTTTTAAATATGAATTATGATGATGAATATTAGATGCATGGTACGTTAGGTAATAATGTTAGTAAAGGTTTGTGATATTTTACAAGTAACAGTGAGATGGTTTGACAGTAAATGTGTATTATTCATAGTAAATATACAATCAATGTTGACAGATATACAGTAATGTATGGTTAGTAATAAAACTCACTGTCAATTACAACATGTTTTTTTTTTCTCTATAGGATACAGCATTTGTACAGAAAAATCTATCACAGTCTTAATACTGGACTTGAAGATCTCAGAAATTGATCACAATTGCAATGACATTGTTATTAATAAGTATGGAATGAATGGATAAGCTGACAAAGGAAATGATCCATGACTATGTATTTGTTTTAAAGAATAATGAACAACAATTCATTCTTTTTTAAAACCATATTTACTTTCAAATAAAATTAAATACCAAAAAACCAACAGGCCTAAAAAAAACAATTATCACTATTAATTCAATTGATACCATGTAGAAAGGAGTGAACACATTACTATGATGATTACCCTTGAAATTTTGAGTACTAATCTTAGTGACATCACATCATTTATTTAATAAAAAAATTAAAAAGAGAGGTATGAATACCATTTGACTCAGATGCATGCAATCCTCAAACTCATAATGTTTGTGTCCAATGATGATTTTACCACTCCCATATTTCACATTTCTTACTTTCGCTCCATTTCTTTAAATTTTTAAAACATTTCCTCTTCTAGCAAATACTACTACATTTGTAATCTATTGTAGTTCCTTTATCGTTTGAACTAATTTTCAAAGTTCCTAAAATTTTCTATTGTTCTTCTCTTATTTGTGCTTTAAATCATTTTGACCATTATTTTGTATATTATTTCTCTCTCTCTTCCCTTCTTGTCTGCCATTCAACTTTAAAAGCCCTATTTTGTTGTTTCAATAACATAATTTAAGCAATCTTTTTTTGCTGTAAAATGCCAACAAACCTGATAAAATTTATCAGTTATGCATTCAGATTTTAAGAACAATTGCTCTGACATGCAAAAGTAATAATGAGTGTATGAAAAAGAATTGACAGTGTAAACATTGCAATAAAATGACTGTATCCAGTTCAATCAAACGACCTTGAATAACAAAGAAGATACTCTAATTTTAAACCATAACAAATGCACAAAAGAAAGATATTTATCTCTCACTAACATCGCTTTATTTGGTGTTGAATGAACCAAGAATACTGAATTAAAACTCATATATATATAAATTTTAGTGTAAATTTACATGTTTGAGCAATCAAGTGATTCCAAATGGGCGCATGTAAACAACCCTGTGCTTTATTCTGGATACAGTCGATAAAGCATTTACATACATATAACCCAGCCATTACAATCAAAATCCCAGTACACACATTAGTAAAGCTTTATTTTAATATGGATATTGGAAGCCAATAATTTCTACCATTTAAAGCATTTTAGTGTTCCTGATATTACATTATTGTGTTTATTGATTTTTTTTCTGTCAGAGTATCCAGAAAAAATTTCCATAAAGATAAACATATTGTAACAGAAGCTCTGTATATTCAAACAAGCCAATAAGAAGAGAAAGAAATATCAGAATTTTCTTTTAAAATTCTTTCCTTCATTCACTGAAAAACAGAGGAGAGAATTTCCATGCAAAGATGAACAGAATATCAATTTAATCGAATAATACCTCCTGGTTTTTTTCTGTCACTTAAAATTCTTGTCACATATTATCTATGAAGGAAAAATAAAACTCAAGTCTACTGTACTATAACTACAAAAGTGTGATCTTCTAGGGTGGAGTAGTTAGTTTTTTCAAGATTAGGATTATTTTTCGATAAGCAACACTGCTATCCAAGATTAGGAGAGGGTTAAGTGCTCACAAATATGTTCAGCCCCACCACATCATTCATGTGCCTGTCCGAAGACAAGAGCCTGTAGTTCAACTTCAGTGGTTGCTACTGTTTCACATATGTCATATTTGTTTTTGAAAATTGTTTTGATATAATTCATTAGTTTTCTCATTAAAACTTTTCTTATTTCTATGATAAATGTAACAAATCATTTGGCTTTGACACAGTTAAAATTGTTGAACTGCATTTAGTTCCATTAACTCATTAGATTATTATTTCACTAAAGATCCATTCCTTCAAAACTGAAGATTTTAAACATCTTCATTCTACTGAACGCAGTTAACTCACAATTTTCAGAGATATAATTGGATATTGATTTGTATAAGAACCCATCAATCTCTTTCTTCAGTATCTATAGGACAGTCTCGTATTGAAATCAGTAAATTTATAAAATTAGCTGTAAATACACTTTAGTAGAAAAGAAATTTACAACATTTTACAATATTTTTTTTATCAATAGTCAGGCATGAATACACAAATAACCCAGGTATATCTGGTATCACAATCGTGCAATTGCATTAACGCAAAGCATAATATAAGACAATATAAATACAGAAAGCACTTGTAAGGATTTTATACAATTATTATATATTAACTCATTTCACCCTCTTCATATTATATTACATTTTGTGATCAACATATTCAAATGAAGTGATATTATTTGATGAAGCTATGCAGTATAACAATATTTAATGCAGCGGGCCTACTGACCTCTTCCTCATTTACTGGTCCTAGATCTAGTGGTATTTTCTGAATAGCATGTTTTAAAATAAATGTCATAAAAAAGTTTCTGTTTATACATACTTCTTAATATATAGTGCTTGATATAATTTTTATTGTGTAATTTTATATAGGTTTTTTGAAAAAAAAGCAAAGAAAAGTGCAATATAGGTGTTATAAAATGGGGGCTCTGAACTTAATTGAATGTTTATACTTTTACTTTTATGTGGTGGCTAAATAGTCCCTCTAAAAACACATATATTGGCGGAGGACATTTCTGGTAAAAAAAAATTATCTGCAAGTGGACCTTTAGTGCTAACATCATAGTCCATTATTTTAGGAATTTATCTATTCTTTCACGAGCACTGGTATTTTCAATTTTCCTTTTTAGTGAAAATTATATGTGTTGGTTTGGTTTAACATTAATTATATTTCAATTAATGTTGTTCAAATAAATAAAATAAAGAAAGAAAGGTGTAAATATGTCACATAAAGTAATATATATCATTTTAAAAATGTTTTGTTGTCTTGATATATATTTTTATGATTTTACTAAGGTATATATTGTAAACTTTGATCTTCTCTCAATTACACAAATGTAGTTAGTAAAAGAACATCATTTGGACTGTCGGATAGTTGTTTCATTGGCAATCATACCACATCATTGAAAATAACATTACAAATGCATCTGCTTAATTGATTATCATTGCAGAAAATAATATAAATCCATACACATATGTATGCTAATAAAAGCAGACAAAAAATCATGTTCAGATCATGTCAAGTGATAATAACATATGATAGATATCTAGTATATATTACAAGCAAGTATATCTTCTAAGAAAGATAAGAAGCCAAAAAACTCTGGTCACAATTACTGTAAATTCAGATATTTTTGCATTCATTTATTATTACGATTGTTAAATAATTGACAAAAATTGGGGCTAATTATTGTAATTTTTCAGGAAAAGCTGCATACAAGTTATGCTATCAAATTTAAAAGGATTTTTTTAATTTTTACACACATATACAGTCGAAAATTTCACAATAATATATACATTGCAAAATTGTGAATTTACAGTACTTCTAGCTTGTTTATAATTCATTACTTATTGATGGTTTACCTGTTGATTGCCTTTGTAATCATCAGCCTCAGCAGTATTATTACCATTACGTCCATTAGAATCTGTCACTGGAAAACAAATGTCCATTACATCATTCAACTAACATAACAACTTTAAAAAGAAACAAAATAAGTTCAACGTCTCTTTTCATGAAAAAATCTTCAAGAGTAAAAGTTATTTCAGTATAACTTATCGTAAGACTTGTTTGAGAAAAGAGTTGCAGGTCTTTAGGGCAGTTAAACTTCTTTTACTTTCAACTTTTATCAGTTTTACAAGGGGCATATGCCAATAATGATAGAAATTATTATATAGGTTGAATTGACTATTAAAAATGGGATCAGTAAAAAAATCCTCAGCTTCAATATTTCAGTATTTATCTTATAGTAAGAGTAGAAATTATGTGTATAAATATTTTTTAATATCTTCATATTGAGCGTTTGTTTTATTTATATCAACTATAATTTACAGAGTTGTGAGATTAAAGTTAAACATCAAAATTTGAGCATACATATTATGTGAGAAGAAAAGAAAAAAAGCAGAACTTTTGGCTTTTTAAATGTAAATAAATACATTTGTAAGTTAGAATTTGGGCTTTTATGGCAAGAGTCAGTCAAATAACCTAAATTTAAAAAAACTGACCTCCACATTTTTTGTGTTCCTATTAATATGTTTAAACCTGCTGTATTTGTTTGCACCTGTCCTAAGTCAGGTGGTTGTCGTTTGTTGATGTGGTTCATAGATGCTTCTTATTTTTCGTTTTTTAGATAGGTTGAGACCGTTGGTTTTCCTGTTTGAATGGTTTTATGCTTGTCTTTTTGGGGCCCTTTAAAAAGCTTACTGTTCAGTTAGAGCCAAGGCTCTGTGTTGAAGACTGTATTTTGACCTAGCTATAATGGTTTAGTTTTACAGATTGTGACTTGTATGGAGACTTGTCTCATTGGCACTCATACCGCATCTTCTTATATCTAATAATAATTTTCAAACAGACAAAATTAATGTGATATATATGAATATATAATCTAGGTTAAGGTACTTACCAAGTGTATAACCTCCTGACATATTATATATATCTTTTAATTAGATATTTACATACACATATTATTAAAGTATTTTAAATCAATCATTTTTTATGTCAAACATTTTGAGATAAAGAAATAATGAGTGTGATGAACACTGGAATGTTGTCAAATATTTATTTCAGCGTGGGCATTACATATATATATTGTTATCTACCCACCCCTCTTTAAATATTTACATATATTATGTAGCCTTAAGTAGTTTTTTTTGTTTTGTTTTCATTGCAATTAAACTTGTTAGTGTATGGTTGATGTGAAAAAATCCATCTGCAGAACATAAATGTATAAGAACAGCATATCAATAAAACTACCCAATCCTTAGTCAATAAACCAAAATGTTTAAAAATAAAATAGAACATTTAAGTTTAAAATCATTTAAGGAAAAAAATGCCAAGGGAATTTTGTACTTATTCACTTTGATGATGAACAAGATAGTTACTAGCTGATGGAATTATTTAAGTACTGTTCATTTAGGATTTACACGATTGATTGTTGTAAGTTGAATGGCAAATGGCAAAAGGAGTAGGTCCAGTAAGACCCCTTTTTGGCCCCAAAATATAGCAGTTTTACAAAATTGTTAAAATGTATACTTTTAGTTATTTACAGTAGAATGCTTCTGCTACATAAATATGGGCTGTTTTTGACAATACAATGTACATATATCGAGTACTAGCACCATGAAGTCATGCTAAATTACTGAAATCTTCACAATTCTAGCATTTTGGTTACATTTTAGACGGTTTCTGTGTAAAACGAAAGTGGCTGCATTCGTGTTCATCCAATATATTTAAACGTAAGATGTATTTTATGATAATACATAATATATATAAAGGTTGAGGATGAACACGGATGCGGCCACTTTCATTTTTGACGAAAACCATCTTAAAAGTGACATTTTTTAGCATATTTGGTAGATTTTTCATATTTGAGATTGAATCGGAGCATATTTAATGACTAAATCAGTTAACATCTTTCACATAAATAAATTGAATCAAATAAGATAGACACTTAAGTGTTTAAAAAGTGGTCAACATCTTTCGTCAGATCAACCTGAAATTTGAGGCCAAAATCGGCCCTTACCGGCCCTACTCCTTTCATGGCTTTACAAGACAAGCTTTATGGCACCATTGTACAGCTGCTGATATTAAAGTGTAAACAGCAAGACAATAAAATTGAAAATAGAAATGGGGAAAGTGTCAAAGAGACAACAGCTCAACCAAAGGCCAGGAAACAGCATTTATATTTTTAAATAAGAATGCTTCGAAATTCTTGCATTTCATACAAAACAGAGATGTATATCCTATTTTTACT
The DNA here is from genome assembly GCF_965363235.1 of Mytilus galloprovincialis. Taxonomy (NCBI): domain Eukaryota; kingdom Metazoa; phylum Mollusca; class Bivalvia; order Mytilida; family Mytilidae; genus Mytilus; species Mytilus galloprovincialis. The sequence continues at coordinate 62,009,958 of NC_134847.1, forward strand.
TCTTGTCATTAATATTTAGGTATGGATCAAAGCTAAACCCAAAATATATATTGTTACTAGATGCATTAAACAGAGAGGTTAATGTGGGTAAAACATGTTCGAGAAAGGACTTGGTTCAAAAATAATTAAACAAGAATAATAGCATTTATTATATCATAGAGACATTTCTTTTTTAATTTTAAGAATCCAAAGTTAATACCCTGTATTCAATTATCAGAAGAAATTAGAATTCAAATTAGTTTAAGTAGGTAGACCTAGGTTAAGGGAAATAACTCTTAAAATCATCAGTACGTTTGTGTTAACCATTTTCATAAATATATTCTAAGCTTCTAGGTTACATAGATTATTTCCAATCTTTTTCAGATAAATGCTTGATACTTGACTTTTACAAACGCATAACTGATTTAAAGAGTTATCTCCCTGAACCAAGGTCTACTCCTTAAAAAGAGGAAATTACTAGTTTGCCATTTCAGGGGTAAAAAAAAGCTTAAATAGACTTTTATATTAGTACAAGTGTTTGAGAAGAGCCCTTATTGTATTTTATAATTCAGTGGCTGCTGCTGGTGACATTAAGACATCTTTCTGGCATGAATGTCAGAGAAGAGGGAAGTACACTTTTGTACAATCTACTTACTTTGACCTTCAAATCCAATGGGTGCTGGTGGTGGCATGGGCACTTCTGTCTGGTCATGAGGATTTGGATAAAGTGGTTGAGTGGATGGAGTTACCTCTAAAATTAAAATAATAAGGTACATGTAAATATTGTAACTAACTGAATTTTATTCTCAATTTCCAAAAATTGAAGTTTTTCTGAGCTTCTTTATATCCTTTTAAAGTATATCTTGAGGTTTAGACATCTCAAGACAACAATGCTGAATAAAATGATACAGAGGACAAGGATAAAGGTGAGTTTTTGAAACAATGCATATCAAGGAAACAGTATATTAATTTACCACAAAAGTCCACAAATTAGTACACATGTATGATGTATGTAATTAAAATGGGTACTGATTGTACCTGAAATTTTTTTGTTTTTGTTTTATTGACAAAAATCGTTCATCAGTTATTTTTGTCAGTTTAGTCAAATCAGTAATAATCCATTTTCCAACACTGGAATTAATATATAATTGATTTTTTAGAGATCTATTTTTTTAGTTGTTTGCCTTAGGAAGGACATAATATTTCATTGACAATGAAGAGCTAACAGAATTGCATGTGCATGAGCAGCTGATTTTTTCCGTTGAAGAACCAGTCTACAATTGGTGTGTAATAACAGAATCAAATCATCAATTGGCAGAGACTACTGGAGTAATTACTTTTTAATAAAATTGAAAATGAAAATGGGGAATGTTTCAAGAAACAAAACCAGACACAAAAAGAACAGAAAACAGCTGAAGGCCACCATTAAGTTTTAGACACAGTGAACAAATCTTGTACCAGGAGGCGTGCCAATCAGCTGACCCCTTATAAACAAAAATGTGTACTAATTCAGTGAAAATAGAACAATTATGTGGTTTTCATCCAGTATATTTATTTGAAGAAAAGTTGTACAAGCTTTTATCCATTCCATCCAATATCTAGTTCCTTTTATTTTTGCATGTAATACAATCGATTGTTCAAATACACAATCTGAGACATAAAAACCTCACTGATAACCAAATACATTTTGTTATAGACCATGAACTGTCACTGTGTTATTGAATCTGATTGACACTCTGCATACAAAATAGTTTATCTGTTACAACTTCAAATAAAATGTAAATCTGTGTTAGCAGGTGATTTCAGCATATTGATATGTGTGATATGTTTTATCAAATTTCCATGTAATCACTTGATATTTATCTAGATTAAGTTGTGTTCAGAGATAAAAATGTGAATGTTTTGGCAACGAATAAACTGTTTATAACAATATTGGAATTTCAGGAAGTATGAATCTTAATATAGTTTTATATTAATCCAGGTTTCGTGACATGGTTCTTTTACAGTTTACAATTATTGGATATTGTTTGTTTTTTATGATAAATCTGTCTTTCATTTTTTTTAAACAAAGAATCTATTTTGTATTAAGACAGGACATAAAACTTTCACCTAATTTATAAAAGACACATCAGTGATTATGTTATCTACATTGAGCAGTAGCAATACATAATCAAGTAATGAACAGTAAGGTGTTTATTCAAATCCAGTGTAAGACAGCATATTATAATAAATTCTATTAAATAAAAGAATGTGCACCAAGACACAAATGTCCCCCCCCCCCCTTTCCCCCTCCTCAAAAGAAATGGATGGACGAAATGATAAGACAGACAATCAAGGGCAACACTTATTGCCCTGTCCGGCTGTCCCCTATTCCTCTAAAATCTATGCAAATTACATGAATTAGCTATATTGGCATACATTTTTTAATCTAGTCCAAAACTCTTACATAGATGCACACATAAATTAAAGTGCTTACATTAGCTGCATCTCAATGATGTTAATAAATTCAGGGATAAACTTGAATACATTTTTTTAAGCAAAAATTGAGACAATTTCAATTTACAGCAAATTACTACAAAAATGCACCTTATTAGAGGACATTTAGTGACAACAACAAAGAGTTACTACTTTTTACTGTAAGCAGCATAGACAAGAGTTCATAGAACTAGGCACGAAAGCACACTTCAAACTTGTTTTTGCCTTCTTTAATAATACAGGTATTGAATCTTTATTAAACTAATTATTAGGCATACTGGACATATAACCTGAAAGCTTATCAATTAGAAATGTGTGTCCATCTTTGAGTTATGGTTTTTATCATCAAATCAATAAAAACGTCCATGCTTAGATTAGAATGAACAAGATGAACAGAATCACTTGAAAAAAACCAAAAGAAACAACCTAGACAAATACAATTGAATATAGTAGTAAAATATAAAACTTACTAGACATTCTCACATGTTATTCCCATTTATAACCTTTAATTATCATTACGTTAAATATGTCATAAAGCTTGTGAGGCTGTTGTCCACATCTCTACACAGCACCTACTTAGCACATTTAGCACCTGTATATATACACAGACAAGCTAAGTTTGTTTATAAAATTACAAACTCACTTTCAATTAGACATTCCAACTGATATGGGCACAGTTTGACTGTGTTATCTCCATATATTGGTAACCAGGTATTCAATCATTTCTTTATAAACATGGATATATTTTACAATCAAGATTGGTTGACTGCATTATAAGTATTTTACACATGATAATCTTCATTCAACACTTTGATTCTGTTCTCACCTGTGAAATTTTTCTGATGCAGTTATAACTTTCAGCTTTCATCAATTGGAATCAATGACAGGGAGGTTTTAATTTAGTTTAAACAAATTTATTTATAGTGGATTGGGAAACTACATGTAGTTATTACAACTTATATTAATCCTTTTCCCCTTTGTGAGTATGAGTGCTGCCTTAAAGTGGCATTAGCCTTCTCTTATTCGAAGTTTTCTATGTGCAAGAGATATTGCTCTATCTAAACAGATCTTAACAAGGGTCAGCCATTTATCAGTCCATTTTGATGGACTTCATCAATGTTTCTCAAGACCATACTCACAAATGGTGTCATAAGGGAGAGCCCAAATTAAGTCCCTGAAATTTTCTCCAAGGAACGGATTGATCATAATACAATATACATGTATATGGCAAACATTAAATCAAGGAGACCGGTGCATCATATAGGAAATACTGTCATATATACAATTATCTAATGACTCCTATCAATTTCAACCTGATACTCATAACTCCTCCACCCAATTTGATTTTTTTTTACAATAGTAATTATGATAATCTGATTTTTTTTAAGAATTATTTCCTCCAAAAAGCAATTATTTGTTAATTGATCCAATTTGAATTTTTTTAACAATGGTAATTATGATAATCTGAAATTTTTTGAGAATTATTTCCCCCCAAAAAAGCAAATATTTTTTAATTGATCATTTTTTACAGGGAAGTGTATCTTAGAATAACCTATAAAATGTTTTTGTAGTGAGGTACTAACAAGACTAATAGAAGATATCATATGAGCTATAATATTAATTAATGAAGACTTAGGTAAATGGTACAAAGATGTTGGCTTTTTTTGCTGAAATTGCCTCTATTATTAATTTATCTAGCAATTCATCTTGTAGTTGCATAATTTGTTCTTCAGAAAATAATTAATCTGAATTAAATTTCTCCAAAAATAAACATTGAATGAAAGAACATGTATGAAATTAAAACAAAAACAAATACTAACCTCTTACCACTATCTGATAAACTCCTAAACAATGATGATGTACAAGTCAGTAAAGTGAATTATTGAGATTACATGTAACTTTATTTAATTTTCTTCAGTGTTATTTTCCATCTTATTCTTACATGTCTTAGTAGTAAAAGAAATTAATTAGAAGACAACTGTCACTGCATTAAGAATAACCTCCTACTTTATTTTTTTTTTAATTTTTTAATACAGAAAAAAATCTTTTCAGAGGCACAGAGGCATAACATAAGTACAAAGACAACCAAAAATTAACATTTAGAGAAATTCATTTCAAACTGAAACAAGGTGATTAAATGTAACTTCAAGTTATCTTGGTATTTAAATACAGTCAACACCCTTTTTGCATTGTGGTCATAGAATACGAATAGAGTATGGTTTAAAATCAGTTATCTTAGTAGAACATGAAACACTTATAAGTATTTTAAGGCAAACACACCTTGTCATATCTGAGACTGTCACCTAATAAGTTATAACTATTGACCATTTGTGATGGTGGACCTACATATAAAACTTATGTATTGATGTTTAGCCTGCAGTTATAATCTCAACAAGCAGTTAAACCATTGTTATACAGATTAGATTGAGCTTTCTATAGGAAGTCATTTAATAGTGGACACACGTTATTGAGAAGCAGACTTGCATGTAATAAATATATACACGAAATGCAGAAAATAATGGTACAATGTATATATCATATCATTTTATGTTGCCATTCTCTACAAGAAAATTTCTGATTAGGAAGCTTCGTTAAATCATCATGTTTGTCATGAAACCTCCACTTCTTTACTATTATATATTCTTTGTTTTAAGGACAATATTTTAGAATTGGTTTGGATTTCTCTCTAGATAATAAATAATTAGCAACATTATTGTCAAACATTATTGTCTTCCAAACCTTATAAAATCATAAAAACTCAAGCAATGTTCCAGTGGAATTAATTTTAATGAAAATAGTTCATGGAGTTTTTCATTGTTTTTTCTAGTAAAAAAACCCTTCTAATGCACGTCTACTAAATGAGTAGGGGGAATATCCCCTTAACTTTCCTACTGTCAAGATTATCTTAAAGCCGTTATACATACATGTACAAAAACATTCTTAGGATTTTTGTTGTTTTTACATCCAGTGACCAACATTACAAGACTATGAATGGTCCTAAATTCAAAGTTGAATAAATGTGAAATAACTTACTGTATGTATGTGAGCTTTTCAAATTCATCTTTAAGGGTGTGTCAAAATCAATGAATGATCATTGCAATGAAGAAACATTGTCAGCTGATTAATGGAAACATCTGATACAGAAATATGTTATATCAGTATAATGAAGGTAAAATGAGGTAAAATATTTAAAGAAACAAATTTTAGTATTTCATATAAATCTAAGTGAATCTTCTCTGTAATTGTAGAAAATAACTAATTCTTGTATAAAGCTTTTTGTATAAAAAGATATAATTAGAAAATCTATAATGTTATGTAACTTTTATATAAGTAATAGATGTGAAATTCTTCCTATTTGACACTTAGCGACATAAATAAGGTTTGACAGCTTAAACTCTTAGAAGTATTTCCTTTAGCAAATATATCTAATTCTTTACTTTGTTCACTTAGAATTCTATCTAACCATATAATCGGATTTCCCTAATGGCCGTAAAAACAAGGTATTAAGTAATTAAAAATAGTAACCCCAAATTATGTAAAAATATAAATTAGATAAAAAGAGATTTAACCAACAGAAACTGTTCTTATAAAAATTAGAATTCTAAAAGTCATTTTGATTATTCTTGGGGTTTAAAATAGGAAACCCTAAGGAATTAAACATTAATTTACTCGTATGGTTGGACTCGAAATAAACATTTATAGACATCTTTGTTTTATTCACAAGGTTCGTAAACTTACAAATTTTGTTTAATGAAAAACATAACGTAACCTTAATAATCTTTTAATGTAATAATTCTATAACAGAAATCTTAAGTATTATTAAAGTTACCATAAATATAATGATAAACTATTTTAATTAATCAATAAAGTATTTTGATAATTGTTAATTCAAGTTCATTTTAAGAATCAAACTCTTTATTTCATATTTATGTATTTGATTAATTTACTCGTATGGTTGGACTCGAAATAAACATTTATAGACATCTTTGTTTTATTCACAAGGAGGCCACGAAAGAACGCCAACGACAGTCCCCCAAGTTGTCGTACTTAAAATACTGAGAAGAAACATGTAAACCAGAGAACAACAACACTTTAAACCCTTCAACGGGAAAGGGGAGGCAACTGCCTTAGTCTGCGCTTTCCCCCTCTTTCCCGCACAACATCAGGTAAAAAGCTATACATTTTTTTTTAATCCAAGAGGAGAATAGCTTTCCATTCAGATCAATACAATGGTAACACTTTTGAAAATTCTACTACAAGATCTGGGCTGTAGGCAGCTACTGAATGGGGTTTAATACTTTATTTCTGAAAAAGGGGCCAGCTACATGTAGGTCAATAACAGATAATAGGGCTCAATAACAGATTTTGTCAATCCACAATGCTATTGAAATCCATTTTAAGGTTTGTTAAAATGTGTCTGAATCTATATTATACATGTATGGAGAATATAAAATATTTCCCTGAAGAAAAAAAATCTGGCTCAAAATTTATAACAAAATGTACATGTATATAAAATACCTTAAAACAACAAACTTATTATGTTCAGAAGAAAAATTACATGTTGTAAATTCAGAAATTATTGCATACATTTATTATTGCGATTTTAAAGAACAGATGAAACTGCGAGATTTATTATTGTGAAATCCTGATCAGGTACATCTGCATACAAATACATATATCAGATATCAGAATGCTAGATTTATTATGATACGTTAGTACTCACCTTGTTGCATTATTTGCAATAATCAAAGGTTTTAAACCTTGAAATAATTTCTGAATATATACAGTATGTAGATAATTCTTTTCAACCAAAAAAGTTGGGGGTCTATTGCAAAAGGGTTATCTTAAGATCAATAACATAATATTTATTCACTGATCATTATCGAGTTATATGGACTACCCACATGACAATGATGACATTGGTATTAACTAGGAAAGTCTTAATGACTGAGCCATTTTAGAGGAGTTGTGCTTACAACAATGTAAATTTAGCACATAAAAGACAGACCAGAATGACTTGTTTACTTTGGCTGAAATGGACTTACAAAAATTGTGGTACTAGAGCAACACGAAAGCAGCAATCAATAAGCATTGAACATCTGATAAAAAAACACAAGTGTCAACTGTCAAGAGCTACATGTACATGTAGATCATCAGTATCATCCATTCCAATAGACAATCATATTAAAAAAAGATAAGGTATAATTTGTGAGACAACTCTCCACAAGAGACCAAATTAAATGACACAGAAAAAAAACATGATAAACAGCTAAAGGTCACCTTACAGCCTTTAACAATGAGCAATCCCCAACAGTATATTCATGTTTAATTTGCTTACCTTGTGGTGGAGGCTGATTAAACCCTACATCAATCTGTGCTGAAATTACAGAAAAATAAATTTGATAAAAATATACATTTAATTATAGTAATTAATAATATATATCATAATAACATGAATAATAAAAACTTTATTTGAAGTGACTTTCAATATTAAAACAATTTAACATAATATAATAGGGGATAGAGGATACAGGGTACATGTACAATGTATAAATATCAATATGGGCAAATACTCTCTTGCAGGGGAACTTTTGCTGATTACATGTACATGTAGACTTTAGTAACCCCCCCCCCCCCCACTAAAACCCCCATGAGGCTTGACTGGAGCAGCCCCTCTAAGGCAGTCAGTGGGCCCCTCTTTATGAAAAGTTCTGGATCTGCCAATGACAAGTGTCTGATCACATTGATCTGCATATTTAATTTACCAGTGTCAGATTCAAAAGGGGGTGGAGAGTCAGGAGTTGGAACCCCCCTTTTTTATCAACTTTTCCCTGGAACCCTTGAACTATCACTGGACTGGTACACAACTAATACACTGCTGTCACAAGACCTGGGTACCTACTTAAAACATATTGTAATTCTAACAGTAACAAACTAACCAAAAAAAAGACTAGAATTCTAGTAGAAAGTAGAATGACCATGACAACTACATGTAGCATTACTAGAGAATTCATAAACCATAAAAATTGTAAATTCAGACAACTATAACATGTATTATTAGAAAAAATGATATATGAAAATCTTTGCAATTTATTTTCTAACTTACTGTTTGTTTATAATTATAGATATATAATTGTTTGTGTGTTGTACACAATTGATTCATACCTTGATCTGCACCCTGAAGCTCAAACCCAATCGGTGGTGGTCTAGAGTGGTCCATAATTACTAATATGTGATTTTAATAATCCGTTTGCAATTATTTGTTTATAGTAGCGTTTACATGTGGACAACACCCAAATTATTGACACTGACTAACACAAATGTTAACAATGTAAACATCACAAATCATGCACAACAATGCCACAGTTCCTAACAAAACGGAATGACCAAGCGTTTTAACTTAATGGATTCAATTATACTGCAAATTTTAATTTGTTCCGTCACGGACATAAAAGTTGCCACACAAAAAATTCCAACTGTAAAGCGGTAACAGCAAACGCATAAACCTGTTTCCCATCTATTCCAAAAAAATATCCCCAAATGGGTCGTCTGCAGGTGGCGTTATTTTCTTAAGGTTTCACTAAGGACCAACGTCAGAAAACACACATATCACTTAATACTAGCATTAATGTATTGTCTTTTTACTGTTATAAAATGCGTATAAATTTCATATTTTACTATTTACAATGTGTTCGAGTTTTCAGTAAAAACAAACATTTGCAGAACTGAAAACACTTCACTTTTAGAGTTTTAGTCTTTTATCCAATGTGTACGTATGGTTTCTTCCTCCTTTCTTAGGAGCACCACCCTAAGTTTTGGAATCCATGGCAGTATTAATATATGTCATTTTACTTCCATGGGTGAACCAAGTAGGGCATTTTGATGAAGTTTTATTCAAAAAGGCCTTGGCAGCAACTTTCAGCTTACAAGAGCACAATTATTTGTTTACAAACAAGTTATATATCACCCAAAGATGGGACTTAAAATCCCAAAAAAAAAAATTTAAGCCGATTTTACCAAGAAAAGAAAACTGATTTTTCCCCTTCAAATTTTAAAATCATAAGGAATAGGGGAAATTTGCATCCAGAACGTGACTGTTATGTTAGGGCACCTTTAGACTGTGACATAATGTGACATAAAAGATAATGCTATGTCCTCGTTTGTGAGGCAATATAATTACATCAATCAAATCAAATCATTCAACTGATCACACCTAAAATCAAGTAAATTCCACATCACAGATTGGAATAGGTGGTTGCATCTGTGAATTGATCTATTGAAAGCGATATTTTGTAATGTCTGATCGTCAGGTTGTTTAGCCCTGACAACAGTCCTGGCAATAGAAGCTGCCAATGTATTTTGTACGTGGTCAGTCTCAGGTATGAGGGTGGTAATGCCTTCTATCGTCAGGCGTCAAACGGTCATTTTCGGCTACCGTTAGCGTCAAATTGGTTAGAATTTTACCGTGATTTGTCAAAATATCCTTATCGTGATATCGTTACCGTTGGAGAAAAAAAAATAGCGTGATTCGTCAAATTCAGTGGATTTTTTTATCGTCTAAAAGAAAGTGTACAATTTTTCGTCATGCGCTAAAAATTACCGTTAACCGTCGCGACATTTGGCAAGAATTTTTGACGTTATCGTCATGAAGATATCCCCACTACTACCCTACTATATAGCTAGATTTACAATTGCGTTTGCATGAGTCTGTATAAATAAAACTTAAAAGTTTTCAATATCTTCCTAACCGAAGTGAGACCAGTGGTTCTCATTTTTTTTTTTAATGTTTGCACCTTTGGTAACACAGCAGAATATGTCGTGTTGGGAATGACTTAATTCATTGTTTTGTTGCTGAATTGATGTTTTAAAAGGATGTTGTCTTGTGGTTTTCCAATTTCTACCTATATTTGCAGTTATGAAGGAACCATCCCTTTCGATATTTTTTATATATATAAACAGATAAAAGTCAGTTAAACTTTACGATCATTTGGGTCAGTATAAATATATTTTTTCATGACTACTTTTAACGTTCTATAACATTTTCCTCCATTCTTCAAGTTGTGGATACCCCCTTTTCCGAAATAACGCATTTAATGCACAGAAAGCGTTAACTATGTCAATGATTTAGGCATTGCTATAAATGATTTTTGTTTTTAATGGGGATGAAAAGGGCATCCATTTACCAAAAGTTTATGGAATCATATTCTAATTATAAGCAACTTGCAAGGTATAGGAATTTGACCAGTGTTACGATGAGGTAGGGAAAGAGACAAGTTTAAAGTCCCCGCATCCAGAACGGCAGAAGTAGATGTTTTGGTGTAATATGCAAGTTATTCAAATCTTTTTGGAAAATGTATGGTAACGTTATTTACACGTCCGAGAAAGCTGAGACACTCACTTTATCAATATAATTCTGAGACGAAATGTAGGTAGTTGACAAACCAACAAGAAATGACCGCACACTTGACCTATTGTGCATGTCAAATCCATCCCTAGTAAACAGAATAGAAACATTACCACCACTAGGTGACCATGACATAATCTTCACGGTGAAATTAACCTTTCCCTGTCGAAAGCCAAACAGTCACCACACAAAGTATTCATTTACAAGAAAGCAGACTGGGTGAAAAAAAAATTGGAAAAGATTTGAAAGAAACATACACACATATGGAAAAAACACAAATTTGGAACTTGATATCTATAGACAATATGTGGAATTTCTTTAAAACAAAAACAACAGAAAGTATCCAAAAGCATATCAACTAAGCTATAATAGGTAATAAAACCCACCTACCATGGATAGATTCAAAATTGAAAAAAAACCTGATAAATAAGAAAAACAAATTATATAAAAGGAAAAAACATGATAGCAAACATATTAAAAAAATAAAACAAATTAAAACACAATTACAGAAAGAGATGAGAAATGCCTATTGGAATTATATCGAAAACATGATTTTTGACATTGAAATACAAGAGCCTGAACAACCGAGATTTAACAAACAACATAAAAAAACTGTTTTCATACATAAAAGGAAAAAACAATGAAAACACTGGTATTTCACCTCTTAGGAGTGAAGGTTTACTTTATACAGATCTCTTGAAAAAAGCAAATATATGAAACGAACAATTTAAATGAGCTTTTACATCTGAGACTCATACAATTATCCCTGACAAAGGTCCATCAACACCAATAATGGGCAACATAGACATCAACGGAGAAGGCATGTATAAATTAATTAAAAATATAAATCCAAAATAGGCAACAGGACCAGATAACATAACTGGAATAGTGCTAAAAGAAAATACCAACACATGCACAGACATACTCACTCTAATTTTAACAAAACCACTGCAAACAGGAAAAAATATCTCACGATTGGAACCACGCAAATGTAACACCTGTTTTCAAAAAAGGATACAAACAGTATCCTGGTAATTATCGTCCAATTTCATTAACATGTATTTCCTGCAAATTATCAGAGCACATATTTGCAAGCAACATCATGAAACACCTTGAATCCAACAACATACTTTATGAATTGCAACACGGCTTCAGGGCAAAAAGATCATGCGAATCCCAAATCATATATCACTTATTTACCAGCTGTGTTCAAATAACGACAAAAACATATACAAACCGATCTAATCATCATGGATTTCGCAAAAGCTTTTGACAAAGTTCCACACAACCGTTTACTATATAAACTTAAATCTTTCATTTCAAATCGTTCACAAACAGTTATGCTAGAAAACCATTTCAATGACAACATACCAGTTACATCAGGTGTTCCTCAGGGCACTGTATTAGGTCCAATACTATTTTTAATATACATTAATGACTATTTACATCACAGTCAAATCAGTCTCTTTGCTGACGATAGCATCATTTACCGGCAGATAAAATCAACATCAGATTGCCTTAAACTCCAGGAAGACCTAGAAGGGGCAATAAAAAGGAAACAAGACTGGCTAATGCAGTTCCACCCTGACAAATGCAACATACTTCGAGTGACCACAAAGAAAACACCTATCATTTTTGTTATAACATGCACGGTCACATTGTTGAGTCAGTTGAAAATGCAGAATATTTAGGTATAACTATATCATCAAATTTAAAATGGAACAAACACATTAAGAACATGGCATCAAACAGAGGCGGATTTAGAGGGGGGGCCCAGGGGGCCCGGGCCCCCCCTTTTTGGGAAAAAATTTGGTTGCTTATATAGGGAATCATTGAAGCGTGACTGGAGCGGGCCCCCTCTTAGGTCAGTCAGTGGGCCCCCACTTATGAAAATTTCTGGATCCGCCACTGTCAAAAGCAAATAAGACGCTTGGATTCATCAGAAGAAATTTAAAAATAAACTCAGTAACCATCAAAGACCGAGCATACCAAGCCCTTATTAGACCAAAACTTGAATACTGCTTCACTGTCTGGGTTCCTTACACAACAGAGAACATTAACTCCATAGAAAAAGTCCAAAAGACGTGCAGCGAGATATGTATGCTCCAATTACAAATATACTGAAAGTGTAACAAACATGATTACCACACTTCACTGGCCAACATTACAAGAAAGGAGACTCAAAAGCAGATTAAATATGTTCCATAGAATAACAAACAAAATTGCCATACCACATACTGACATACTAATTAAAAGCAAATCAAACACCAGGTTAGCCACGAACAAACATACCGACAAATTCGATGCAGCAAATACAATTACAAATTTTCATTTTTCTGCCAAACTATAAAAGACTGGAAAAAATTACCTGAACCAATAGCCTGCTTCAAGGAGAAACTCACTAGAGTGATGCTCCTTGACACTTACAAACACCTACATGTTTTATATGTATCTTGTTTTTATCTTATACCAACAATTAAAAATAAAAATTGAAAAATATTACTTACATAAATATACATTTGTATATATAAAAATTGAAAAATGATTATGAAATCAAAAGTATTTTTTTAATCATTAACAATATTGTTAAACCAGACATGAGCTAGAAAGTAATCATCAACCCGTTGATGTTTTTCTGTATATAAAGGAGAATGAACTGTACTAGTCTAAACTCTTCCTATTCTTTGCTTTTCCTGTGAAAAACGGTCAGTGACGGGATTTGGTAGGGCAATGATAAAAGAACAATGGACTAGTTAATATGGTTCACCATGTCATGCATTACTGCCTTCTAAACACTTGTTAAATAGACTAAAGAATTTCAACTTCACGTAGGTAGCCCTTTGTTCGTATCATATATACGAAGATGCTGCTGGATTGAAACTGTGACTAAAACTGAAATGCAAAGCTCACATTGGGAAGACTGAAGCCATGACAAATCGTAAAAAAGAAGACCTATCTATATCTGTTTTTTACCGTTTTTTCTCTCTCTCAACTGGTGATGCGATTTAAATAATGATTAACAGAAAATATATTTTATGTTCACATGTTTTCTTCATGCTGATTCTTGGAAAATATTTTCCAAAGATTTCCAAATTGTTCATGCAACCAAACCTGTTATAGTTAACTTGCTCTATTGATTTGGATGATGGCAGTTTGTTAAACTATTTAAAATCTGGAGAGAAAGTCATTTGATATAGATATTACCGGTCACTGTATATGTATGACTGGTTATTACATACAGAGATGGAGAGTAGTCTCATTGGCTCTCATATACATGTATCATATGTTCTTATTTGTAAGAAAAGATGTAGTTTTTTATTGTGTTTTGTTCAATTGAAAAAGTGTGATTCTTGATTTCTTTGGTAAGTAAGTTGCATTTTGGAAATATTATGTTACATGTATGTTTTACAGTTTTACTTCCATGTGACCTGACACTAACATTTTTTGTGTGTATAATATGGGAAAATAATTTAATTTTGGATGTAACGCGTCTTCTGATTGGCTGACGTTATTTTGTTATGAGCCCATAGACATAATTTAGTCATGTGACCGTAAAGTCATCAACGTTTTTTCATGGTTTTCTACGGTTTAAAATGGAATTTAGAATTAAATTATAAGAAATGACTGTAATATTTTTTCTGTCTATTCGAAATAACATAAAAAATGTGGTGCACACTGTTAAATAACCCGCTACGCGCGTTATTCAGTGTGCACCACATTTTTTATATTATTTCTTCATAGACAGAAAAAAATATTACAGTCATTCCTTAATTAACAAACGTAATTTTCTAGTAACAGATGCATTAGCATTTACATTGACTTTCATCCGATACCTAAAATTCAAGTTTTTTAGTTTTAGTTTTTTTTTCTCACGTTGAAAATTCTAACAATTCAGAATACATTTGGAAATATTATACTTTCAAAATGATTGCAATCTTTCAATGATCTCGTAGCTAGTGCCCTTTTAACTGATACAAATTGTTTTAAGAATTGAATGCTTCTTTTTGTAAATTTATTGGGTGTAAAAGCGATGACCGAAGTACATTTTGAAGAGCGGAAGCGCTTCATTCTAAAAATGTGCGCACTGTCAACGCTTTTACAACCCTATAAAGTTACAAAAAGAAGCATTCAATACTTATAATTACATTTTTAACTATGATCATGAAAACACGAATTTCATATATTTTTTTATTTAATTCACCTGTGCACTTTATTGTTGGACCACGTGTTTTCATGAATGACAAGTTGTATTGAGCAATGCAACTGCTTACGAAATAACACGTGATGTGCAGTTAGCCAATCAGAATAAAGTATTATAATGAAACATACATCTAATGTAATTATTAACTGATACAATGTGTAAGCGTCTCAACTCACTTGTGACATGTTTTTACGGTTTAAAATCTTTAAATATCAGTATAAAGGTATGATTTGTAGTGTTATAGACTTGTACCTATACAATACTATATACAATTCAATGCAAGAGCCGGTCAGATCAATGAGGGATATTATTGTTCTTAAATGACATCAATTGTTATACCTCCAAATATTTAAGGTTTCGTCGCTGCTTCCCCTCACTTATAACCAAGGGATCAGTAAAACCGCCTTCTAAATTTCCTGGAACTTTCCATCTCACTTTTTGTTATGGAGCAAATGAGGGGGTGTATCTATCCTTTGAATGAACGTTTAAAAGTTCTACTCAAAAGGTGTCTTTTTATCCTTACCTTTAAAAATTATGACACTTTCCATCAATATGTGCAACCTTAAATTAATATGTGGAAAGAGTTTTTTTGGAGAGACTGGACATTGTATCAAATAATAGCTTTGTAGGCATTCAAGAATATTGTAAATCAGCTGATAAAAATCCCAAACTTCTAGAATTCAAGATCTTTATCGAGCCTCGTATGATAGCGCTCACTTCGAAATTTTCTGGTACATGCTGAAGTGAACCGACCAATTATTGCTTCCGAATCTGGAGAGAGCCAATCGTTTGTTGCCATTATACTGTAAATGTTATGCATATATGATTCATGTTATCTTATATTCCGTTACCAGTAAAACGAAAAATAAACAATGTGCAGAATTACGACTATACAAAGACAACCGACCTAAGAGAGTTCACAGCTACTGAAAGCTAATTTTCAAACTAAAATACAACTAATAGATAACATAACAAACAGACTGAGAAAAGCATGACCATGTGCTATGTCATAATATGTCATATCGTCATACTGTTGCCGTAAAAGTTTTTATAACTGTAACAGTGTAAGCAATACATGTAATATACTATAGCTATGTTTTATTTACTAAATAACAAAATAAATTTGATTACCGATAAAGACAATATTTTAAGATATTTATACAGTGTTGAATTGACAACTTTTAAGAATAAGTTTCTTCAAAGAATCATTAGTTTTCAAATCCAATTTATACAAATATGTATATTGAACGCTAGGTGGATTTTACATTGTTGTGTCGGTTGGAAGGTTGCTGTCTCATAAATTAGTCTATACACAATATTTACTTCTATTTTATTTCTAGTGAATACTCGTATTTCTGTCGTCATTGTATCTGTATCTGGTTATATTAATTAATATATCAAACTTTGTATTATGTGTGTACATGATTTAATGATAATATTCATCAAGCCATCATTGTTTTCCATTTACTCTTTGTTCTGCTTCTTCCTTCACACCTCTTCGGAAAATTTTCCCTATCGCTGTTTTAGGAAAACTTTCAAAGAAAAGATGGATTCTGGAGTTTTCTTGGAATTTAATCTGACTTTTGGCGCCAGCTGATAGATATAATATGAGTTCATCTTCTAAAAGTAGTGAACCTTTTCGTAAAACGATGCACGCGCAGACCTTTTGAAAGCAAACTGGATCACTGACAGGAACTACACAAACTTCTGCTACTGCTGGGTGTGTTTTAATCTCGTCTTCGATGTAAGATGGTGAGATTAATTCACCATGACATAAAATGATATCTGAACAACGTCCTGTGACTGTAAAATCTCCCTTTTCATTCATAAATGCTATGTCATCTGTTTTGTACCACCCATCAGTTGCAAGTACTTTGTTTGTTTTATCTGGATTTCTATGGTAACCTCCAAAAGCAACTCGATTTCTAACAAAGAGTTCTCCTACTTCATTCCGTGGCATTGTTTTTCCTTCGGTATTGACGACTTTCATTTCCACTCCCGGCCAAGGTTTACCGACATTATAGTCGGAAAAGTCGGACGCCGCTTGAGATCTTTTCACCGAAACACCTCCCATTTCTGTTGTTCCATAAATACATATGAATTCTTTACAAAATCTTGGAACAACTTGAGCACATTGTTTTGGGACAGGAACTCCACCGGTAGCTAAAACTCTTGGACTTATTTCATTTTTATCTCTTTTCAGAATTTCCATTGCAAATGCTGGTAGGATCTGACACACCGTACAGTTATCTTGTTTAATTATTTTAATTGTGAAGTTGCAGATTTCACTGATGCTCTGTAAAGTAAACTGGTCAGATGAGGTCACGTGGGTAGCACCACAAACCAAAAATATGCATGGATACCCAGCTCCCCAGCCAAATAACCTATCGCTAAAATATACATCGCAAGATTCCATGTTTAATGCAGCGACAAATCCTTGACCGACTTCAAGCATTTGTAAATGCGTCTTTGGTACGAGTTTCGAGATCCCGGTACTACCAGACGTCAATAGAAACGCGGCAATGTCATCTGGATCAAGAAATGGTAAGTTTATATTCTGATACTTAGTTCCGGTACTAAGTATATCAAAAGTCGTGCAACAATCTTCAAAACCTGTTATTGAATTGTCTAAAGCAACAAATTTCAGTGAGGGAATTAGTCGTTCTTTTTTCAGCTCCATCTTTTCGGTTTCGGTTTCTCTTCTCGTAAGAATATTATCCAGAAAATCGCGAATGGAATTATCCTTCTCGTTAGCCATCAATATAGCTTTACAATTTCCTGGAATTTGTAGAACTGGTATAATATCTCGACCGTCCTTGTACTTGAATGACATATGTAAAGGAACCGCTCCTGCCATTAATATTCCAAAGGTTGAAACAAGCCATTCTTTACTGTTTGGAAAAGACAGACCTATAGTGTCATTTTTCTTAATCCCAAGATGAACAAGACCTTTGGCAAATGTCTGACTCTGCTGGTATAAGTCTTTACATGTTATAAGTGCACGACTTCCAGACTTAGAATGAATGATAAATGCAGCTTTGTTAGGAGTGTCTGTAGCATAGTATTGTAGTCTATCAGGAATGGTGCAATACATGTAAGGCTCTGTCATAGGTAACTGGTCATAGCTTTAACTAAAATGGTCCATGTTGCTTCTTCTTTGAAAGAATTCGAACAACCTCTACACTTATAATGTTGTTTATATTAGTGATGGGTCTCATTTACTAGTACTATTTTTTATAGTCAAGGCACGAATTATGTGGTTTATATTGTTATTGTTTTAGCATATTCAGCATGTATTAATTGTCCGGGTTATTTTACTTTTAAATTAATGACACTTATATGTGACCAGTCATCTAGCTGTGGTTGTTATGTCAAATTGTGCATAGTGACGTATAATGAGATCATTTCACATCTGATTTTAAAATAGTCTATATAGATGCTTTTCTTAAGTATGAAATAAAACATTTCAAGATTTTAGTTCAACATAAGAATTTATCATAACGGCAACATGTGGATGTGACATTCTGCATATTTTACTTCGTGATATCTCTGTCGATGGTAATACTATTTCCAGTTAAGTAGTGGGCTTTATCGCAATAAAAAGCAGCGGTGAACCCAGGTAATGCATAGGATCGACCCCTCACCCGCACATCCTGTATTGAAAAAAGAACATTTTTGATTTCACATCGTAAACAAAATTTCACCTTGCTATCTTCACAGATATCGCTAAAAGTACAGAGAGTTTATAAAATTTTAACCTCATTTAGGGGGAAATAATAATAGAGGTTAAACATTTATGGGCAAGTTCAGATGATCGCTTTCAGGAATAATCTGCAACATTTCTTAAAATTTGAAATGCTTTCAATATGTAATCTATAGCTACATCGAGGTCAAGATCACCACTACTATATTGTATGCATGTAACATCAGTTATATCCATATGGCTTGGTTGGTGTGTTGGATATGTGTCAGAGTTTTCAAACTTAAGTTCTTAATGTTTAGATTTTTTACATATATATTTAAGGTAATCCCTTTTCTGTAAATTGTAATTTCCCTAATAATACAATTCCACGGACTTGCTACTGACATTTGAACATCAAGTCTATATATAAAAACAAGGAGCTGTGGTATGATTGCCTATAAAACCACTATCCAGTGTTAAAATTACGTTTTTACTACTATAGGTAGGTCAACGTATGGCTTTAAAAAATGAACCTAACCATAAGGTAAGATATAAAAGGCCTGGCATGATAAAACAGAAAATCAACGACCATGTATACAAAGTACCCTGCCACGTCCACTATGTGTTTTTGTTACATGTTTTTGCTTTGTATCTATCTATTCAACTGATTTTTATAGTCTGTTCATATGTTGTACTGTTACACTACTGTCCCAGGTTAGGGGAGGGTTGGGTGCCCGCTAACATGTTTAACCACGCCACATTCTGTATATGCCTGTCTCAAGTAAGAAACCTGTAATTCAGTGGTTGTCGTTTGTTGCTGTATATCATATTGGTTTTTCGTGCTTAATTTTGTACATAAATCAGGACGTTAGTTTTTTCGTTTGAATTGTTTTATATTTGTCAATTCAGGGCCTTTTCAAATGATAGCTGACTATGCGAAAATCATTATTTTTTATATGCATGAAGATGTACCACGAATGTGTACATGCATATGAATATATATTTATAATCTGTGGTGTTATACTTGAATTAGATACAGTTATATATAACGCATACATTTCACTATCGTTTAAAATTCGGATTTGTTGACGTATTTTACCTTTCATAATAAAAACATAACTTTTTTTGTTTTAAAAGATAAACACAAGATAAGTATCCTATAAATTCATGCATTATTTTTTTTTTTTTACAAAAGAGGGGTCCATGAACTGGTTCACAAGTTGAATCAGTTTGAATGATAAAATCAGTCGAAAAATGCATCTTTTCTAAATATGTCACAGTTTGACGTCGCGAAAATAACATTTTACGTTAGCAACATCATTACCTCCCCTGTAATAACTGAATAGTATGCCCGCTGCCTAGTAAATTGAGCCTAAAAGATGTTTTTACTGTTTTACTGGAGGAAGCAACTGTTTCCCGTACAACTTAAGGACACTTTTTATATGGTACAGTTTAAGAATATTTATGAATTAAAGGGAAAATGATGTATGTGTAATGGTCAAAGGTGAGTATGCTGTAAGGGTCTTCCAGTCTGTTACCCCATGGGAATAACAAAAGTAATTATAGAAGACCTATTTTTTTAATCCCATAGAAGACATAAATATGTTCGCACTTCATATATTTGATATGGAAAAATGTACTGCAGCTTATTTTTTTCCACATTGTTAACAGTTGATGCTTCGTTTTGACCTTTCCAAATGCGATCAACTACCTTTAAATACCGTCTTTACACATGACTTGCCTATTGCCCATCGTCGTGCAGAAATTGTAGGCTGGTCGACAGCATACAATTTCTTTGCTGCATACGGCACGACAGAAAGAGGATTTCTTACTTCAACCGACATAATCAATAACTGGTCGGGCTCTAACTGTGTAAGAAATCATTAACCACGTGTTGGATAGAAAGTCATTAATGATTTATGCGAGAACGTGCAAAGACGTCATTTGGTGAAATAGTCGTGATATCTACTATATCATTTTCGGGCTAAGTTAACTAGCTGGATAAAAAAAAACCGATGCAATATAATCATCCAAAGAATGTCCATCATGGACTATTTGGGATATATTGATGATAACGAAATGTTATTGGTAGGAAGTCAGATGACCCATGTTATGCTTCTGTCAAATTCATGTGCACCGATTTGACTAAAATTCTCATTTGATTTGTATCATAGTGAAAAGTATATCAAATGATAACAAAAAAAATAAAAATAAACAATGCACGGACTCGATAATATGTATCAGCATTTCGTGTGTATTTTTGTTTAGACGCCATCTAAATTACCATCGAGATGACCTCTGCAGACTGCCGATGGTGAAATAACACGATATACACAAAAATATAAATATGAATTTATATGCCCTCTACGATCACCTCATACCATGCTTCTTTTTCGAATCCCATCCTGTTTTTTGTTACTTTAATTTTCTTTCTAGTCGATTTACGAGTTTTGAACACCAGTAAACCACTGTAACTTATATTAATAATATTGGTAACAAAAGTTGAAAAGTCCAACGTCCGCCGAATCTACCTTCTCTTAATTTTGACATAATTCCCCGGCACCCCATAATTTCAGTGAAAACTAGTATATCGGCCTATACCGAACACTGCTACTAATAACTGGAATTTAACTAAATTCAGGTCTCCGCCAGCCTAAATATCCTTGTGACACGCTCCAATGTATTTAAATGAGGAGATATGGCCTTAGTGTGATGTGTGACACATAGTATCACATATCATTTGCAGGGATCAACACTCAGGAGTTCTAAAAACTAGCATTGTTATGTCTCTTGCTATTGTATGGTATGTAATGCATCTAACCACACAATTGTTTTGTATGAACTGATAGACTCTGCAAATATTATGACTTTTTTCAATGCTGTCCATCTCAGATGACAATAAGTCATCATTAATCAATCGAGATGATAGCAACACAAGTCTTGGAGATGTAAAAAACTGCCATATATAGAAAACAGCGACTATGACATAGTACTAGGTGCCATATCAGCAAATGTCAACAAACCAAAACCAACAAAGAGAAAAATATACCTTTGAAAGCAGACTTCGAACGTATAGGGAAACATAGATAGTAGAACTTTTTTTATAAGACATAGTTTGATAATATTAACATAATATGGGCATCAATAAAAAGATCACACAAGAATCAAGTGAAAAGTATGTAGCAACAAAAAAATCACTTGATATACAGAGTCACCCTTGGATGAATACTTAATCAATATGAGTAAGCAGATGAACTTACTCCAAAGCAAAAATCGCAGAAGGACTGGACACGGTATTAGAACATATAAGTGGAACTACAACGTGAGTCTAGACGATCTCATACAAATCCATGCATTACATAGCAAGTGAAGACCTTCAGAAAAATACAAAAAGAATTTGGTCATACATACAGAGCCGGAAACAGGAATCTTTATGAATAACAACTCTAAAAATTACGATCAGACAGACATCAGCATGTTAAATTTGGCCAAGGCCTTTGAGCAAGACTGCTCCACAAAATGGACTACTACAGGGTAAGAGATTTTCTAACTTGATAGGAGTTGACAGTTTATGATCCTTGAAAATCGCAAGTCTGACCCTCTTAATGTGGTACCCCGGGACACTGTAATGAGTCTCTTACTCTTTGTGGCCTACATAAACGACCCGTCAGAATCAACAGCACCAAGCACGCTACTGTTTCCCAATAACTGTTTCATCAAGTAAACCGAAGAAGTTGACTTGCTGTGAAATGATCTTATCTCAATGGAATAATGAGAAAAAAGTGGCAAATGGGTTTCCATCCGTGTCTCAGGATGAGGTCAACACCACCAGACGTCCTACACACTACATGGACACACATTAGACTGTGGGAAATACCTTGTGCTCACTATCAGTCGAGACCTCACTTGGACAAAAAACATAAAATCCAGACCATCAGTAAACCTAAAAGACACTTGTTTTTTTAGGGATATATGGAAAGGTATACTCCAGTGCAAAACCTACCCTAAAATATTGATAATATAGCAATTTTAGGAATGAATGGTGTCGTGGATATGAAATGCAGAATTAAATAAAATCTAAGCTAAAACGATAATAGAATTATATTATAATGATGAACTAAAGACTTTTTAAATTCATTTGCAAAATATGATATTTTCATTTTTGAATAATTTCTTTTGTTGTATGGTACCTTGTGGTACAATTTTAGAGAGATCCATACACTTATACTCAGGTTATTGTCTTTAAAACAAATGTCTTTGGAATTTGACGACATACCATTATAAAGCTGTCACATAAAAAATTCTACTTATAAATATACTAACTTCAAGTTGATGCAACCATAAATTCATATAAAAGACATGTTACCCTCCACAAGACAGACTTACAAATGAATGGACAGGCAAGCCAACAGGATGGATGTACAGAACAGAAAAGAAATGTGCCCCCTCCCAATATCATAGGTAAAGCATAAATAAATAAAAACTAATTTTGACCTTTATAAACAATTTATTAAGTGTTTAGAGCTAAATTAATTTACATTTGTTTACATTTATAACATAATTCACAACATGCCAGTTATGGCCTAGCATTAACATAATTGATAACATGTACAAATCTAAATTACCTCCCTTTTGTAATCATGGTTTGTCTCTATAGCAGCAGCATATCTAAATAAAGGCAAGATAACTTTCCAATCAGTGGAAGAAGGCAGGTTAAAACTGTGCTGCCAAGTTAAAATTGCAAGCAGAGATACAAAACAATATGTAAAAATTTGACAATTGATCGCATTATGAACCAGGACAAATATATATTCTCTATAAACTTTCAATTTTATATATATTAATTTGAGTATCAATGTAAGTAATACCTATGACATTATTAAAGTGTTAAGTAAATTTTAGATTCTTGACAGCTGGGACATGATGTGGGTTAATCTATAAACAATTGGTTGGGACTAGGGATTCAATATGACTGACATGAATAATGCGGCAATGGACATTTGAGCGCATTGACAGGACATTTGAGCGAAAAAAAAAGGACGTTTGAGCGCCAAAGTATAGGACATTTGAGCGCCTAAATTTTAGGACATTTGAGCGAAAATAAGAATAAGCGTAGGACATTTGAGCGAAAACAAGTCTTGGATTTCACTTACATAAACCAGCCAGAACCGGTCGAATTACTCGGGTGTGAAATAAAATAAAAAATATTTATAACTAAATCTTACTTTTTTTTCTTACTTTTAAAAAAAAATCTTAATTCGTGTAAAATTATCAGGGAAAATTTCGCTCAAATGTCCTGTCTGAAAACTCAGGTAAGGTTAATATCCCGGCGCTCAAATGTCCTATGAAGTCGGCGCTCAAATGACCCTATGTGCTTTTTTCTTTTTCGCTCAAATGTCCTATGCCCGAATAATGAACCTGTATCAGTATATCATTTAGAAGTACTACTACTTTTAGAGAATATCTGTCAATCCCAAAATTTAAAAAAAAGTAACGAAAAAGCAGAGATGTTGAGAACAAAAAGACATGTCTCAAGATCGATAGTAGACAAAGAGGGTGAACAGTAAAGTACTGTTTAAATTTAGCAGAGTTTACTTACTAAATCAGTACCATTTTCAAAATGGCAGCCAAATATTCATTTCATAAAAAGTACATTGTATTTCTAAAATTTTCAAGACATTTATTTTGCGTAGAACATCTGGGTACTTTTAAAATACCTCAAAAACTTCAAATCATTAAGGAAATCAAGACAAAAATATGTTCAATCTTAGTTTTTACAAAGTACATGTTTTTATGTAATTAACCACAGTCGTGATTTAGTAACCAACTAGATATTTAATAGAGTGGAAACAATAAATCCAATCTGTATGTAAGAATACTGAGACATATCAAATTGGATAATTCATACAATACCAGCTTTAGATCCAGCATGTCACCTAAAGATACAAGAGCATGCTTACTATACTATTATTACCACAATAGCATAGAAAGCATACTGGGTCCTTGTATCCTGGTATTGAATCATATCTGTATGAAAATGTGCAGCCTCAACATGAAAACCAAGACTTTTCATTAGGTTTTAAAAGAAAACCTTTCAAGTCTTGAATTATGTAGGCCTATTATAATTGCTTAACATCTAACTGCATTTGAACTTTCGTGAATAGTTGTCTCATTGGCAATCATTATCATTTTTTATATTATTTATACTATTACATTAACCTTAAATTTCACTGTACCCCATATGGTCAGGTGTAAATACTATCAGTGATGCCTTTGATATGTACAAGGAAACATGCAAAGAATCTTGAAAATAATGTTTCAAGTAATAGGTAGTTCATTTAACATTTTCAACTTTCAGCTGGAGTTTTATGTAATGTTGTTATCAATGTTTTTTCACTGTCATTAACAAACACTATCTATTGCATGTGATTGGAAGGACCAAATAATTTTAATGTTCATACTGGTTTCTGAGAATCATTTGTACATTCTTATCATATCTCATGAGTGTTTTAATTGCACATAAACTATAAAATGTATGTAATGGTAAATATGACATTTACTATAACTAAGGATGGATCTCAAGCTTAGGGACTTGAAAATAAAAGGATGGATACTTGAGCTGTTCTTAAAGTCAACAAATACAGGTAATAAAATATAAATTACTTTATTTTACTATATTTTTAGATATATATTCTATATATTAATGACTTTTTGAAGTAAATGTGAAGATTTGGTACTGTTAATCATCAATATTTTCACTGTAGTATTAATAAAAGCTTAAAAACTGGAAAAAGGGACATTTACCTCACAGCTAATAAATATATATGTAATATACATACTAATTTGACAAATTTGATGTGAAATATGTGTAAAACATTTGGCTTGTACAACAATAATATATTTGTTCAACATGAACAAAATCCCTATTGTGGATTCATTAATATATGTTGGTTACCAATTTTTGTGGGTTTTGTGGTTACAAGTGAACCATGAATTCAAATGTTATGATATATCATATTTTCAATAAGCTTTGTATACAGAGATTGGTAAAACCACAAAATCAAATATCCACGAATATGCAAGTTTTCAGCAATCCACGAAAATTGATACCCACGAAAATAAATGAATCCACAGTATATTGCATTCAAGCTCATATTTTGCTATCACACTAATTTTTGCTGATTTGTTCTCATGATTTATTATGCTTTCCTTAAATCCAACATGTCATCTAAGGGGAATAACTCTGTATGTTTGCCAAAACTCATTTGTTTCCTCTCAATATCAGAAGAAATAAATGTTAATAGGAACATTTCAGAGTTTTCTCAAAAGCATAAATATCAACACATAACTTGCTAACTCCTGCATTACTACATTTTTAAGATATACATGTATCTAAAATTAGTAATGCTTATTTTTAATTTTCTTATCCTGATATGACTTACAAATTTAAACACTTTAAACAATATAAGAGAATCATAAGCATCTTTTATCTTTTACAAATACTTATAATAAACTATTTCATTTGTTGATTCTTTTTAATTTCTGAAAATCTAATATGTAATTTCATGGGAACATTTTTGAATTTTCATTATTTTCTAATTTAAATTTCTTACATTGAATGAAGTGAAGGAACAATAGTAAAAGAGCAGAGTTGTTTAGAATGTACATATTAAAATAAATTTTCTTACATATAGTTGAGATCTATTTTATTTTCATTTCAATTTAAGTCATATATTTGAAATCTTATTTTTTTTCCATAACAGTAATCCTGAACTGAATATTGCAAAAAGATCTCAAATGAGATTTATGAGATTTGGTGTGCACATATTGCTTCCTTCTGGTACCTACTTCACCTCATAAATACTTAATAAAAATGTACAACTAATTAGACTTGTGGTTATTTCTGAATTCCTGTGCTTTCCTCAGATCCAGCATGTCACCTAAGGGGAAAAACTCTACATGTTAACAATGGTCATATGTAACTCCTGAATGGTAACCAGAAGTAACACAAGCCCATAGGAAACATAACAAAGTTATCACAAAAGCACAGGGAACCAATATGGAAATCATCATCTGATGTTGATGCCTTATATATTAAAACTTAAACAGGAACCAGTAACAGGTATACAAACTTTAGGTCCAGCATGTCACCTAAAGAGTTCTCTACCAAGCAACGCCAAAGCAAACTTAATATGATATGATACCGGAAGAGAAACTAATGTATTCATACAAATGGTAGATGTTTTCAGGACTAATATATAAAACTTCAACTCTCTGGTGATGTTCCTGTATTTAATCAAGATTCATTCTTACCATTATAATTATAATTTAGCATTGCATCTTCAAAAGATCTTTTTTCTAAAGTTTCTTTTCCCTTTTTTTTGTCAATATTCCTATCTTTTTCAATTTTTCAGTTTATTTTTTAAAATAAATTTTGCAATTTTTATATAATAATCTATACTTTTATTATAGATATTTTGGTATCTGTTGATAAACATAATTGATCATTTTACACTTTCAAATTATAAGGTAAGAATGAATTGATCAAGATATTTTCTTTATTTTAAATATTTCTAGCAGGTGAAAAAACAATATTCATTCATAACAAACATACGACCATGCACAAACAAATTTCAATCAAAATATTTTTCACCCACTAGAACGGAAAATAATTATTTCCTATAGAAATAGTTCATTCTCTAACAACGATTCATCAAAGATAAAAACAAATGCTGACTGTCAAACTAAATATTTTTGGAGTTAATTTCCATGGGATAATACAAATGTTATTTGTAAATCAACATCTGACTTGGCACCATGTAAAAGAATGACTCTCTTTGACAGCATGAAAGACTGGATTTATCATGGAGAACTCACTACTGAGTAAACCATGCCTGAGCTTTATAGTAACTCTTCCCATGAGATCTGACTACATCAGTAATAAATAAGACAATTCTAATATTTACATTATATACATATGTACAATAGTAATCTCAACTGGCCTTATATACACAGCACTACGGTCAGCACTCATTCACAAAATTAGACACTTTCTCAAATCATCTGGGTTTAATGGAACAGCAGTTATTTGTTTAAACAAAATATTTTTCTTATTATTTCATCGATCCGTAAATTGTTTATATCAGAAGTTATAAGTGTCTAATAATTTCTTTCCATAGGAAGAATATTTGACAAATTACCAGGTAAAATCAAAATAAGCCTTATTGTCAAGAGATTTTCATTTCAAAATAAAGAGAAAAAAAAATAAAAAATTTAGAAAGATTGTAGACACAACAACTGCACATAAATGTAATGGTCTTGTAAAAATGTATGACAGTTAAACATTTTAAATAAGACGCAAGTTCTTTCAATAACTCATAAAAAATTTCAGGTTCAACAAACATAAAAACAATTCTTAGCACTGTTTTAATTGCACTAAAATAAAATTTTAACCATATTTAAGAAAACATTTCTTAAACAATTTCAACACATTCATTCGTACTGATAATTTATTATCACAATTTAAATACTGTTGCTATAGAGATTGTTTCCATAGTAGCACCAAACAAAGGGAGGTAATACATTATACATTCATATTCCTTAAAATTCCAGTAGCTTATTAAGCACAAACATTGACCAAGCTACACTATCATTACTCATCTAAGACATTCTGTTATAACATGGGATAGGAAATATCACCCTCAAACAGTTTCTTCTAACAATATAAATACAATTGTTTCATTTACGAAATAAGTCAAGAAAAGAAAATTATCCTAAATGTTTGCATGATTCGAAATATTTCTTGATTTTATTTTCAGGCTTCTTGAAATTAATGAATTTTTCTGTATGAAAACTATGTATAAAACAGATATTGAATATTGCAGCTTAAACACATACTCTACAAAAGTGTTTGGTTAGTTTACAAAGAGTTTTGGAGTTAGTGGTATATTTCCACACCGTTTATTATATACTTGAAAAAAAAAAAAAAATACACATCTATATACTAGTATGTATATAATATAATTTTTGAATTAATCTATACCAAATTCAAAAAAAAATAATATTGAAGTACAACCTAATTTTAAGAAATACACCGTACAGCAATATACGCAGAACTTTTTGTTGATACTTCTCTATTGAGTAACAAAATTTTGAAGAAAAAATATTTCATATTATCCTGACTTCTGTTTTTATTTTTCAATGTCATTTATCGAAAAAAAACACCACTAAAAATCTTTCTATGAAATTAAGAACCATTGCTTCTTCATTTCAATAAAAATCTTTCTTCTCAAATTGACTATCACAAGCTTTTTTTTAATTCTGAGTTAGTGAAAGCTAAACATTGTTTACACAAGCTTTATTCGCAGTGAAAGAGGAAAGCTATTAAAAGGGCAGTGAAGTTAAAAATATGAAATGATTAGGCAAAACAATCGACAGCAATACTGAAATTGAAAAAAATGACTTTGATTCGATATTTAACAGGAAGAACTTGTAATTTACTGAGAAAGAACTATACAGCTATGTCTTCAGATCTGTATTGCGAAAAACTCTTTAATGACCTAGACTTGACATCATTATCTGCTGAGTACTTTGACCTACTTAGACAGTTTACTTATCACACGAATTAATGCACCATTTTCTTCCTTTAATCGCCGATTGTCTTCCTTTAATACTTCCATTTTCTGTAAAACACAAAATATTAATGAACTAAGATCTAGTAATAAACATATCCCTGAAAATCAATGGTATTGAAGTAAAATCGGAGTATAGTCCTATTCTGTTTCTTTACCTAAATGAAAATTAAATTAAAATCTATTATCCCTTGTGTAATTAAAAGATATGTTATCACAGAACTACGTCTCAGATAATGATAGTTAAAAGATGTCAAAAGTAATATCAATTTTGTGAAATGAAGAAGAGAATTGTGATGAAAATTCAACTAGTCCATCTTAAATTTTAATCCTGGATAGACAATTTAGAATGAAAAACAAGAATGTGTCCCCAGTACACGGATGCCCCACTCGCACTATCATTTTCTAGGTTCAGTGGACCGTGAAATTGGGGTCAAAACTCTTATTTGGCATTAAAATTAGAAAGATCATATTATAAGGAACATGTGTCCTAAGTTTCAAGTTGATTGGACTTCAACTTCATCAAAAACTACCTTGACCAAAGCGGGACGAACGGACGTACGGACGGACGAACGAACACACAGACGGATGTAAAGACTAGAAAACATAATGCCCCTCTACTATCGTAGGTGGGGCATAACAATTCCAAATGCAAGATACAGGCTAAAGTCTATAGTAAAATGCTCACACAAATAAAACTATATATTTTCGTGACCTGTAGATTTTTGAATTTCCTATTTGTAGTATGAACACAGCATTCAACATGCATCACCAGTACTAGAATCTTTCACATCATTTTGATAAAAAATATTTGGAATTTTGAAAAAAGTTACATCTTATCAGCTGCTCTGTAAACACAGAAACTGGAAACTAAGAACATTAAAAAAATGAAGACAAGTGCCATAAACTCAAAGTAGCACCCAAAATGGAAACATTGCAAAAGCATGACATCTTTAATTCTTGATGTGTTTCCTGATAACTGAAATTTCAGAAACGAAAGGCATTATATTTTGACAATCATAAATCACAGTCTTTGATGGTCCTCCATCTGATTTTTATAAACCTGAACTTCTTGGTAATCTTTTTAATTGTTTTCCTCGACTATTAAATCATATACGATAAATCTAAATACAGGAAAACTAACACCATACATCTACTGCGGTCACACTCGAATCTACATCAAAGTCTGTATTAACTATAGTCAAAACAATAATATGTAAGACATGACATAATGTATTCCCTTGAACGTTACATCTGGTTATATCACAAGAATTAATGCATAATGTACTATCATAAATATGGATCAATATTCTTCACCTCAGAACGACATTTCCTGAATCCTGAATTGACTCTAAATTTTAATTGGATATACATCAATCTCTTCAAGCAGGTATTGCTGCTATGATGAGCATTGTTAAAATTTGAATGTTACATTTTGTTTGTTATAAATATTGTATTTCAACTTGTATCAAAATTGTTATCTAACTTTAGTGTAAAGCCAGTAGCTGTAAATTGTAATAATAAATAATTTGATATTGTTCTTCTGTTAAGACTTAAGCTTTTACTCCTGTAATAGGAAGTGTATAATAATAAGGCGATTCAGGATACAGAAAAGGTTATAAAATATAGTGTTTAAATTACAGTTCTAGATTAGATACATATATTTATTTAGATCTTATTATTATTACAAAAGAAATTTATGTGAAACTTAAATTTCCAATCAAGCAAGTTATCTCCCTTTGACAAGTTGTTACAATGTCAACACATTGACATCCACTTCCTGAACTTGTTCATATAATCTGTTTGTCATTTCAATATCATACCTCTGGAACTAACATGACAGACTCAGGGCTATATATTGCGGTCAGGCATTAGTTAAATATACTTCACTCAGTTATATTATATATAAAATATGTTTGGCATATTAGAATACTCTTATCACAAGTATATTTAACTAACATATATCGTCAATGGAAATAAAGACTTTTTTTTTAATTTTCTTTTAAAATTTGGTTGACTAAATAAATAAGATGCAAACTGCTGAAATTTAAGAAAATGACTTTAAATAGATCGACCAATGAGAGGGTATTAAAGAAGGGTTTGTTTTGATAAAAATACTCATTGTGTTACTTATATGATCAGAAATATGTGCCTGTTTAAGGCAAAAGGTCAGGTGAAAAAGATCGCATAAATTTCAATTTTTTATTTGACAAGTCCGGTTAATACGGCTGTTTTGGAAACCCTCGTTAGTTGACCTTTAACAGTAACAAAGAAACGACTTTATCATGGAAAATCAAAATTGACCAAACAACAATATAAATATGGCCAAGGTCCAATGAATTATGCTTGAATGTATTGAGTCAAAAACTAATCTATAAATTGACATTTATGTCATGTGCTTCCTCATCATTTCAAAGAGTAAACAACTCACAGCCAATAACTTCCATTAAAACAAACCCACTATAGTTAGAATATATCCTGCTTATCTTTTAATATAGTAAGCTTAAGAATATTTAAAAAAAAAGTTAAAAAAAATAGAACAATATGCAAACAAAACAACCTAAGCAAAAATGCAAACAAACATAAACAGGTAAAAGATCATCAAACAAAAATTGTGATAAAAGAAACAAATTGTTTTGTTTTAGAGTACCTTGAAATGCAGTGAGGTAAAACAACTGTCGAATATCCTAAAATAAATCGTCTTAATTCAACATACTGAAAGCACAAGTGAAAACAAGTGAACGTGAAATTAGTAAAAACATCATGCTTCGGTACTATAACTAAATTCCAGATATTTGTACATGCGCGAGTTAGTGATGTTTTACCTATTTGGACAGTTTGGATATCACCCTTGTTAATGCCCTATTTTCCTCCTTAAGTTTCTTATTTTCAGCTTTTGTTTTGTCCATTTGCTGGAAGTAAACAATGCTGTCAATATTAAACTGCTGAAAACAAAGTTAGTTTCTGCAAAGGGAGATAACTGCTCTGAAAACAAGGTAGACAACTCTGACCATTTTCTGCAAAGGGAGATAACTGCTCTGAAAACAAGGTAGACAACTGGGACTGTTTTCAAATAATTTGCTGTCCACTAACTACAGTTAATTTGTTAAATATCATACTGTTGTATAATAATGTCCACCATTGTAAACTTTATCATCTTAAAAGCCACAACTGTACTTAACATTATTACATCTGATATTTTTTTCCGAAATAAAAGATGAGTTACACAATACAGTTTTAAAGAAAACTTACATTAACTTCTATATTGTTAACTGTGTGAATTCTACATTATCTATAACTGTGGGGGGTATGTGTAATATAACAAGAGGGTGAAATTTAAGCACCACAAATTACCTTTAATTCTTCTTCTAATTCTGATAATTTTCTTTCTAAAGCTCGCTTTTCCTGTAAAATACAGAATTAATATAGTTGTTATAATTACAATACACCTTATCGCTATTTGTCCAACATTACTTGACATCACAAAAGTACCAATAAAATGTTGATGCCATAACATAAAATTAAAAATTGATTGTTGTATGACCTCAAAAGCAAGCAGGACTGATTCTTTGGTCAAACAGACAGATTTCTGAATAGCAATAACGTGTATAGGTAATACTTATATATAAGAACCTTTCAGTATTATTTTCACATATAAATATTTTGTCAGAAGTACATAATTTTAACAAGGCATAACATACACTATAGATAGACTCTTTACTGTTTGATTTCTTCAGAGTATGTTTCTTGAAAAGTGAGTTGCTTTCTCACAGGTTGATATTTATAATCAGAAATTAATAGATTTATTTTAATCATACATTTTCATTTTTTCTGATATCTATTTAAGAACATTCAGCTTTCAATTCTTTGGATAATGTACTTTTCTTTGTAGAATTCATATTCCAGAACAATGAAATATGATCATTCAACTTGCAATAATGATAAACATCGTTAAAAAACCTATCTGTATTAGATATTATACCCGTTTATCATTTGTATCTGCTAATCTGTTGACTTCATTGCGTTTGATAAGTCTGTCTAATTCAGCTTTTGATTCTATTAATTCTTTCTTCACTGCTTCTAAATCTTTCTTTAATCTTTCTGTATTTGCTTTTTCATCTTCGTAAAGCTGTGAAAATATAGCATAAAAAATGTCATATAATGAACTGTAGTTTGAACAACTTCCTTACAATTCTATTTTTTCTAGTTTTAGACAAACAGAGAGGGCAATTGATTGACACGTATCTCATAACCACTGTGCAAAAGTCAGTCATCAATACATTGTTGATGACCTTGCATCAATATGAATTGTGAACACAAAGAAAAAAGGTAAAGATTCCTGTATTTTCTACTTTATACCAATTAAAAAGTCAATAGTCAATGTATTAATAAGATTAACTTGTTGAAGAATTCAAATATAAAAAAAAATATTCAACTCAGACCAAACAACACTGATAATTAACACATGCACTACACATATTCATGTTTAAATGTATAGTTTGTTCACAAGTTAAATATTTTTCTATATTTGAATTCTTCAATAAGTTTTTTATAAATACTCATAGCAATTCACTCTTGATATCTCAAAACAAAATGCAGGTTATAACTGATATCTTAAAAGAATCTTATAAGTGCTACCAACTTTGAGATGAGAGACTGTATCTTCTCCAACATTGTTAGGTTGATTTTCTAGGCAAAAAAAAAGGCATAGAGGATGGTATTCACTTATTCCACAAATTAAACAAGTATGTTAAATAGACCAAAAAGGATTCTAATAACTTTCATTTGACTACGTGGGAAAGCATTGTTATCTTTGCATAAAAAAGTTCAAACACAAATAATTGAACATTGTATGTTTTTTTCACAGTTTTATGTCAGTATTTACAAAATAACTACCACTACACAACTGTGCAGCAAAGATAAAATTATCCATGCAAGAATTTAGTGAAGGTCAGAATCGTGTAAGAAAGATACAAAAATATTTTCTAAGTACCAAAGATAATTCCAGAAAACACCTAGTACTGTCAATTATTAACATGAAAATAGCACATGCCATCTTGTTAATTAGATATAACATTTCTATTATATATAATCATCTTTATTAGTTGTCTTCCTGGAAGAGAATTCTTACTGACCCAGTATAACCTGCCAAACTATTCATTATAAAGTTTATATGATGTCCACCCATTCTTTAGGGTAAATCCTAGAGGACATGCTTCACATACTAGGAGTAATAAATAATTGTCTTCAATTGAGAAAATTTACGGTATGATATATAGCAGTCAGAAATGATTGATTGTTGGCTGTTTAAGTTCCAGTAGCAAATATTACATGCATCTTCAGGACGAATGCTCAGAAATAATAGTACAAAAATGTATTACAAAACAAATTTTGTGATATATAGAAATATGGAATGATGTATATAGCATATACAGTAAATACATATTTTAAGGATAATAAGATGTCTCATAAGTAACACACTGCCATGCTGAAATTATCCATGGGTTAAAACAAAATTCCTACCAATTCTTCATCAACTGTCATCCAATTTTTTTTTTTTTACTTGACTTTTTTTTCTAGAACTCATAACCAATCTGACTTTTTTGTGATCAGAAATAAATGTAATAGTCAATGCAAACCTAACAACTTATGTGGTTTGGACATACTGACAGATATATAAGCATGACATAGTTTCAAGAATAATGTCAACAGTAATAAGAATAAAGAAAAGTATTTGAATGCATCATAAGAATTTAAGCTTTTATACAGATCAGTTTGTACCACAGGTTGAAGATTTTACCTGCATATAGTAGTCCAACTAAAATAATTCAAATGCAACTCTTATGGATGTCAAACAGAATATAATTGACTTTAAATTATCTGATGATATGTTTTAAACTAACTCCCTTTAATGGGTATTTGCAACTTCTGAAAACAATAATATTTTTTTCAACTAATTGTCGACTAAGAAATCTACCTACATGGCCTATTATTTTATACATAACAGAATGACAGAACGTGTAAAAATGTATGATATAAATGTATCCGAGTTCTTTAAGCAGGTACTATCTATATGTTTAAGAATTTTAAACAGATGTGTTCATTGTAGTTGTATGGATATCAAGTAGCTAAAGTCCGCCTCCAAGTGCAGGATTCTCTCATTGACCCATTGGTGGACTTCACTTGTTTTTTCACTCTTTGGTTGGGTTGTCGTCTCTTTGACACATTCACCATTTCCATTCCCTATTTAATCTAACTGATACTATTTTGTGAAATGACAATTAAGTTTTCAACAAGTATGGAATCTTGTATTTTCTCATATAAATGTTTTTATTTTTTTATGTTGAAAATTCCACTTCATTTCAACCTGATTATGTTTTTTAAATTTGAATTTTCTACAGATAACATTGAGTTGTCCCCCTTCCAAGAAATTAACTATGTTACTTATTTTCATCCAAGTTGTTTTGACATTAGTTAGAAAACCTGGTATAAAAATAAGAAAATATGATTGACAAATAAAACAACTATCCACTAAAGACACAAGGACATGAATGTAGGCAACGTGAAGTCACTATACAGCCTTAAACAATGAGCAAAACTCATATCGTTTTGTAAGCTATAAATTACCAGGCAGCTGAGGCCAACCTCCAGATGCAGGATTTTCTCGCTGTGTTGAACACCCATTGTTGTCGCTGACATATTCCCCATTTCCATTTTCAATTTTATGACCAAATAGGAAAAGTTAAAACGTGAAAACTAATGACCTAATTGATTTTTTATTTGTCCTTGGACTACTAAATTTTCTCCACCCTAACATTTGATAAGAGTGTTACCTTTTTATAATCTAGGTTAAGACTTGACGTAGAACCAATGTATGAACTGGGTCTGTCTGTCCGATGACTGTAACGATCTGAAGTTCCTACATTTGAAGTTAAGTTGTCCCCCCTCCCCTTACATTGGATACCAGTGTTACCTTTTTATAATCTAGGTTAAGACTTGATGTAGAACCAATGTATGAACTGGGTCTGTCTGTCCTATAACTGTAACAATCTGAAGTTTCTACATTTGAAGTTAAGTTGTCCCCCCTCCCCTTACATTTGATAAGAGTGTTACCTTTTTATAATCTAGGTTAAGACTTGACGTAGAACCAATGTATGAACTGGGTCTGTCTGTCCTATGACTGTAACGATCTGAAGTTCCTACATTTGAAGTTAAGTTGTCCACCCTGCCCTTACATTGGATACAAGTGTTACCTTTTTATAATCTAGGTTAAGACTTGATGTAGAACCAATGTATGAACTGGGTCTGTCTGTCCGATGACTGTAACGATCTGAAGTTCCTACATTTGAAGTTAAGTTGTCCCCCCTCCCCTTACATTGGATACCAGTGTTACCTTTTTATAATCTAGGTTAAGACTTGATGTAGAACCAATGTATGAACTGGGTCTGTCTGTCCGATGACTGTAACGATCTGAAGTTCCTACATTTGAAGTTAAGTTGTCCCCCCTCCCCTTACATTGGAAACCAGTGTTACCTTTTTATAATCTAGGTTAAGACTTGATGTAGAACCAATGTATGAACTGGGTCTGTCTGTCCGATGACTGTAACGATCTGAAGTTCCTACATCTGATGTTGAGTTGTATCTCCCTGAGTATGAATTCTGAAGAAGAAAAAAGAAATTTAATTGATACAAATATGCCATCAAAAATGTTTTTATTTTTTTTTAACTTAAATTTGTATCTATGTATTGGTATCATCTCTTACCATACTTCTTAGTCTGTTATTGGTTATGATATTCAGACTTTCCCTTACCCGCCATGGATTGACTTGTAATAGTTATCCCATGAGGACACAGAGTGTCTGTGTAAGAATACCCTGATTGCTGGAAAGAGAGATCTTACACTGACACACCAAGTACTATAACTATATTACATTGTGTTTCTTAAAGAAAAACATTTAGTCTTCATAACATCTAGTTCAGAATGCAATACAGTAGTTATAATATACTTTATATATTATCTAAATAGTATATGTTCCTTATGTGTGTTTGACATTCCAGCCAAAATGTTACAGAACAAACGAAAGCATGCAGAACATAGAACCTCAAGGTAGGGTAAACTGACTCAGATCATCCCTGTTAGAACAAAAAGAGTAGGGATGTAAAGTTACTTATCATAGTTAACACTGCTGTATTGGTGACAAGAGTTTGTAAGTTTCTCACTAAGGGACGACATCAAAAGTTCAATGTAGGATAAAAAACTTAATTCACATAGTTTTTTCACTGACCCCCTCACACCCCCTCTTAACTTAATTCAGGAAAAATTGATTTACCAATAGGGATATATGTAAAAATCGATTTTAGATATACAAAACTTGCAGAATTTTACCCCCCCCCCCCACCCCCAAACTATTTGATTTAAGTTCTTTTGATGTCGTCCCTAACCCCTAGACACTTTGACTGGTATAATTAGTTATCAAATTATACAATGTACAGAAATACTGGACAAAAAATTTTCAAGACAACATTCTTGCCTCTGTATCTCAAAACAAGTACATGGAGCAATTCTTATTTTAATTTTTAGTTTTAATTTATTGTAATATATCTATTGAGAAAAAAAAATCATTGGTTAGAAAAATGATGTTCTGGATTTCAAAATCAACATCCCTATAAATAACACAATTAAATCATACTATTATTTATACCTTTTTCTTGTTAAATAGACACTGAGAAATTAATTCAAGAAGACACATTCTGTACAGATGCATGCAGTCCTTAAAGTGAGCTGAACTCAAATTCAGTGTAAATCTCTGTACATGTGAGCACAGTTTACTTTATACTGTCAATAATTATTTCATTCTACTCTTTTGTAAACTGATTTTTTAAATGAACAAAATGTGCAGATTTAATACTGCACAATCTACAGAACTAAAAATTGAAGCTTTCTTACTAAATATACTACACGACTGCAAGTAAGGGACGACATCAAAAGATCGATGTAGGATAAAAACTTAAATCAAATAGTTTGGGGGTGGGGTTAAAATTCTGCAAGTTTTGTATATCTAAAATCGATTTTTACATATATCCCTATTGGTAAATCAATTTTTCCCAAATTAAGTTAAGAGGGGGGGTGGGGGGTCAGTGAAAAAACTATGTGAATTAAGTTTTTTATCCTACATTGAACTTTTGATGTCGCCCCTAAGTTGTGCAAATTAGTTGTCAATCAATATCAATAAAATATTAAATGTATATTATTAGACAGATCTAAATTTCAATTAATAAAAAATATGACTGCAGCTGCAAATTGTCCATTTTAAAGGTAATATACTGCAAGTGGTTTGTCAATATATATATCAATCATCCTAATAAATATTTTTTTAATCCACAGATACAAATTTGTAGATTCAAAGATAGGATTGCAGCAGCAAATTGTCCATTTCTATTTTCCTTGTTTTCAAAATTCCAATAGGGAACATATCTTTTATAATTGTATAAATAAACCAATTGTTCAATACGTTTCGGCCATTGGCAAATATAACATGTTTAATTTTATTGTTTAATATATATATTCAGAACTTAACAAGAACTTCATAATGAAGGTATATTTGTATTGAGACTTATAATAACATAATTACAAGTGTGTTGTCAATCACTATCAATTATCCTTAAAAAAACACATATATAAATACAGTTAAAAATTTGTAATTTAAAAAAAAGATTTTAGTGACATAATGTCCAGTGGCAAATTTTTACATGAATATTTAGGACAGGAATTTTTAGAAAGGAAACAATTCAAATAAAAAGATAGGATATTCACAACTTTAAAGACTTACTTCTTCACTCATATCCAGTCCACAGGAAAATAATTTGACAATCATTGTGGTGAAAACGGTTTTTAAATAGGTTACTGACAAAAGAAGTTTATTTAATGGTTTATCTACATACTATCTGTTCTTGGGGTAATTAATACACAATGTTTGACATGGAAGGACTTGTATTAACTAATTATCGAGGCTGACAAGTGTCCCCAGTATAAAGTTCTTCATAAACTATTGAAAAAAGTCATTTTTGTCCTTGTATCTGGTCATTCAGTTTATAATCTATAAAAAATAGGCAAATCTTACTATTTTCATATGGTCAAGACATTTACACCTTTTCACCTCAATCACATGTGAATCACCATGCTTTACAAATGCTTTACAAATTTTATTAGTTTTTTTCACTTTCAAGTTGCAAAAATATAAATATTATGCCATTTCTCCCCTTAATTTTATTCATCATAACTAATGCTTAGGTCCATTATATATTAGTCCAATATGTTTTTTTTCCTTTCAAGTTGCAAAAATATATATATTTGGTTTTTCCTCCTCCTTATTTAGTTCATGATAAACTAATGATTAGGTCCACTATATCTTGTACAATAATTATGTGAGTTAAATGCCAAGCGGCAAACAATTAATGTATTGATATAGGAAGATGTGGTATGAGTGCCAATGAAACAACTCTCCATCCAAGTCATAATTTGTAAAAGTAAGTATATTCACTTAAGTCAAATGTTGTGAGGTAAAATTTCTAATGGAATAAATCTTATGCAGAATGGTAATCTTTATATACTGCCATTATTGGTGAGTTTATTATGTTGCAGACTTTACTAGTACACTGAATCAAATCTGTCTAAAAAGATTCAGCACCCAGGGGGAACAATTAACAGCTTAAGTTAACATTTCGACAAACTGATGTATGAATTTCTTATGAAAGAAATATTTTTCCAGTAATATACTGAATAACATCTGGCTTTGTGAAGTACATAAGAATATATGTGGCAATCATAAACATCCTACAGAATTCTGTTTTAATTAGGCAAAGAATGACTCACTGATCAAAACTTCAAAATACAGTAGCTCTACTGTAAATATCATCATTGAACAGTGAGGGGCTGGAGGGAGGGATCTTCATCATACAGTTATTGGGAGAGACTGGGTGGAGTGCTCTACGGTAAATATCATCATTGAACAGTGAGGGACTGGAGGGAGGGATCTTCATTATACAGTTATTGGGAGGGACTCGGTGGAGTGTTCTACTGTAAATATCATCATTGAACAGTGAGGGGCTGGAGGGAGGGATTTTCATTATACAGTTATTGGGAGGGACTCGGTGGAGTGCTCTACTGTAAATATCATCATTGAACAGTGAGGGCTGGAGGGAGGGATCTTCATTATACAGTTATTTGGAGGGACTCGGTGGAGTGCTCTACTGTAAATATCATCATTGAACAGTGAGGGCTGGAGGGAGGGATCTTCATTATACAGTTATTGGGAGGGACTCGGTGGAGTGTTCTACTGTAAATATCATCATTGAACAGTGAGGGGCTGGAGGGAGGGATCTTCATTATACAGTTATTGGGAGGGACTCGGTGGAGTGTTCTACTGTAAATATCATCATTGAACAGTGAGGGGCTGGAGGGAGGGATTTTCATTATACAGTTATTGGGAGGGACTTGGTGGAGTGCTCTACTGTAAATATCATCATTGAACAGTGAGGGCTGGAGGGAGGGATTTTCATTATACAGTTATTGGGAGGGACTGGGTGGAGTGCTCTACTGTAAATATTATCATTGAACAGTGAGGGGCTGGAGGGAGGGATCTTCATCATACAGTTATTGGGAGGGACTGGGTGGAGTGCTCTACTGTAAATATCATCATTGAACAGTGAGGGCTGGAAGGAGGAGCTTAATTACACAATTATTGGGAGGGACTGGATGGAGTGCTCAATACAAATGTATCATGTAAGTAACTAATAGGGGCTGGATGGAGGGATCTTCTTTATACAACTACTTGGAGGGACTGAATTGGGTGCTCAATAATAAATAGTAACTATGAGGTGCTGGATACCTTTATGGAGTGCTCCAAGTTAAACAGTGACTTTGAGGGACTTGATGGAGATCTCTACATTAAACAGTGATTGTGAGGGGCTCAATTGGTATATCTGCATCAAACAAGTGACTGTGAGGGGATGGGTGGCGAGCCCTGCTTTAAACAATGACATTGAGGGACTGGAAAGAGGGTTTATATCTAAAATTGACCACAAAAGTGGACCAGATGGCTGTTTACTAGACATAAGCTATGAGGTGATCAACTTCAATGAACTTCATTTGAAAGTAAATGCATTACAACACAATATGGGGGACTAAATCTTACTCTTTTTCACATCCATTCAGATCAAAAACATTCAGAATTTTGAAGTAACTTGATAAATTTTGAATACAAAATGATTGAGATTAGAAGAACATTCCATGTCAAAACAAGATCAGAACAGGACACTTATCACTGTCTTCCTAGGAGTTCACTGATAATAATTTATGACAATTTGATAAGTAAAGATCAACATTTTTATAAGTCAGTTCAAGCACTCATATATCTTTAATACAAACAATATTAAATCTTCTTGTAAACAAAGGTTTATCAATGATCATTTTTTTCCAAACCACAAAGTTGACTTCAACAAAACAGAATATAGTGAAGTATATAAAACAGTTAAATCTCAAATGATGTCATCTGTTTTGAGGTGAAAAATCATACCTTTCTGATGATAACCATTTTAAGAGGTGTTCCACTTTGATAAAAGGGAACTACTGGAAGACCATTACACTGGTTTTATTTTTTAATTTAGTGGAAATCACAATGAAAGTACTTACTTCGCAAAGAATATATGAATGGCTGTTTTTGTATGTGCACACTAATTATACTGTATTAATTAAGACTTAAGCTTTATAGAATAAGTAAATGGCCATACACGAGGAAGAAAATGAGGCTGAAAAAAGTTTGATACTAAAATGGCAAGCATTGACAGTGTTCCACTGTGTATTTTTCTTAGTTTCTTGTAATTGTATGAATTCATACATATAAATTTTCAAAAATTCAGACACTACATGTATTATGTTTATGAACTTATTTTTTTTTGTTCTTTTCCTGGACAAAGAACCTTAGATAGTCTTTATTAGGACTAATGACCAAGATTTAAACTTGAATAATTAAATTAGATGTGTGTTTCATTATAATACGTTATTCTGATTGGCTAATGGCATATCAAGTGTTATTCCTTAAGCAGTTGCATTACTCAATAAAACTTATCATTCATGATAACAAAATTCGTAAGGGTTCCACGGAACCCAGTGTCTCGCCTACTTTTGCTGTTAATCGCAGACTCAACAAAAATGAGGAAAAACATCAATAAAAATTTCCCTCTCGATACTGTCTTTAGTTTGAAAGAAGCTTCCAAGTTTGGTAAAAAATCCAGGATAGTTTATGAATCTAATAAATGTTTTATAAACTTTAACTGCAGACTGTATGTAAAGTTAAATGGAAGAAAAACTAAGTCCATTTATAAGTAAAATACGGAAAAAGTGAATTTTTTTTTTACAAAATTTACTTCTGAATAATATCTTATGATCAGAAACAAGCTTTTGTCTAAGTTTAGTAGAAATCCAGGATAGTTTAAGAACATTATAAAGATTTTAAAAACTTAAACCACAGAGTGAATGTTTTGTTTCTGGCAAAAAAACTAAGTCCATTTATAAGTAAAATACGGAAAAGTGGAAATTTATTTTTACAAAATTTTCTTCTTGATACTATCTTATGATCATAAACAAGCTTCTGTCCAAGTTTGGTACAAATCAAGGATAGTTTATGAAAGTTATTAAAATTTTAAAAACTTTAACCACAGAGTGAATGTAATGTTTCCTCGCAGAAAAACTAAGTCCATTTATAAGTAAAATACGGAAAAAATGGAATTTTATTTTTACAA
The DNA here is from genome assembly GCF_965363235.1 of Mytilus galloprovincialis. Taxonomy (NCBI): domain Eukaryota; kingdom Metazoa; phylum Mollusca; class Bivalvia; order Mytilida; family Mytilidae; genus Mytilus; species Mytilus galloprovincialis. Next base: position 62,053,130 of record NC_134847.1, read on the forward strand.
AATTTACTTCTGGATACTTTCTTATGATCATAGACAAGCTTCTGTCCAAGTTTGGTAGAAATTCAGTATAGTTTAAGAAAGTTATTAAAATTTCAAAAACTTTAACCAGAGAGTGAATATTTGTGGACGCCGCCGCCGACGACGACGGAATGTAGGATCGCTTAGTCTCGCTTTTTCGACTAAAGTTGAAGGCTCGACAACAAGGTCCCACAATAAAGTGCACATGTGAATAAAATTTAAAAAATAAAAAACTCGTGTTTTCATGATCCTAGCTAAAAAATGTAATTATAAGTATTGGATGCTTCTTTTTGTAACTTCATAGGGTTGTAAAAGCATATATATTTTTAGAATGAAGCGCTTCCACGCTTCATACAAAATGTACTTCGGTCAACACTTTTACACCCCAATAAAGTTACAAAAAGAAGCATTCAATTCTCAAATATAATTGTTTAAATATAAAACCAGTCATGACATTGGTGGCTGCTTCCAAAAAATGTTTCCAACCATTCTGAAATCTACCTTTAATGATAAGTCTGACAGGGTTGTCAAATTTCCAAGTCTGGAGACCCCCCCCCTCCTTTTTTTCAGCATCATGTCGAAGCAAATGATTTATAAATAAAAATATTAGGGTATATCAAAGTGATAGCAATCACAAATGACTATAACACTATCATATGGATGACACACTTTTACATAGAAATTGTCCTGTAAAAGGAGTAGGTCCGGTAAGGGCCGATTTTGGCCTCAAATTTCAGGTTCATCTAACGAGAAATTTTGGACACTTTCAAACACTTAGGTATCTATTTCAATTGATTCAATTGGTTTCTGTGAAAGATTTTAACTGATTTAGTCATTAAAAACGCTGAAAAATCTATCAAATATGCCAAAAAACGTCACTTTTCAGATGGTTTTGGTAAAAACTGAAAGTGGCCGCATCTGTGTTCATTCTTGACCTTTATATATGTTATGTATTATTATCAAATACAACTTACATTTCACTACTATGAATGAACACGAATGCGGCCACTTTCATTTCAGACAGAAACGGTCTTAAATTTAACTAAAATGCTAAAATTGTGAAGATTTTAGTAATTTAGCATGACTTAATGATGCTAGTACCCAATATATGTGCATTATATTGTCAAAAACAGCCCATATATATGTAGCAGAAGCATTCTACTTTCCAGTAAATAGCTAAAAGATTACATTTCACAATTATGTAAAACTGCTATATTTTGGGGCTAAAAAAGGGGTCTTACTGAACCTACTCCTTCGACAGGTTCCTATCATAACATTGTGCTTTATATAGAAACATTTCTTCAGAGTAACAATTTCAAACTTTGAAGGTTTGAAGAGCTGGTACTAATGACTAAAGAAAAGTTTCTATGTTATCTCAATTTTCTGGTTCCTGAGCTTTAGTATACACTTTCTGTTTCCTTACAACAGGATACCCCCAGCCAAGGTCTATATAAACAGCCTAGACAGACCTACTCTTGAAACTTTTCTTTTGACAATAAATCATTTTTACTTTATTGCAGTAATTATATTTGTTTTTTTATGTCTACTTTAAACTGATCTTTATCCTTTTTTAGTATTTCCAGACAGATTTATAACCATTCCCACTGCTGGTTGGCATGGTAAAATCTATAAATGTAACAAAAATTTATTCTAGTGTTGTAATAATGTATTGGTATTTAGAACATAAAAATGTACTTGCAGTACAAATGTAGGAGTTAGAAGAAAGGAGGAAAATGATTGATAAAATCTAAACTCTACTACTGATTCTCATCCAAGTATATTGTACTTTTACAACATAAAACATGAAATGATTCGTCCCTCTTTTAAGCTGTACCCTCACTCTTTCGTTATCTCCATTGTAGATGTGCATTCAGAAAACAAAATGTACATATTTTCCATCATAAAATATTTTAACAAACAAAAAGGAGATTGCTTAAGAAAAGGGGGAAGGTAGCTTCATAAAATCTAACCAGGTGCTCCGCAGGGCGCAGCTTTATACGACCGCAGAGGTCGAACCCTGAACAGTTGGGGCAAGTATGGACAAAACATTCAAGCGTGATACAGCTCTGAATTTGGATTGTGATCAAATTTTTGACATTACATGGTTTTTTTTACACAAAACAAATGTCAAGATTTAACAAATCAATTAAAGATTTCTTCTTCAAACTTATTTAAATCTAAAATTAAATAGTTGACACAGCATAGGTTTCTGACACATAATGAATGTGGTCTAATGAACTTAAAACATTTTTTTTGCCTTTGAGCAATTCACTATGCTGTTGAATATTAATCCTCTAAAAAAAAATGTTTGAAGAAATTTTCTTTTTATTTATGAAACCTGAAATGAGAAAAATTTAACCCCCCCCCATTTTTTTTCCACATCCCCGTTTCCCTTTTTCCAAAACTGATATCAATTCAAATTTCTAATGGAGTTTGCAACAATAACTACTCTTTTAAATACATCATAAAATATTAAAATGTAAAATAAAGTGCTTGTTATCACTGAATGGTAAAGATTGGTTGGTAGTAAAAGTGAATATACATTGTTTATTGTATAAAACAATAAAAAAAACTTCATCAGCAACATTTAATATTGGTAAATTTCCAATGAAGTTATTTACATAAAGTTATTGGCAAATAAAAATAGAAAATGACATCATAGTCATGTCTGGCAAATGTCCAACATACATTATCTAAAAACATTTTAGATAAGATAAGGAAATTAAATAGTTGACACAGCATAGGTTTCTGACACAGAATGAATGTGTTCTAATGAACTTAAAATTTTTGTTTTCTCTTAGAGCAATTCACTATGCTGTTGAATATTAATCCTCTCAAAAAAATGTTTGAAGAAATTTTCTTTTTTATTTATGAAATTTCAAATGAGATAAATTGAACCCAATTTTTTTAATCACATCCCCCTTTCCCTTATTCCAAAACTAATCTCAATTAAAATTTCTAATGGAGTTTGCAACAATAACTACTCGTTTAAATACATCATAAAATATTAAGATGTAAAAAAACTGCTTGTTATCACTGAATGGTAAAGATTATTTTAATTTATCAGTTGGTAGTAAAAAGTGAATATACATTGTATATTGTATATAACAAAGATTTAAGTTGATTCTGGACAAAGAAAGATAACTCCAATTAAAAAAAATCTTGCTATTGTACAATATTTTGCAATTAGATATTTCTTGCTTACTATTCTGGACAAAGAAAGATAACTCTAATTAAAATTTTTTTTGCTATTTCACAATATTGTGCAATTAGATATTTCTTGCCATTGCGCAATACTGTGCAATTGAAAAGACTTGCTATTGCACAATACTTAATATAATAATTTTAGATCCTGATTTGGACCAACTTGAAAACTGGGCCCATAATAAAAAATCTAAGTACATTTTTGGATTCAGCATATCAAAGAACCCCAAGATTTCAATTTTTGTTAAAATCAGACTAAGTTTAATTTTGGACCCTTTGGACTTTAGTGTAGACCAATTTGAAAACAGGACCAAAAATGAAGAATCTACATACACAGTTAGATTTGGTATATCAAAGAACCCCATTTATTCAATTTTTGATGAAATCAAACAAAGTTTAATTTTGGACCCCGATTTGGACCAACTTGAAAACTGGGGCAATAATCAAGAATCTAAGTACATTTTTAGATTCAGCATATCAAAGAACCTAACTGATTCATTTTTTGTCAAAATCAAACTAAGTTTAATTTTGGACCCTTTGGACCTTAATGTAGACCAATTTGAAAACGGGACCAAAAGTTAAGAATCTACATACACAGTCATGACAGTTAGATTCGGCATATCAAAGAACCCCAATTATTCAATTTTGATGAAATCAAACAAAGTTTAATTTTGGACCCTTTGGGCCCCTTATTCTGTTGGGACCAAAACTCCCAAAATCAATACCAACCTTCCTTTTATGGTCATAAACCTTGTGTTTAAATTTCATAGATTTCTATTTACTTATACTAACGTTATGGTGCGAAAACCAAGAAAAATGCTTATTTGGGTCCCTTTTTGGCCCCTAATTCCTAAACTGTTGGGACCTAAACTCCCAAAATCAATACCAACCTTCCTTTTGTAGTCATTAACATTGTGTTTAAATTTCATTGATTTCTATTTACTTAAACTAAAGTTATTGTGCGAAAACCAAGAATAATGCTTATTTGGGCCCTTTTTTGGCCCCTAATTCCTAAACTGTTGAAACCAAAACTCCCAAAATCAATCCCAACCGTTCTTTTGTGGTCATAAACCTTGTGTCAAAATTTCATAGATTTCTATTAACTTAAACTAAAGTTATAGTGCGAAAACCAAGAAAATGCTTATTTGGGCCCTTTTTGGCCCCTAATTCCTAAAATGTTGGGACCAAAACTCCCAAAATCAATACCAACCTTCCTTTTGTGGTCATAAACCTTGTGTTAAAATTTCATAGATTTCCATTCACTTTTACTAAAGTTAGAGTGCGAAAAGTAAAAGTATTCGGACGACGACGACGACGACGCCAACGTGATAGCAATATACGACGAAAAATTTTTCAAATTTTGCGGTCGTATAAAAAGGGACTGTTGAAAATCCAAATAATGGAAATTTTATCAAGCTATTCATAGTTTCCAACAATTATTGTCTTATGAACTTTTGATTTAGATATTTGGACACGAAGCAATTTTTCATCAGCCTGTATAATACATAGGACTGGATCTGAATATATTTCATGTATTGTAAACCACTCAAACATTCCATATACAGGATAATGTCACAATATGTAGATACAACTATGTACCTATCTCTAAATAATTAACATTTAATCAAGTATTAATTTTATAAATATATATATATATATAAATAATATATGTAGGTGGTCCAATACAGAAATAGATAGTGGGGTTTTAAAACTCATGAAAGAAGTTTGATTTTCCTTGAAACAATTACATGAATTTTGATACAAGTATGCTGTTTTAAAAAATCTTTTGATAATTTTTTTAAAACTGAATATTTTTTTCCATTTTATCAAATCATATTCAAACATATGTGATTTTTATCTTGTATTTACATAAGGATAATGATGTATGTAACAGTCCTGACAGAGAAATTATTGTGCAGAAATAAAAGACAGAAAAATGCATTCACGAACATCAGCATCTGCAAAACATGTGCACTGCATGCATTACATTTTTATTCAATATCTGAAGAGTCCGAGAATGATGTAAATAAGCACCTAACTTTCTGGTTAATAATAGAAATTATATAAAACAAATGTGTTTGGAGTTTCACAGATCTATCTTATCCTTTCTCTTATGTACAGGATTTCATAACCCTATCAGTAATATTCAATAATTCAAGGTTTGAGAGAACACATGAATTTGATTTGATTTATAATATAATTTCAAATAAGTCAGTATAGAAATAGACCCCCCCCCCCCTTTTTCCCATATTGTTCATCAATTGCCCTTCACTTGATAAATTTTACATAAAGAAAGTTACAAGTTTTGCTAATTTTACAGATTTGTACAAACCCTAAGATATGGTGTGTATGTTGATGGTGTTGGTGGATGGTATCCACTATACGAATGTGTGGATCCATGTCCTACAGAAGATCCGATACTAGAAAGACTATTGGTTGATCCTGAACGAGAACTATATCCCGATCCTATCCCTGAGCTGTGGATACTACTAGGAGAACTTCCATAACTACTGTATAATCCTGGGTAGCTACCCAAACTATACCGATTATAATTATAAGACATATCACAACATGCTACACCATCTTCACAATGTACTTCCAACAGCTGATGTGCCAGGTGGATTGTACCATTATATTGATTAGGGAGATAATCAGCCAGGCCAACCCATTTGACTGATTAAGGGGTTATCAGCTTGATAGATAAAATACTACATAAATTCTTCTAAAAATAAACGGATCTTGGGAGAAAATGTTTTTAAATGTTAAATGGTCAGTTATCAATTAGCATGGCCATGAATGAACATTATGAAGATTGATAGCTCTTTATTTGAATGAAAACTGAACACTAACAGTCATTATATATCTAAAAGTAAACAATAGGGTGTAAAGATAGACCTTGCCTTTTCAATTACTTATTTACCACTTCTACCAAAATGATTTCAACCACTTATAACTATACTTAATGTTGTTTACGTATTAGAGGTACATCTAAGGGTTATAAAATTCAGTTTGAAGACCTTTAATTATTTTGTATAAAAAAGCATAAGAAAGCTTATTAATACATGTAACAATCAAGTTGGTAATAATTAAGACAGAAGTAATTTAAAATCACACATGTAATTTGTAAAATTAAATATTTTGTAAAACTACTGGACATGTGAATTTAGAAAATCGCTATTATTGACAACCGGTAGTAATTACTTAATTCTTCAAATCATTACAATTTTTTTATATTGATTTTCTGAATCAGTTCAAGGAAATAAACTCATCATCGATACCAGGACTAAATTTTGTATATCCGGCGACGCTCGTTTCATCTACAAAAGACTCATCAGTGACGCTCCAATCTAACTAGAGGCTCTCAAGAGCCTGTGTCGCTCACCTGTTAATGTGTTTACTGATGTCGGCCATCTTCGTTGGTAGGCGGGGTCATTAGACACTTTTTTTTTAAATAGATACCCTAGTATTATGATTGTAGCCAAGTTTGGTTAAATTTGGCCAAGTCGTTTTAGAAAAGATTTTTATACAAGTTACAAAAATGACGAAAAGTTGTTCAATATTGACTATAAAGGGCAATAACTCCTTAAGGGGTCCTCTAACAATTTTGATCATGCTGACTTATTTGTAGATCTTACTTTGCTGAACATTATTGCTGTTTACAGTTTATCTCTATCTATAATAGTATTCAAGATAATAACCAAAAACTGCAAAATTTCCTTAAAATCACCAATTTTAGGGCAGCAACCCAACAACAGGTTGTCCGCTTCAACTCAAAATTTGTGAGGGGATATATCTTATTCTGATGGACATTTAAATCTTGAAAGATTTGCACTAAATGTCTTAGTTTCAAAGATATAAAGCAAAAACTGCATTTTACCACTATGTTCTAATTTTAGCCATGTCGGCCATTTTGTTTGGTAGGCTGGGTCATCGGACACATTTTTTAAACTATAAACCACAATGATAATTGTGGCCAAGTTTGGTTAAATTTGGCAAAGTAGTTTTGGAGAAGAAGATTTTTAGAAAAGTTACAAAAAATGACGAAAAGTTGTTAAAAATTGACTATAAAGGGCAATAACTCCTTAAGGGGTCAACTGACAATTTTGGTCATGTTGACTTATTTGTAGGTCTTATTTTGCTAAACATTATTGCTGTTTACAGTTTATCTCTATCTATAATAGTATTCAAGATAATAACCAAAAACTGCAAAATTTCCTTAAAATAACCATTTCACAGGCAGCAACCCAACAACAGGTTGTCCTATTCGTCTGAAAATTTCAGGGCAGATAGATCTTCACCTGATCAACCATTTAACCCCATGTCAGATTTGCTCTAAATGCTTTGGTTTTTGAGTTATAAGCCAAAAACTGCATTTTACCCCCTATGTTCTATTTTTAGCCATGGCGGCCATCTTGGTTGGTTTGACGGGTCACGCCACACATTTTTTAAACTAGATACCCCAAGGATGATTGTGGCCAAGTTTGGTAGAATTTGGCCCAGTAGTTTCAGAGGAGAAGATTTTTGTAAAAGTTTACAGACGACGGACGACGGACGACGGACGCAGGACGACGGACGCCAAGTGATGAGAAAAGCTCACTTGACCTTTCAGGTCAGGTGAGCTAAAAAAGTTAAAAAGGCCAAACAAAGTACGAAGTTGAAGAGCATTGAGGACCAAAATTCCTAAAAGTTTTGCCAAATACAGCTAAAGTAATCTATGCCTGAAGTAGAAAAGCCTTAGTATTTCAAAAAAATCAAAATTTTGTTAACAGTTAATTTATAAATATAATACATTTATTTTAATGAAGTCTATTGTATAAAAACATTTATTTTAATGAAGTCTATTGTATAAAAATAATCAAGTACTGCTTTCTTTTTTCCAGTTATGTTAAGTTCAAAATAATATTTTACCACCATATGTCAAGGAACTAGGACAAACTTGTAGATTAACAATCTAGATATTTGTCTTTATTTCCCAAAATAAAATCCCTTATATGGCCCAAATCAACTTCTTGAACTGTTAAATATAATCCCTATTAAGATCTTTTTATAATTTTGTAAAAATGCAGTTGGAGCATCTTCCTTAGCATATCTTCCGTCTGTTATATGAACATCTGGTTTAGGATGTTGTTAGATATGAGAATTAGCAGGATTACATCAGATTACTCAGTAATCAACAATCAGTTTAGATCAACAATCAGTTTAATTCACAACAGGAAATTAATTAATCTTGATGATCTAGATTTATTTGTCAATTACCCACCCAAATACTCATGTATATTTTGGGTAGTGGCTTAAAATATTTATTGAGAAAACTGCTTATTAAAATCTCGAAACACATTCTGCATAATAATGACAAACTGATCTGTCAGTGGTCTATAAATAACAATTGTTTGAATAAAAGAATCACTCTTCTATTTCTGCTTCTTAAATCAGTTTCAATCCAAGAAATATTTTTCACTTTATTGAATTGAACAAAACAGGATGAGATTTCAAAGGGAGGTAATTCCTTTTTTCATTCACATTTTTTCAAAATGAAATCAAACCTTTCACTTAAATTTGATACTGGTGATTTATTTATTTTCGTGGGAACCAAATTTTTTGGCTGAAGGAAAACTTACATGTTCGTTGATATCTAATTTCATGGTTTTACAAAAAATCTGCATACAACCCTATAGACATGATAGACAATGGGTCATTCTTTGAATTTTTAATTTCAGGGTTCACATATAACCACAAAATCCATGAAAATTGGTATCCAACGAATAATAATGAATCCACAGTATATGTAGACCATATGTTAACATCAAGATGTGTCTCTGGTTATTCTACATGTTGGATTGCTGTCTCTTTAACATGTTTAATGCACATTCTACATCTTTTATTCATACAATTATCTATTATACTGACTGACAAAGAATGATTTCTGACAGTTAATATACACAACGAAATTGATTATCTCACTAAGTTAGTATGCCAAGAAAGTTGAGGCCCTATGTACATTACATTTTTTACCAAGTAGACTATGTTATATAGATTCAATGGTTTTCAAGCATTTAGGAACTACTTATCTGATATGTTCTTAGTCACAACTTAGTAATGGTCTTAAATTTTCTCATTAAATAACATTTTTGAATGAGATTTAACTCAAACGAAAGGACCAATTTTTACTTCAGTGCTGTTGAAGACATTGAAATAACTTTAATAAATGTACCTCAATTTTTGGAAAATTTCATGGTTTTGTACTTATTTATTTGACTAAATACAGTACTCAAATGTATATTAACCTCATCATGCTCATATTACCTATGAGCATGGCAATAATGTTACAATTTTTTTAATTTTCAACAGTAACAGAATTTCCGAAGTTCCTTTCATAGATATTTAACTTGCAACAGAAAGTCCTATTGTTTTACTTTGACTTGTCCTAAGAAACTATGGTGAAGACAGTAAGTACTACAGTTCATTGATTATGGTTGTTTTGATTAATGATCTGCAACTACTAATCTGAATAAAATCGCCTTTGTATCATTTCATTAGAACATAATTAAGGTGTACTCCTTCTGTACAACTGTGTATAAATCAAATTTCACAGTGCAACAATATCAAAGCAGTAATAATATTGAATAAAAGAGACATGCCATTTTATAGATATACCAGAGTTAAAACTTGTCAAATTTCTATTATTTACATTTAATGGAAAATCAGGATTTTGTGGCGAAAAAGGTTTTTACAGAAATTTGCAAAAGGTCCAAGACAACCCTAACAATCCCCCCCCCCCAAATAATTTCCTGCTGAATCCATTATATTGTGAAAACCCTAGATGTACTTAAATAGGTTCATCTTTGTTTGTTTTACTGATATCTATATTCAGATATTCAAGGGATATCATTAGGGGTAGCACTGCATGCAGTAATTCACTGTTCATGACATTGTGTACCAAATATAAGAATACAATGGGAAAGGCTCAGGATTTTACTTAAAACAAAAGTGTACATTATCCTTAGTTGTTCTAATAAAGGACCAGGCTAAAAAATTCTTTTTCTCAGATCTGTTATGAAATAAAATACATTTTTTACAGCTTTTACATTAATGCTAGCAAGACAAATCTTTGTTTGGCTTGCTTGCTTTGCTTGTATCAATGTTTGCTCAAGCATGGCAATTAAGATAGGCGGGGCTTCAGCTTGTATACATCATACTTAAATTTTATTGGACGTTATGTAGGAGGTTAAGGACACTAAATTTTAAAACATCACAGGATGACAAATATAAAGCGCAATCGTAGAAATGGAAGTAAAAAAAAAATGTATTTTTTTTTCGAAGATATGCATTTTCATCATCCAACTTAAAAGACTGTCGTCAAGTACTTTTAGTAAAACAAAATAGCTATTCGAACACACCTACTCTGATTTTGCGATTCATTACATAGCTATTTCATTTGACCCATATATTTCATCTTTTAGTACTGTGATTTTGTTATGTTATAAAGTCAACTTTGCTATATAAAAATGATAGAATCTGAAGCGAGATGATGTATCAAATATTCTTGCTTTGTACGTTTTCAAGACAAAATATTCATCTCAAACACACCTTAACATAAGAAGGTGCACTCGCTTTTCTAATAAAAGGGATAAATTAAGTAGGGTGGAAATGACTTAATTCATTCCGTCTATTTATTATGTCCATTGTTATTGAATATTGCGCACTTTGGATTAATTTTTGCTTGTAAACTTTCAAACTGATTATTCTTTGTTTATAGAGAAGGCGATAAATGCTTTCTGTAATGTTTACTATGGTAACATTTGCATAAGTTTTCAATTTATCTATTACATAGTTAAGCAGAACAATTAGATATCGAGTCGAAGTCATGGTTATCTATCAAGTTGGATGAAGAAAATGCATAACCTCCGATATTTTTTAAATTACCACGGACGGAGAACATTTCAATCTATAAGTTCAGTTATTTCCGTGTCTGCCCTTCCGATTATGTGACCCAAGAAAAAAAATCAAAAAATTGGTAACAATTGTATCAAAAAGAGAAAATCGAGTGCACCTTCTTATGTTAGTGTGTGTTTGAGATGAATATTTTGTCTTGAAAACGTACAAAGCAAGAACATTTGATACATCATCTCGCTTCAGATTCTATCATTTTAATTTATATAGCAAAGCTACAGGTTGTAGGGTCAAATGAAATACCTATGTAATGAATTACAAAATCAGAGTAGGTGTGTTCGAATAGCTATTTTGTTTTACTAAAAGTACTTGACGACAGTATTTTAAGTTGGATGGTGAAAATGCATATCTTCGAGAAAAAAATAATCTTTTTTTGGCTTCCATTTCTACGATTGCGCTTTATATTTGTCATCCTGTGATGTTTTAAAATTGAGTGTCCTTAACCTCAAACATAACGCCCAATAAAATTAAAGTATGATGTATACAAGCTGAAGCCCCGCCTATCTTAATTGCCATGCTTGAGCAAACATTGATACAAACAAAGCAAGCAAGCCAAACAAAGATTTGTCTTGCTAGCATTAATGTAAAAGCTGTAAGATGTTTTCATTTTTGCTTTATTGTGATAGGTAGGGTTTTTATTTCTATTATGTTTTTCCATTGTTCAATAATCACAATAATAAATGAAAGCAAAAATTTCTTAATTTTAAATCTCAAAACCTTAGTTTTTTTACCTTTTTTATAAAGTGTTTACAATCCCAATCTTCCTTTTGTGGTATTGAACCTTTTTGGTTAAATTTCAAAGAGATTCATACACTTAAACTAAATTTATTGTCTTTGGACAATGACAAATATACAACCCTTAAATTTTTTTGCAGTTGTTTTATAACTTAACTTTGACCACTGAACCATGAAAATGAGGTCAGATGACACCTGCCAGTTGAACTTTTTTGTTCACTGTGGAGAATCTGTATATCGTCAAGTTGTCGGATTTCCTATGGGGACTAACTGTGCACCATTTATTGTGAACCTGTTTCTGTATTGGTATGATTACAATTTAAGACTAAAATCAGCAGAGATGAATCAAACAACATCTGATTCGAAAATTTAATAACACTTTTAGATATTTAGATGATATATTGGCTCTCAATAATGACTACTTCAGTATGTACACTAAAGAGATTTATCCTGCTGAACTTAAATAAAGCTAATACTAGCAATGAACTCTGCCCTTTCCAGGATATTGATATCTTTATCCTCAACAAGAAGCTTAATACCAAAATTTATGAAAAAAAGAGATGATTTATCTTTTCTTATTGTTAATCATCCGTTTTAGATGGTGACGTTCCCTTGTCATATCTTATGATGTTTATATATCTCAACTTGTTAAATTCACTTGTGTATGTAGCAACATATTTGATTTCAACGAAAGAAATATCTGCATTACTGAAAAATTATTACAGTAGGGTTTTCTGTTTTACAAACTATTCAAAGCTTTTACTAAATTTTATCAACGATATAAGTGTAAATGCTCTTTGGTTCTGACGTTGGAAAGTTCCGGCAGAAAGAACTAACATGCTGATAAGTTCTGGAGGAACTTATTAACTAGTTACGTTGTTCTTCCTCTGGTTTAAAAGTTCCACCAGAACAAAGTGACTATTTAGAAAAGTTCCAACGGAACATATCAACTAGTTAGAAAGTTACTTTTTGCCAAATTAGTCGAAACCGGAACTAACAAACTAGCCCAAAAGTTCCAACAGAACTTATCAACCAGTCACAAAGTTCCATTTGGAGAATCGATGCAAAGTAAAAGCGCAACATATTATCTTTGAACCTTTTCAAAGGGGAACAAAAGTGTCTTATATACTGACCCTCATTTTTCCCCCTCTTCATTATTATGGTACTTAATTCGGTTAAAATGTTGCCTTCATAACAGAATAAGTTCTAATTTATTTTTATACATTAATCTGAAATTGATATTTTTAAAAGTACCTACATGAGGAGGGTGTATTCTTCCCTCTCTTGAAGGTACTATGAATACTAAATTTGCAAGATAATGCAACTTATTTCCTTTGCTACAATGTTCCAGGACTTTTCAACTAGCTACTTTTTTCCGGAACTTTTCGACTGCACTCGGAATAAAACAACTAGTTGGAAAGTTCCATCAGAACGAAATAACCAGTTGAAAAGTTCCGCCGGAACAAAGTAACCGAAGGAACAGAGTGGCTGTTACATAAGAACATCATTCTTAAATATAAATCAACATGCAGACATCTTAGACATTCAGGTACTTCACATCCAATATTTTATGGTAATATTCTTGACAAAGCACAAAAATGTCCACATTCACCTCAAAAGCTTACCAAACCTTTAAACAAACTTATTCAGAAAAGATAAAGTTACGATACTGTTGTCAGGTCATTAAGGATTGCATATTTTGGTATTTACTATTAATATTGATTCACTCACAGGGTCTTTGCATTTTTTACAATTGGGTTTCTTTTTCAACATTTATGATTTTTTTTTGAACAAGGTTTATCTTGCATGGATAGGGAACTTTGCATAAAACTCCAAGATAACTATCCAAGCAAATTGTAACAAGGGTTAATACCAGGTTATTTATTAAAGCAATCAAATTATCAGTTTCAGGAGTTATGACTTTCTAAGTGTAGACAAATTTGTTTTAACAAATATATCATAAGACATAGGAAGGTACTATTGTTATCCTTGGTTAGTTTTTCAAAATTATCTCTTTCAAATTGAAAATTTTCTTTCAACGTTAGAGGTGCTATTAAATTAATTTTAAAACACTCAGAGAAATATATACTTGAATATATTTTCCTTAGGTTTTAAAGGGAGATAAGACCCAAATCACTAATTCATGTGAAAATAGTTAAAAGTCATAGATTATCTCCCATGGAATCTTGTTGACAACATAAATTTATTTCATATTTATTCTATGGTTTAGATGTTTTAGTTCAAATTGATTTCTATTTTTAGAAATATAGAACAATTTCTTAAAAGGAATAGTGTGAAAACTTCAATTCAAAAATACATGTTCATGTTTATCACTGTTATTTTGCCAAGTAACATCAAACCCAAGACTTCATTAACACTTAGTTTACAGTGCATTTTGCTGTGTTTATCTATTTAACATTGGCTATAGCTATAAGGGAGGGATCAAATCTAACAAACATGTTTAACCCCGCTGTTTGTAGCTGTCCCAAGTAAGGATTTACTAGCTGCGTTGAAGACCTTGTCCTTGGGCTGTTTTTTGTTCTTTTGTTGGGGGTATTGTCCATATTTTCATTCTCTATTCTATGTATACAATTCCAATGACAGACATAGAATTCAAATCTAATTGGATTGTAAGTTTATTTTATTTAATACTGCTTTTTATACTAAAATACTACACTAGCATTGAGCATAAATTCAAACTGCAATTTGATGAAACTTTTTAGCCATTGGGGGGGGGCAAAGTTGTTAGGATATGTAGTGCAGTTTTGTCAGTAACGCACTTCACTAGAAATATATGGATAAACCAAGCATTTAAGCATAAATGAACAAATCCCATAAGAATGGGATACATCTTATATTTTACAAACCAGGTGCTCTGCAGGGCGCAGCTTTATACGACCGCAGAAGTCGAATCCTGAACATTTGGGGCAAGTATGGACACAACATTCAAGCTTGATACAGCTCTGAATTTGGATTGTGATCAAATTTTTGACTTAATGTGAGTTTCTGACACAAAACAAATGTCAAGATCTTACAAATCTATTGCGTAATATTGTGCAATTAAAGATTTCTTCTCCAAACTTTTCAAAAATTTAGAATTTGAGAAATTTGGGAAAAAAAATTGGAAAACTACTACCACCCCCCTTTTTTTGGCAATTAGTCCAAAACCTGACATTTCTATATATCTAATTTACAAGTAGTATTAGGGAGGTAAATCGAGCATACCCAATATTGTATGTTAAATGTTTTTGCATTACCTCTCTTACACTGCTTTTAAATTGTCTTAATTGACCATCGACTAGAAAAGCCTAGTTTTTCCCCTTTTTTGCCCCTAATTCCAATATATTTTTATCCATAACCCCCTAAAGTCAATACAAACCATCCCTTCATGGTCTGGAAACTTGTGGTATAATTTCAGAGAGATTCATACACTTAAACACAAGTTATTGGTTGAAAACTACAAAATTGCTTTTTTTGGGCCCCTAATTCCTAAACTAAAGACCATAACCCCCAAAATCAATCCCAACCTTTCTTCAGTGGTATTGAACCTTCTGGTAAAAACTTATAGAGATCCATTCTCTAAAACTTAAGTTATTGTCCGGAAACTAAATGTGTCTTTGGACAACGCAGACAACGGCATCATAGCATTATGCGCCGCAAACAATTTTTTGGGATCGTATAAAAACACCATTGTATTTATATATGTTGCTATAAAATGAGAACTTACCTTATCTTTTTCTTCCGTATCTTTCTTTTCATCTTCATCATCATCCTGTTGATACATAATAAGTAATATTGTACACGATATGTCAAGGACACGTACAGCTTAATTGTTTATAAAATTTAATTGTTCAGGCTTTCTCTATAAAATTACAAACCCACATCCAATTTTAAAAGAAGGGCTACCCATGCCCCTATACAATTAATTCTGGAACAACCCTAATGAATATCTATTGGCAGTTGTTTATAATATAACAGAGCTTTAAAATTTTGTGTAGGCTTTGCAGAACCATGTAGCTGGTGTATCATTTTTCTCAGCTAACTCTGATTTCCCTCCTTACTTTGTTAGGTTTGATAGGTTGAATCAGTTTCAAGATCTCTTAATATATATATATTTTCAAGATTTCTTAATATATATAAAATCCCTTATCCTTTGTATTTTCAGTGTAAAAATGCAGTGAATGCAATGCATAAAGCGGACCTTGCTGTTGAGATTTATTTTAGTGATACTGTTTTAGGAGCTTTCATCTTCTTATTCAATCATGCATATACAATAAATGATGGTTCTTCTTATTCCTGGCTGTAAATCTACACTTTTCTTCCCTAAAAATTTTTGGTTTACAGTACACATTACACCTACCTTACTAGGGTCGTAAGTGACGATTCCTGTTGATCTACGCTCTCGTCTATTACGTCGAGCACGTACATGAGAGGGTTCTTTCTTTTCATCTTTATCATCACCTGAAATAATTGATGTCGTTATGGTCTTACTTGAATTTTCTTCTTGAATGCAATAAGAACAATTCTTTAAGTAAAATGTAGATATTTAACAGAAATGATATCTTTTTAAGAGATATATGATTATTTAAACATTTAGAAAGAAGTAGGTTCAGTAAGACCTCTTTTTGGCTCCAAAATATAGCAGTTTTACAAAATTGTTAAAATGTAAACTGTTAGTAATATATTGGAAAGTAGAATGCTTCTGCTACACAAATATTGGCTGTTTTTGACAAAATAACTGCACATATAGCGGGTACTAGCATCATTAACTCATGCTAAATTACTGAAATCTTCACAATTTTAGCATTTTAGTTAAATTTTTGATGGATTCCTTCTTAAATATAAGTGGCTGCATTTGTGTTCATTCTTGATATTGAAATGTAAGTTGTATTCGATGATAATACATAACATATATATAAAGGTTAACGATGAACACTAATGCTGCCACTTTCAGTTTTGACAAAAACCATCTGAAAAGTGACATTTTTTGGCATATTTGATAGATTTTTCATATTTAAGCTTGAATCGGAGCGTTTTTAATGACTAAATCAGTAAAAATCTTTCACATTATCTATCAGAATCAACTGAAATAGACACTTAAGTGTTTAAAAAGTGTCCAAAATCTTTCGTCAGATGAACTTGAAATTTGAGGCAATAATCAGCCCTTACTGGACCTACTCCTTTAAATTCTCTATATGAAATCAAAAGTATTAAAATTCTTCCAACTATAAATTTTTGGCTCATGTCTTAAAATGAATACATCTTTCTTTTTTCAATTTGTACTATTAAGAATGAAGAATGATTCTATATCTAAAGGGGAGGAGGAATCTACTGTAGAATATAATACTAATGAAACTAACCTTTGGAATCTTTTTTAGAATCTGTGTCATCTTGGTCCTCCGCGTGTAACCTTGACGATCGTAATGAAGCAGATCTACGAATTTCTGAACTACCTAGACTAGATTTATTATCTATAGATGTGGACAATGCATTTCTTTCCCTGCGAGGTACATATGCTAAAATGGAAAAGATGAAATTTACAGACTTCATAGAATAAAAACATTGATTGATTGTTGGTTTCTTAAAGTCCTAGAATAAATACAGATATATGGACAATAGCACCATAATTTTCTTCTGACAATTTAAAAAAGAATTTTATCACTACTATTATAACTCTCCTCATTATAAATAGATGTCTGCACAGCTGAAAGGTACAAACATGGAAAAAGGGGGGGGGGGAATCTATAAATACCAGTATATAAGAAAGCTATATTTCCTACAAGAAATGCCTTGAAATGGATAATTCCTGTAATTTGTACCAATTATCAAAGTCAAATACTCTGTTTTTATTTTAAAATTACTCACAAAAAATATCTGTGTTTGATAAACTGATGAATGATTTAATATTTTTAGTGCTTTTGGTCGTACAGGTTACATAGATGCAAGCTTACTAAGTAAGAGTATCAGAACTTTAACTATAATTTATGAAACAAATCCGAAACATTGAAAAAATTCCCCAGAAATATAATAATTGATAATCTACCTGAAGTTGTATCTGTAGAATAAATACTGGAATCTTTGGAATCTCTAGATCTTCTAAAACTACTTCGTGTATCATCCTATAACAAATAAAATCAAGAATATATGGAAGAATTGAAAGATCACAAGATTCTGAAATTTAATACTGTTTTTATCAGCAATGAAAGTTGATGTTCCTGTACCTGGAACTTGTTAAACTAAAGAAAAAGTTTTAAGTAGCAATAATTTGACTCAATAAACATACTGTGAAATGAATGGTTAAAGGGACATAACTCCAGAATACAAAATATTGACTTCTGTTCGGGATCAATGAATACTACTTTTTCACATTTTTTTAACTGTTTGCTATATGTTTCATGTAAGAAGAACTTTGTTTCCTTTCTAACAGATATTCAGAAAATACAAAAGATAAAGAATAGTTCTTAATTTTTTTTTTAGTTTTTCTATGACAGACACCAAGTTCCTTACTGTGGATTCATTTTTATTCGTGGTATACCAATTTTCGTGGATTTCGTGGGTAACAGCGAACCACGAATTTAAGAATTCAACGAAGAATAATCCCGAGAAATGTGTATTGAGTCGGATATTTATTTCCGGTTATATTATGCAGTTCTTGTATAGTGTTGACTAGCGATAAACATTGTAACATAACACGTGTTTTTTATTGAAAGAAGATACAAGTATTTTGATTAAATCTATAATAAATATATCTAATATCAGTGATAATTTACTTTTTAAAATTGATTAAAACTGTTCATGAAAAATAACTGCAAGTTGTTAATTACCGTGTCATAGTTATTAAAAATCAATAGGATTAAGTACGGGGATATTGCCCGTAGGTAATATTGTTTATGACAGGACCATTTATTTTCACACCTTATACTTATATCACTGTTTATTATATCGTGATTAGGGAAATGAGCTTTCAATCATAAAGTTTTGAATGCCTTATAGAATTCAGACAAGAATTTATAAATTGTAAAACAAACAAATAATTAGTTGTCTCTGTCCATTATTGTAATCGAAGTTATCAATGAACACTTTAACCTAGAATGACCAAGCGAGCTTTTTCAATGAATTTCTTCTTTTTTGTTTTGTTTTATTATTGATCAAAACAAGGAGGTTATATGATCTCCTAAATCAAAAAGAAATCCACGAATTACGTATCTAATTTTTTGTTGTTGTAATCAGCGATCCACGAATTTACGTATACCACGAAACGTCTTTTTTTCTCTATCCACGAAAATTGATACCCACGAAAATAAATGAATCTACAGTATACATTTTACATACCAACATAAGGTGTATAATTAATTGATGAGGATTACTTTAAATCCATCAACGAGGAAAGCTATTTAACCACAACAAGAATGTGTCCATAGTACAAGGATGCCCCACTCGCACTATCATTTTCTATGTTAAGGGGACCATGAAATTGGGGTCAAAACTCTAATTTGACATTAAAATTACAAAGATCATATCATAGGGAACATGTATACTAAGTTTCAAGTTGATTGGACTTCAACTTCATCAAAAACTACCTTGACCAAAAACTTTAACCAGAAGCGGGACGAACAGAAGAATGAACGAACAGACGGACGGACATACAGACCAGAAAACATAATGCCCCTCTACTATCGTAGGTGGGGCATAATAAAAAATTCCTCTACACATAGAATAGCTTACATCTGGCTTGAAACGTTGCCTAACAGATTCTGGTTGTTCTATACTTGTCCACTCTTTATTAGAAGTTCTACTACTTACCTCTGGTCTGAAACGTCGCCTAACAGATTCTGGTTGTTCTATACTTGTCGACTCTATATTAGAAGTTTTACTACTTACATCTGGTCTGGTACGTCGCCTAACAGATTCTGGTTGTTCTATACTTGTCCACTCTTTATTAGAAGTTCTACTACTTACCTCTGGTCTGAAACGTCGCCTAACAGATTCTGGTTGTTCTATACTTGTAGACTCTATATTAGAAGTTTTACTACTTACATCTGGTCTGAAACGTCGCCTAACAGATTCTGGTTGTTCTATACTTGTCGACTCTATATTAGAAGTTCTACTACTTACATCTGGTCTGGTACGTCGCCTAACAGATTCTGGTTGATCTATACATGTCGACTCTATATTAGAAGTTCTACTACTTACATCTGGTTTGAAACGTCGCCTAACAGATTCTGGTTGTTCTATACTTGTTGACTCTATATTAGAAGTTCTACTACTTACATCTGGTCTGAAACGTCGCCTAACAGATTCTGGTTGTTCTATACTTGTCGACTCTATATTAGAAGTTCTACTACTTACATCTGGTCTGGTACGTCGCCTAACAGATTCTGGTTGATCTATACATGTCGACTCTATATTAGAAGTTCTACTACTTACATCTGGTTTGAAACGTCGCCTAACAGATTCTGGTTGTTCTATACTTGTTGACTCTATATTAGAAGTTCTACTACTTACATCTGGTCTGAAACGTCGCCTAACAGATTCTGGTTGATCTATACTTGTCGACTCTATATTAGAAGTTCTACTACTTACATCTGGTTTGAAACGTCGCCTAACAGATTCTGGTTGTTCTATACTTGTTGACTCTATATTAGAAGTTCTACTACTTACATCTGGTCTGAAACGTCGCCTAACAGATTCTGGTTGTTCTATACTTGTTGACTCTATATTAGAAGTTCTACTACTTACATCTGGTCTGGTACGTCGCCTAACAGATTCTGGTTGATCTATACTTGTCGACTCTATATTAGAAGTTCTACTACTTACATCTGGTCTGAAACGTCGCCTAACAGATTCTGGTTGTTCTATACTTGTTGACTCTATATTTGAAGTTCTACTTTCACTTAAAGCATTGTTAGTTTTTTCACTAGATTTTGTATCACTAGGTTTTGTGTCTGATGAGTGTAATACTTCTTCTGCTTTCTGTATATCTTCTAACGTGACGCCCTGGAAATATAATTTAAATTAAATTATTCATATATAATTCCTGTATGGTGACACATATTTTTATCATATTCATTATGTAAATGTAAAATTCTGACGATCTGTCCAAAAAAAATCTGCCAATACAAAAATAAAGAGTTAGGTAATCAATGTCGTGGTTCGACTTCCATTAGTTTTGAAACTCAATAGCTTGTATATTTTATCAAAGAAATAGCTTGTATATTTTATCAAAGAAATCTGATAAATTTAAGTTATATTCTATATATGATAATTTCCAATTAAACTAGTAAATTAAAATAGCTATGAATGAAAAAAAATAATGTTTGTATATGTTTACTGTTAGACATTCTCAAATCTATTTTTACCATTAAATTAAAGTGACAAAAGCTCAGTGGTAACTGATAGTGGAAGTAATATGTAAAACAAAAGTGGTCATAATACATTCCATTTCTCTAGAAGCAGTTTAATAAACAAAATTTTACAAGAATGAAAAAGTATCAAGTAAAGTTGAATATTTAATGGTAGCTGTTCATGTCTACAAGTACTTGAATAAGGATGTTTTATGTCGTCTGTATTTGGTGTTTACATTGCATGCTGACCTGAATTTTCAAATTACACTCATGATACATACTACAGCTCTATGACAAGTCTCTATAGTCCTTAGAAATAAAAATTTCGTGTTCACTCAAGCATCAAAGGTCTTACTGTTATATCTAGCTTTACACTAATTTGCAAATTTTGAACTGATATGAAACTTTTACAACATTTAAGGGAGGTTTTTTTATGATCTGTATACCTGTGTAGACCTTCTGGTCTCCCTAGCTCTCTTTGCCCTAGCCTTTCTTTGAGTCTCAGCTTCTTCGTCTCTGCTTGGTATTTGATATGATCTGTAAAATTTCAAGGTCATGATCTAAATAAACAAGCATTCATAATTCTATGCATTTCAAAAGATTTGAAATTTTGCAACAAAGCACAATCCTCGGTCTAAGGTATTAGTACGAAATTACAAAAATTTCTTTGAGAGAAAAGGTACGGACAGCCAAAGACAAAACTTATGAAATTATCAACCAAAACAAACTATAAATTCAGATATTTTTTCGATGCTTTTTTTGTGTCTCAAAAAAACATTTTGTGAAATTGCAAAAATGTATCTAAATTTTTTAAAAAAATTTTCAACAAACACAATATTACATTAAAAGACCCTAAAAATGTCAGAATTTATAGTTAATCTTTCATTAATTGATAATTATAAAAGTTTCCTCTGTAATTGACTGATTCTAATTGACAATCACTGTTTGCTGGAATGAAACTTTGTAAACTATTGTTTTTTCTAATGAAAGATAATTTGTTACATCCAATAATTTTGTTCTTTTTCAAAAACTACACATTTCAAGCTTCACTGCACAATAGGGGGAAAACGTCAAACACTAGATCATTCATGCAAATCTGATTTTTAGTATTTTCAAACATACTCAAATTAATTAAAAGGTATTGCTTCTAGATAAAATGATTTTATTTCACATAATTTAGTATAACTGTTGAGATGAAATGGATCTGCATGCAATGAATATTTTTTCTAATGGAATCTGCCATCTTCTTTTTAATTTTTAAACTGCCATTTTTTTATGTTTAATGAATGACATAATGAATATGTTGTTATAAAATGATGAACAACAAACCTTCTGAACATTGAGTTAGTACCAAAAGTGGGACATGATGCAATAGAGGAGACGCCATGAGTGGAGACAGTAGTCGTTGCTGTGGTTACAGATGATAACGTTGCTGACACTGACGTTGCAGTACTGGTTGAAGGTTGTGTAGTAGTAGTGGATTCCATGATTTTAGCTTCTCGTTCTTTTTCCCGTCGTTCATTTTGCTCCTGCTGCCTGCGATAGTAGGGGACATAAGCAGACTGATAAGAGCTACGATATGGATTGTTGATGCTTCGACTGTATGCAGAGATCCTGTAGGATGTAAACATGCACAAGTTTATCATGCAAGGCAGGAATACTACGCAGCACACATAACAGGCAATCATACAGTTATAAGTAGTCCACATCTCACTTTAAACAGGGGTGGACCCCCCTTCCTTATAGAAGAAAATTTATATTTACTGATGGTCATGGCATTTTTCAGTGGGCTTCTTTTTCTAAACATCTGAGTAATACATATTTATAAAACACATGATTTTCATAATTTACATTCAACCTTTTGTGAATCTTTAAAACAATTTACTAGTCCTTTTTGGCCTGTTATATAAAAAATTGTGAAGATTAAAAACAAGTTTCTGCAAGACCCAATGTGTTTCATTAAAAGTTGAAATTGTGGGTATTTCAATTTTTAATGCCACAGTAAGGACTAAGTCTGCTTTTCAGAACAAAGGATGTCAACGGAAGGTGGACTACTTTTTTTTACATAGTAATCAAGAAAATATCACACTCAAGTGTAATCATTTCAAAAGCTGTATACTATCTACAATCCAAAAATTAGAAGAAAATCTAGTGATCACAAACATATTATGTACTCCAACATTCAATTGTAGTAATTAAAAGCTGACTGCAGCAAAGTATAATATATTTTAAGTTTTCTGTCTGGTAGTTTTAGGCAACTGAAACTTTAACCATTATGTTAGATATCAACAATATTCTTCAGAATTTAAAAAAAAAATTAGAAATCAGCCTCTCTCAAGATTTTTACATAAGCAATTTTCGTAGAATAGTTATATTGCAGATTCAGTCTTATTCAAGGGTACCAATTTGCGTTGATTTCATGGGTGTATAGAGACCATCAAATCTTAAGATTACATGAAGTGGCAATTGATAACTGGTTTGTATTATAAACCACAAAATAAAAAAATCCATAAATTCCTTTTTTTTTTCAATCCATGAAAATTGGTACCCATGAAAATAAATAAATCCACAATAAGTCTTACAATAAATTTACAGTGTATTTACATTTTGCATGAATAATTAATCTAATTATGAAGGATTAAAGTAAGCCAAAAATCTGCCATTTTCTGAGATTGCAGAATAAAGTTGATAAATCCAGAAAATATAAAGAATGGTTGCAAAGAAAATGGAAAGCAGTAGGTCCCTGCAATGAAAATGTGAATACACACAAAAACAAAACTTTTATATGGGTTTGGAAATATGAATTCTCACCCAAAGAGATATGTTACATGGGTCAGATAATGTTTAAGGAAACAACACATGTTTTAAGCCTTCTAGGTTGTATAATGGGACTATATTCAGTTTCAAAATGAAAGAAAAATTCACATGCAAGTTTATATATAACCAATATTCTTGTCAAATACGATATTTTGAAATATTTTTTTTTTAAACGTCTATTCATAAAAGATAAGAAAACAAAATGTATATCATTACTAATAAGGGCTTATAATTGTGAAAGAATCTCAAGCTATTTCACAAGTTTTTCGGTTTACTTCTTTAATACATAAAAAACCAACTTTTTACCGGAAACTATTTTGAAGATGAAGATGACTTCAATGTCATATGAAACATACACCCTAAATTCATTTCATATTCCAAATATTGTCTTAGCTCATAGAACACGAAAAACTAAATTTCAAACGACAAACTGTGAAAATAAGGCTGGTCATATGAATCCTGTTGCATGATAAATCACGCCATACGCAAAATATGTTATTTGAGAAACAGAGCTTCCCATGAAAACAAAATGTTGACAAATTAACAATAATAATGAGATCAAGATCAGATGTACTCTTATGTATTTTTTTAGTACTCACTAAAAACATTAAAATAAGGTCAAGGTCAATGGACATTTGATAATTGAAACTTTAGAATATAAGGCATCTGTAAACCAGATGCTCTGCAGGGCGCAGCTTTATACGACCGCAGAGGTTGAACCCTGAACGGTTGGGGCAAGTATGGACGCAACATTCAAGCTGGATTCAGCTCTAAATTTGGATTGTGATTAAATAGTTGACACAGCATAGGTTTCTGACACAGAATGAATGTGGTCTAATGAACTTAAAATATTTTTTTTGCCTTTGAGCAATTCACTATGCTGTTGAATATTAATCCTCTCAAAAAAATGTTTGAAGAAATTTTCTTTTTATTTATGAAATCTGAAATGAGAAAAATTTAACCCCCCACCCCCATTTGTTTTCACATCCCCCTTTCCCTTTTTCCAAAACTGATCTCAATTCAAATTTCTAATGGAGTTTGCAACAATAACTACTCATTTAAATACATCATAAAATATTAAAATGTAAAATAAAGTGCTTGTTATCACTGAATGGTAAAGATTGTTTTAATTTATCAGTTGGTAGAAAAAGTGAATATACATTGTATATTGTATAAAACAATGATTTAAGTTGATTCAACTACTATTCTGGACAAAGAAAGATAACTCCAATTGAAATATTAATTATATATATTGTATAAAACAAAGATTTAAGTTGATTCAACTACTATTCTGGACAAAGAAAGATAACTCCAATTGAAATTGCAATTAGATATTTCTTGCTATTGCGCAATACTGAGTAATTGAAAATATTTGCTATTGCACAATACTGTGCAATTGAAGATTTCTTGCTATTGCGCAATACTGTGCAATTGAAAATTTCTTGCTATTGCACAATACTGTGCAATTGAAGATTTCTTGCTATTGTTGAATACTGTGCAATTGAAAATTTCTTGCTATTGCAAACTGTTGGGACCAAAACTCCCAAAATCAAACACAACCTTCCTTTTATGGTCATAAACCTTGTGTTTAAATTTCATAGATTTCTATTTACTTATACTAAAGTTGTTGTGCGAAAACCAAGAATAATGCTTATTTAGGCCCTTTTTTGGCCCCTAATTCCTAAACTGTAGGAACCATAACTCCCAAAATCAATTCCAACCTTCCTTTTGTGGTCATAAACCTTGTGTCAAAATTTCATAGATTTCTATTCACTTAAACTAAAGTTATAGTGCGAAAACCAAGAAAATGCTTATTTGGGCCCTTTTTGGCCCCTAATTCCTAAAATGTTGGGACCAAAACTCCAAAAATCAATCCCAACCTTCCTTTTGTGGTCATAAACCTTGTGTCAAAATTCACTTTTACTAAAGTTAGAGTGCGAAAACTAAAAGTATTCGGACATCGACGACGACGACGCAATACGCAAGACGACGCAGGACGACGACGACGCCAACGTGATAGCAATATACGACGAAAAATTAAAATTTTTGTGGTCGTATAAAAAGATATAAAGACTTTTACCTTCAATTATAGAATATTGTTGGTAATCTCAAACAGATTGACTAAAGTTGAACACATTAGAACACATGAGAATACACTGTGAGGGTAACGTACCTGATCAAAGAAGAACACATGACAGTACACTGTGAGGGTAACGTACCTGTCCAAAGATGAACACATGAGAGTACACGGTGAGGGTAATGTACCTGTCCAATGATGAACACATGAGAGTACACGGTGAGGGTAACGTACCTGTCCAATGTTGAACACATGAGAATACACTGTGAGGGTAACGTACCTGACCAAAGAAGAACACATGACAGTACACTGTGAGGGTAACGTACCTGTCCAAAGATGAACACATGAGAGTACACGGTGAGGGTAACGTACCTGTCCAATGATGAACACATGAGAGTACACGGTGAGGGTAACGTACCTGTCCAAAGAAGAACACATGACAGTACACGGTGAGGGTAACGTACCTGTCCAATGATGAACACATGAGAATACACTGTGAGGGTAACGTACCTGTCTAAAGAAGAACACATGAGAATACACTGTGAGGGTAACGTACCTGTCCAAAGAAGAACACATGAGAGTACACTGTGAGGGTAACGTACCTGTCCAAAGATGAACACATGAGAGTACACGGTAAGGGTAACGTACCTGTCCATTGATGAACACATGAGAGTACACGGTGAGGGTAACGTACCTGACCAAAGAAGAACACATGACAGTACACTGTGAGGGTAACGTACCTGTCCAATGTTGAACACATGAGAATACACTGTGAGGATAACGTACTTGTCCAAAGATGAACACATGAAAGTACACTGTGAGGATAATGTACCTGTCTAAAGAAGAACACATGAGAATACACTGTGAGGGTAACATACCTGTCCAATGATGAACACATGAGAGTACACGGTGAGGGTAACGTACCTGTCCAATGATGAACACATGAGAATACACTGTGAGGGTAACGTACCTGTCTAAAGAAGAACACATGAGAATACACTGTGAGGGTAACATACCTGTCCAAAGATGAACACATGAGAGTACACTGTGAGGGTAACATACCTGTCCAATGGTTTATGATCCTGAGTATCAGTTGTTCTGCGTAATTGAACTTTATCCTGAAAATACAAATTGTTCCATGTGAGACACAACAGATTTAATATCATAATAAAGGCAACTTTATTGAACTGTGTGTTTCCTATAATAAGTTTTTTTAATCTTAGTTTCAAAAGATTTACATAATTATATCTGTATGCGAATCTGATTTTTTTTACTCTAAGTCTTCTTCTCTGTCATTTTGATAAGGATCATTACCAACATCCCAATTTACACCTTAACAGTGATAGGATATCTTGCCTTTATAATTCTTTACCCTTAAACATAAAAAATTCCTGAAAGGATACCCTCCAAACTCTTAATTATTGCAGCTATAATTTTGCATCAACCATACTATCATTGTGTAAATTATATACACCCCATTCAGGTGAATCCAGAACTTATCATAAGTGAGGGTCCACTGACTGCCTATGAGGGGGTCCCACTCCTGATACGCTTCAGTGATTCCAGAAATAATCAACCAAATTTTTCCCACTTAAGAGGGACACAGACACACTGCAACCCCCCTTTTCAATCGGCTTCTGTCATCAGACTAATGCTATCAGTGGTATATATAATACATGAATCCACTGCTTTTCTTCCTCATTCACCTTTCAACTGATCTATCTACACAGAGGTACTGCCCTCAGGTTAACATAATGGGTAATATCATGTTGAACTCATCCACATTTAAAAAGTATGAACAAATTAGAATCATTACAATTTTCAATTTCTATTATTTTGCAGAAAAATGTTCCAATCAACATGATAACTGTGAACCAGTTAATATCCCCAGTTAGGAATTGGTGTTAGATAGTTAATACTAAAAGTTAAAAGATATAAATTAAAACTTTCAGGACTTATTTTCATTTGTTTGATATCAATTTAAATCATCTTGTTATTACTGCAGTAATCTAGGATGTTGTTGTCTTTTTTATATTTATATTGTACCAGTGTTTTAAGACAACTGCAGCATACTTCGGTATCCATCCTGATTACTTGAAGAGCCTGTACTAAAGAAGGTGTTGGTTCGATCATTTCAACATCTTCTCATTTTTCAGTCAGAAATTGGCAATATTATTTGCATGTAAGTCATTTTACAAATTTAAAGTATAACGTTGACCCCTTATTCATCAAACAATTCCAATCACCAACATCCTAAGTTTGGCATAAACTAAAACGACTGAACTTTAAAAATAATTTCACTGATGTAAATGAATCCAAATTAAAGCTTTACTAACCTTAACTATTAAGCATTTTTTCTCTAAATCAAATAAAAAACACATATGCAGCAAAAAACACCAAACAACAAAACTCAATACACAAACACTTGACTAATCACACCACATACAGCGGCATAAGCCATGATGTTATTGCTAAAACAACACTCACATTTTCAACTGAATTTCTGTCTACAGGAATACGAGGGCTAGATAAAGAACGAGAGAGATTTTTGTCTCCCTCATCTTTGTTATTTTCTATAACCATACTGGTACTTCCTGTTTTACGTAAACCAGTTCGCCAGGACAGGATGTCTGGTTCTGTATCATTCCTTGATTCTGTTATGGTTGGTGGTGTTACTATGGTGGGGACCTGTACCAACATGCAACAAAATGTACAATAAAAAACCCATGCCGGAAATTAAAACTAAAACATGCTTGTAAACTATTTCTATTTACTTTAATTTAAGATTAATCTACATGTATTCATTTTCAGGATTTTTTTTGTTGCATTTTATACTTTAAATGTATGTGTAGGAGATGATTTAATTGTAAAAAATATCAGACATACGAATTTCAAAATGTTATCCCTCTTGTCAATTCCATTTTAAGAAATATGATAAAAATCCAGTTAACCTCATATCACTTTGGAAGATTACAATTTTAGCTTAAGGCCAAATAAAATAATATGTGTGATATTACATCTTTTACATCTTGGAAAAAAAGTAAGGTAGGTAGGGATTTTTTATTATTCTAAAAATTTACAATTAATTACATTAAATTTACAATGTTTTTTTTTACATTGAGTCTATAGGAGAAAAATTCTGACTTAACTGTGCTTATTGATAAATGAGCATTATTTGTGACTGGAAAAGGCAAATCAGTTTCATTTTTTTTTTTTTATCAGGTTCAGACATAAAAAGAAGAATTATATGACAATAAACAATGTAAAATGAGTTTAGAGAGTTTAGTGAAATGCTCTGATTATATGTAATAAATCACATCAAATTATAATACGGCAAGCTCATTTTAGAGAAGAGCACAAGAGTAAGAATAGAATTATCGTCAGTATTGAGTATGCATAAATTAGACAGAGTATCTGTGACAAGACTGAAAACCTTTCCAATGATATGTGCCTGCGTCACAAGTGATATTACTGGGGTACCATGTGACTGTGATAGGATATGTTACCAGGGTACCAAGTGGCTTAATCAAAAGTGATATTACTTGAATACTTATGCTTATGTTAGAATTGTTACCCTTGATTGTATACTGTGGAGTCACATACTTTTGTGGATAGATAAGAATTGTATTTTGATTTATAATTAATCTTTTTTGTGGCCAAAGTCTGCATGTAATCCTATAAAAATTTGAATTGTTAACCATTGAAGTTCAAGGCTTACAGTAACCCTAGAAATCCATGATAATTCAAATCCCATAAATAATTATAATAAATCCACAGTATAAAGTATTATTTCTTGTGATATCTTAAAACGATGTGTCCTAATGTTAATTTGATCAAATAATTAATGTTTATAGAAAACCTGGTTATTTCTGCTGAATATGACAGTTAAATATTAAAACTATGTATGTAATGTGATGGTAATCCTAGATTCTTTTCTTTAAGCTCTGTTTTCAATGACAGATTTCATATCTGTACAGGAAGGCCTCAACATAGCATGAATATCACTACATTTAAAAATGCTGTATTCCAAAAATGAGCTTTCTCAGATTCAAAAATTCTAAACCAATTCTCTCAATTTTGAGTTTTAAAATAAATTGATCTTAAACCTGAAAATCATTTTTACTTCCTGTTTCTAATGCATGACTGCTACACTAGAGCCTTTAAATTAAATCTAAGCCATATCAGAGACATGGCTAAACACATAAGTACAGCCATTTGTTCATTGTTAATTTACACTAGTTTATTTCAATAAATCTATGACTACCCCTAGCCAAATATTAGTGCATGGTTTAAAACAATTATTAATGTAACTTTTCAGAAATTAGTTTTGGTCCCAATAATTAGTAATTTGAAATTGATTAGTGAGACACCTTGCCACAGTTTAAGGCATATGGCATTTGTACCATTTGAAAAGATTCAAAATTTTCATTTACACCAAAAATCAGATGAGCCTTTACAGCCATAGAATTGCAAGTTAATGGTGAAATTTCTCAATAACAGTACAATGAAAGCATTGCATAAGAACATTTGATACACACACTAACACCTTAGGTGCTTTATTTAGGTGATATAAATAGTCTTGTAAATTTATCCTAGTTTACATTTAAAATTAAGACTAATATACAAATATTTTGGCATAAATGAAATTTTGAATGGCACAAACGCAAAATGCATCAATTAGTGTCTGTTAAAAACAGAAAGGTGTACACATGCTTCTATAAATAGAAATCAACATGCGGACTACCTCTGTAGGTTTATTTGGAGCACTATATGTTCGGGATAATGGTTCCTTCTCCTTTGCAGGAACACTATTTGATCTATTAAATTCTTTGTCCTTTCTGACAGATTTTTCATCTGGTTTTCTCTCTGTCTGCTCAGTTTCTTGTTTTTCTTTTGCTTCCTTCTCAGCATTTTCTTTTTCCTTTTAAGAGTTATTTAAAATTTTCCATAAAACTAAATTATTTCATAATCTAAATTTAATGGGGGGTTTTTATTTAAGATTTTTCATTCCTAGGTTACTATTCTATTTTTTTCTGTAATATTTTTTTGTGAAAAGAGTCCCTGGTTTACAGTATATCAAAAAAATATCAAATAAACTTTAAAAACATAATATTGCCTAAAAATAAAGCAGCATACTAAAGAAAAAAAAATCAGTTTTGGTTATTTCTACCAAACTTATCACAAAATTACTACAGTACAGAAGTAGAGCTATAACTACACTCACTATAAACAAAAAGTTTAGATGGTTTTCTGTAACACTTTTTAATTTTACAAAACACAGCTATAACTACACGCATTGTAAACATCAAATTTGAATGTTCTCTGCCAAACTTATCACAACAATGTTACAATACAAAGGTCCACAGCTATAACTACACTCGCTGGAAACAAAGAAAATGCATACCTTAAGAGTTTCTTTAGTTTCACCAATCTCTTCAATCCTTGGTGTGTCAGTTTTCTTGTCCACCTCATTTATGACATCTTCATCCTTCTTCTTGACCTGGACAGTATCATGTTCATTACTTTCTTCTATCTTTCCCATTTCTGGTTTCTGTATCTCAACAACAGCTGTTATTGGAGGCTTATCTCGGTCTCGGGTCTAAAAATAAGTGTAACAAAAAAAATGTGCTGCTGATTAAATATGAATGCATTCCGTTCAGTAAGTCCTGACAAAATTGTGATAGATATATTTGTCAGACATATGGAAAACAGACATGGTGATTCTAGTACAGCTCTACTCCTGGAGTAGGGAGTGTATAACTTTTCTAGTGTTCATTTATTACTCAGATCTTTATCCTTATTCTTTCCAATAAGCATTGTGCATTTTAATTACTCCAGAACAGTAAAAGTGTGGGCACCTTAATTCAAACTTTGATCTGTGTTTTTCAGAAATAAGCATTGTGTATAATCCTCATAACATTTGGTTAAGGCAAACTTAAGTTAGAAAATGGAAACCAATTTTAGGAATTATGGACGTACCGACATACAAGGGTAAAACTTAATGCCCCACTGCTATAGCATGGCCACAAAGATTTGTGTTTGTTAATTTTTACATCTTCTTCTATTTAATGTCCTATCTTATGTAAATGAAGAGACCATTACCTGATTTGCCTCAGTTGACTGCTTGTTCAACTCATTCTGTTTCTCTGTAAAGTAACAAACATAATATATTTTATTATATTGTGTGATTATATAGACATGTCCTACCAATGATTTTTGATTGACCATAAAGAACAATGTACATAAAATTCCTTTGAAAAAAACATGTCTTGATTACTTAACTTAGTGTACATTTGATAACACCAGGATTTGTTTGCACCTGTCCCAAGTCAGAAACCTGATGTTCAGTGGTTGTCGTTTGTTGATGTGGTTCATCAGTGTTTCATGTTTCTCTTTTTTGCATAGATTAGACCTTTGGTTTTCCTGTTTGAATGGTTTTATACTTGTCATTTTGGGGCCCTTTATAGCTTGCTATTTTGGTGTGAGCCAAGGCTCTGTGTTTGAATGCTGTACTTTGACCTATAATGGTTTATTTTTACAAATTTTGACTTGGAGAGTTGTTTCAATGGCACTCATACCACAACTTCTTACATCTATGTTCAAGAATTGCCAGTTGCATTCATTAACTGTTTACACTGACTTTTTGTATGTTGAACATTATAATGTGGTTTTTTTTTTGTTTTTTTTTTAAATTGGATTAATTGAATGTCAATTTTTAAATTTAAAATTTCTATCTTTTCTTCAAGTACACATTTTTTTTGTAGACAATTGAAGAAAACATTTTTTGTAGGCTTGTATGCTGACTTTGGCTAAACCACAAAATAAAATATTCACCTGTTTTCTCTTGATCACACTTACCCGTGTCTGATTCAGAACTTTCTCCCTCGCCAGAAGAGCTAGAAGAACTTTTAATTCCACTCAGATTAGCCTCCAATGTCGACCTCTCCAGCCCGACTTCCTTCAAAATCACATTCTGTTTTTGATCAACACTCATTCGGGTTACAGAACTTCTGAAACAAATTTAAATATAATTTCAGTTTTATTTTATGTTCTGTAGTGAAGAATTATTTATACTAAAAACCTAAACTAGGTCTGACCATGACTTTTAAACAGTGCAAATATAATACGAACTAAACCATACATTTTATGTAGTTAATAGACAGAAAAATGGCTGGGAACACTATATAATCAGCTATTTATTAAATTACAACAATCATGCAGTATACATAATCTGAACAATCATTTTTAAAACTGTATATCACATATAAAGTATATTTGTACTATTAAATCTACAAAAAAGAGAGGGGGATATGGCTATCTAAATGTACTGTACTTTAAATTGCATGTCTATGGATAAAACACCTTTATTATGAACATTTCTAAAACAGATCAAATTTCCATTTTTGTATATATGTCCTTTCAGAAAAAAATTTCAACAACATTCTTCTTGTAAGCAAAACTGCAAAATTTACAATGTTTACAGAATTGTTTTACTTAATTTTTATTTATAATTTGAAAATAATTTTTGAGAAGTTCAAAATTATTAATAAGGTATGAATTAATTCTTTAAACAATGTAAATGTTCATATCAAACTGAGCCATTCATATTGTTACAGCAGCATTAACATATTACAAAAACTTTAGAAAGCATAACATGAAAGCAAAATGTCGAGGAGTGGGACTAACACACAATCTGGCAATGAAGCAGACATCTTTATTCTCAGAAGAGCAGTTTTAATATTTTGCCAGGTCCACCAACACAAGGGAACCTATAAATTTGCTCATAGGAAAGGCTAATCAGATCATGGGATTGAAATTATAATGTAATCACTCTTTGGTTCTGCAGTCAATGACAATAATGAACTACATCAGTATTAGTACATAAATATCAGGGATACTAAGATAGATGTTAGTCAAGTCACAAATCAAATGTATATAAAGAAAGTATGTTATGTACACCCTATCTAAATTACTAAAGAAGGTCATAAAGTACATAAATTTGAAAACTTTCCTATTTTGACATTTGTACGGAGTGATAACAGATATTCATTTAAAAAAACCAATTTAGCAGCAAGTGTAATTGGATAATCGAAAAAATATTCCATTGACTTCTATCTTCAATCATATACAGGGGATTGTCTTATTGGCTGTGGAGAATTTATAAAACTGCAGCCACATCATGGAGTGATAAATCTAAGACCAAGGTTGGGAGAGGGGGCATACTTTTTGTACTTTAAAGGACCGATACAAAATTTCTTTGAGGGGACCTAAGCCACTTTGTTGAAATGCAACATTTCTGATCAAATAGCTATCAAAATTACCCATTTCACGCCTCCTCATCATATTATAAATTGTGCCAACAGTTCCAAGTATAAACTATTTGCCACTGGACGTCAAGCAAACAAAACGTGTTCAATCTTAACAACTAGTTGAGGTGAGGGAATTTTTTTTGAATTATTACATTATCAGATGGAATATCATTTTTCAAAAGTTGGTAAAAATAAATGAAATATATGTTAACAAATTCTCA
Organism: Mytilus galloprovincialis; assembly: GCF_965363235.1. Lineage (NCBI taxonomy): Eukaryota > Metazoa > Mollusca > Bivalvia > Mytilida > Mytilidae > Mytilus > Mytilus galloprovincialis. The sequence continues at coordinate 62,087,805 of NC_134847.1, forward strand.
AATACACTTTCTAAATGTGACCTGCTTACAGTAAAACATATTTATATTTGAATTAAGCTTAAGTACGATTAGATGTACAAAAGTCTGGAGATCAGACTGTCATTGGTTAGAAGCCTAACATAAATAAACAACCAAACAAGTCACGACATACATAAGGTCAATTTCATTCCACAGCTCTGAAGCCCTAGGGTCCATGTTAACAATAGGCCCACAGTAATGTATTGTCATATTCAAGGACTAAGAAAATTATTTAAGGTTTTGTTTCAATAGTCCATGCTGCAAAAGGGACAAAACAAGGGTCCAATGAACAACGAGGTAACTAATGCCATCTAACCTTCCGACATCTTCAGCATCTCGATATTTCTCGGCATGCCTATTTGATGACACAAAATAGTATTATATCATGCACTGATTTTACCCTTGTCAGACTGACAGAAAAAAAAATTAAAATCTAAACATGCTGTAGGGGGAATGAGTAATTCAAGAAAAATCATATTAAAGTCAAAATGAAATATGGATGAAAACATTTCTTATTTGACAATTGATATAAACACAAGTTTAACATGAAATTAACATTCTCATTGCATTACAGGGAAAAATCAATATTGACTTCATGGGAAAATTCCTCCGTGGATCAAATTAAAAACTTTCCTTCTCGTAATCTTTGTTTACTTTAAAAAACGTTACTTTCTTCTAAACGATGAGTAATGCAAGGAGTGGTTCATTAATCAAATCTGTAATTGTTGCAAACTGTTTAAATAAAATACCATTGTTTAACAAGCAGCTAAATTTTTTAATTTAGCTATTATTATTTATTGCTTATGCATTTAAAGTTGCAAAAAAAATATGCTGCTTTTATTTTAATACATGAAAACAACAAAATATTTCATTTTAAAATATGAAATCAGCTAAATTATTTGCTGGGAAAATTTGAAATTATGAATGACTTATTAAAATGTGAATGAGAAAGGTATTCTTACCTGCAACAACCCATAATTAAATAACATCACAATTCTCAGGTAACTGTATAGGTGTGCAAACGTTTTGATGCATGGCCAATTTTACCTGTACCTAACTTTTTATCATTAGACCAAAACAAAAACAAAAAGAGTGAATTTGTCTTAATTCCTTTTCATGGTTCATTACACCATAGGGTTAAAACTTCACTACTAAATTATGTCTCTCTAATTATTTTAAATTATTCTAAAATTATTGTACAAACAGCTGTGACTCTGTGAGATATATGGTTATTATGACATTACAATTTTAATATTTAAAATTCCAATGAACAATTAAATTATTACTAATTCTTCTATAATAAGCCATTTAATTCCAATGTATTGTAAAGTTTAACAGTTTTTATAAAAATAGCCTATAACCACTTTTAAATGAATTTTTAAAAACACATTTGAATCAATTAAATAAGATTTATGCAATTTAATTTGGGAAAAGGATGTCTTCATTTGGAAAATTATGGTTCAATTCTATATGATCCATTTAGCAACAAAATGCACGTAAAATATATAAATTATAATGAAACTTTATTATTAATTTATTTAAATCTAGAAGCATTCAAATTATAATATTTTAAAAAAAATCTATATGAATGTTAAATTTTGTAGGTAAAAATTCTTTCTCCAGTGATCTGTGTAGTATGGCAAAATATTAAAACAATGTTGGTCAATTGTGAAACAAACCATTGATAAGTGTGTCTCTAAAAAACTCAGTTCAAATTTTACCTATGTCACCTCAATCTTATAACATAACGTTTTGTTCAAAACAACAAGATCCTTATTATTTATTATTTGCTTACATGCAATGGACATTTAAAAAAGATCCTTGTTTCATTTATAAATGGTAAAGCTAGTTAGTTCAAGTATACCAAGTGCTCCAGGGCTAACACTGTGGAGTGACCTAAGGGAGACAACTTGGTTAACATTCAAAGGAATTGAGTTTGGGAAAAAAATATCATTTCAATGATAATAAAGGAGAATGAAATTTACTTTATATTCGTTGTTTGCTTTTTATAAATCATTGTAAAAACACTGTTGAATTATCAGATAAACATCATTATCTTTGCTAGGTAACTGAAATAGGTGTAGAGCCTCTGTCATTATATTTACTAGCAGAAACTTATCTGAACCAATACATATTACCATAAAACTTCTTTCAGATAAAAGAGAATATTCACATTAAGTTTTGTGTGTACTGACTGAAATTCAAATTGTTTCTCTTACATCATGGAATTATATAATAATTTGTTTTATTCAAAGATATTAACTTTGATATCAAAACATCTTTTTGCAATAACCTTCATCAGGTACAATCCATTCCAAAAATTTGAGAGACCAAATATTCATAAATCTTTGTATACATTTCTTTCTTATTTAATTTGTTCACACACAGATTACAGTGTGTTTAAAAAAAATATATATATCTAAAAGTCATTTGGAAATCTTTTAAAATGGCCATAATTATTCAGTGATGAAGCCTAATAGCTTTTTTGTTATATTTAAAAAGTAAACAATATAATACAAAGGAGTCTTTACACTTAAATGCGGCCAAGCTTAGCGAAAGGTAGTTTGACGTAATCAGTCAATTAAACTTTATTAGATTTACTCGTAAAGGAACGATCATTTTCATTGGTTAATTCAAATCTTGGACCTCACACCTACGAAAATAGAACACGTGAACTATAAAGAACACGTGAACTATAAAGTTGAATGGACTGATCAGTATTCACGTAGCCGGTCAATGTTGTTATAAACTTCTATCGTCGTATTCACTTATTGTGTTCTTGATTATCCCATAGCAATTCTAGCTTTTATACATGTGCATGTAAAATTCATTGGTTTTATAATTTTGTGCAATAGTAAAATTTTAAACTTTACAATCTTAGCAGTTTTCACGTCAAAATATTTAATTCAACTGTCGCCCCTCAGTTGGTTTTGGATTACGAGATCTACCATTTTATTTTAATGGGGGGGGGGATTGGATTAAACATTTGGTTCTTTATATTTTTTAGTTGTGATCTCTGTCCTGTCTTTTTATTGGTCAGTCTATTCGGTCATGCCTTTTATTATTAGTTTTTCCGGATTTTTTTTTACAAAAATCGTCATCCAGTCTTTTTTTTCCCAAGTTGCTCATCCTGCCTTTTTATATCTTTCGCATGTTTTTTGTATTCGACTAAGGATAGTGTGATCTTTTTTTCTGATTCAGTTTACTTGATTTTGACGGGGGAAAAAATCCCGTAATTCTGAGTAAATTGATAACATGTAACCAACCATACTTTATAAACTCCAGCGATATACTTCGTGAATTTTATAATTAACTGTTGTGCTATTCTCTGTTCAAAAACGAACGTAAATTATATATTGTAAATATTTAAATGGTTACATAGAAAACAATCAGTTTTTAAAAGCGTGTTTATTTATGAAATGTATTGATAAAAACAGTTAGTCCCTTCTTGTACATGCATTCAGTCACCCTTAATTTCTTAATATTTTGTTTATCAGTTTATCATACATGTATGATTTTTAAATTTGCATTTCATTTTAAATACGCTCGCATACTACACATCACTTTGGCAGATAGTTCAACAATGTCATGCAAATCACTATTCTTACAGTATGAAACTAAAAGATAAGTTTGCATCCAATAAAAATCCAAAACTTTACATTTATATTGTTTCCTATATTTCTCACAAGTATTCATTTATTTTTTTAGTTCCACACATGCAAAAGAAAAATCTTCGCCGATGTAACATTTCAATCCTTTTAACACCAACATGCCTTCATTGAATTCATTTGAATTTCGTGGTGACCATGATAGAACATTGCATACTACGTCTTCATTCACGTACACAAATGATACAATTATTGTTGTATTGTTTCTATATTTCAAGGACAACTTGCTCCGTTTATGATACCTAATTTCTGAATGACGAAAACGCTTAGCTACTTTGTAACATTCTGGATGTTTGTTTTATAGCATGAAAACACTTAAAAGAGGAATGAGCAACCTTATTGTAATTAATGGATCAGTATTATCAGATCCTTATTATAAGTAACTATGACATTGAAAAGAAATTTTAAATGTAGTTCCTTAATCATCCGTATAAAAGCGGCTCATGTATTTTATTTTATCCTTATATTTTCATAATGATGTACAAGATAATTGTGATGTTGCAGTAAAAAATGTATAATATTTCGACACCACTATTTGAAAATCACAAAACATTTATTTAATTAGTTTGACCAAAGATTTGTAAACTATACAAATCATTGTTTTTATGTTCGTAGTAACATAGTATATTCCATTGGCAGTCGTCACCTGTGTAAATTCACATGCACACTAACATTGTTGTTGAATTTGAATCATTCAGCCAATGAAATGAGACATAACAAGTTGTTTGTGATGTGCCAGAATGTTATCAATGAACTATTAAACGCTAAACTTCACTGCATTTCACTGTAATACTGAATAAAATAGTTTTATGAAAGATATAAATTCCATAAATATAGATTAGTAAAATATTGTAGGTAAAATTTCCATCGAGTTAGTTAATAGAGTAGAAAATTTATTGATGGATTATTTTGAATATCACATCAAAGAGGTAATATTTGAATTATCTCCCTTTGTCAATAAGGATATTAAACAAGAATGTGTCCAAAGTACACGGATGCCCCACTCCCATTATCAATTTCTATGTTCAGTGGACCGTGAAATTGGGATAAAAAATAAATTTGTTTTCAAAATTCCAATAGGGAAACGTATTGAAAAAAATTGATTTATTTATACAATTATAAAAAATATAATTTGGCATTTAAATTAGAAAGATCATAACCTAAGGAACATGTGTACAAAGTTTCAAGTTGATTAGACTTCAACTAAATCAAAAACTACCTTGACCAAAAACTTTAACCTGAAACTTGCACTATCATTTTCTATGTTCAGTGGACCTTGAAATTGGGGTCAAAAGTCTAATTTGGCAATTAAATTAGAAAGATTATATCATAGGGAACATGTGTACTAAGTTTGAAGTTGATTGGACTTCAACTTTATCAAAAACTACCTTGACCAAAAACTTTAACCTGAACGAACAGACGGACGAACGGACCCACAGACCAGAAAACATTGTCATAATGCCCCTCTACTATCGTTTTATACCGTTTGATATTAAAATAAGACAAAATATAGATAAGTAAAAATATTTTGTAATGATCTATATAAGTTTCATGCCACATCCAATGGGAAACAGGCAATATTGTTGATGATATTCTTGACATGTTAGCCATGCTATATATATCTTATGCCAAATCTGCTTATACTGAATGAATCAAAGGGGAAGAGAAGCAATACAAGTTTCAAACTGGTCCTTTTGGTTCTTTCGAACACCACAGATAAGTCTCAATTAATCTGTAGGTTTAAAATTTTCAGTACCTAGGTCTTAACACATTAAAACAAATGGCTATTTTTTTCTCTTAAATTTAAGATAAAATAATGTCCTTATAATAGGACAAAAGTATATATAAACTTCAATGAAAGTAAGGTCAAAATAACAATTAAGTGATATTGGCCACTTGCATTAAATATCAAATATATATATATATATATATTTGGAGAATTAGTACAGGACATCATCTGTAAAAGCAAGTTATCATATATACTCTGTTACATCACAGCAAATCAGTAGCATTCAAAATAGTAGTCTCTGTACTAGGAAGTAATACTACAAATTATACATGTATACTTAGTCATTGACAGCTTGGAGCAAAAGAAAGTCAAGGACATATTAGGAAGGTTCAAGTCTTCTTCTTTGAATGGGGAAACAGAATTGGCATTAGCCACTCTTACAGCATACATAAGCATGCAAAATTCTATTTATCAATATGTTGGATTAGATAACAAAAAACAATCTAAAACTGTCTTTTCTTCTTATATAAAATTCTTATTCACAGCTACTTTTGCATAGGTACTATTTATGTACTAAAAATTTGTAGTACAAATCCTTTATAAAACATTTAGCCTAGTTTAAATAAAAGAAATCGTAATAGTTCACATTTGAACTTAGTCCAGATGAGCTAAAAAAATCTTTAATATCTGTATATGCTATTAAATTATCAGTTAAGAGGGTTTAAAAGCACATCTATTCTATGAGAATTATCAAAAGTGGACTTAAATAATCTGATCCCTTTTTCGTATCATTATACTACTATCAGTACTACTCCAGCCTGTTTTAGGTTGTGAATTGCCATTGGATGATGACAAATATTGTTAATTACCTAGACTACAAGGGAACTAATCAACACAGCTAACTATGAAGAAAAAGCTCTGTGATATATGTATATTATAAAGCTAACAAATCTAAGTAGCACACAATGTGAATCAGTGTGTTAAATAAAATAGTAAACTAAACCTTTGGGAATCACTCCTGCTGTAAACAAAGCATGTAATATATATAATAATTAGTAAGCAAAAAGGGGGATAATTCTACAGGTCAACTGATATAATGATTTTACTTTCCATCTTTGAACATATTTTCAAAATAGAGCTGCTTGCCTCAATTAAATATTTTTAACACAATCGCCATTTTTATGAAATGAATGAGGGAAATAATTGTATAATTTTACATTTTTAATATAACAATACATGAAATAGCTGTTCTAATTTCCTTTTCAACTTTAAATTTTACTTTGAAAAGGAAAATATTGTCTTTCACAATCAGTGACCTTGTAGTTTAGAACTATGTATAACAACAACAGATATGCAATACCTACATGTAATTTTAAGACAAATATTATGAACTTATTCAAAATTGTAAACACTCTTGCAAGTCAAACTTCTAACGACAAATGAAGAAAATAAAATGTGGACACTTATTTTTGAAAAATCTCTCTTTTATAAGAGTTGACATGCTATCTAATGAATATGAATTTTTTTTTTTTTTTTTTTTTTTTTATCTCATCAGGGTATGCAAAATGTGCCTCCCCTCATCTTTTAAATTGGTTTATTCTGGAATAGCATAATATTACAAAAGTTTTGATCTAAATCATATCAGTTACAAAAAGGGATTTGGTTTAAACATCAAAAACATTCCCAAAACAATATTTTTTTACTTAAAGTTACTTTTTCTGAACTATAAAGGAAATAAAATTTACAATTAACAATTGAAGCTCTGATTTAATTCCTACAGGTATCACAAGAGTGATTGTGTCATAAGTATACATTGGCATTCATTTATATGTTAACTGGTTACTAGCCACCAGTGGGTAAACACAATCTTAATCTTTTTATCTACAACAATTCAAGTTATTCAATTTAAGTCAGGATCAACTGAAATTTGCATTCAAAACACCAAGATTTATATCTGCATGCCTTTCTAATGTGCACATGTGCTCACACCTATCATGCTAATTAGTAAATTGTGTATGTTATCATTTCCAGTTTTTAGTGTGTTTGCATGTCTTTTTTTAGTTAGAGTTATGTCCCCTTCAATAGGTCAAAGTAATAAATGGAAACAAGTGATCTTTATCACATGTGCCTATGAGAATGTAAAAGCCATGTTGCAATAAGTTTGTCCATACCTTCTTTTTCCATGCTGGTTCCTATGAGGTATAATCTCACTGGTGTCCTCGTTCTCTTTGTCTTTCAACTGTAAAATTAAACAATACAACAGTTCAAATTAATATATAATGAAAGGTCAGAAAGTCTTTTTCTTAATTCTGTAATCTGAAACGTACACCTTCAATTTATTGTGTTTCATAATTGATGTGATTAAAGTTTTCATACCATGTATCCATTATCATTTGTAGGATACCACTTTTGCTGTATATAATAAAGGTAAAGGTAAACCACATATTTAAATAATCAATGTAATTCACATTTTCTTAAAGTTAGTATAGAGATTTTGGCACGCCACAAAATCTAATAGCCACAAAAATACATTTTTCCTCAACCCTAAAAAATTTGTATCAATGTAAATAAATGAATTAACTACCTCTAAATGTTGTCAGAATGCGAGTTCTTACTATTGTGATACTCACCCAGTCTAAGTATTCACTTTTATAAAAACCTCGCCATAATTTCTAAATTTACAGTACATCTTCTTATTGTTATATTGTTTGTTTTTGTTGTAGATCTATATTCATAGAAATCTGGTGAAGTTGTCTGGTGAGGTTTGTTGTACTTTTTGTTTTGTGGAAATATCTGTTATCCTTAAAAATTATAAAATAAGTTAACAAAAACTTACAGATTGTTGCTTGGCCTTAAGTTCCTCTAATAATTTAATAATATCACTATCTGCTACATCAGTTGGTGTTTGACCCTGCAATAAACAATACAATTTTCAAAACATCTAAAAAAACATGTTCTTTTTCTTGATATAAAACAAATTACCACTTCAAAACTAAACATGTAATATTAGTCAAAGCATTCTAAATATATTTTCTTCTATATAATTGTATTCTATTTTAACATGCAATTTACAACTGGACAATAATGGTGTAAATATGAATACTTAAATAAGTTACAATACAAAGTGTCTGCAGCCAATGCAATATCCTTTAACTTCTAACCTTTTAAATATTATTCTTAGTGAGAAGTCAACCAAAATCTTTCTTATCAAGAAAGGAAACTTGGTTTAGTATATTTATAGGGAGCTAACTTTTGTTTGCCAATGAGACCCAAAAAGATGGAAGAAAAAAGATGTGAACAATTACTGGTCTCTATCTGAATTTCCACAGTACCCATCTAAGAATATTCAACTTTTCTTCTCATGGGGGTTGTTTTTAACGACCTTGACTACCCATAGGGTATTGCACCGTTATTACCTTTTCTTATAGCTAGCCCAAAGCCCAAATTAAATTTATGAATAAACCAGGTGCTCCGCAGGGCGCAGCTTTATACAACCGCAGAGGTCGAATCCTGAACAGTTGGGGCAAGTATGGACAAAATATGCAAGCGTGATACAGCTCTGAATTTGGATTGTGATCAAATTTTTGACATTACATGGTTTTTTTTTACACAAAACAAATGTCAAGATTTTACAAATCAATTAAAGATTTCTTCTTCAAACTTATTTAAATCTAAAATTAAATAGTTGACACAGCATAGGTTTCTGACACAGAATGAATGTGGTCTAATGAACTTAAAAATTTTATTTGGCCTTTGAGCAATTCACTATGCTGTTGAATATTAATTCTCTCAAAAAAATGTTTGAAGAAATTTTCTTTTTATTTATGAAATCTGAAATGAGAAAAATTTAACCCCCCATTTTTTTTTTCACATCCCCGTTTCCCTTTTTCCAAAACTGATATCAATTCAAATTTCTAATGGAGTTTGCAACAATAACTACTCTTTTAAATACATCATAAAATATTAAAATGTAAAATAAAGTGCTTGTTATCACTGAATGGTAAAGATTGGTTGGTAGTAAAAGTGAATATACATTGTTTATTGTATAAAACAATAAAAAAAACTTCATCAGCAACATTTTATATTTACATAAAGTTATTGGCAAATAAAAATAGAAAATGACATCATAGTCATGTCTGGCAAATGTCCAACATACATTATCTAAAAACATTTTAGATAAGATAAGGAAAAAAAGCTTCATCAGCAACATTTTATATTGGCAAATTTCCAATGAAGTTATTTACATAAAGTTATTGGCAAATAAAAATAGAAAATGACATCATAGTCATGTCTGGCAAATTTCCAACATATATTATCAACTACTATTCTAAACAAAGAAAGATAACTCCAATTGAAAATTAATTGCTATTGCACAATATTGTGCAATTAGATATTTCTTGCTATTGTGCAATACTGTGCAATTGAAAATTTCTTGCTATTGCACAATACTTGATATGGAATCCTGATTTGGACCAACTTGAAAACTGGGCCCATAATCAAAAATCAAAGTACATGTTTAGATAAAGCATATCAAATAAGCCCAAGAATTTAATTTTTGTTAAAATCAAACTTAGTTTAATTTTGGACCCTTTGGACCTTAATGTAGACCAATTTGAAAACTGGACCAAAAATTAAGAATCTACATACACAGTTAGATTTGGCATATCAAAGAACCCATTTATTCAATTTTTGATGAAATCAAACAAAGTTTAATTTTGGACCCCCATTTGGACCAACTTGAAAACTAGGCCAATAATTAAAAATCTAAGTACATTTTTAAATTCAGCATATCAAAGAACCCCAAGGATTCAATTTTTGTTAAAATCAAACTAAGTTTAATTTTGGACCCTTTGGACCTTAATGTAGACCAATTTGAAAACGGGACCAAAAATTAAGAATCTACATACATAGTTAGATTCGGCATATCAAAGAACCCCAATTATTCAATTTTGGATGAAATTACACAAAGTTCAATTTTGGACCCTTTGGGCCCTTATTCCTAAACTGTTGGGACTAAAACTCCCAAAATCAAACCCAACCTTCCTTTTATGGTCATAAACCTTGTGTTTAAATTTCATAGATTTCTATTTACTTATACTAAAGTTATGGTGCAAAAACCAAAAATAATGCTTATTTGGGCCCCTTTTTGGCCCCTAATTCATAAACTGTTGTGACCTCAACTCCAAAAATCAATCCCAACCGTCCTTTAGTGGTCATAAACCTTGTGTCAAAATTTCATAGATTTCTATTCACTTAAACTAAAGTTATAGTGCGAAAACCAAGAAAATGCTTATTTGGGGCCTTTTTGGCCCCTAATTCCTAAAATGTTGGGACCAAAACTCCCAAAATCAATCCCAACCTTCCTTTTGTGGTCATAAACCTTGTGTTAAAATTTCATTGATTTCTATTCACTTTTACTAAAGTTAGAGTGCGAAAACTAAAAGTATTCGGATGACGACGACGACGACGCAGACGACGACGACAACGCCAACGTGATAGCAATATACGACCAAAAAATTAAAATTTTTGCGGTCGTATAAAAATGTTCTTCTAGACAAAAAAAAAATTCACATCTGTACACAATACTTATTCAAAGTAAAGATCAATCAGAGGGAAACATGACCTTGTGCAATGCCATAATTTAAGTATAGACAGGATGTAGGACCATAAGTGTTTATACTGGGATAGCATACAAGGTTAGTTATGTATTTAATATTAAAAATGTAATCAATGTAAAGGGGCCAAATGTATGAGTTGAGAATATACACACTGTTGAAAGGAGGTAAAACAAGAATGTGTCCCCAGTACACGGATGCCCCACTCGCACTATCATTTTCTATGTTCAGTGGACCGTGAAATTGGGGTCAGAACTCTAATTTGACATTAAAATTAGAAAGATCATATAATAAGGAACATATATACTAAGTTTTAAGTTGATTGGACTTCAACTTCATCAAAAACTACCTCGACCAAAAACTTTAACCTGAAGTGGGACGAACGAACGAACGAACGGACGGACGGACGAACGAACTAACGGAGCCACAGACCAGAAAACATAATGCCCCTCTACTATCGTAGGTGGGGCATAAAAAGTCCCCCCCAAAAAAAGGAAAATTAATGAAAGAGACAAAAATTTTAGTGTAGAGTTTCCCATATGAAACTGAAATTAACTAATCAAGAAGAGAACAATTATTGATGTTACTATTCATCAGTTTTCATTGTTTTCATTTATTTTTAAAACTTGCTTTGTTTGTTTTTAAGTTTTTTCAAATATTTATCACCACATCAACCCTTAAAATTACTCTAGAGTGGGTGGTGCATATTCGCCATGGACATATTTTTGCCGTTTTGCTGTTTTTTTTTCTGTAAAATTTGTGTGCCCAGTACTTGCCTAAATAGATCGTAAAGGCTGTTGGTAATGTTCTTAACCCGATTTCCAAGGATATTTGCACATATAAAGAAATATGCAGGTGTTTTAAACAATTTTTGGCTATTATGTAAGGTTTATATGGCAATCATGTGCAGTCTTCAAAGAAAATATTTATGAGTAAAATCATATAGAAATGATCTCTCAAGCTTATTCATGTAATTACATTCATTCATTTTTAAATTATACCACGTAATGAGGATGATCATATCATGCATTGCAGCGAATTGTGTCCCCCATGGTACACTAACAATTTTATTTCCTCTTGAGTTTACATTCATTTTTACAACAATTAACCAAGGTATAGTAAAATTTTTGAAACCTACATTAAAAGTTCACAATTAGGTAGGTCAGCTGTTAGTGGAAATGAACGAATTATGCAGCGAATATGGGTCAGTCATTCTACTATATTTCCAAATTGAAAACTCTAAACTTACAGCATTATTTTTAATATCCATATCACACATATGATCCACAAGAGCCTTGCAAACTTCTTCTTGACACCAATGTGCTGCAGCATGGAGAGGAGTCCAACCATCATTATCTCTAGCATTCACATCAACTCCTGCTTGTAGAAGAACACTGAAAATACAAACAACATTCACCATCAGTTCAACATGTGTGAGTTTCTTTAATTAAAGTACAAATACCATTCACAGTCTTACATTCAACATGTTATGGTTTTTTTTAACGAGTTTTTTCATCTGGTGTTCTTTTGTTTACAGTGAAAATGTTCCTAAAATGTTCCTTTTGTATCTGTATGTTGTTCGAATTAACAAGTGAATCTGTGAGCCACTGCTCACTAATGATACCCCAGCCTACTAAAAATATATGGTAAGCTAGAAATTGTTGAGTGGTGAATCTGAAAATGCATCACAGGGTATAGCTGACTCATATATATAAACTCTGAAACCAAATTTCAGAAATCCTTGTATTGAAGTTCTTGAGAAAAATGCAAGGAAAAAAACATTCACGGGATGAATGGAAGGACAGACAGACACAGGGACAACAGTATACCCCCACTTTTTTAAAGGGAGGGTATAATGAAATAGTAAACATTTCAAGGGTACAGAAAAAAACACTGTTAAAGTCAAAGCTGATTTGATTATTATTTTTCTATTGTAACTGACTTAAGTTGTTCCAATAAAACATTAATCTTAGATAGCATAATACTGTCTCTTACTGTGGATAATTGTGGTCGAAATATGAACTATTTTACCGTGTTTCCTACAAAACTGAATGGCACTGCTCATTTGGTTCCATCTATTCTTAATGGATGTGTGATTGTTGGACCTACCTGATGACTTTCATATAGCCTTTAGCAGCTGCCACATGGAGAGCAGTGGCACCAGTTTTTTGGTGACGTTTCTCCTTGACGGACTTGTTATTCAGCCATTTATTGGCATCTTCTAACATCTGGTTCTCTTCTTCTTGTCTGGCTGCATCAGCATCAATATCTACAACACAAAATAATATATAATCAGCATCAGTACTACAACACAGATTTAAAATCAGCATCAATATCTAAACACACAAATTAATCTTTATAAGTAACATTTAAAGAGGAGAAAAATGTGACAACAATTTAGACATACTAAGATGAAGAACAGCAACACAAGGTGGTTTCCAGCATTTCAGTTTTATTTTTGACATTGCCTTAGTCATTATCATAACCTTATCTTAACCCTAGTCCTTATCACATCCTGATTATTTGTTGTTATTTAATGTCACTTTCAGAGCACTTGGGTATGTCAGCAGGTTGTTAGCATGTGTACCAAGAGAGAACCACAACTTTCTTTGGAAAACTGGCAATATTTTCAATCAAGAACAGGGTCTAGTGTAACCTTGTCATGAGGGAAGGGAAGGGGAAGGGGTAGAACTTGACAGGTGTGTTATAACTACTGAAACCACCCTGCCAAGGAGGTTCCTAGCCATATAAATTTAAACCTAAACAAATCATAACCCTCATGTAATAGGTTAAAACAAAACTACATTGTTTTACAAGAGTTAAAGGTCAGAACATATAATTTTATTTGACAATATATCATTCATTAATTGTCCTTGAATGTAAATAAAGTCCTAACATATTGAAAGTGAAATTAAACAAATAATGTTATCCCAACTTTAGCTACTTGATCTTAAATGGGTGTTTCCTGAAGTGAATGACCTTTCTTCCAGGCAAACTGCCAATGTTGTATCTCATTAGGTTCAGTCAGTATAAAGATCTGCTAATTACTACTGATTATATAAAACTATAAGAATTATTCAAATATCTCAAGTGTAGATATGCTGTTTTTTGATGAAAAAATATTAGCCAAAATAAAGTTAAAATTGAAATTTCACAATAGTCATGATAGTGATTATGTCAAAAAAGATAAATATACAGTACTGGTTTTCTTCATCCTTAGATTACATTATTATAAAAGGATAGGAACTTCCTCAACTTTTTTTCCCCTTATATTTCTCCTATCATAGGCGGATCAAGGCCCCTTTCGTGGGAAAAATTAGGTTTATTATATAGGGAATCACTGAAGCGTGACAGGAGAATACTGTCAATTTTGGGGGTACATGTTAGCAGCTAATAACTTAATTGTGTCCTTTATTCAAGGACATTCTTATATCATATCTATGTCATTACCCTGCTCACTTCTTACAATCCATTCACATTATTTATGTTTCAGTGTGTTGTAACTCTACCTATTACGGAATACATTACTGAACATAAGAGTAACACAGAGAGGAATGCATACTTTGTAACTTTATCTCTTTACAAAATATCTTTATTAACTGAAAAAAAGGCGAAGCTGAACAATCAGTGATTTAACTGATTATGAGATAAGATTTTTTAAATGCTTTATTTCAATGGTAAATGTTCTGTGCATTTAGAACAATTTCTCTTCATATCTCAAATAAGAACTAGGATTTATTTCCTGACATTCTAAAACTTGATCAGTTTATTTAAGTTTCTCACTTAATGTTTTATAATTTTTTGAACAGGTAAAATATTTGCTTTACATTCATACACTTGAATAATGTACTTAGACATTAGAATTCCACACAAAAAAATGTACCTACTAGCCTACTTTGTCAGGTGTGTATGTACTATTAATTAACATAATTAGCCAAGTAGCTAGTGTATGATTACCTAATCAAGTAGAAACCGTGTGAAGTATCTCTATTGATATATCCTTTGTTTTTTGTATGTTAAACAAGAATTTTTATTATCAGTTCATCAACGAGTTAAAGATCAGTTCAACAATGTGTCAATCTTTAAAAGAATAATTAAAAAATTTCCCAGTCATTTAAAATATAGGTAAAACATACTGACATACATATATTATCTATCTAGCCAGACACTTATTCAAAATTGCCCTATAACTAAATCGTGCACATGAAATTTAAAAATCAAAATGAATATTAAATTCATAATGTAGAATTCAGACAATATACTGCTCTGTCTAGATGGATATTATATGTTATTTAGTAGCCATACTATCTTATAGATGGACATTTCAAATTTGCATAAAAAATATGACATATTAAGGGTAAAGTCACTGAATCATACAAAGTTTATTTAAGATGTTTAATAAAATTGATATTAGGGCTATTCCAGAAAAAAATGTATGGGGGTTGGGGGGGGGGGGGGGGTTGGAAGGCACATTATATTAATAATACATGGGTGATGGGTATATATCAGAGCAACTTTTCACACTATAATGGCTAATGCACTATAATTCTCAATTACAATTGTCTGGGTGGCGGGTGCTGACAAAAACTGCCTTCCAACCCCCCATACATTTTTTTCTGGAATAGCCCTTAGTGAAATTCCTATAGTTTTAGTGATCTTGTGGTCAGTTGTGAAATGGCTTACTGATGAACATACATAAACTAAAATGATCATCTATCTGTTTTGCATCTGAAATCAAGTCAAAAAGGCAAAGCATTTCTTTTTTGTAGACATACTTTAATTTACTACAAATGTATAAGCTTTATAAGTTCTTTGGATTAATGCAAAACAAAAGTCACTGGTGACTCTAATATATAATTTTACCTAGTTTTGACATTTCATCTTGCAGCATATGTTCCATAATTTCATCCTCACAAATATCAATCGGTAGATCTCCATCATTATTTACTGCAGCTACGTTAGCTCCCTCTTTTATCAAATATCTGAAAAATAGGAAATATCATTTAACAAACTTTCACCCTTGAAGGTTTCTACATTGTTACTCAACTTCATACTCCTCAATAACATAAAAATCTATTACCTATCTGCCTTTTTTTCAAGCAGCATTATAATTTTCAAGAAAAACCTGGAAAATGCACAACACCATAAAAGGTCAATGCTGGAAATCATACTTAATCTGTGGTGTTGGTTAACAGATTTCTTATTCAAAACAAAATAAATAGGGAATGTATCTCATTGGACACAGATGATGACACTCCCCCTACTGTGAGTAAATTAATAAAGGGAATATAAGCTCTTGTTGAAACGGAATAATGAATAGAGGGTATCAAAATTACATCTAATTGACGGAAAATATAAACCCATACAAGTTGAAGACTACCTTAACAAAATTATATAGATGTAATTAAATTCTTACTTTGTTTGAATTTTTAATAGTAAATAATAAGAGTAAATAATATAAGCTGTGGTCATTGGCAGATCCAGGCAGTTTCATAAAGGGGGCCCACTTACTCTCCTAAGAGAGGGCTTGCTTCTGTCATGCTTCAGTGATTCCATAGATATAATCAAACCAAATTCTTCCCACAAAAGGGGGAGGGTTAGGGTCCCCCTGGATCCGCCGATGCTATCATACATGTATAGAAGAAGTCATAGTCTTCACTCTAGTTAGCTTTCATGTACTTAAGTGTCAACATGATAAACATATCAGACAGATTCTGTGAAACTGTATGTATTACTAGGGACAGATGTATACTGAACATATGAATAAACCACTTCTAATGAACTATTTTTAGAAACAGGAAATAATAACTATCTTGTGAATCTGACTGATAAATCATCTTTTATCTTTGTAGTACATGCACTTCTCTAAAGTATATATAATACTTAAAATGTACAATGTATTTCTACATCATAGTATTTCATAATTCATCTGTGTCCTATATATATAGCTATCATCAAACAATCTTCTTGAATCAGTGCATGTGTATAATAAATTTTCTCTATCTGTTTATTCCTTGTTTAAGAAGTTTGACTTTTCTTTTGCTTGCATAGAACCTTATGTATTAAACAAATAAAACTAGATGAAAATTGATCAGAGAAACAAAGATGTAGCTATATCACAGAGATTGTGTTTTCATAAATTGGTGTGATTTATCATGCCATCGGTCTACCAAAACTGCAATAATTTATACAACTTTGACATTTCAAATGTTAAGTTAACCATTTGAAAGTTAATCAAAAAGGTGCTTAAAATGCAGCAACTTCAGTGTGTTTGACTTGAACTTCAAAATTCCTCTGTTTACAGTTACATTTATATACATGTGTCTACATTTAAACAACAGAAAGAAAAGAAAAGAACTGTGACAGTTGACAAATCAAAAAGGAAAGACAATTTTATATTTTAATCTCCAAATTTACAATGTAAGAATGGAAATTTGAACACATTTGAGTACAATTTCAAGATAAATGTCCCTTTAAAACGAATAAAACTAGCCAAGTCTAAAGTGTACCTGACCCATATAAGGATAATTAAAGAGACTGTCCTAATTATAGGACCAGTTGTACAATACCTGAGGTAGATTATAAACGGACCAGAGTTTTGTTTACCAGGATTTCTCAATGAAATTCCTATGGGGTATATACATTTATTATTTACACTACAATGAATAATATAAGACAACAGTATATAGTTCTAAGGTGAAAAAATATCACTGTATCAGGTTTGGAAATTTAAATACCTTTTATTTACAATAGGTTTCCAATTTTGTGAATGAGAAATATGTATAATAAAGCTGGGATAAGTCAATAAAATCAAATTTACAAGATATAAGTCAGAAAATCTGTACAGTTTTGGTACACGTCAACTGCAAATACTCTCAATCCAGCTAACAAGTTTTGAATAAAATAATAAATAGAATCAGAAACTTTTCCACTTTGATTCTATATCTAGGGATACGATCACTACTTCCATTATGAAGAACAACAACTACTGCAGAACTTTGGCCAATGAACAATTGATAACTAAACTACAAGTAGCCCAAGACAGGATACACTAATATCTCAGAGTTCTGTATCTTTGTTATTTTACTTTTTTCTATACATGGGCACATAAACTTCAGAAGGGACTGCCATTATGCAATCCACATGATACATGTATGTCTCACCATTGTTCAGCCACCATTATTGTTATCCTGATGTTTTTTTCCCTACCAATTGAATAACTTATGAATGCTACGAACATTTTTTTGCTCAATTAAAAAAAAAAACCAAGACCAATATAGGGTCTGATCCTGCATTGTTGCATGCAATTGATTGGGGTGACATGTTTACTGCGGCATAACTGACCATTCCCTTTCATTAAAGACCCCAAAAAATGACAATATTTTCCTTGTACAATCATGACAATTGATAAGTGTTGCAAAATTTTAAAATATTGAAAAAACAGGAAATGGCTGCATGGTGGATGTAAAAACTTCTTACTCATTACAAATTTTAACATATATGTCCAGCTGCTGCCTGCAGCCAAAACTAGATATCATTGAGATGGGAGCCATCTCTGTGGGCCCCGCTGATAATAATGTGTGGTAAAAAATTTGTATCTTTATCATTGGACATGGGGTTGTCAACTGAAACCAAAGTGTTTTTACCTTGACCTTTGACCTAGGAAGTTGTACATACATCATGACACGCCCTCTGGTGGTGGTTAAAATGGATGTCAAGTATAAACTTTGAAATCATAACGGTTCTCAAGATATAGAGCGGACACGATCTTCACCACAGGACACAGGGTTGTCAACTGAAACCAAAGTTTTTTTACCTTGACCTTTGACCTAGGAAGTTGTACATACATCATGACACGCCCTCTGGTGGTGGTTAAAATGGATGTCAAGTATAAACTTTGAAATCATAACGGTTATCTAGATATGGAGCGGACACGATCTTCACCACAGGACACGGGGTTGTCAACTGAAAACAAAGTTTTTTTGACCTTGACCTTTGACCTAGGAAGTTGTACATACATCATGACACACCCTCTGGTGTTGGTTAATAAACATGTTAAGATTAAGTATAAAATCACAACGGTTATCTAGATATAGAGCGGACACGATCTTCACCACAGGACACAGGGTTGTCAACTGAAACCAAAGTTTTTGACCTAGACCTTTGACCTAGGAAGTTGTACATACATCATGACATACCCTCTTGTGTTGGTTAAAATGGATGTCAAGTATAAACTTTGAAATCATTACGGTTCTCAAGATATAGAGCGGACACGATCTTCAACACAGGACACAGGGTTGTCAACTGAAAACAAAGTTTTTTTTACCTTGACCTTTGACCTAGGAAGTTGTACATACATCATGACACGCCCTCTTGTGGTGGTTAATATACATGTAAAGTATAAAGTATGAAATCATAATGGTTCTCTAGATATGGAGCGGACACAAAGTTAAAGTGTTACGGACGGACGGACAGACTGATCACTATAGGGCGACTCGCCTAAAGGCGGGGCCCTTATAATAATTATTCTCTGCAAACAAACCAAGAAAAGTTTGTCAAACTTGTCTTGTACAATACATGTACAACGAGCCCTGTAAAATTTCAAACCATTGGGAAATAGAAAGCTGCTAAACTATAGATATAAAACTGTTTTTGCAACATCTTTAAACTATCAAGCTGCTAACAACGTGTAAATTTTAACCATTCTCCTTTTTAAAAGCCACGAAAAGTTTTACAAAGCTTTTTCTTGTACAATAATTAAGCATTGCTACATTTTAAAAGATTCGCAAACTGAATGGCTAAAAATTCTTAACATGCTACAACTCTGCATTATCAAGTTCCAAACAACTATCAATTCATTTCCATTCATAGAAGCCAAGAAAACTTTCCTCTAGTTATTTCAAGGGGTAAATAATGTTTTCTTATCATACACTCCTTTTGTTGTCATGACAAGGGAACTACGTACTCATTCAGATATATACTGTACATGTACATGTACATGTATCTGTCCTGTAACAAATATATATATATATATATATATATGTATTGGTTCTATACTGTTAGAGTCCATATCTACATCAATATTTACCTGGCTATTTCTGTGAATCCACATGAAGCTGTAGCGTGTAAAGGAGTCCACCCTTCATTGTCACATACGTCCACATCTGCAGAATGCTGGACCAAAAACTCTACCATATCCAAGTTGTCGTCTATACATGCCTTAAAAGGAAATAAAAGAGTTTAGTTTCAACATATTTTATTGTTCAAAAATGACAAATGGATTAAACACAAGTTTTTCAACTAAGAAACGTCTTCTCCAAAGAAATAAAGAGTAATTAACAAATCAGGTTGATCACTGTAGGTGTTTTATTTTGACCTACGTCTGTACGCCACTAAATACTCCAAAATGATCACATTTCATGGATGTTCATGAACTGCTTTCTTATTTACTTTACATTCTATCAAAGAGGTAAAATCAAGCCTAAAATCAGCGCTGTTTGGGGAAAAAAATAACAGTTATATATTTTCTATTCAAGACTTAATCATCAGAACAGTGACTGCTTACACAGTTAATTGGTTCAACAAATTACAACGAAAGTAAGCTTGAATTTATTGTCATAGTTATTAGTACTTTTACTAGACCATGTACCAAAATGTCCAAATGGTAAGCTGTCTAATAATTGTACATTCTCCAGTCAAAAGTTGGTACTTGTAATATGAAATTAGTATACATGTATGTATAATGTAATATATAAGAAATAATTAATAAAATATGCAGAAATAACATTCATGACATTGCTGTTTCTCATCTTGATAGTTGCAGACATAGTACCTGCAGCACTTGTACTGCTTAAAAGACACTAAAAACGATTTATAACAGTTATGCAATTTTAGTAAAAATTAAATATTATTATTTTCAAAAATTACTATCAATAAAAAAAGACTTACATTTATGTTTTTCCCATATATGAAAAATTCAGTAACATTTGATGCAACTTCCCATTAAGATTTCAAATTACTACATGTAGTAGGAGTGCTGCAATTATCCAGAACTTCATATCATATATATATGTATATATGAAATGACAGGAAACTATTATGTTTTAAACTTTTAGTACTTAGCTTTCAAAAAGATCTTGACGACATGAGTCTAACGTGTGACATATATCACATCACCCATTTATAAAAGTGTCCCAGGCATTTCAAATTTTGGTGGTGAGCGTCCACATGAAAAATATTTGTCTCAAGATGTAGAATATAAACAATCAATTAATTTTTATCAAACAAACAAGAGCAATGTCACTTGTACCAGAAATGTTGATACTAGTCCTGGAAGCCACTTACACCAATTAGTCTGAGCTTAACCAAATTCTATGTTGAGTCTTTAAGAAAGATTCATTAAATGAGGCCAAGGTCAGTTGAACTCTGCCAGACAGACATGTACTTCTAACAATTATTCTGTACATTAAATATAGCTGATCTGTTGCTTTTAGTACATAATAAACAGACTTAAACATGAAACTAAACATTGACCAATGAAAGTTGAAAATGAGGTCATATTCAACGAACCCTGAAAGACAGAAATGTCACCCTAACAATCAATCCAAACACCAAATAAAGTTGACTGTTTTCTTATTATGGTATCTGAAACAACTGATGTGCGAAAGGATCTATACACACATGATACATGTATATCTACATATGCATGAACCATGAAAATTATGTAAGGGTCATGATCAGACAAACCCTGCTAGATGGACATGCCCGGCCCATGTACATCCTTGAATCATACCATACGTATACACAGTAACATAAAACATAATTGTTGATCTATTGTTCAGCAACTTAACTGACCAGACAAAAATACATCTGAAAGCACTGACTGTGAGAACTATCAGTAGTTTAGGATATTTTTATATTTAACGAATTTAATGGTACATGTAGGTATTTTTCATATCTACATGCAAAAATAATTATGGACCCCATAAACTAAAGAAACACTTTGAGATATAATGCATTACATTTCATTACATGTATTCAATACATGACTGAGAATAGTATGTACGTAGTACTACATGTAATTAGTGTAGGATGTTGGGTCAAGTACATGTTGTACATAATGTAATTACATACTATAAACTAAGTAAATGTGTGTTCTGTAAACAAATAAGATGTGTGAACTCAGGTGACACTTAACAACCCTAACTGAAGGATTAAGTTTAAATTTACATTTACATGTTTTGTCTATGTATAAGTTTTTCATACAGAAGTTTAATAAGTAAAGCAATGCTTCTAAAATCAGCAAGTCTTGAACTGTTTGTATGAGTCATGTGTAGTTAGCAGCAAGAACTGGCAATTGGCAATATTGGAATGTACAAATGTACAACAGATGTAGACTGCAAAATGGTGTTCATCTCTACAAGAAACTTATTGGTACATTGTATCATTAGAATTGCAAGCTTGTAAAAAATCAAATGGCTCTATTCATTTGTAAACATTTTATTTGGAAGAGGCCTTACACTAATGTTTGACAGTTTTGGTTAATCTTCAAATAATATAGCAATGGTTCCAAAGGCTTTGAAAAATCAATATAACACTTAAGCTTGGCCCAGTAAACTATTCTTCTTAAATGGACCAGACTCTTTTTTATAGGACATTTATATGTATACACATATGATATGGACAAAATAAAAAATGTACTGGTCATTTGGTCCAGTTATGCATATCACTTAACTACACCAAACCAATTTTTACTGGCCTAATATAGGGCCCTGCAGGGATATTACTAAGGATTTTTTTAAGCGAGGGACTCATCATTTTTGGGGTCCAACAGTAAGGAGATGATATTTTATTGCAATATGAATTATTATTTTAGTCTCCATGGTGACCTAATTATATAATAGAGATATGAAATGAAATTAAATTTAGATAACTTTTAATCTTTTGCTATAAAATGATATGTGTGTTCAGTTCATACAATATTTTACAATCTTGACACATCTTTGTACTCACCACTGACTAGTTTTGAATTTGGTGAGTCCAGTACTCATGAACTCAACTTACTGAGAACCCTGACAGTGGTTTGATTGAGAGTTTGAAATGAAAGAAAAAGCCATACTGAAAAAGGCCTCACTTCAGTGATCTTTGATGATTCAATGTTAGTGTGGTTGCAATATTAAGTACAGATTGCTTAATAAATTATTGCAGTACTTAGTTTCATAACTTTTGGTTGAGGCTAACTTATTAGAGAACAGTAACGAAAATTTCAGCAATTTTTTCATCAGGAAAGGGGCATAACTTTAGAACAGTTAACGTGACGCCACCAAAATTAAAACTTGATCTGCAATTTGTGGTTATAATTAGCATTGTGTTTAGTTTCATAACATTTGGTTGAGGCTAAATTATTAAAGAACAGTAACGAAAATTTCAGCAATTTTTTCATCAGGAAAGGGGCATAACTCGAGAACAATTAAAGTGAAGCCACCAAAATTAAAACTTGATCTGCAATTTGTGGTTATAATTAGCATTGTGTTTAGTTTCATAACATTTGGTTGAGGCTAACTTAAAAAAGAAAAAGGAAATAAAAATTTCAGCAATTTTTCCATTTGTAAAGGGGCATAACTCTAAATGTTAAATTAAAAAGTGACACTACCAAATATCAAACTCGATCTGTCTTTCGCTTAGCTTTTAAGTTTTATAGCATGTGGTTGAGGCAAACTTAGTTGAGTTAAAGAACAGAAACTATTTTTCCATTTGTAAAGGGGCATAACTCTAGATTAATAGAAGTGACATCCCTAAAAAAAAATCCATTTTTTTGTGTGCCAATTGTGATTATCGAGAAATCAATTCTGGGACATATCCATTTAAGTTTTCAGTAATCAGGAAGTTAAACAGAAATGAGTCTGAAAACGCATTACCCAGTAAAGCATGTTCATGTGAAATATGATCCATATCAGGAAGCTCTAGTCTTATTTGTACAACTATTATGTGAGAAAAAAGTGACAAAAAATATTTGACAAAAGTTACATACATGCATATGGCATTGCCGCATATAAGTAGTACATGTAGTTACATGTACATCTGTGTTAGAATAATATACAAGAGTGCACATGCTGAAATGTCTCGCCTTCTATACTATATATAATCATTGATATTATGTTGAAAGTCCTACGTATAAAGCTAAGCTTTATTACAACTGTCACATAAACTTAACATTAATCAAGATAACTAAACAGAGACCAGTGAACCTTGAAAATGAGGTCAAGGTCAGATGAACCATGCCAGGCAGACATGTACAGCTAACAATGCTTCTATACAACATATATAGTTGACACATTACTTATAGTTTAAGAAAAATAGACCAAAACACAAAAACTTAACACTGTACAATGAACCGTGAAAATGAGGTCACGGTCAAATAAAACCTGGTCGACTGACATAAAGATCATAAAATATTTCCATACACCAAATATAGTATTAGATAAAAAGACCAAAACTCAAAAACTTAACTTTGACCACTGAACCATGAAAATGAGGTCAAGGTCATATGACATCTGCCCGCTAGACATGTACACTTTACAATCATTCCATACAACAAATATAGTAGACCTATTGCATATAGTATGAGAAAAACAGACCAAAACACAAAAATTTAACTATAACCACTGAACCATAAAAATGAGGTCAAGGTCATTTGACACCTGCCAGTTGGACATGTACACATTACAGTCCTTCCATACACTGAATATACTAGCCCTATTGCTTATAGTATCTGAGATATGGACTTGACCACCAAAACTTAACCTTGTTCACTGATCCATGAAATGAGGTCCAGGTCAAGTGAAAACTGCCTGACAGACACGAGGACCTTGCAAGGTACGCACATATCAAATACAGTTATCCTATTACTTATAACATGGAAGTAATATTGGAAGGAATAACATCGTCGTCACTTCAAAGGTTTCATCTGCGTTACTGCCCATCTTTCAATAACTCGTTAATTGGTTCAATATCTGGCATGGAAGTTTATTCTCCGCATGTGATCGATCAAATCACTGACACTTATCGGTCATTTTCGTGTTCACGGAGAACTACGAACAGACAAGTTTTTGTCATATATACATGCGAAGTAACCCGAATAGTCCATTCGTTACATTCCGTTGATGTACGCTGCCGAAAAGAGTCATTCGTTCAATTTTTATTTTAGTCCAATTTTTCCCTATTTTTAGTTAGTTTGAACTTAATAGTTAAAACCGACAGATATCACATACGAAATTGGAGAACAAAGTTGTGTCATTTCAATTTTAAAATTTACAGACAATTAAAAAACCATTTCCGTATAAAATTAAGATGATGACTGTACAAAAAATACGTTTGGACACCCTTTATTAAATACGAAAAATCTAAATCTCTCGTGTATTTATAGTCAATTAAATTATTAACAATTCTAAACGGTTCTATCCTTCAATTTAAGTTCTTGATACATAAACTAATTTGTGTAATCAAAGAGCTGAATAGCTCTGAGGGGAAAGACGGCCCTTGTTTCTATTTAATTATGTTTTTGGAAAGGGGGGTATCTTTTGATAGTTTTCATATGAAGAATGAAAAAGAGAACAGCTAGAACATGTAGAAAGGTTGACAATATTGAAATCAATTGTTGTTTATGTAATTTCATTTCCTTAGTTTAGGATTCAATTTGGACCAATGGAAGATATCTGCATCTTCAAAATCTAAACATTTGATTAAAGTTGATAGCTAATTATCTAAAACTCAACTGAATTGTGTCATTTCACAACAACTACAATATTTTTTGAAATCTTGATTGTGTACCACTGAACTGCAGGCTAGGGCCATTTTCCATTTTTTGTGACAGTACTCTTGGATTTTTAAGTTTTTTCTTTAGAAAGTGTGGACTGAAAAATCTATTCAGATTTAAATTTCCATTGTTAAAGTTCTGAGTTACAACTCTCATCACAGGGAAACAGGTACTAATAAAAAACAATATGAGTGATGTAAACTGTGTGAAGCTTGTTTCCAAATCTTAATTTTTATATTTGTAAATAATAAATATGTTTAAACCACAAAATGCAATTTTTTTAATTTTTTTATTACCATTACAATGATTATGTAGGTACACAAAAATTTAGTTTTAATAGAAGACTACTAATCCAATGAAATGTCACATTTGAAGTGTTTAAATACATTAACTTTTATTTTAGTGGATAATTACTCATCAATTGAGGTGCTCCTGAATTGGAGGAAGATTCTCATAATTTTTACCAAAAAAAGTGGTCTCACTAATTATAAACAAGAAGAATTATAGCGACAAGAAGAATAATTTTTTCTTGTTGCTAAATAGTCTTCTTGACGCTTCTTGTCGCTTTTTGACGCTTCTTGTCTCTAATTAGTGAGACCCGAAAAAAGTAATAAAATCGTTTCTTTCCCCTGTCTCATGTAACCCCACGATCTTTGTTTATTTTGAAAGTTGTTGACCTACAAATTAAAGTATTGTATGTTGATGTTTAAATCATCTACAGTAAACAATATTATGTTTAGATTTAACAAATACAAATTTGTAATTAGTGCACGATCTCTAAGAATGATTTAAATAACCAGTGAACTGGTGTATCCCTGCTTCTTCCAAGAATGAAGTCACTATAAAATACAATGTAGGTTGGATATATTTAGAATATCTCGTCATACTAATTTTTCCGGATTGTAAAATAAACGTAAATAGTGTAAAGGAGAGTTCAAGATACGATAATTTCGTGAGAAACAGAAGGGAAATGTGTAAAAAAAGTGTTTAAAGTCAAACTATTCATTTCTGGGTCTCCTTCTCTTCAATCTGAGTAAGATTTGTTGGGGGGTTTTCCACACTATAACATGTATAAAAACAAAATGAATGATGTGAGGGAGTGTCACTCTGGTCAACCCCATAGGGGATTGACAGCTTGAAGCCGTCTTTCCCCAAAAATGAATTTACCGTAAGACCAATAGATGCAAGCCCATTTCGTCGGTTTGTTATATTTTTTGCTGTATAGCTTATTATATTAATACAAGCATTCCACAATAAACACTTTTTAAATATATATTTACGAAAATATTATCCCCGTTTTAGTTGTCCAGTTTCAATAATGCAATCAATGACATTTATGACATATACATAAATTTAGAATACTTGAAAGTAAATATTATTTCATTCAATCTCGATAAACTTTGCACATTTCAACAGTAAAACCAGATGCTCCGCAGGGCGTAGCTTTATACGACCGCAGAGGTTGAACCCTGAACGGTTAGGGCAAGTATGGACACAACATTCAAGCTGGATTCAGCTCTAAATTTGGATTGTGATTAAATAGTTGACACAGCATAGGTTTCTGACACAGAATGAATGTGTT
Organism: Mytilus galloprovincialis; assembly: GCF_965363235.1. Taxonomy (NCBI): domain Eukaryota; kingdom Metazoa; phylum Mollusca; class Bivalvia; order Mytilida; family Mytilidae; genus Mytilus; species Mytilus galloprovincialis. Next base: position 62,115,232 of record NC_134847.1, read on the forward strand.
CTAATGAACTTAAAATTTTTGTTTCTCTTAGAGCAATTCACTATGCTGTTGAATATTAATCCTCTCAAAAAAATGTTTGAAGAAATTTTCTTTTTTATTTATGAAATTTCAAATGAGAAAAATTGAACCCAATTTTTTTAATCACATCCCCCTTTCCCTTATTCCAAAACTAATCTCAAATAAAATTTCTAATGGAGTTTGCAACAATAACTACTCATTTAAATACATCATAAAATATTAAGATGTAAAAAAACTGCTTGTTATCACTGAATGGTAAAGATTATTTTAATTTATCAGTTGGTAGTAAAAAGTGAAAATACATTGTATATTGTATATAACAAAGATTTAAGTTGATTCTGGACAAAGAAAGATAACTCCAATTAAAAAAAAATCTTGCTATTGCACAATATTTTGCAATTAGATATTTCTTGCTTACTATTCTGGACAAAGAAAGATAACTCTAATTAAAAAAAAATTTGATATTTCACAATATTGTGCAATTAGATATTTCTTGCCATTGCGCAATACTGTGCAATTGAAAAGACTTGCTATTGCACAATACTTAATATAATAATTTTAGATCCTGATTTGGACCAACTTGAAAACTGGGCCCATAATAAAAAATCTAAGTACATTTTTGGATTCAGCATATCAAAGAACTTCAAGATTTCAATTTTTGTTAAAATCAGACTAAGTTTAATTTTGGACCCTTTGGACTTTAGTGTAGACCAATTTGAAAACAGGACCAAAAATGAAGAATCTACATACACAGTTAGATTTGGTATATCAAAGAACCCCATGTATTCAATTTTTGATGAAATCAAACAAAGTTTAATTTTGGACCCCGATTTGGACCAACTTGAAAACTGGGCCAATAATCAAGAATCTAAGTACATTTTTAGATTCAGCATATCAAAGAACCTTACTGATTCATTTTTTGTCAAAATCAAACTAAGTTTAATTTTGGACCCTTTGGACCTTAATGTAGACCAATTTGAAAACGGGACCAAAAGTTAAGAATCTACATACACAGTCATGACAGTTAGATTCAGCATATCAAAGAACCCCAATTATTCAATTTTGATGAAATCAAACAAAAGTTTAATTTTGGACCCTTTGGGCCCCTTATTATGTTGGGACCAAAACTCCCAAAATCAAACCCAACCTTTCTTTTATGGTCATAAACCTTGTGTTTAAATTTCATAGATTTCTATTTACTTATACTAACGTTATGGTGCGAAAACCAAGAAAAATGCTTATTTGGGTCCCTTTTTGGCCCCTAATTCCTAAACTGTTGGGACCTAAACTCCCAAAATCAATACCTACCTTCCTTTTGTAGTCATTAACATTGTGTTTAAATTTCATTGATTTCTATTTACTTAAACTAATGTTATTGTGCGAAAACCAAGAATAATGCTTATTTGGGCCCTTTTTTGGCCCCTAATTCCTAAACTGTTGAGACCGAAACTCCCAAAATCAATCCCAACCGTTCTTTTGTGGTCATAAACCTTGTGTCAAAATTTCATAGATTTCTATTAACTTAAACTAAAGTTATAGTGCGAAAACCAAGAAAATGCTTATTTGGGCCCTTTTTGGCCCCTAATTCCTAAAATGTTGGGACCAAAACTCCCAAAATCAATACCAACCTTCCTTTTGTGGTCATAAACCTTGTGTTAAAATTTCATAGATTTCCATTCACTTTTACTAAAGTTAGAGTGCGAAAACTAAAAGTATTCGGACGCCGGACGACGACGACGACGACGACGACGACGACGACGACGACGCCGACGCCAACATGATAGCAATATACGACGAAAATTTTTTCAAAATTTGCGGTCGTATAAAAATCTATGCCTACATTTGCCTACATTATTTTGTTAAACATCATGTGAAACCTGATCGATTCATCGGTATTTAACTGTTTAACTCGGGATCCGCTTTTAACCGGAAAATACTTTTAGAACAGTTTAAAACAAACGGTAAAAAGCAAAAATATGCTAAATTAAATACAATTTTCCATGTTAAACTGCTGTAGTTTGAACAATTCTCGTCCGTTTTTCAAGTTTTCTTTCAAAAGGTAGATATTCTATGTGATACAGCGCTACCTTGTTATTAATAAACTAGGGATTTCCCACAGGTGCGCTATAATTACCGGACTCGATAAAACCACGTGACTGATAAGAAATTCCAGATGCCTTTTACAACCGCGGTAACGCAGATAGTAACCAAAGGCGTCTTACCGCTGAGACTATAATTGGATGAAATCGTATGACTTTAGTACAGAGCTCAGCATGCTATAAATACATGCTAATTAGTCGTTGTTATTCCTTCTAAATATTACTTCCATGCTTATAATAAGAGAGAATTCAACATTACAAAAAATTTGAACTTTTTTTTCAAGTGGTCAATGAACCATGAAAATGGGGGCAAGGACATTGGACATGTGACTGACGGAAACTTCGTAACATGAAGCATCTATATACAAAGTATGAAGCATCCAGGTCTTCCACCTTCTAAAATATAAATTTTTTAAGAAGTGAGCTAACGCCGCCGCCGTAGCCGCCGCTTCACTATCCCTATGTCGAGCTTTCTGCAACAAAAGTTGCAGGCTCGACAATAAGTATTCTGTAAACAGGAAATTGATAAGCAATGAATCTGAAACTGTGTTGCATGGTAAAGCATCCTTAATTACATACAAGATTTAAACCTACCGTGGGGGGCATAAAAAAAAAATATTCAGAATAAAACGCTCTAGATTGCAAAGTTTAAAATTGCATTTCCACATACATTTGTACATGTTACAAGCAAGAAACATGAATTTTCATTGAGACAATGCTAAGGGAGACACAATTTACTGCAGGACTGAGCTAACATGGACTTTCTTAAAACTCTTAATCTAATTTTGGAATAACAAATGAATAATGAGTAAGTTCCCTTGCTAGGAGGGGTACTGTTATAATGACCGATTTGCTGCACAGCAATTGTGAGAAGTAAATAGGTAAATGTAATTATGTGTAAGTTAATATGATTTTCCAGCTTCATAATCAAGTTTCAGTTCAAGTATATTGGAAGTAAACATACCATTTATAATTTCTAAATTCTAAAACAAGAGGATTCTGAATGACTGACAAAAATTCAATAACAAGAGGAGCAAACATCCTTTAAACAGATACATTTTGTGATTGTTCTCTTTTCATAGAGATGAAATAGTTCTACAGCTGAACAAGGGAAGTAATCTGCTTCACATTATCATTTTTCTGTTAAATTCATTTTTCCGAAATTAAGTTTCTGTTAACCTGGGTAAGGGTTTTTTTTGTCAGACAGAGCAATATTAACTCAATCAAAAGATACATGTTAAATGAACCAGGTAATAACTAACCATTTCATCAATAATAATTTATTTGAAGCACTTTTTATACTTTTTGAAGTTTTCTCATACATGTAGACTAATGTCCATGTCTGACTTGCAAGTTTGTCAACCATCACTTCATTTCAAACAAGTAAAATTTCCATCATTTGGGGACATTATTAAAAGTGCTTGTAGCAAGAGGCCAGAAAATGATTCAGAGGCAGATCAAATTCAGCTGATTATCCAAAAGTGTTAAATTATTAGCCAGAAGACCAATTACACTGATTGACCTCACCCTTTGCACAGGTCATTCAGTTCTTACTGTGACGCAATGACATACACAATGTACAAGTGACTGTAAATTTCTGGAAAAGTGCTTAAATTTGAAAGTAACCTACATGTATCATTGTATGAGGGTCATAATGGGGGTACCTTCATGAAGATTAATGGTTACAAATTCTTACCAACTGACGTAAATGAGAATATTTGGGCATAAGGATAACACAAACACTTTCTTTAGATGACAAAAAATCGACTGATTTTGATGATTCACATTAATTTATTTTTTTAAATTATGGAAACGATAATTATTTATGCCCTCTGACACATCTCAATAAGGATAATGGTAACAAACCACAGTAAAATATTAACCAATTTGACATTAACAGTGGCCAAATATGACAGTTTCCCACCTGCCAGTAAAAAGCATAAACCTTATTTCTTATTTGTCTACCATTACTGGATATCACAATTGCAAAGTTTCCTGTAAAATTTTGACTTCATAACAGAAAATATCTGACACCAAAATGGAAAAGTGATTGTTAAATGACATTAATATTTGAACCAGGGAAGATTCTAGGGTCGACTGACCCAGATAACTAAATAACAATAAGGTGTATTATATAATTCCTATCCTCTTCTAGAGACTATACACCTTATCGCTATTTGTCCGCAATCACTGTATATCACAAAAGTTCCCGTAATTTTTTTACATCATATTAGAAAATATCTTACGCCACAATGGAAAAGTATTTGTTGTATAATGTCAAAAGTTCAAGCGGGACAGAATCTCGGCTCGAGCAGATTTTCATATATTGATCATAAGGTATATTCTTATTTGGTAATCAGATACATTTTGTACATCTTTTTTTTAATGTCAATAATGATCTAGTAAAGTTTGCTTTGAGTGCTGTTACATCGATTTCTGATGCATTATAACAGTCTTCTTCTTAAAAATGCCATTCGCTATGACTTTTGTTCTGATATTCACTTTACCCATAAAAGGAGGATTTATGAATGACTTTTTTATGACCCTGTTGCTCTGTTTAGAAATCTGCTTCAGAAACAACTGTGCCTACATATATCAAGTCTTATAAACAAGAGGGACATTTGTTATGGCAGTAGGCAGATCTTTCAGAGTGTCATTTACCTGGTGTAGGGCTGTAAGACCATCAATATTCGAAGTGTTTATGTCGGCACCCCTTTTCAGAAGTTGCAAAACTTCATCACGGTCACCGCTTGAACAAGCAGCTAGGAACACACATCCATCTTGAAATTTAACTTTTCGAGGTTTCTCCTTTGGTAAATGTGAAGCTTTATTTGTCTCAGACTCTTCCCAACGTTTTAATTGATTAAATCGTCTATTTAGGGCACTGAGAGATTCGTCCGCCATGACAGCTGCAACACAAATTGCAAATCGCGGAAGTTCACGTCATTTCTCGTTTATGGAAAAGGGGGGTGTGCAGTAGCCTCAAACATGACAAGTCTGACAGTAAAGAAACATGCGTTTTGTTCAAGATTTTTCGTCGCTTGTTCCAGATTACAGTATTCATCTAGTGCAGAGAAAGTACAGGAACAAGGTTGCAGTTCAATTTCTAATATTATAAGTCCCTATTCAGACTGAATTCAAAAAATTATGTGAAGACTTCAAAGATTTTTCAAAGACAAATATCCAGGTGTAATGATAAGTCGTTATCCTAAGGCTATTTTTTTCTTATTTTTTCTGTACACTTAGCTTTCATTTTTTATTACCATGCATTGTCAAGCTTGGTAACTCATAATTATTTGTCAGTAACTAAATGTACGATGCTGTCCCATACTAAACCTTCTGACCTTGTTTGTTTACATTTAAATTTCAATGGCGTCAAAATCACGTGATGTCAATTCGTTCTACCCAATCAAATTGCTCTACTGTCAATTAGGGGATTTTCCAGTCTATGGCAATTACGTTATTTCTTTGTGGGATATTGCTTCAAAATAGTTTGTAATAATTTTGGGTTTTATTCAACAGGAAAACTCTTTTTTTGCCATCCCTTTTGACATCAGTGGAATTCTGTATGAATATTTATCTACAGTCATGATGGTCAGAATATCGATTTTTTTATAATGAATAAAAAGAAAATTCTATGAAAAATAAATGTAAATTATTTTTCATTAACCTACTCTATATTCCTGTACAAAATTATGGCATGGGCATCGTTTTTTCAATTAGTTTTCCTTTCATTTTGGTTGGGCTTTTTTCGCGGGAAAATCGCGAAAGACGTAAGGAGCATGTCATTTTAAAATTCCTAAAAATACGATTTGCTTGACCTGTATTTCCTGCCACAAGATTGATGACGCCGAATGGTATGTACACAAAGCAATGGAGGCCGGAAGTGGGATTTTGTGAAGTTCTAGAATGTTTTTAGACATTCGGAAGTCGGGATTGAAACGGGCATTAGAAATTTGGCATTTTTTAGCAATAATTGAGAACAACAATGAAAACTTACCTTCAGAAATGTTTTTTTATTCAAAAGTGCAGAAAAAAACGTATTCTACATTGTTTTTCTACGCCGGAAGTAGCGTAGTGACGGCAATGCGGAGTTTCCCCGTGTGTTAAGTTCAAACACAAATACCTAACGAACTGACAAGATGAACGATTTTAGACTACGGTAGGATACAAATTTCAATTTCTATTCATAATCAATTCTGTAAGACAGCCTCTACTCGATGTAGTTCTGAAGCACATTTGTAATGTAAAATCATTAATAAAGAAATAATGTATAGATTATCTGGTTTTTGCTACGCATTGATGAGGGGGATATCCTACCATAGTCTAAAATCGTTCATCTTGTCAGTTCATTAGGTATATATGTTTGAACTTAACACACGGGGAAAATCCGCATTGACGTCACTACGCTACTTCCAGCGTAGAAAAACAGTGCTGAATACATTTTTTCTGCACTTTTGAATAAAAAAAAACATTTCTTAAGGTAAGTTTTCATTGTTGTTCTCAATGTATTGCCAAAAAACGCCAATTTTCTAATGCACTTTTTAATCCCGACTTCCGAATGTCTAAAAAAATTCTAGAACTTCACAAAATCCCACTTCCAGCCTCGATTGCTTTGAGTACATTCCAGTCAGCGTCATCAATCTTGTGGCAGGCAATATAGGTCAAGCAAATCGTATTTTTAGGAATTTTAAAATGACATGCTCCTTACGTCTTTCTCGATTTTCCCACGAAAAAAGCCCAACCAAAATTAAAGGAAAACTATATGAAAAAACGATGTCCATGCCATAATTTTGTACAGGAATATAGAGTTGGTTAATAAAAAAAATTTACATCTATTTTTCATAGAATTTTCTTTTTATTCATTATAAAAAGATCGATATTCTGACCATCATGACTGTAGGTAAATATTCATACAAAATTCCCTTGATGTCAAAAGGGATGGCAAAAAAAGAGTTTTCCTGTTGAATAAAACTCAAAATTATTGCAAACTTTTTTAAAGCAATATCCCACAAAGAAATAACGTATTTGCAGTAGACTGCAAAATCCCCTAATTGACAGTAAAGCAATTTGATTGGGTATAACGAATTGGCATCACATGATTTTGACGCCATTGAAATTTGAATGTAAACAAACAAGGTCAGAAGGTTCAGTATGGGACAGCATCGTACAGTTAGTTACTGACAAACAATTATGAGTTACCAAGCTTGACAATGCATGGTAATAAAAAACAAAAGCTAAGTCTGCAGAAAAAATAAGAAAAAAATAGCCTTAGGATAACGACTTATCAACACACCTGGATATATTATGGTCTTTTATCAGGACTCCTGGATCGGTGTGTTTAAGCTCATGATTTCAGAATTGATCTTTTCAGGATCTGGAATCAGGTGTTATTAAGCTCGGGATTTCGGGATTTATCCCTTCAGGATCTGGGAATTCTTTTTCGAATGTCAGGACTTAAATTTCTTTAAATTGGGACCTCAGGATTTCATGTTTTTAAACTGGGGTTAAGGGATCAGGACCCTCCATCCCCCTCCCTCATTGATATTTTTTAATATTTTCAAATAAATATCTACATGTACCTTAGTAAATAAAATCATAAAATTCCATTTAAAATTTTGTTTTTAAATAAGGCAGTCCTACTAAAAAGCGCCCGGGAGCGCCCGAGAGTGCCCGGGAATAGAAAAAGCGCCCGGGTAAAAGAAAAAGCGCCCGGAGAAGGAAAATTAGCGCCCGGAGAAGAAAATTATAATATAATAATATTTTATAACAATATTTTTTTTCCTGAAAAAAATAATCATTGCTTGTTTTTTCCTTAGTATTTGCTAAATCTAAACATTATATTGATTGCTGTAGATGATTCAAACATCAACAGCAATCAATTAATTTGTAGGTCAGCAACTTTCAAAGTAAACAAAGATCGTAGGGTTACATGAGATAGGGGAGAGAAACGATTTTATACCCCCCCCCCCTTTCCAAAAAAAAAAATTAAATAGAAACAAGGGCCGTCTTTCCCCTCAGAGCTATTCAGCTGTTTGATTGATGAAGATGAAGTCCAATCAACTTGAAACTTATTACACATGTTCTCTCAGATGATATGATCTTTATAATGAATTTCACGGTTCACTGAACATAGAAAATTATAGTGCAAGTGGGGCATCTGTGTACTTTGGACACATTCTTGTTTTCAACATGTAACAGTAAACACACATACTTTTTTTGTTTGGCCTTAGAGGCAATAGTAGTTTACTGATTATTACAGTTAGATATTAGATTTGGAAATACTCTCTTAAAGTCATGATAGTCAAAAATTGTTAGCAATTTTGATTAGTAAAACTTTATTAGAACTGGATGAGAGAATGATTAGCCCTAATATTTGTTGGTTTCAAAATTACAATGAATAAATCTTATTATCTATTAAATTTATTTTCAGGACAGAAAGAAAACTTTAGACAGCTGAAGATTGTTGGTGTTCATGAGATTAAAGAGAGAATACAGAGGACTAGATTTCAACGAGTAGTATGTGAATTGTTTCTATATATTATATACATGTATCAGGTTCACAGTGAGGGACCTAGGTGGCCGAGTGGTCGAAGTAGCTACTGTAATGACTAGCCAGTCAACACTGAGGTTGTGAGTTCGAACCTCGGTCGTGCAGATGCACTCGACTTTTAGCCAATCTTAATTGACTAGGATTGTCAGTTTTCCTATTGAAGGTCATGGTTTTCTCAGGGCCCTCCAGCTTCCTCAACCAATAAAAACTGGCTGCCATGAAGTAGCCAAAAAGCGATGCTTAAAAGTGGTGTTTAAATAATAATATAAACACCAAAAAACACAAAACAAACAGGTTCATAGTCAGATTGTCTCTGTCTTAAGATACTTGGTGTCATGTGACTCTTTTGAATCTTTTCACAAAAAAATATTACAATTAAGATTTATTTTAAATTATTTTGAAATGTGCATGGCTTACAAGCAATTTTACTATTATTTTTTTTTTGTAAAAATAACAACTGACGCTCAGACAATGATAATAAACTTTTCAACTTGAATATGTTATAGATATAATCAAACATTTCTACCATTATAATAATAACCAATACTCCTTTTAAAGTCAAATTCTACATGGTTCATTAATGTACTCTATGGGAAAATATAGAAAAATTCTTAATTTCATTTCATTATTGAAAAAAACACAACCAAGAACAGGAAGGAAAAAGCATAAAAAAGACCAACATGTAACCAGAAAAAATTACCATGATATAGTATTTCTAGCATGTATGCTATATATTAGCCTTCATTTATATATAATGGAAGGAAAATCACAAAAATAAAAATAAATAATGAATAGTTGTAATTCCGTCATAAGCATTTATATATGTATTTATAATTTTTTTTTTCATATGAATAAATGGTGAGTTGGTTTTTAGAAGCAAACCCTACTTCTCAGATGTAAACAAAAAAACATCAACATTTTATTTAATAATATCAATAAAAAAAACCCACATATTTCCAAGTTGCAATTTACTCTATGCACATATGTGTCCCTCAGTTATAGTTGTTTATTTTGCAGAGAAAACCACCCAGGCACCTAAAAATGAAAGTTGACCAGGACTGGACAAATGTTTGGCCAACAGCTCACTCATTCAAATGGTCTGTTGTCCCATTTCCTGTTAGACAGGGACATGTAAAAGTAAGTGTAATACTATATGTATATATTTCTCTAATTTATTCAACATTTATCCTTTTCATGACATGTTGATTATTTTTATTTAATCAATGTGTGGTTCTCAGTTCTTCATTGGCCAAGCTTCGATTATGACGTCAAATTTTCTTGCTTTCCTCTGAATTTGCTATTGTGACGGCATGACAAAAGGTGACCATGTCTGATGACGTCACATAGAAAGAACAAACTTTTTTTAACTGTTTTGAGTGGATAAATATCATATCACACTCAATGCAGTTGTAGAATCTATATATATACATGCATATGTCTTCCATTATAGACTAGATAAAATCTGTACTTTATATATATCATTACTGAGAATTGGTACACATGTTCCCTATGATATCATCTTTTTAATTTTAATGCTAAATTAGAAATTTTACCCAATTTTCACGGTCCACTGGACATAGAAAATTATAGTGCGGATGGGGCATCCATGTACTTTGGACACATTCTTGTTTTGCTGTATTTTGCTGACATTTTTTTAGTTACCGATGATTAGCATACAGTCTATAGCTAGATTATTAAGACATCTATATAAACTTTATTAAACTTTCATGGAATATTATGAAATATGGACAAAAATTTCTATATGAACATGATATAGTATCTGGAGAAAAGAGTTAAGAATTTCGTTTTTTCTTTTTTCTGTAAAAAGACTGTTTTGTCAGTGTTCTGTGAAACCTCTTACAAATTATTTTTCTTTTTATATATAGAGATAGGAAGATGTGGTATGAGTGCCAATGAGACAAGTAACAATTTATAAAAGTGCAACTGTTGGTGATTGGCAGCTGTTCATTATCAATATCTGTAGTCTATTAAACATAAGCCAGATGGGTGATACAGTATTAGTTCATAATGCTAAGCTTGGTTATTCAGTCCGAAAAGGTGCTGCATTAATTACATAATTATTTTTTTGCAAATATTAACTTTGTAAGATAACAGGTTAAGCACATATTTTAAAACAGTCTCTTTCCATCTGTCTGTCTGTAAGTCATGTAAGTCTCTTGATTTTACACTTAAGTCAAGAAGGTTTACTTTATTTAGCAAAAACAGTTAATCCATTTTGGCATGATATCCTGGTAATTTTAAAAAATAAGCTTCATGCGGAAAACAATACTGAAATTTTGACCCTGTCCATATGGCTGAATTCGAACATCAAAATGGATGGCAAGATAATTTAAAGGTTCAAATATGTTGAAAATAGTATATTCTTCATTAATGATCTGATGTCAGATAATAATACATTATTATCCTGATTTAGAGTAATTTCTCGCAATTTGATTGGCTGATATTGTCCTAATAAATTTCAGTACAATTTTTTATCACGTCAATTGGAATTATCTCCCTTATTTATTACGTCAGTTGGAATTATCTCCCTTATACCATTGACCTAATAAAAAAAACAATTGAGTTGCTTTGTAGTCATAATATAGGGTTATTGCATGAATATTGGGGAATATTGTCCCGAGTAGAATTTTATATTGCACAAGCTTGCGAGTGCAATATATGTTCTACGAGGGACAATATTGCCCAATATTCATGCAATAACCCTTTTATTGTATAGCAATATAGTATTTGAAAGTAAACATTTGGTTAAACTAAGATTTTGTCGTTGATGACGTCATGAATTTTGAAGATTTATTGCACTAGTGCAATATAACAAAATCAGGATAAATTCGTTACACAGTGTTCAATTGTCCTAATACGGAATTTATCGGGTCAATAAAATTCATATCGGGTTTGGCTTCGCCTCACTCGATATGAATTTTATTGACCCGATAAATTCTCGTATTAGGACAATTGCACACTGTGTAACTAATATTCTCATATGATGAATTTAAAAAAAAGTTTGATATCAATACTAATTTTGTAGAATTTTATAGTATTTTAAGTGCGATTCCAAAGAGATGGAAAAGTATAATAGAAGGTAATTCAAAACTGGAAATTATTGAAAATAAATTAAAAGATAAAGTTAAAAAGGAACCAAAATCTTGTAAATTTTTCTATACATTATTTTTGGAGGATAATAAAGTATTATCTTTATCTTCTCGTGAAAAATGGGAAAGAGATTTAAATATGCAGATTGAAGATTGGAATGCTATTTATTCCATGCCCTTCATTATAACCAGAAACTCTTTTTTGCAAAACTTTCAATTTAAGATTGTTCATAGGATTCTACCATGTAATTCATTTTTTATTGAAATGTAAATTAAAAGAAACTGAACTTTGTACTTTTTGTTCAGAATTTAAAGAAAATATTTTTCACATTTTTTGGGAATGTAGTGTATCACAAAACTTCTGGCTATCCGTTATAGATTGGATTAAAAATTATGGCATTCTCCTGCCTTTCAGTGCAAAAGAAGTCATGTTAGGTGTGTCTGAGGATTTTGTTAACAGTAAAACAGTTAACAACATTTTGCTGTTATTCAAATATTATACATTGTATATACAAATGTAGATGTAAGAACATATCCCCCACAAAATATGGTGAGGTAGAATATTTAAAATATTGAATTACATGTAATATAGAAAAATACTCTGTATGTTTCTTAACCCCTGTACAAAAAGTAAAAATGGATCAGAAATGGCATATGTTAGAAGCAGCTTTTATTTAATTTATTCGATTAATTAACAAAATCCTTTTGTAATATTTATATATATATCTTATTATATCCATATGACTCAATTGATTTATCAAGTATTACTTTATTTTTAAAATGTGTATCGAATACTGTAGTATGTAATTTCACATGTTTCATCATCAAAAATAAAATAATTACAAAAAAAAAAGTCTCTTGTAAAAGTTTTAAAAGTGACTGTTGCCTAAAAACTTTAATACATTGTTGTGTTACTTGTCATTATATTCTCTAAACCATATCATCTATACAGCCATAAAAAATATGAATACCATAACTGTAAAATAAGGGGAGGAATACCTATGCATGGGTATTAAAGGGAGGTATACCTATGCATGGGTATTAAAGGAGTAGGTCCAGTAAGACCCCTTTTTGGCCCCAAAATATAGCAGTTTTACAAAATCGTTAAATTGTAAACTTTTAGTTATTTATTGGACAGAAGAATGCTTCTGCTACGTAAATATGGGCTGTTTTTGACAGTACAATGCAAATATACCGGACACTAGCACCATTAAGTCATGCTAAATTACTGAAATCTTCACAATTCTAGCATTTTAGTTAAATTTTAGACGGTTTTCGTGTAAAAAGAAAGTGGCCGCATTCGTATTCATCCTTAATATTGAAATGTAAGTTGTATTTTATGATAATACATAACATATATAAAGGTTGAGGATGAACACGGATGCGGCCACTTTCATTTTTGTCAAAAACCATCTGAAAAGTGACGTTTTTCGACATATTTGGTAGTTTTGTCATATTTTAGCTTGAATCAGATCGTTTTTTTATGATTAAATCAGTTAAATTCGTTCACATAAACTAATTGATTCAAATGAAATAGACACTTAAGTGTTTAAAAAGTGGTAAAAATCTTTCACCAGATGACCTGAAATTTGAGGCCAAAATCGGGCTTTACCGGACCTACTCCTTTGTTGGTTAATAGGCTTTTCAGCATGCATACACATACAACAGTTGCATGCAAGTGAATACCTACTATGAATTCTATTAACCAAATATTTTCAGAATTTAGCTGAGAATGAAGGTATGATACCTGAGAAGTATGGAAACTTGGAGTTGATGAAGATACCTAATTTTCTACACTTAACACCTATCCACATAAAAAAGCAGTGTCAAGCTTTGAAAGGTAGGAACAGATCAAAGGTAGATTGTAGAAGGAAACAACAAAGTTTAATCCACTAAAAAATAAAAAAGATGTATTCTGTCTACTGGTATGTGATATTTATAGATTATCATTTATCGTTGATCATTTGAACAAGATGGATTTTCTAGCTTGAGCCGGTATGGCGAAAGTGAGAAAATCAATTGAGTCAAGATGACCATTGATAATCTGTTATCTCCATTTTACTTATGACGATGTTTGCAATTTCATGTCAATTTCATTAGTAACAACCATGTGCCCCCTTAGTTTCTAGCAAAAAAATTTTATATCACTACGCTGAGAAAGGAAATTGTCAGTCAACAAGATCAAAGGAAAATTTCGTAAAATAGAGATAGTGGAATATTCTATTTTTGTTGATACCAATTTTCATTGATTAGGAAAAAATTGTGTTTTCTGAGATATTTGATTTCATGGTTTTGCAAAGTCTGATAACAAGCCTTTGGAAAATATGTATTTGGTTGAACATTTAAATTTGAGGTTCACTTATACAATAGAAATCCAGAAAATTGGTATTCAATGAGTAATAATTAACCACAGTAGTTAATTCTCAGTTATTTACCAAAGGAAAGTTATTCATACAAGGCTCTCTGCTTTCTTCTTTATATAAACAACAGTGAATGAATTTCTCAAACAAAGACCGAAAATGAAAAACAATTAGATAGTAAACTAAAAATACATATATAAATGAATATGCAATATCCAAAAATTTGATTTCTTTGTACTATTCATGATAGAGTTTGTCTCTGACTTGCTGATTTTAATTTAATCCTTGTACTCTTCTTTCATGCATCAAGAACTTTGTCTCCATATAATACACTATTTTATATTAGATTTTGTAAAACATCACCAAACATACAGATATTTTAGAATTTAAAATAGATTGTAAACAATTCTGAAATTGCATTCTATCCACAGTGATGCCAGCTTGCAACAAAATAAAATATGAAAGCTATGAGTGAAGATAACTTGCAACAAAATAAAATATAAAAGACATGAGTGATAATAAATAATTGCCACATCCAGTGTGAACAGTCAAAAGGTATATTATTTTAGCACATTATGAAAAAGATAGATTTAAATGAAAGCATTGATGTACCTTCAAATAAAAACAACCAGTTATGTAACTTTGACAAAAAGTACACTTTTCCATTTTAGAATTATGTACACCTTGGCCAGAGGGTCTAGAAGGAAATGAGATCAACAGGCTTTTCCCATTAGAATCTCAAACAAATGACTACTGTTTTGCAAGTAACAATATCAGGGATCCTAGAGCTAGGAATGTCACAGTTAAGGTAATACTATCGGAGGTCCTAGATCTAGCAATGTCACATTTTGATGTGAAACACCATACAAGATCCTATTCCTTGGTGTATCACAGTCAAAGTTGCATAAGGGATCTTTATATAGAGCTTGTTCTAATTTAAAGAAATTCTTTACTAAAAGTGTTGCTATAAATAAATAACAAAAATCTAAGTATAGATTTGGTTTTTCAATCAAACAATTTCTAATAACATAATAATCCAAGATATGATATAACAACCATATTCAAATTTTTCATATCACAAAATGTCCAATACATATTAATGAACAGAAATTAAACTAAATATTATTATCATATATTGATTTGTGACAATAAACGGCAAACTGACTGACTGCTGCAGTTTCTGTTTGCAACTTTGATAAACTGACAACCACATTAATATATTTATGTTGTATGTCTGAACCCCCAACTTTTATACCTACAAGGTATTTCACATGCATATATAACTGATATATTTATATCGAGAACAAAAACCTGTTACACATTTACTGCAACCAATTTGAACATATAAATAGTATAACTATTGTAAAAGGAAAACCCCAAGACTCAAACATAAAATATACAAATTTATAAAAAAAAAATAAAAGATGTATCATAAGTAGTCTGAGTTATCTCCTTTTGTCATGTTTAGTGCAGAAAAAGTTTTGACATCCATGACACAAGTTTTTTGTTAAAGATAAAAGAGCAAAATATATGGTAACATCAAAAATATGCAATTAGACCATTTTTAAAATAGACATAAATTATTTGTCTTCTTCAGTTTTCTCAAAATGCCATCAAAATGATTTAGAGCAAACTAATTTACAAAGCTGGCGACATTTTTTTCTCAAAAATCTTTAAATGAATGATACAAAGTGAAGCATATTCTAACATTGTTAGAATTAAATATATATTTATGTAGTCAGTCTGATGTATTATTAACATGGCTGAACAGTGTACTTATTATGACAGTTGAAGTTTACATGAAATATGAATTTAATGGAACATTTTTGTGTTTTTGTTTCAGTTTAATGTAGGAAATTTGAAGTTAACCAAAGCAGCCAAAAGGAAATTTCTTCATTTAGTTGGAGATCGTTATGACAGTGTCAACAATGAAGTTACCCTTACTTCTGATAGGTTTGATATTGTCTTTTCCTACACCCCTCTCCAACATGATATACCTTTATAAAAAAAAGAATATGTGGTATGAATGCCAATTAGACAACTCTCCACAAGAGACCAAATGACAGAAATTAACAACTATAGGTCACGGTACAGCAAAGCCAATACTGCATAGTAAGCTATAAAAGGCCCTAAAATGACAAATGAACAACAATTCAAACTAGAAAACTAATGGCCCCATTCATGTACAAAAAATGAACGAAAAACAAATATGTAACACATCAACAAACAACCACCATTGAATTACAGGCTCTTGATTTGGGACAGGCACATACAGAATGTGGTGGGGTGAAACATGTTAGCGGGATCCCAATCTCCCGAACCTTGGAAAATTTTAACAGTACAACATTAGAACGAACTATAAAAATCAGTTGAAAAAGGATTAACTCATCAGATGGATACAAATAGAAATACATCTCTAACAAAAACACAATGGACGGATATGTCCACTATTACATAATACTTATCTGTTGCATATTTTCATGCAACTACAAAACAGTGCTTATTTACTGTATATTAGGTTAGAAGCCTTATATTGATGATTTACATCATGTCACACATTTTCAGATTTGTTATTGATTTAAACCCTTCTTGATACATACATGTTTCGTCTTTACATAGATACTTATTTAAGAAGTTTTTGATTCAACAACTAGGGATCATAGCTTCTTGTTATTCAATACATAAATTATAAGTTATCTAAATCCTGCATTTTACCAAATTCATTCTAATGCATTTCTTTTCAATCAAAAAAGAGAAGGGAGTATTAATTACTGAGCACTAGCTCACAATATCTAATGTTTTTTTTCCTGTTTTATAAAAAAATATATCTAGGAATTGTAGTTGTATATCTGTATTCTGCAGCCTTTTTATAAATATGAAATAAGAGTTTTAAAAATGACTTTTATGAAAAATATTATAAAGAAAAAAACATAACTGTTCTAAAGTTAAGCATAACATTAAAGAAAATGATATAAATGTTTATCTCAAAATTACTTTGAAAAGAAATGTTGGTATTGAGAATATATAAAATTATTTGAAAGAATAAATATAAAAAGGTATATTTGTTTCTAAATCTAAGACCACTGAATTTTCCTGGTGTCTTTTAACAATTGATAGGTATTTCCATTTCAGATGTCCATTAAAAGCACAGAACTTTGACTATATAATGTATCTACTAACAGTATTATATCATGAATCATCGGTAAGTTTGCCCTCTGAAATACAAAATCAAAATGTTTTATAAATGCATCAAACATAATTCTTTATTCAAAATACAGAAATACAATCAAAATACAGATAAAGGTACTAAATAAAATCTACATTCTGATCATTTTTAGCTCACCTGGCCAAAAGGGCCAAGTGAGCTTTTCTCTTCAATTGGCATCTGTCGTCCAGTGTCCTGCGTCCGTAAATATTTTACAAAAATCTTCTCCTCTGAAACTACTGGGCCAAATTAAACCAAACTTGGCCACAATCATCATTGGGGTATCTAGTTTAGAAATTGTGTCCGGTGACCCAGCCAAATAACCAAGATTGCCACCATGGCTAAAAATAGAACTTAAGGGTAAAATGTAGATTTTGTCTACCACTCTGAAACCAAAGCATTTAAAGAAAATCTGACTAGGTAAAATTGTTTATCAAGTCAAGATCTATCTGCCCTGAAATTTTCAGATGAATCGGACAACTGGTTATTGGGTTGGTGCCCCTGAATTGGTAATTTCAAGGAAATTTTGCTACTTTTGGTTATTATCTTGAATATTATTATAGATAGAGATAAACTGTAAACATTAATAATGATATGCAAAGTAAGATCTACAAATATGTCAACATGACCAAAATGGTTAGATGGCCCCTTAATGAGTAATTGCCCTTTATAGTCATTTTTTACCAATTTTTCGTAAATTTTTGTAATATTTTACAAAAATCTTCTCCTCTGAAACTACTGGGCCAAATTTTACCAAACTTAGCCACAATCATTGTTAGGTTATCTAGTTTTAAAATGTATGCAGTGATCCAGCCAACCAACCAAGATGGCCACCATGGGTAAAAATAGAACATAGGGGTAAAATGTATATTTTGGCTTATATCTCTAATACCAAAGCATTTAAAGCAAATCTGACTAGGTAAAATTGTTTATCAAGTCAAGATCTATCTGCCCTGAAATTTTTAAATGAATTGGACAACTGTTGTTCAAAAGTGTCGTTAAGCTAACACAGTCGTTAAAGTGTCGTTAGAGTGTCGTTAAATTTAACAAATTCGTTAACTGTTGTTCAAAAAATTTAACGACAAAAATAATGATAAACGAGTCATTAACTTTAACAACTTCTGGGAGGTTGATTGAATATTTAATGAATCAGACAAC
Source organism: Mytilus galloprovincialis (assembly GCF_965363235.1). Taxonomy (NCBI): domain Eukaryota; kingdom Metazoa; phylum Mollusca; class Bivalvia; order Mytilida; family Mytilidae; genus Mytilus; species Mytilus galloprovincialis. The sequence continues at coordinate 62,133,735 of NC_134847.1, forward strand.
CCATTGTTGGTTGCTTCCCCCAATTGGTAATTTTAAAGAAATTTTGCCCTTTTTGGTTATTATCCTGAATACTATTATAGATAGAGTTAAACTGTAAACAGCAATAATGTTCAGCAAAGTAAGATCTACAAATAAGTCAACATGTCCAAAATGGTCAGTTGACCCCTTAACAAGTTATTGCCCTTTATAGTCAATTTTTAACAATTTTCATTTATTTGGTAAATTTTTGTAAATTTTTACTAATTATTTTCCTCTGTAACTAAAGGGCCAAGTTTAATATAGATATAGAAAATTGTAAGTAACAAGAATGTTCAATAAAGTAAGATCTACAAACACATCACCATCACCAAAACACAATTTTGTCATTTATCCATCTGTGTCTTCTTTGTTTAATTTGCACATAGACCAAGGTGAGCGACACAGACTCTTAAGAGCCTCTAGTTAATTAAAAATAAAGTCACCTTACATATGCTGTTCTTTTGTATATCAGTGAAAAATCATGAATGGAATTTTTAGAAAAAATAATTTGAAACATGTAATCTTTAGGTAAAAGAAGCATGGGAAGATGAGATAACTTTAGAGGATATGTCTAGAATTCCATGGAAATTATCTTCATCCAGGAAGAACCTTGTGAAGATGTTAGCAGCTACCAATAACATAAATATAAAGGTATGCCATAGTTTTTACTAGTACATGTATCAAATTTTAAGATAAGAACTTGTGTATCAAAATGAAGTCCTTATTATTAGAGGTCACCACATTGTGTATCTCAATGGCATTTATTTACTTTCTATTATAATAGATTTAATAAATATTGATGCTAAGAAAATTTGAAAGAATGATATGCTGTACCTAAGGGGAGGAAGTAAACAACAATAGTATTTGTTATACAAATTTCTTATGAAATATAGTGTAATTTTATATGTGCAAGTTGGGCCTTGCTACTGACTGCTTTGTGACTAAATATAGACAGAGCTTATCAGTTTAACAAGGCATATTCATATGCACGGAGTTGCTGGTCATTATAATATATAAAGTTGAAGAAAATAAAATTTAATTGTGCCTTGAGTTGATACTAATAAAACAATATGATATTCTCTATTTATTCAGTCCTACCTAAAGAAATATATTAATGTTTTTATGTATCAAATATTCTAAGCTGTGATATGGAAGTTTACCTATTAAGATATTCATCCATTCACTCAATGTAATGACAGATGTTATGTCCAGAAAATTCACTTAAACAATCAGTTTTCAACACTTTTATGTCTATTGGTTGTTATGCAGTCCCATATAACAAAAAGAAAAAATTTTCAGATAGAAGCTTTAGTACTATTGGGCCAAAATTGTGGAATGAACTAGGTACAAATGTAAGAAACTCTGAATCTTTGGATACTTTTAAATGTCGGTTGAAAACATTGTATTTCTAAAATTATTTTGAACTTTTCTGACTTTTTTCTTGTGTATCACAGTGTATATTTTCAATTTTTGGTATAGTACATACATATTGTATTTTTGTATAGTATTTTTGTATTTTATATGTCATTTATGTACAACGCCATTGAATACATATTGTATATGTAGAAATAGGCGTTTAATTAAGTTTTCATGTTTCATGTTTCATTTTATGTGTCATGCTTAAAGATATTGACTTGATATTTTTGTAATCTAGTTTACACCATGACAAGTTTAGATCAAATTTTTAACCAGTTGAGGACTATGTATTGCCATACAATATTCACAAAATGCATGGTTTTTTATGCCCCACCTACGATATTATGCCCCACCTACGATAGTAGAGGGGCATTATGTTTTCTGGTCTGTGCGTCCGTCCGTTCGTCTGTCTGTCTGTCTGTTCGTCCGTCTGTCCCTCTTCAGGTTAAAGTTTTTGGTCAAGGTAGTTTTTGATGAAGTTGAAGTCCAATTGACTTCAAACTTGGTACACATGTTTCCTATGATATGATCTTTCTAATTTTAATGCCAAATTAGAGATTTTACCCGAATTTCACGGTCCACTGAACATAGAAAATGATAGTGCGAGTGGGGCATTCGTGTACTGAGGACACATTCTTGTTTTGTGTTAAAATGGCCAACTCACATTTGATGTCTTTTCAGCAGAGCACCAGTAAGTTAAGGTTTATGACCCCTTCTGTAGCCATTTTTGTACGAATTTTCAAACTTCAATTGTATCAAAACTATAGATATAATGAATAATAGAGATAGGCCATTTAGTACATATACCAAGGGGAAACTTGATGGAAAGCATAATTATTTACTGCATTATTGCATTTACTAGAAAAAAGTACTTTGTGGCAAATAAACCAAGATTTTTATAGAAATCCACAGCCTTTAATACAGAGATTTTTGTTATAAAATTTGATACATAGATTACTCACTTGCTTTTCTATGATGCGCTAGTGTTCATTTTCTACAAAATGTTCTAACAAACCTGTAAATTTCAAAATACCTTGTGCTGAGTCACTAATGTCGAGCACACCCTAAAAGGTGTATTTGATTTGGCCCATATTTTTATTTGTTTTAACCAATAACTACATTAATAAACTTGTTTTTAGGAAATCAATGCTAGCACTGCATGCAATAATCCTTAATCTATCAGTCATCAAATTTCCAAATACGAGAGTACAAGGATAAACGCTGTGGATTTTCTATAAAATTTCCATATGTTTAGCATTGAATCAACACAAGGGTACATAATCCTTAAGAATAAACTAAACAATAATACAATCAAATTTTTCATTTTCATTGCATTTTGATTTGGTCCATAAAATATTTATTCTTTCCAAAACAAGCTATCAAAAAGGGGGGAAAACATAATAATTTTTAAAAAAGTTAAGTAATTTAATTTTAATTTTAAGTTCTTTTGCAAGATTTTTATTCTTCCTTTTTCATATTCATAAGAAGAAAAAATATTTTATCATTGTAATGTATAGAATATTTGTTTGTTTTCGATATAATTGTATTCTTTCTTTCCTTTATAGGATGAGAATTTAACAGAAGAAGATCAAGAGAAGTTAAAACAGTTGGACAGTGAAGTTGATGAAAAATACAAAACATACAAATCTACCGTCTTAAACCTAGTGAACCAAGGAGAAACAGAGACAAACATTGAAAATTATAAAAACTCTGTTCTAGAATTGATGAATTTACCAAAATTTGAAGTCCATTAAAGTTATTAAAAAAAAACAATATGGAGTGGTTGTTTATGTTGAAGATAAAGTATATGCTATAAAAGGTTAAAAAAAGCAAGAAAGGCAATTATGATTTACGCACTGTCCAAATCACAGAGGCAAACAAATTTAAAACTTGAGAATGTCACCAGAAATATTCAGGATGATGTCCCAAACAATAACATATATTTTCATTTTTGTCGAACCTTCTTGATTGTCTAGTGACCCGTAGCTTATTAAAGGGTGGGAGGTAGTTGGTTTGACCTCAAACCTGTTCAATCCAAAAAAACTTGATAATTAGATATTGCTGTATCTCCATTAAGCATATAGCATTTAGTAGTAAAGGGAAAGACTGGAGTCAGAATAATAGGTCTTGGTAGGATAACATGCCTTCCTGCTGACTAGTAGTCTTTGAACTAGCTTGTTTAAAAATCTTATTCTGTATCCTCTTAGTAAAAAGCAGTCTGGGTTTATATCCATATCACATTAGCATGTGTTCATACTTAATATGCCTTTAATATTTTGCACTGGAAATTAAATAGCTATCTATTACAGTCGACTCTCGTTATGTCGAAGTCAGCCGGACCTGAGAAATATTTCGAGATACACGTAGTTCGACTCAAACGAACACCGGAAGTTCGACAATCTAAGGGACACAACTCTTGATTAGCTTGGTAAAGCTAAAATAAATCCGGGTGAATATGGCAAGGGGATCGATATTCTAGTATCAGATCGATGTATTTGTATGTCACAGTCTTTTATTATTATAATGACATTATTTTTACTTATTCAATTGTTTCAATTAAAAAAAAATCCTATGGCTTTTCCAAGAGAGTAATTTCCAATCGATAGTTTAGTTATTCAGGTCGTTTACAGCTGACAAAATTGTTTATTCTCGAATACAAGAGATTTAAGAAACTTTTGATTTCTATTCATATTGTTTTATCTCACTCTTTCTTTTCAAAAGAAAATATAACAAGATTAAAGACGCCGTTTGAGTAGTTTTTAGCTCACCTGGCCCGAAGGGCCAAGTGAGCTTTTCTCATCACTTGGCGTCCGGCGTCCGGCGTCCGTCGTCCGTCGTCCGTCGTCGTCGTCGTCCGTCGTTAACTTTTACAAAAATCTTCTCCTCTGAAACTACTGGACCAAATTAAACCAAACTTGGCCATAATCATCATTGGGGTATCTAGTTTAAAATTTGTGTCCGGTGACCCGCCCAACCAACCAAGATGGCCGCCATGGCTAAAAATAGAACATAGGGGTAAAATGCAGTTTTTGGCTTATAACTTAAAAACCAAAGCATTTAGAGCAAATCTGACATGGGGTAAAATTGTTTATCAGGTCAAGATCTATCTGCCCTGAAATTTTCAGATGAATCGGACAACCCGTTGATAGGTTGCTGCCCCTGAATTGGTAATTTTGAGAATATTTTGCTGTTTTTGGTTATTATCTTGAATATTATTATAGATAGAGATAAACTGTGAACAGCAAAAATGTTCAACAAAGTAAGATCTACAAATAAGTCAACATGACCAAAATGGTCTGTTGACCCCTTTAGAAGTTATTGCCCTTTATAGTCAATTTTTAACCATTTTTCGTAAATCTTAATTATCTTTTACAAAAATCTTCTCCTCTGAAACTACTGTACCATATTAAACCAAACTTGGCCACAATCATCATTGGGGTATCTAGTTTAAAAATTGTGTCCGGTGATCCGGCCAACCAACCAAGATGGCCGCCATGGCTAAAAATAGAACATAGGGGTAAAATGCAGTTTTTGGCTTATCACTCAAAAACCGAAGCATTTAGAGCAAATCTGACATGTAGTAAAATTGTTTATCAGGTCAAGATCTATCTGCCCTGAAATTTTGAGATGAATCGGACAACTCGTTGATAGGTTGCTGCCCCTCAACGGAAGCCATAATCCTCACTTGATACACACCCAAGCTCATTAGTGTAAATCACAAATTAATTGTTTTGTAAACATTTTAAATACTTTTTCATGAACATTAACAATGTATCACTAATTATTTATAAAAATTCTATAAAAGATAATCTTAGGTAAACACTCATGGAAATAGCATGTCATAAATCAATATAGTGGTCAGTGACCGGAAATTTAATTACACGTGTATTGTCAGATTAACTCTTCAATCCATTTAAATCCCGGAGGTCATGTTTTGACATATGTGTATTAGTTCGAGATAAAAAATGAATTTTGAATGCTTTTGTTAACCTTGGGACCGTATATTTAGTTCGACTCAACCGAAATTTCGACTCATCCAATTTCGACTCATCAGGAGTCGAATTACATACTTTTGTATGGAATGAAGTTCGGGACCACGTGAAAACTTCGACTCATCCGAAATTTCGAGTCAACCGAGTTCGAGACAACGAGAGTTAACTGTATCATTATTTTTGTTTATGAGTTGAATTAGAATGCAAAACTTTCCTCTCGTATAACTGTTCTGAATTACAAAGAACATTATTATATGTACATGACCAGTGATTAAAATATTTGTATATGCAAATGATAAATAACAAAAGCATCAACATATATATATATATATAACAAATTATAACAACATTGATGCATGACAGAACCAAAAAGCATATATAAATTTATTTAAGTTTTATAAATGCTTTTTTCAAAGACACCCTACATCTACCACAGATTTAACAATGAGGATATTGTGCCTTAGCCGTCAAGTGGTATATTTTTAAAAGTACATTGTGAGTTTGATCACTTCTACTTTTATCTAGTGCCAGGTGCAACAAACTCCCATCTCAATATACCCTAAAGGGAGGGATTGTGCTTGATATTCATATGATGAAGACATAATCTTTCTATCAGTTAAATTGAGTAGTAGAGCTGGCATGTCAGTGATTGCTAGTAGTCTTTTGTTAATTTATGTATCATTGTCATTTTATTTAGTTTCTTTTGTTACCTATTCTGACATCTGACTCCGACTTCTTTTGAACTGAGATTTGCTGTGTGTTTGTGTTTTTTTACATTGGCTAGAGGTATAGGGGGAGGGTTGAGATATAAAAAAAAACATGTTTAACCCCGCCGCTTTTTGAGCCTGCCTAAAGTCAGGAGCCTCTGGCCTTTGTTAGTCTTATATGATTTTTAATTTTAGTTTCTTTTATATATATTCGGAGTTTGTTTTGAAGTCCATTATCACTGAACTAGTATACATTTTTGTTTAGTGGCCAGCTGAAGCACGTCTCCGCATGCAGGAGATTCTCACTGCATTGAAGACCTAATGGTGGCCTTTGGCCGTTGTCTGCTTTTTGGCGGGGTTGTTGTCTCTTATACTAGATAATTGAGTGTGTGTCCAACAACAACTTCAATATTTTCATTGCTTTAGGAATATTAATCATAAATTAATATTTCAGTATTCAGCCCAATTATTCTATTTAGTCAGATGTCAGTTGCTACCCTGATATACCCTGTCCTTTTTTGTCCTGTAGTTTAAATATTTTGTCGGGTACTTTATAACTAATGTCTAGCCGAACAGTTTTTTCATTTTCCACAAAAAACAAAAACAAAGCTTAGAAATGGAAAAATATTAAATATTAAACTCTTGCAAAGGGTATCTAACAAGACACTAATGTGATAGGTCTTTATGAACTTTGATCATATACATAATATTATTTTTAACCGGATTTTTGTGACAGAAATGTAGGTTATTGGTTTGAGGATGTAAGGCAAGTGGGGGGGCGGCAGCCAAATGTTGTCGTGCATTTACTCATAACTGTTCAAAAGCTTTTAAAATTTTAATATATTGTTACTGACAACAAGATAAAGGTCAAGTTCAATAATGACGATTTTGACTTTAACTGTTCAGGAGTTATGGTTCTTGAAAGATTGAAAAATTGTGTTTTCAGTCGTGTCCCTGCATTTTCTCATGAACAGTTCAACCAAAGATTTTAAAATTTAAAGATATTGTTACTGATGACAAAATGGATGTCAAGTTCAATAATGACTATTTTTACTTTTACCGTTCAGGAGTTATGGTTCTTGAATAATTGAAAAATTGTGTTTCCAGTCGTGTCTGTGTATTTACTCATGAACCGTTCAACCAAAGCTTTTAGAATTTAAATATGTTGTTACTGATGACAAAATTGAGGTCAAGTTTAATTATGGCGATTTTCACTTTTTCTGTTCAGGAGTTATGGTTCTTGAAAGGTGGAAAAATTGTGTTTCCAATCATGTTGTTGCATTTACTCGTAGTATAATAGTCCCAGATTCAATCAAAGCTTTTCAAATTTTAAAATGCTGTTACTGATGACAAAATGGAGGTTAAATTTGATATTGACGATTTTTACTTTCACCGTTCATCAGTGATGGTCCTTGTGATATTGAAAAATGCCAGGACACAAATAAATGTTAATAAACCCGGTTTGCTGTTGCTCTGACAGCCTCATGTTGAAAATTGGTATGATAAAACCTATTGACCATAAGCTTGGTATTTTTCCCGAATCTAACATTTTTTAGTATATTTGCATCATAAAATTAACAATATTGTTTATATGTTCTTTTACAATATAATCATACCCAGAAGCATTATTGTTTTAAAGGTTTTTCACAGCTGCCAGACGAATTTAGAATACTATCAATATTCTCAGTAGGAATTCTATCAAAATCAATATTATGATCTTCATCCCCAAAATCATTTTCATATCGGGTTGTTGTCTCTTTGGCGCATTCCCCATTTCCATTCTCAATTTTACATTTTTAATATATTCCTAAAAAGTAGCCAAAGTAGCCTTGTCATAATAACTAGACTTGGATTTGTCAATATAGATTTTAAAATATTTTCCATAAGACTTTAGAATACGTCTTAAATTTTTGTCTCAGAGTATGAGCAGCTTTAATCATATATTGGCTTGTCAATCTCTCTTTTGTACTCTCTTCTTTATTGAAGTTTTATTTAGCTGACTATTTGAATGCCCATATTTTCTTTTGGCTCTAAAAAAAACCACATTTCTTTGAGATGCACATTTTGTATTATACCAAGGTTTTGTTATTGAATTTCCTATATTTAGAATTTAGAAATGTCCTACCAAATACATTATTTTAAGACATATCACACAGATTGTTCACAACTGTATCAATAGATTTGATTTTAAGCGCAACTCATCCAAAGCATTGGTACTTGGGGACAGGAAATTTTGTTTGCCCTCCCATTTTTAGCTCACCTGGCCTAAAAGGCCAAGTGAGCTTTTCTCATCACTTGGCATCTGGCGTCCGTCGTCGTCCGTCGTCATCCGTCGTCCGTCGTCTGTCATCGTCCGCATCGTCGTTAACTTTTACAAAAATCTTCTTCTCTGAAACTACTGGGCCAAATTAAACCAAATTTGGCCACAATCATCATTGGGGTATCTAGTTTAAAAAATGTTTCCGGTAACCAGGCCAACCATCCAAGATGGCCACCATGGCTAAAAGTAGAGCATAGGGGTAAAATGCAGTTTTTGGCTTATAACTCAAAAACCAAAGCATTTAGAGCAAATCTGACAGGAGTAAAATTGTTAACCAGGTGAAGATCTATCTGCCCATAAATTTTCAGATGAATCGGATAACCCGTTGTTGGGTTGCTGCCCCTGAATTAGTAATTTTAAGGAAATTTTGCTGTTTTTGGTTATTATCTTGAATATTATTATTGATAGAGATAAACAGTAAACAGCAATAATGTTCAGCAAAGTAAGATTTACAAATAAGTCAACATGACTGAAATGGTCAGTTGACCCCTTTAGGAGTAATTGCACTTTATAGTAAATTTTTAATCATTTTTCGTAAATCTTAGTAATATTTTACAAAAATCTTCTCCTCTGAAACTACTGGGCCAAATTAATCCAAACTTGGCCACAATCATCTTTTGGGTTAGTAGTTTTAAAAATGTGTCCGGTGACCCGGCCATCAAACCAAGATGGCCGCCATGGCTAAAGATATAACATGGGGTTAAATACAGTTTTGGCTTATAACTCAAAACCCAAAGTATTTAGAGCAAATCTGACGGAGTAAAATTGTTTATCAGTTCAAGATCTATCTGCCCTGAAATTTTCAGATGAATCGGATAACCCGTTGTTGGGTTGCTGGCCCTGAATTAGTAATTTTAAGGAAAATTTGCTGTTTTTGGTTATTATCTTGAATATTATTATAGATAGAGATAAACAGTAAACAGCAATAATGTTCAGCAAAGTAAGATTTACAAATAAGTCAACATGACTGAAATGGTCAGTTGACCCCTTTAGGAGTTATTGCCCTTTATAGTCAATTTTTAACCATTTTCGTAAATCTTAGTAATCTTTTACAAAAATCTTCTCCTCTGAAACTACTTGGCCAAATTAATCCAAACTTGGGCCACAATCATCTTTTGGGTTAGTAGTTTGAAAAATGGGTCCGGTGACCCGGCCATCCAACCAAGATGGCCGCCATGGGTAAAAATAGAACATGGGGTAAAATGCAGTTTTTGGCTTATAACTCAAAACCCAAAGCATTTAGAGCAAATCTGACATGTGGTAAAATTGTTTATCAGGTCAACATTTATCTGCTCTGAAAATTTTAGATGAATCGGACAACCTGTTGTTGGGTTGCTGCCCCTGAATTGTTAGTTTTAAGGAAATTTTGCTGTTTTTGGTCATTATCTTGAATATTATTATTGATAGAGATAAACTGTAAACAACAATAATGTTCAGCAAAGTAAGATTTACAAATAAGTCAACATGACCGAAATGGTCAATTGACCCCCTTAGGAGTTATTGTTCTTTATAGTCAATTTTTAACAATTTTCATAAAATTTGTAAATTTTTACTAACATTTTCCACTGAAACTAATGGGCCAAGTTCATTATAGATAGAGATAATTTTAAGCAGCAAGAATGTTCAGTAAAGTAAGATGTACAAACACATCACCATCACCAAAACACAATTTTGTCATGAATCCATCTGCTTCCTTTAATATTCACATAGACCAAGGTGAGCGACACAGGCTCTTTAGAGCCTCTAGTTTTCAGAATATGTTATTAGCTCACCGTTCCGAAGGAACTTCGAGCTTTAGCCATCACTTGGCGTCCGCCGTTGTCGTCGTCCATCTGGTGTAAACTATTTCAAACATCTTCTTCTCTGAAACTACTGAACCAATTTCAGCTAAACTTAAGCTGAATGTTCAGTAAAGTAAGATCTACAAATAAGTTTTATATGACCAAAATTGTCAATTGACCCCTTAAAGAGTAATTGCCCTTTAAGGACAATTTTACACTTTTTGTTTATCATGTTTTTTAACTTGATTCTGACAAAAGGTTGATATGTTTAAAAGGTAAACTTCTATAAGCCCTGTAGTTTTCAGATGAATCTAATAACCCCTTGTTGGGTTGCTGCCACTAAATTGGTAGTTTAAAGGAAATTTTGCAGTTTTCGGTTAGTATCTTGAATAGTATTAATGATAAAGATAAGCTGTAAGAAGCAAATATGTTCAGCAAAGTAAGATCTACTAATAAGTTCATATGACCAAAATTGTCAATTGACCCCTTAAAGAGTTATTGCCCTTTAAGGACAATTTTACACAATTTGTTTATCATGTTTTCTAACTTTAAAAAATCTTCTCCTCTTAAACTACTGAACCAATTCCAACCAAATTTAAGCTGAATGATCCTTAGAGTATCTAGAATAAAGTTTGTGTTTTATTTTCAGTTTCTTCAAAAAACATAGTTATTTTCAACAGATTAATCAATGTTGATGTAAGCATCTTCAAGTCAACTTCAGTTAATCCCCTTTTGAAAACCTAACTAACTTTTTAACTTCCTTTTGAAGAAAGTATGACAAAAAAACTGCATTTTCAAACACTTATTAATATAATTTACACCAAAAAAACAAACTACGATGAAATTGGGCACTTAAACTCTTAAACGAAAGATAAATGCCAAAAAATCAAGGTAAGCGATTCAGCTCTTGAGAACCTCTTGTTTTTTGTTTTCTTTTAATTTCAATCATTTTCGTGTTTAACAGTACAAATATACTAGAAATAAATTGTATTTTCTATGTACTATCAATTCCAAGATAACTTTACAAAGATGTACCTGATATATTATACAGAGAATATATTAGTGATCGTAGTGTTTTAGCGATATGTTTTAACATTGTCATAAAGCGGAGAGTTTGGCATGCCATTAAACAAGGTTCAACCTACCATTTTTTTTCTTAAAAATGTCCTGTACCAAGTCAGGAATATGGCAGTTGTTTTCAAATAGTTTGTTTCTTTGTATGTTGGAATTTGTTTTTGTTGCACTTTCGGTGTTCCTATTGTTCTTTTGTTTTCCTCAGAGAGTTGATGTGTTTCCCTCGGTTTTGGTGTGTAGGCCTGATTTAGTTTTTTCTCAATTGATTTATGACTTTTGTACACCGGTATTCTACTGTTGCCTATATCTACTGTAGAATTTGCAATGTATAAATTATTTTCTTACAAAGTTCTAAAAGTCTCTTTTACACTGTGTATATCTGTTGATATCCCTGTCTTAAAGGGACATTGACTGTCAAATTATGTTCACCGACTTGACTCAAATTCTCATAATTTATTTATGACATACTATAACGTATATCCAAATTAAAAAAGTTTAAAATAAACAATTTACAAGGCATGAGGTCGATAATATATATTGTTTCGAGTGTATTTTAGTCTTAACTTATTAACTATTGAGTTGACCTCCAAAGTCTGCCGACGGTCATTTAAACGATATAAACATACATTTAAATATTAATATATATTGAACTAGTGCAATAGGATTTGTCTTGGTCTGTTTAATTCATATTATAGGTTAAAAGTATACGTAAATCATTATTTTTACATGTATAAGATAAGTTTGTGTGGATCGAATCAGTCAATCAAACTATTTACCTTTGTTTCACTTGCAATGTTGACATTCTTTTCTATTTAATATCTGAACACGCATAAGCATAAATCATGCGTAATTCATCTCTAGCTAAGGGGCTAAATTGAAGGTTACATGAATAAGGATTCAATGAGGTCGAATTATTCACTTGCAGGTGAATTATTCATCATCGATGTTTCTTAGCCAATTTTTACAAAATTGAACCATACTGGCTGCTAATGCGAATTATTATTTCAGTACTTCACTTTCATTAATGATTGAGCTAAAAACTCATATTTCATGTTTTTATATAACTCATAGCCGGTCCCTGTAACAATATTATTATGGTGCAGAAAATATTTCTCAATTTCTTCATCACTTTCAATGTTTATAATCTGTCTTTAAAAAGTTATCATTGGGACTACACAATTCTTGAAGATCTGCTGTTTTGACATTGAAATCACCAAACATTGTATATCTGATATCATCTAGTTATGTAATTCATTCCTTTATAATTTCAGAGAAAGACATCCACTGATGAATATTTTATTTATCAGGGGTATATATACACATCATCTTTAAAAATCTCTAGAAAATTTAACCCACTGTTAATATTCAGAATCTGTTTTAGGAAAAAAAAATTGGGACCTTCTTGGGCTAAAAAAAAAACATAAAATAATTGTCAGTATATGTACTATTTAAACGGTTTCCTGGCGTGGGGCATGTATAATTTATAGTTGCTGTAAAGTGTAAGGGTTCGTTGGACATTTTTGATGTTGCGTTCTCCCTATTAATTGTCTATCATAATTATAATGATAGCATGTATCCAAAGCTATGTACTGATATATTTGATGTGGGATTTGTCAGTAAAAAATAGACATGGAAATTCTCGCCGGTTTGTTGCAAGTAAAGTTGTCATAACCTCACAGATTTCTTCTTGTAAACAAGATATACGCCGGGCTATTCGATGAAATTTACAATACGACTGACACGAGTTAAAAAGACAAACATGCAGTTTTTATCCAAATGTTTGGTTGATTCACCCAGCAAAACTAAGGAAAGTGAGGGGTTCCAAATCAACCAAAGGCTACGAAAGAGTCTGAAATGACAACGAATTTATGAATAACGGTCGACAAATGGAGACATAAAGGCCACACCCAGCAGGCAGGTTCCAGTCTGGTCTTGAAAAAAGTATTCAATATATAAGTCCGGCGAAACAGCCATTCTGGTCAGACATGCAAACCTCGGCCACAAAAAAAAAAAATACGCCCGTTTTAATTCATCATGTTCATTTAATGCTAAATAATTTTGTTGGAAATTTTAGCTTCTAATAGCAAAAAAGTGGGCAAGACTATTGTTTCAATCCAGATACGACCAGAGCTGAGTTTTGCTTAAGGCAAGAATCAGAGTCAATTTTTTTCTCTCTCAAATATCTCAGACTGCCACCTCAAATTAAATGGTTCGTACCTGAGACTTGAAATCTTTCTAGAGCTTATGAATACCGACTGGGGATCATTATTCAATTTGTTATTTATAAAATAGGCTGGGCATTTGGGGTTAAACATGTTTTCGTAGGCAAATAATATGGTGGAACATTTTTTCATGAGAGTGTCAAGGCCTATAGAGTATTTACTATTACTTTCTGTTTGGTGGAATAGTGAAATAGAAGTAAATACGTTCTTGCTCAATCCTGTGTCGCTTTGAAGGTTTCATGCTTGTCATGACATCCTCAGCCTATGCAATGTGTTACTGTAATTTGAATTTCAAAATGACCGAGTGACGTGTTTTCAACTTACTGGTCACCTCCATGCACCATAGCAAATAACATGACTTTGACAATCAGTAAATATCAGCTAAAATATCTTTATAAGTAAAGAATTGTCGTATAAAAATTGAATACACGGGAAATGGCAAAGTTCACGAAGTCTAGTCTGATTAATCATTTTCCAAAAAAAAAAAAAAAAAAAAAAAAGTCCGAGCAAAGGGGGAGCGTACGCCCTCTACTCCCCCCTCTGAATCCATGCCACGAAATCCTCGCTAAAAATTCCTGTCGACCCCCTACGGCAGTCATTATTAGCTAAAGATTTGATTTCATTGAAGGAATTAATTTATGACCTTCATGTTCGTGTCGCTTAGAACACAGCCATATACCAAATGGTCAATATTAATCATCCATGTAATTTGCTCTATGGGGTGTTTGCAGAATTTCAACGGAGGCAATTTCTTGGCATGGGAGAAAGGAAGAAAGACCAATCACAATTTGTCCTATATTTGTTTTTCTCTTTTTTAATTACATAAAAAAAATAACCCTTTCAAATATAGAGTTCATAAGATACAAATATTCCCTGTGCCCCCCCCCCCCTTTTATTTGTGCTCTCTATTTTCAACCCTCGAATTAAGCTTTCGAATCTAAATTAAAATTAAAACCTTGCTTTCTAACCAATCTATTCATGTACCGGACCGGCAACTTTCTTTATTTAATACGAAAATCTACAGTGCCGTTATACACATGCATGTTGTTTGGTTGGAGTCTAACTCCAAGATATTATATTCCTGCATCACGTGATTTTTACCATGTGGAGCTTACATTTGAATAAATACCGAATATGGAAAGTGAAACTACAATTCAACACATAAAGTCGGAAGGCACAAATAAGAAAAAGAAAGATTTTTTTTGGCAAAAGGTGCAGGGAAATTCTCCCCGTGTTCAAAATATACATGAAATATTTGCCACTGCCCCTTTTCTGTTCTATGAATTCTAACCCTGAGTTTTCTATCTGTTACTCCATGCCAAGAAATCCTCGCTAAAAATTCCGGTCGACCCCCTACGGCGGTCATTAGTAGCTAAAGATTTGATTTCATTGAAGGAATTAATTTATGACCTTCATGTACGTGTCGCTTAGAACACAGCCATATACCAAATGGTCAATATCAATCATCCATGTAATTTGCATAGGGTGTTTGCAGAATTTCAACGGAGGCAATTTCTTGGCATGGCCACTGGAAATATTTTTTTTGTCAGAAAACATTATGAAACATTCGAATATACTATCCACACCGGTCTGTGTCCACACTTGTAAATTAACTGTGACTATTTTGATATAAAGTTCGAATGAATCAGCAGAATTTGTTATAGTAACACTTAAATGTTTAACTGATATAACAATCAATAGTATGAATCTTTTGTAAACAAGGAAGTATACGTAACAAGTCCGACATTTTGATGATATAAATGGCGTTTTCTAAGTCATTACCAAAGGGACAGATTCCAGTAGGATGTCAGCTATGTAAAGGTTTTGATAAAATAGTTTGGAAATGTATTGAATGTAATTTGTTGATGTGTGATGGATGTAAAATTGGAGTTCATTTAAGGATTGCAAAGGACCATAAAATCGTAAATATCCAGAAGATAGGTGGATATGGAGACCCGTGGGACAGTTTCGTGTTCGGTGACGTGAAATGCCAAGATCATACTCTCCAATCGTGCAGTCTTTACTGTAAAACCTGCAGTAAAGTTATCTGTCTAAAGTGTATCGTCAAGGTTCATAATGGACACACCTTTGTGGATGAAGAGGAACTTTATGATAGAAAGGAAAAGCTGAAAGACGGTAAGAAGAAAGTTGAGAGGAATTTAAGTAAGTTAAGCTCTGAAAATGAGAAGAGGATTTCTTCGGAAGAAATTGAAAATCCAAAAATGAAACGCATACAACAGAATATTTTAGACCAGAAAATAAAAATACACAAGGCAGTGGATCAATATGCAGATAGTCTTGCTCAAGATGTTGTTCAACATTTCAAAACCTTAGAACATGAAGAAATAAATAAAAAAGATAAAGAGATAAAAGCTATGCATTTGAAGAAAACGGTTTTGGAAAATATTATCACATCCAGGGATTTTATGAAGTTCTTCAGAGATTTTGATCAACTGAATGTTTCATTGATGGAAGAAATGTCTCAAGAATCCACGGATATGTCGTCTTTACCAAACTTTGTTCCTGGAGAATTTACAGGACTTAATTTTGGGAAACTCGAAGGTATTAAAGGATTGAAAGAACACCATTCAAAAGTTGAACTTAAAGTCACAAATCAATGGACCACAGGAATAGAAAATATTCATTTCATTGGGAGATCTCCCGATAGCACTCTGTGGTTAGCTGACAACATATCAGATGTGCTACAGCATATTGCACTTGAAAAAGACAATGTTCAAATGTTATCAAGATTCAACATTAAGATTTTTGGCTTATCAGTTGACAAATCCAGTAACATTATTGTATCAACCTTTGAAACTAGATTGCAAGTGGTGAATGAAAGAACACAAAACCTCACTGACTTTGTTTTTGATATCTCACCATTCACAACAGGTGATATTCATATCACTCAGGATCAGAAAGTCATAATATCAACCTGTTCTCCAGAGCCAGAAGAAAGATATATTGTCATTGTAATGGATCGAGCAGGGAAACGTCTAACTGAATATGAGAACGATAGTAACAACAAACCTTTATTTACAACTATTTATAAGCTAACAAGCACCAGTAACGGAAATGTCTGTGTAGTTGATACCTTGGATACAGATTTTAGAGGGAGAGTGGTTGTAATAGGCAAGGCCGGAAACATCAAAGGGATTTATACTGGTCATCCTGGTGTTAATACTAAAGACAAGCCGTTTACACCTCTAGATATACTTGCTACCCCATCAGATAACATTTTGGTTGCAGATTGGGAGATAAGTGTAATTCATATTTTAAACAGTGATGGGGAATTCATTTCATACTGCTGTGTATATAACATTGGAATCCAATATCCGCATTCTCTTGCTCTTTCAACACAAGGAAAACTTTTTATAGGATGTGGAAGTGGTGAAGAAAGTCCTGAAAATTATAAAGCCAAACTTTACGAGGTTGAGTATTCGGGAGTGTAGTGTGTACACGAAATCAACACTATTGTGGACAATTAAAAGTATATCTAAATGACCTTTGTGATATTTGTTTTTCTAGAACGATAACAAAAAACTACGTGATACATGTATGAAGACTTTTAAGAATTATATGTGTTAAAAGACTGTGCCAATAGAACAAATCTGCAACTTGATTTTTTTTTATCAATGAATTATACCAAAAAAAATGTAGAGAATTTGATAACACTATATTAACTTAAAGATGTATTTATCGCCGTAAAATCCTGCTAATCTGATTGGACAAACGGCTGTTATTCAATTTGTTAAATGGACTATTAAGAATATAATGATTAAGACTTTGGATGGTTTTATGTGGCAGCTTTTTCAGTAGTTTTTGTAGTTTTACATAAATAAAAAAAGTTTGTATATTTATCTGTTACAGAACAATTTGTAATGGGCCTTTTAGTTAACCTCAGACAGTTAAGGATGAAGCATTGAACATGTTGACATACCCTCTAGTGATCGTCTGTATCAGCAACGAGAAATCAGAATCTAGCTGTTAACTCATATATATGGTTCATAAATGGCGATGGTAAAGGGTTCTCCTCAAATTATGAGGTTGCTGAACAAATCACAAACCAGGTCAAACACCTCATTCAATTGATATTTGCTTGTTTGTTTATCAAACAAAGCATTTAAGAGAATAGACTAACTGGCATGGAGTACGAACAATGTTTCTGGGAAGTGAACATGTTTTCATACGGACTGTGCATTATATATGCTCAATAGATTTTGAAGAAAAAGTAGTTGAAGCAACAATTGCTCAGGATGTTTTGTGTTATCAACCACATGCTGATGTTTCAAGCTAAGCTCCATGTTCACATGAAGAGGCTCACACTTGATTCAAAATGCATGTGTCTGATGCAGTGAAACACAGACTTAACTGAGTCATGACTCGAACAGTCGATACTGATGTTGCTGTCATTGCTGTTACGCTTTTTAGAGAAGGAAGAGGGACGAAAGATACCAAAGGGACAGTCAAACTCATAAATCTAAAACAAACTGACAACGCCATGGATAAAAATGAAAAAAAGACAAACAAAGAACAGCACAAATGACACAACATAGAAAACTAAAGAATAAACAACACGAACCCCACCACAAAACTAGGTGTGATCTCAGGTGCTCCGGAAGGGTAAGCAGATCCTGCTCCACATGTGGCACCCGTCGTGTTGCTTATGTGATAACAAATCCGGTAATAGTCTAATTCGGTAGGTCACATTCATGAATTGGAAGGGGATTGTAGTTACGACGTAAGGAACATATCCGATATCATTTGTGAAACGGTTATTCCATAACGGTCAACCAACTCGTGATGGCGTCCGTTAAATTTACGAAGGGATGATTTCAACTTCACCATTTGGAACTCTTGGTTTAATAGCTTCCTTGTGAGCAGCAACCCTCTATCAAGAAAATTATGAAAGGAAATGCAAGCACGGGAATATCGTATCAATTGGGAGATATATACCCCGTATGCAATTGCTGCTAGAATGTTGCTACTTAGAAATGGAAAGTTCACAATTGGAAAGCTGAAATCATCTCATTTGTCGTAAAGTTTTGTTTTTCAACCGACCCTCCTTGTCTATTTCTAGATTTAAGTCAAGATATGAGGCCGACTTAATTGTATCTGTAGTATCCTTTATCTCTAGTTCAATGGGATAGATGCGTTCCACATAGTCACCAAATTTTGAATTATTTAGTGAAAGAACATCATCTATATAGCGGAAAGTAGAGTTAAAGGATATTGCTAACTTCTTATCTCTCTTCATAAGAAGTTCCTGCATGAAGTCAGCCTCATAATAATAAAGAAACAAGTCTGCAAGTAGAGGGGCACAGTTTGTTACCATTGGAATGCCGACAGTCTGTTGAAAAACACGTCCTCCGAACGTAACAAATATGTTGTCAATCAAGAAATCAAGCATCTTGATAATATCAGTTCCAGAGAATTTTTTATTTGAATCAGAGTGATTCTTTACAAAGTAGGATTTATCCCTCCCTAAGACAAGATACTTGTATCTACGTTGGCCATTCTTTTTATGAAGCAAAGCAATACCAACTCTTTCAATTTGTCTTTTAGTTTGGAATGTGTAATACTTGTGTAAAGAGTAGAAAAGTCAAATGTTTTAATACTGTTACAAGATGAACGAGAGTTAGATTGTATATACTCTAAAAGATATTTGGAATTTTTAGTATCCACATCTGATTCACGTCCCCTCTAGAATAGGCAGTTTCACAATAACTTTGAAGCCCGTCTTTGATTGCTGATAAAATAAATGTTAATAATTTAGACAAAGGTTTCGTGGAGCACTTGGAAGACCCAGCAATATACCGTTGTTTGTAAGGACACTTATGTAGTTTAGGTATCCAATACAGTGATGGAAGATCCAGTTCTTCATCTTTGGTTGAAATTCCAATGGAACACAGAATAGACCTATGATTATCCAGGATTACCTCTTTGGTAAGTGTCGTGAGGGTATATGTTAAGTTTCCAAGTAAATTGTCAATACCTAATTCGTTTATCAAGCAGTTAATGTAATGAGTTTTCGCACAAAAACGATGTTGTTTGGGGCTTTATCTGCGGGGACAACAACATATTTGTCATGGAGGTAGGATAGGTGTTTTGCAACATTTGGGTCTTTAAAGATTGACGTAGCATGAGCATTGATAGACCCATTCAGTTTCTTATTTCTGATTTGTATCAACGACCTCACTGCCTTAATCCATTCCGAAAGAGTGTCTTCCATCTCGCGCTTAGCCCATTGCCTGGCATAATCCTCAACTGAAAATTTTAAAGTTGTATTTCCAATTGATGGATTTAGGCTCACGATATTTCGGACCTTTCGATAGCATATTTCGTAGAGAAGTGTTATTAACAATGTTGAGGTCACCGGTAATAACGTGGCCAGCAGGATTATATGTGAATTGGGAACTAGCACAAGTGCAATCAGGAGGTTTAGACTTGAAGTAGTCAATATCGATCCTGCAAAACGTGTTTGTTATTGAAAATTTTAGTTGCAATAGGTTTGGTATAGGTATAAGAAATGATTGGTACAGACTGGTCTTTGAAATAAGGAGGTATTTTCTATTGAACTAATTTATGATGAAGGATATTGCCTAAGTTGACGCCATCGATACCTTTGTTGGCAAAGGAAAGATTAAGGAAAGATCTTTTCTCTTTTTCATCTTTGCCAATGCTTGAAAAGTCTGTAACTTGCAATATCCGAAATTATAGCTGTAATTTTGTATTGGTTTAAATGAGGGATTCCAAACATAAATTGAACAGAGAATGAAGTTTTGAAAGGGGTAATGAATAAAGTATCGTGCGAATGTGATGAATACCTAACGGCTTTTGTATAAATAGCAGCAAGTCATTAATAGATACATCATGCAGAGAAGGTGCATGATGTATAATGACGATGACCATGACTGCGTCTACGTCGAAAAGTCGAGTTGAAAATATTCATCACATCCACCGAGTTACACGAAAGACTAGATAGAATACCTATACCATCAATTTTGTCATTGCAACCATAAGGTGTCGCAGTTCCCAATTGTCTAATCCAGTAGTCCTCTTTTTGTCTACGGAGAGTCGTTGAAAGAATAGGATTGTTAGAGCTATGGTATATCTTTTCGATAATGCGAACTGTCAAAGAAACGATGGAATGATCGGGCTGATTGAAATGCTGGTATAGAATGTCGTTAGCATTGAGGTTAATGTCTGATCTATGACCGCACATACGTTTGTTTAGCCTTCGTTTCGTTTCACCGACGTATACCAATCCGCAAAGGTTGCACTCTAATCCGTAGACGACATTTATCGATTTACAATTCATTTCATCGTAACTTCTGGTAAAATATAACTTCTTGGTCAAATTGCTAGTGAATTCAGCATCTGTAATTAAAATTGCACAAGTTTTGCAGCCTTTGGTCTCACATTTCGAAATGCGACAGTGTTGTACTGTGTCATCAAAAACCAAAATGTCTTTAAGGAGAACTGAACATGGCTGTATATGTGTAATATTGGTGTTGTCACTAGGACGATGATCTGAATGAGTCATGTTTGAGATATTTGTCATGTCAGGTGATGGGGGGACACCTGCCGTATCAGACGACACCGTGTCCATGGTGACGTCTGTTTCGGACCTTTTTATACTGGGCGACGTCCGAGCCAGTTTCCTGTTTGATCTTCGTAAATTCATGCAATTGTAGTTTTGCTACTGGGCGGATGATGTCCTCGGGGACAAAATGTCCACCAGCAGAGACACCGACACACATAAAAGAGGGACGAAAGATACCAAAGGGACAGTCAAACTCATAAATCTAAAACAAACTGACAACACCCTGGCTAAAAATAAAACAAGACAAACAAACAACAGCACACATGACACAACATAGAAAACTAAAGAAAAAACAACACGAACCCCACCAAAAAACTAGGGGTGATCTCAGGTGCTCCGAAAGGGTAAGCAGATTCTGCTCCACATGTGCTCCACATGTGGCACCCGTAGTGCCATACGGGCAGACGAACTTTAACTTGCATTTGGAAGTGGGAAAAGCTTCAGATATATATCTATCCATGACCTTTCAAATACATTAGGCATTGAGAGATTACACGTTTGGTGAAAAGGAACTGCGTTGGTGACATGGATGGTGTTAATAGATGTGACTCTATCACTTAGAATGATGATTGATCAGCCAACATCACCAGATATGGATTTGACAATGTCATTGATAGAACGAGACGTGGTTTTGTTGTAAGATCGACCACGACCCGGTCTATTCTTTTTCAGCAAGTTAAACGTGCAATACATGTATACCATGACGGGTGCGAATGAGTAACAAGCTGGGTATTGGTTCCTATGCTAACTTACTAGTCCAACGCTTATGAATGGCGAAGGGAAAAATATGATTCGTGTGAACCCTTTTGGACAACTCTTTGTGAGGCCTCTTCATCTTATTAGGAGCTTGTACATTATAGATGTAAGAAACAATACTTTGTGTCTGATACATTGTGTCCATGAGAAGCACCAAAGAAAGGTTCTTGTACAATATAATGATAGTAGCAATACATAAAAACACATTTCAATTACCAACCCTCAAAATAAGCTTATTTTAGTACAATGTCAACCATGTTGGATTTTACCGGAAGTAGGATTTTTGAAGAAATCTAATCTATATCGTATATCCAAAAGTAGTACATAACAAGGTTTGTACTAGCCTTCGATATTGGGCCAATTTAAGTATGATGTCCGCCATTTTGGATTTTACCGGAAGTGAGACATTTTTTTCAAATGCCTCCCTATCTGAAATAAAAGAGAAATAGTCGAGGAAGGTCTATGCCAAATTTAATGCTTGTATCAGGATGTGCACAATTTTTCAAGATTGGATGTGAAATACCTGAACGTATAAGATGTCTGCATGTTGAATTATATGATTTTCGAAGGATGTCATGTCCTTGTACCGATGATAAAATTTAGTAAATGTTTTGACTAGTTTGTGATATCGAAAACCCTGGTGGAATAATTTTTCAATAATGCATAAATTTCTCTCACTAAAATTTAATACCGTGTTGTTACATACACGAGCGAATCGTACAAGTTGAGATGAATCTTTTTTTAATTCAGTAATAAACATTGTTGATATACGTATTCAACATTTTAAAGAACATTTACTCTTAACAACAACCACAATAAACCTATTTCTCGTATCAAACATAAACTAAAAGAACTAGCCAAGGAATTTGTTTTGTCCCGATAAAGCTGCTAATAATATTATTATTGTTTGACGTAAATTTTACATTGAGGTTCTACAAAAAGAAATCACAAATTCTCCAACATTCCAACTGACTCCATTTTCAGAAAACGACATCTGCAACAAACAAACTTTTAGCTACCGCTTTACAAGCAGAACCAAAAACAATGAAAGTCCCAACTATGTATTGGCTTCCGAAACGACACCAAACACCTTACAAATATAGATTTATTTCGTCTTCAAGCCATTGTTCTACTACTAAATTATCTATTCTTCTTACCAGTACACTTGGTACAATCAAAAACCTGATAATAAATTGTTCAAATAAGGTCTTCGAAAATAGTGGAATTAATTACTTTTGGAGTGTCAAAAACTCGTTGGAAGTACTTGATAAACGATTTTTCAGTAATACATAAAAAAATATTGTTACATACACGAGCGAATCGTACAAGTTGAGATATATAAACACCGTAAGATGGTGACAAGGGAACGTCACCATCTAAAAATGGATAATTAACGATAGGAAATGAGAAATCATCTCTTTTATCATAAATTTTTGTATCAAGCTTCCCGTTACTGATATAGATATCAAGATCGAGGAAAGGGCAGTGGGCATTGTAAGTAATAGCTTTATTTAAAGTAAGTTCAGCAGGATAAATTTCTTTAGTATAGATACTGAAGTTGTCATTATTGAAAGCCAATATATCATCCAAAAATCTAAAAGTATTGTTATTTTTTTTTACCAGATGTTGTTTCGATTGGTCTTAAATTTTAACTCATCGCAATACAAAAACAGGTCCGCAATAAGTGGTTCACAGTTAGTCTCCATTGGAATTCCGATAACTTGACGATATACGGAATCTACAAAGGGAACAAAAATGTTATCTTGTAAAAATTCAAGGGCAGATATAGTATCAAAACATGTCTAATTGACATAGTTCTTTTGTTTGTTGCTACTAAAAATGACCGAAAGAAATTGGAACATATGTATTCGCCTTTTTGCGTTTCTTTGATACATATGACGCCACGATGGCTCTGTACTTATACAACCCATCATTGTGTTATTGTGCTATGGTAAATATTTGTATTCTTGTCTTTCATTTTTCTAAATTTTTGTTATGTGTTTGTTTGTTTTATAGTATTATGTCTGTTTGTTTTTTCTGATACGTCAATATAATGGAATTTGATGCGACTGTCATACAAGTGAGAGGTTTAGCTAGCTATAAAATTCAATCCACAATTCTTCCCATAAGAAAAAGACCTGCACCAAGTCAGGAAAGTGACAGTTGTTCGTTAGAGATTTTTATTTTCCCATTTGATTAGGAACTTTCCATTTCAAATTTCCCTCGCAGTTTTTTTTGTGTATTTTTGTGATTTTACTTTGATTACTCCCCATTGCACCTGTCAATCACCAATCATCTTCTTCTAGATAATAAAGGCAAGTATGCATCCGTTTATAATTGAACGATGTGAAATACTATGCTCTTTTCTTAAGCTTTCCCGTCATTGTGATACTATGACAGTTTTTTGTATTCTTGTTAGCTCACCTGGCCTAAAAGGCCAAGTGAGCTTTTCTCATCACTTTGCGTCCGGCGTCCGTCGTCCGTCGTCGTTGTTAACTTTAATAAAAATCTTCTCCTCTGAAACTACTGGGTCAAATTAAACCAAACTTGGCCACAATTATCATTGGGGTATTTAGTTTAAAAATTGTGTCCGGTGACCCGGCCAACCATCCAAGATGGCCGCCATGGCTAAAAATAGAACATAGGGGTAAAATGCAGTTTTTGGCTTATAACTCAAAAACCAAAGCATTTAGAGCAAATCTGACATGGGGTATAATTGTTAAACAGGTAAGGATCTATCTGCCCTGAAATTTTTAGATGAATTGGATAACCCGTTGTTGGGTTGCTGCCCCTGAATTAGTAATTTTAAGGAAATTTTGCTGTTTTTGGTTATTATCTTGAATATTATTATAGATAGAGATAAACAGTAAACAGCAATAATGTTCAGCAAAGTAAGATTTACAAATAAGTCAACATGACTGAAATGGTCAGTTGACCCCTTTAGCAGTTATTGCCCTTTATAGTCAATTTTTAACCATTTTTCGTAAATCTTATTGATATTTTACAAAAATCTTCTCCTCTGAAACTACTGGGCCAAATTAATCTAAACTTGGCCACAATCATCTTTTGGGTTAGTAGTTTGAAAAAAGTGTCCGGTGACCTGGCCATCAAATCAAGATGGCCGCCATGGCTAAAAATAGAACATGGGGTAAAATGCAGTTTTTGGCTTATAACTCAAAACCGCAAGCATTCAGAGCAAATCAGACATGGGGTAAAATTGTTTATCAGTTCAAGATCTATCTGCCCTGAAATTTTCAGATGAATCGGACAACCCGTTGTTGGGTTGCTGGCCCTGAATTAGTAATTTTAAGGAAATTTTGCTCTTTATGGTTATTATCTTGAATATTATTATAGATAGAGATAAATATAAACAGCAATAATGTTCAGCAAAGTAAGATTTACAAATAAGTCAACATGACTGAAATGGTCAGTTGACCCCTTTAGGAGTTATTGCCCTTTATAGTCAATTTTTAACCATTTTTCGTAAATCTTAGTAATCTTTTACAAAAATCTTCTCCTCTGAAACTACTTGGCCAAATTAATCCAAACTTGGCCACAATCATCTTTTGGGTTAGTAGTTTTAAAAATGTGTCCGGTGACCCGGCAATCCAACCAAGAGCAAAGTAAGATTTACAAATAAGTCAACATGACCGAAATGGTCAATTGACCCCCTTAGGAGTTATTGTTCTTTATAGTCAATTTTTAACAATTTGTATAAAATTTGTAAATTTTTACTAACATTTTCCACTGAAACTAATGGGCCAAGTTCATTATAGATAGAGATAAATTTAAGCAGCAAGAATGTACAGTAAAGTAAGATGTACAAACACATCACCATCACCAAAACACAATTTTGTCACGAATCCATCTGCTTCCTTTAATATTCACATAGACCAAGGTGAGCGACACAGGCTGTTTAGAGCCTCTAGTCTTTCTTTTTGCTAATGTGATTTGAATATATGCCTTTGTGTTTCTTTGATACATATCACGTGGTTCTGTACTTATACATCCTATCATTGTTAATGTGCTAATGTAATTTTTTGGTTCTTGCTAATGTGATTGGTCTTTATGCCTTTTTGTTTGCTTTTACAGTGATTAAGATTATAACACAATGTATACCTATTATGTCTGCTTGTTTTGTTCACCCATCGTGATCAATGTAATAGAATTTTATGCAACTGTCATACAAAAGAGGTTAAGCTAGCTATAACACCAGGTTTAATCCACCCTTTACTACTAACAAAATGCCTGTACCAAGTCAGGACAATAACAGTTGTTATCCATTCGTTTGATGTGTTTTATCATTTGAATATGCCATTTGACAAGGGACTTTCCGTTTCGAATTTTCCTCGGAGTTCACTACTTTTGTGATTTCACTTTTCACATTAAAAACAGAGTGAAAAAAAACCATTTTGTTTACATAAATCTTTTTATTTAGACACCTAATTTCAAACTCTCTTTGCTAATGAGGCGTAAAGCAACCAACAATCAATCAATCGAACTATCTTTAGAAAAGTTGATATAATATGGATTAGCTATTCGTTGGAGGTGCCTTTTTGTTATGAAAGAGAGGCGAGAGATACCAGAGGGATATTCAAACTTTTAATCCATGCATGTTAAGGTAGCACAATACAAAGATTTTTTTACTTCCAATCACTAACCTTTGAAATGCTGTAACTTTCTTATGAATGCATAGAAAATAATAAAAGAGGTATATATAGATAGATAAAAGATTAATCTTTTAAATGAATGCAATATTTGTATTATGCAATCATTATGTAATCAATTATTATGTAATCAGTGGCAAAATCTGGGTAAGTTCACTTGAATGAATTTAGCTCTATCATCTCTTTAACTATACAGAAAATTTTAACGAAATCTTAATCAACACATCATGGGCTTCAAAAGGGTGTCTCAGATTGTCTCTATGGTATTCCATTCTCTCATCAATCTCTAATTAGTGTAAACATCTTAACCACATAAAAGAAGATAATGTTTAATTCGGTGTAAAATTTGTTCTGTACATTCTATCTGAAATCTGAGACACCCTTTTGTAGATACTGGCCATAGGAACAACATTTTATAAAATCAAACCTCTAGGGATACCTATGCAGAAACTAATTTCATTTGAAAGTGGAAATTTGGTGAAAAAAAGTTTAGACACAGTTAACATTATAATTGGTTACATAATTGTTGCATAATTCTAACATTGCATGAATTTGAAAGTGTAATCTGTTAGCTATCTAAAACTACCACTTTTATAAATTTTCAAGCATTATTAAGAAAGTTACAGCATTTTAAAACTTGGGAGTTGGAGTTATAAAATCTTTGTATTGTTCTACCTTAAATAAAAAAAACACCAACAAACAATTCACTATAGAAAACGAAAGAATGAGAATCACGAACCCCTCCAAAATCTGGGGGTGATGCTCTGGAAGAGTAGGCAGATTCTGCTCAACATGTGACACCCTCCGTGATTCTCCTGATAGTACAAACACGATTATAAGTCTAAACCGGTAAGGTCGACATATTCAGGAAAAGGGAACAAAAATGTAGTTATGACATTAGGAAAATATCCACTGTGAAATGTAAATTCCATGAAGGTCAACCAACTCGTGACTGTGTCAGTAAAACTTACAAACGGGTGATTCCAAATTTACCACTTGGAACTTATGGTTTAATAGGTTCCTCGTGAGCAGCAACCCTCCATCAACGAAATCCCGATAGGAAAAACAAGCCCTGGTAAAAAACTATTTGTGTGTTCATGTTTCTAGAATAAGTGATGTTTGCTGTTAATCATTTGAAAGAAGAACTGCATATCATGTTCAGAACAATACTTTTTGTTCACTTATAATTCAATAAAACATGAATTCATACTCAAATTTCTGACAACAAAAAAGATTATTATTTCTTTTTAGGTAAAAATGTTGTAACACATGCTAAGGGATCTATAAGACAAAAGCCAAATGTGTAAGTCAGAAAAATAAACAGCTGCGCCATGAGCGCATGATACGCCTGTCGTCTTGTTTGAAAGTTTTATGCAATAATCATTAATAGTTTCTGAGAAAGTTTTCAGCAATGACCATATATTGTTTTTGAGATACGGAGGGACATATGAACACCCCCCTCTTTTTATCTTCAAAAAAACTAAAGATCACTAAAATAAAATTTTGAATTAAAACCAAAAAGTATACATATCTTTAGATTAATATAACAAAGAAATGTGTAAAGTTTTAAGCAATAATCATAAATTGTTTTTGAGATACTGCGCGACATGTAAAAAACCCTCCCCCTTTTTTTTTTACAAAATACTAAATAACTGAAAAATAAAAAAATTTGATCATCACCAAAAAGTATACAGATGTTAAGAATAATATAACAAAGAAGTGTGTAAAGTTTTAAGCAATAATCATTAATCGTTTTTGAAATAAGGCGTGACATGTAAAAACCACCCCTCCCCCTTTTTTTTACAAAATACTCAAGAACTCAAAAATAAAATTTTGAATCATCCCCAAAAAGTATACAGATCTTAAGATTAATATAACTAAGAATTGTGTAAAGTTTTAAGCAATAATCAAACATAGTTTTTGATATACGGTGCAACATGTGAAAAAAAACACACCCCTGTTTTAGTTACAAAGTGCCGTAACTAAAAAAAATTTAATCTTACTTTCACCAAAATGTATACAGATCATTTAACCACCATAAGAAACAACAGTAATAAGCCTCATGAAATTTGGATAAGTCGTTCTCAAGTTATGGTGCGACATGTTTACGATGGACAGACAGACAGACCGATAGACGGACGGACACTGGACATTTGTATAACATAATACGTCCCGTCAAAATTTTAACGGGCGTATAAAAACCCAGATTAACTTCATTTTTACACATTATCAATAGTCTGCAACCTTAATTAGTTTTTCAAATATCTTTTGCTCACTGGAAACTGTTAAATCTATAATAAATGCCATCTGATTCCAAATTTACCACTTGGAACTTATGGTTTTAAAGGTTACTCGTGAACAGCAATCCTCCATCAAGGACATCCCTATATAGAACCCTGGTAAAAAACTATTTGTGTGTTCATGTACACTTATACATCCTTACTATTAGCTTACAAAATAATATTTGGTTCATGGGTTCTTGATAAAGGTTCATACTGAAAAGGAAGGGATTTTGAAGACTCACAAGATTTATATACAGTGACATTTTTAGCTCGGATTTATATATCTGTTATTTTACTATTACTATGGGTTCCAATGTAGACATTGTATTGACCGGGACATGATATATTACATACTTTTTATAAATATTTTGTTGATGAAAAGTATATGCCTCTGCATTTATTAAGAAATTAAGGTTCCAAATCCCTCGGGCAAGTTGGCCTTTAAAGGATATTGGCTATTGATTTAATGTACAGTTTGATCATATAGCTTCTCACTTGTCCAGGTCCTTATACATCCACATGCCTCTTTTTTTTTCAACTGAGCTTTTCCAAGGAAGGTAAAATTATTAAGAAAAGTGGCATTGGCACATCAAAAGCGTTAATTTAATTGTATTGCACTTGGTCGAAATTGCAGCTGGTAGAATGTTAGTCTTTGAGGGTGTAATAATTTATAAAATACTTCTTAAATTCTTTGTTGGTGAATTTGAAAATTAATAGGTAACTAAGGTTTCAACT
This sequence comes from Mytilus galloprovincialis, assembly GCF_965363235.1. NCBI lineage: Eukaryota > Metazoa > Mollusca > Bivalvia > Mytilida > Mytilidae > Mytilus > Mytilus galloprovincialis. Next base: position 62,163,311 of record NC_134847.1, read on the forward strand.
CCCTGTGGCAATGTTAAAAGAGTGACGAAAGATACCAAAGGGGACAGTCAAACTCAGAAATCTAAAATAAACTGTCAACGCCATGGCTAAAAATGAAAAAGAAAAACAGACAAACAATAATACACATGACACAACATAGAAAACTAAAGAATAAACAACACGAACTCCACCAAAAACTAGGGGTGATCTCAGGTGCTCCGGAAGGGTAAGCAAATCCTGCTCCACATGTGGCACCCGTCGTGTTACTTATTTGATAACAAATCCGGTAATAGTCTAATTCGGTAGGTCACATTCATGAAAGGGAAGGGGATTGTAGTTATGACGTAAGGAACATATCCGATATATTATGTGAAACGGTTATTTCATAACGGTCAACCAACTCGTGATGGCGTCCGTAGAATTTACGAAGGGATGATTTCAACTTCACCATTAGGAACTCTTGGTTTAATAGCTTCCTTGTGAGCAGCAACCCTCTATCAAGAAAACTATGATAGGAAATGCAAGCACGGGAATATCGTATCAATTGGGAGATATATACCCCGTATGCAGGTGCTGCTGGAATGTTGCTACTTAGAAATAGAAAGTTCACAATTGGAAAGCTGAAATCATCTCTTTTGTCGTAAAGTTTTGTTTTCAACCGACCCTCATTGTCAATTTCTACATGTAAGTCAAGATATGAGGCTGATTTAACTGTATCTGTAGTATCCTTTATCTCTAGTTCCATGGGATAGATGCGTTCCACAGTCACCAAATTTTGAATTATTTAGTGAAAGAACATCATCTATGTAGCAGAAAGTAGAGTTAAAGGATATTGCTAACTTCTTGTCTTTCTTCCTAAGAAGTTCCTGCATGATTGATTGATTGATTGTTGGTTGCTTAATGTCCAGTGGCAAATATTTCATGCATATTCAGGACGAGAACAAGTTCACAATAAATACTATAGGTAGGTCTTGTCATAATAGAGGCCATCTGGGATGATGGTCGGGGAAATTTCGACTGCCACTAGAAAATGAGGGTATATTGGATAGGGACAGAAATTTTGCCTTGCAACAGGTCACCTACGGACCCCTCAAAGAGTTGTTGCAAGGGTTCTTAACGTGCTAAGAGCGTGGCACTCTCCTTACACGAGGCATCGGATTTAACGTCCCCAATCTGACCGGACATGACTGCGAACTTGATACATCCAGCACAGCCAAACGGACGCCTCACTTCGGCAAGCGTTTTACTGCCGTTCGGAAGAAGACCAAGTGACCATATTTCTATTCCCCAGTCACCCTTGGGGGCGTTCCTGCATGAAGTCAGCCTCATAATAATAAAGAAACAAGTCGGCAGGTAAAGGGGCACAATTTGTTCCCTTTGGAATGCCGACAGTCTGTTGAAAAACACGTCCTCGGAATGTAACAAATATGTTTTCAATCAAGAAATCAAGCATCTTGATAATATCAGTTTCAGAGAATTTTTTGCTCGAATCAGAGTGATCCTTTACAAAGTATGATTTATCCCTCCCTAAGACAAGATACTTGTATCTACGTTGGCCATTCTTTTTTATGAAGCAAAGCAATACCAAATCTTTCAATTTGTCTTTAGTTTGGAATGTGGAATACTTGTGTAAAGAGTAGAAAAGTCAAATGTAAAGTTTTAATACTGTTACAAGAGGAAAGAGAGTTAGATTGTATGTATTCTAAAAGATCGTTTAAATTTTTAAACTGCAATGGAATATTTTGGGTTTTTTTTTCTCGGTGCTTTGGTCATGTAGCTCTCGTCTATTTCAAATAAGTATACATCAGAAACTTTCAAATTTTAGGGTTTTAAAGTTTCTGATAAATGTAAATACGAATAAGGGCATCAGAAACTCCAAATGTGTAGATTTATCTTAATTTGATTCCTTTTCAAAGAGAAAACATTTATACATGTTGACACATTGCCCATTTCCATTTTCAATTTCATACATGTGTCATTATAAAGCAAATTTGTTACTTGTAAAACAATAGACACTGATGCCAAAAAAGTATAGAAATATTAAAAGCAATATCAATGTTGTTTAATCTTTAATGATCAAATGTATGAAAAAGATAGATTAAATCTGATAATATACATAATGGTTTCTTTCATATACATAACATACATACAGTTTGACTAGAAATAAAATATAACACCATTAACTAACACAACAGGTCTTTAATATATCTTTTTGGTGAACATATTGCCAGTTGTTACAAATACATATAATTAAGCAAGCTCAAGTTTAATTGGTAGAAAAATATGCAACAGCTAAGGTCAATCATTGACCTTGCATATTTTGCTAAAGCAATTTTTGATTAGGTTCAAACTCATTATTTAACAAATACTTGCACTAGTATAGCACAAAGATAATTCTAAAAAAATCTTTGCTGTAAAGTCTATATAGAAATGTGTAAAATTATTCTATTTTTTTTAACAATGATATGTTGCACATTCATTCAATAACAAATATCATTCTATGATTAAATATACACATGATTTATGTACCTAGAATGGATAATTGCAGACTCTATTTACATAGCTACAGCATTAAACTAAATTTGCATAGAAGATATGATAAACTCTGTAGTGCAGTATAAACCTTGCATCAACTTACTTGCTGAAAGCTAGGTAATTGTTTGCATGTGTTAAAATAAAAAAGAAGATGAGGTATGATTGCCAATGAGAGAACTGTCCACAAGAGTTTACCTGGAACTTTATAATACATATAAAGCTTTAGGTGACATTAACAATAGAGCAAGGTGTAATTGTTCATGTAATTTTGATCTTTTTAATCGTTTCTTATTCCTCAACAGTTGTATGCTATGTTATACATTGAAATAAGTTACCTGCTTCATTTCATGGTATCAACACAATAAATTTAATTGTTCCTTCTTTCCATGAAAAGACTATACATGCAAATTAATTTCATTGTTCTGATACAAGGGTGTGCTGTGTTTTAGTGCATTGGCTAGAGAAATATTAAAGATATGTGCATTTACGTTTGATATAAAGAATAAATATTTCTATTTCTATCTACCCAAAACAAGGCAGAACTGGTATTTTCTAGAATAAGTGTTGTTTGCTGTTAGTCATTTGAAATAAGAGTTGCATATCATATTTCCAAACAATACATTTTTCACTTATAATTCAATAAAACATGAACACATACTAAAATTTCTGACAACAAAATCAGAAGCATAAAGTGACAAAAATAGAAAGAAACCTTAGTTTTATTTAGATAAAAATAATGTAACACATGCTGAGGGATTTTTCAGACAAAAGCCAAATGTCAAAGCCAGTAAGATACAAGAACGACTTCATTTCTACACACTATCAATATTCTAGAACCTTAATTAGTTTTCAAATAATATTTGCACACTGGAAACTGTAAAATCTATAATAAACGCCATCTGATTTATAAAAATATCTTTCCTTCAGAGGGCAACTAAAAAAAACCCAGATATACATGTACATGTACTCATTATTTCAAAACTTTCATGTTAAAAAAAAAAATTATACTAAAAATTCTAAGCTTTAATTCTAATGATGTCTTTGATAAAGAATTTTAATTATTTCATTTGATGAATAAATTAATAGAAAATTGCATTACATTCCAAAAGTTTCAAGGGCAAAAGTTTACAACACTCAATAAAAATGTATGAAATATAAGTGTATAACTTCTTAATTTTGGGATTTTTTTGTTTTGTGGAAACGCTGTTCTAATTTATTTACATTGAAAATTAAAAAAAAGCTTCTTTTAAGGTTAGAAATGACCTGAAAAGCACACGTCATTCAAAAATTATAAAAAAAAAGGCAGAAATAATTTCTTGTTTTAAAAATTCCAATAGGGAACATAGAAATAATTACTACAAAAATGAGCTCCATCAGATAGAAATCGTCCTTAAGCAAGTGCATGTATGCATGTACATGTATAAGCCTTTGAACAATTTTGGAAAATTCAAATATAAAATGAAAGATGAATTCTGGATTGTTTTGTAGAAATCTTTATTTAACAATTCAATTTTCAAACAGTTACAGACTTTCAATCACTTTCGGTAGAGATCTAATCCACCAGAAATAGGTAAACATACGCAATGGATAGTTATTTGCATAAGGTCGATTACTATCCGACGCAGCTCATTATGATTGAGTAATACATGTATTCATACTGATTAATCAGTTTTAGAGATGGTGTGCAATTTGAATATATTCAATTGCAATATAGATGTTGCTTTCTATGGGTGCATACTAAAGTAAGGCAGTATTTGTTTTCTTTAAAATTTGTTTAAACATACAGAAAGCTTCAATATTCTAGTATGTAGAAAGTTATAAATAGACCAAAGATCATTTTTACATTTTTTCTTCAATAATTTTTTCAAATTCGTTATCAACTTATATTTTTATCACAGATTCAAGGATATCAACTTTTTATCATAAAGTGCAGACAGTCAAAAATTGTATAGTCAATGTTAATACTAAATAAAATATTATACAGTAACATTTTTTGTTGTCTATGTATGATGAATGCATTGTATTAGCAGTATTCCCGACCAAACTCTTTGGAGGTGAGGAAAAAGTTGTTTCTTCATTTATAACTGAAAATATAAAAGTTTTTATTTAAGATCATCATAATATAAACAAAGTTTTGGAAGAGACTGGTGAATTAAATAATTGTTCCTTGCTTGTTTTGTGGACTGTTTTTTTTTTTGGCCACTAATGTTTTTTTTTTCTAATTTGCCATGGTAATGACCTTTTGTTTCTAATTCGCCATGGTATTGACCCTTTTTTTCTATTTTGGCATGGTAGTGACCCTTTTTCACCTATATTTTGGCATGGTATTGACCCTTTTTTTTCTATTTTGCCATGGTAATGACCTTTTGTTTCTAACTTGCCATGGTATTGACCTTTTTTTTTCTATTTTGGTATGGTATTGACCCTTTATTTTCACCTCTATTTTCCCATGGTAATGACCTTTTGTTTCTATTTTGCCATGGTAATGACCTTTTTTTTCTATTTTGCCATGGTAATGATTTTTTTTTCTATTTTGCCATGGTATTGACCCTTTTTTTCACCTCTATTTTGCCATGGTAATGACCTTTTTTTTCTATTTTGCCATGGTAATGACCTTTTGTTTCTTATTTGCCATGGTATTGACCTTTTGTTTCTAATTTGCCATGGTATTGTATGTTATTTCTATTTTGCCATGGTAATGACCTTTTTTTTCTATTTTGCTATGGTATTGACCCTTTTTTCTCACTTATGGTCTTTAGATTGCCTCTAAAGTTGCATGTATATACTGTCAGATGGTTCAATCACCTATAAGTATGTTTTATAATTTATTGAATTTCATAGATTTAGTAATGTTTTTCTTGTGATTCTTTGTTTTAACTGACAATAACTCTGGGGTCGACTTCCTATGTACAAAGTCATAGGACGTGCTGCAGGAATAGGTCACTATTTCAAAATATTTGAATGTTAATTCTTTCAACGAAATACAAAATAACAGATCAATTATTGAAATCAACCTAGCTGTATAAATTATATTGAAAACTGATTAAGTCATAATTTTAATTTTTTCATAACATCTTATCAAGTTGTATTGAACCTTATTATCATAATTGACTTTTCATACTGATGTATGCAATGTATATGTTTGGTTTTTATTTGATTTTCATGATGAGGGCCTCAGGGAAGATTAGTTATATAGCTAACTGTGTAACACTCTTAAAATAAAGTATTGTTGTTGTTGTTACAGTGAGTTGACTGTTAGTGTTGCTCTCCACCAATTGCAACTCATTCAAAATTTTGACCAAATTGCAATTTGTTTTTTAAACCAAATTGTTCAGTCAAAATGTGAAAGTGCAAGGTGATAAAATAAAAAACATACTTACAATCCTATAAGACTTTAACTCCACTTTAATGATGTTGTGACAAAATTAGTTTATCAGTTTGTATAGTTATATTATAGCCATTTCCATGCTGAAGAGGAACTGTTTATTTTGAATTGCTATAAAATTGTCCAAACTAAGCTTTCATATAGTTTTTCTTTCTAAAAGTATTCTATATTTATAAGAATCAGATATCATTTTAAATAAAACATCATAATATTCAGTAAAATATGTGTGAAATAACAATATGCTATTGATAAGTTTTCAGGGGAGATAACCTAAAATATTATTCTTTTGAATAAAGACTTTTTGAAAGAAAAGTTATTATCTCCCCCATGGAAACTTCCTACAAACATATATTGCAATTTTACACATATTTTACTGAATATGAAATGTTTTAATTCACATAATGTCTGATTCTTATAAATATAGAATACTTTTAGAAAGAAAAACTATATGAAAGCTTAGTTTGGACAATTTAATAGCAATTCAAAATAAACAGTTCCCCTTCAGCATGGAAATGAATATAATATAACTATACAAACTGATAAACTAATTTTGTCACAACATCATTAAAGTGGAGTAAAAGTCTTATAGGATTGTAAGTATGTTTTATTTTATCACCTTGCACTTTCATGACTTGGCTGTGGTTTTCTACAGCAGTTGGTTCAAATTTCTGACCAGTTGAACAATTTGATTTTATAAAACAAATTGCAATTTGGTCAAAATTTTGAATGAATTGCAATTGGTGGAGAGCAACAATAACAGTCAACTCACTGTAATATGTTGGGAAAACTATTTGAAATATATGATAAGTTAAATAAAGTTCCCATAACTTCTTAGTCTGTCAACTTTTTTGGTTTTCCCAGCTGTGGTTCTCTCTTTTGACGCTTTGGTAGTCAACTTTTACATTGCACCCCACATGTAACCCAAACAATATGGGAAAAGGTAACATTTTACCTATGCAATATATATGAAAAGGTATACATATTTAAATATCTAAATTATATGAAAAGGGTGGGGTAACAGAACTCAAGCGCCACCACTTATCAGTTAATTATTGAAGTGGTCCCCCAAGCTATAATTTACTAAAACTCACCAAACTCATATGTGGCATTGAATCCTTTTCCTTCATACATACTGTTAGATTTGAATGTTACTCTAAAAAATTCAAGATCTGATTGTATTGGCTCTCTCATTTTTTCGGTCATTTGACCACAAAATTTTTTCATTTTCTTGTCCTGAGCTCCACCGTCAAAGTTGGAGAAATCTACAAAATCTACTCGATCTTTAGGCTCACACCTGTTAAAAATATCAAATTAGATTTTACTGAAAATTAATTGTACATCCCTTCACAAAGTATAAAAAATTTGTCAAAAATGAGACAACTCTTTATCCAAGTCACAATGTATAAAAGTTAATAATTATAGGTCAAAGTACAGCCTTCAACATTGAGCATACAATAATTAAACTTTCAAGTGTTTGACCTATACAAAAGAGTCAAGATATTTGAATATTAATTGTGTGCAAAAGTTCAGAAGGATCTTACATAGTTCACCCCTTTTTTTTTTAAATATCTAAAACTCCATACATTCCGTTAGAAAATTTGTCATTCGTTGAACATTTAAATTTGAGGTTCCCCTGTACCCACCGAATCCTAAAAAATTTGAACATTTCTACCACTTCACATGTTTATAATCTATAATTAAGAAATAATTCATGGGGACTTGAATATATCGTGTTTTTACCACATGTTGGCCCTTTATGACAAATATTTTACCCTGAGCGATAGTGAGCGGTAAAATATCGGCATTACAGGACAACCCCTGGTAAAATCACGATATATTCAAGCCCCAATGAATTATTTCGATTCTAATAGGACAAATACGGCAATTGTTTTGAATCGAAGCGCTCTAGGTGAAAGCATTATTTTCTGTTCTCGTATATAAACGCACTTTTAAATTGAGGTAAAATAATGGAGCAAAATGAATAAATGATGATGCTAAACGTATTTATAATAACATATTTAGATAAGTTTTGGATAAATCTAAATGATTATTGTGCTTATATGTCTCATATGTATACAAAAATGTCTAATATAGCACATTTTAGCATCATTTATTTACGTTTCCTTGTTGTGATGATTTTCATTTTCAGAAGTGTGTTTTTCCCGTACAATGCTTATATTCTGACGTCATTGTTCTATGACGTCGGGAAGCTCATTTAATAAAAAGCATATAATGTGGGAGTACAATCGGAACAGCCCTGGCAATATATTCATATTTTACCACGGGTGTGTACTCAAAGCGTTTGAAGGATGTCATGTTAGAATGGCTGATAACATGATTATGATTCTTGTGTTTTATGCCTATTTACTATTTTTAGCATTGTTGCCATACAAATAGAATAATCAGATATATTTCAAAACCCAGATACTGAAAATGAGTTTGATAAAGTCTGGTTCAAATAGGCAGGAGAGATTTAGAGAACATTTTTCTAAAAGTTAAAATGGACAACAGATGCCAAGTGAGAAGAAAAGCTAATATTTCTCTTTGGGTCAGGTGAGCAAAAGGGAGTTCATCCTTCTGTTACAATCAGTTAGGGTTAAGTAATGTTAGGACAAAACAAGTGCACAGTTCCTTTTCAAACTTCATGTTGAAGAAGCAATATGTAAAAGAGGGAAATCACTTATATGAAAGCCATACTTAAAGACAGAAAAACAAATTAAAAATACTCTTTATCATTCAACAGCCAAAGGAAAGACCCAAAATTACTGATTGATACATGAAAATAATTGTTTGATAAATAAAAATTAAAACCATATTAAAGTAATAAAAACCCATACAAAAATCAACCAAAATCTATTTATTTTTGTGAAAACACTTTAAAGCAGGTTTCTACTTTTATTGTGATATCTTAGGTTCTAAACTACATGGTTGTCTGCTCTTTGGTCAGCTTATTGTCTCTTTGACATATTCCCATTGCTATTCTCATTTTTATCAATAAATCATGAACATGGTATATATTTGTTTTACATAATATGATATCAATCCAAAGATCATGCATCTCTTCTATTTAAGATGGTATTAAAACTTATCATGCAATTCTTGTGTGTTGTAATAGAATTTATAAAATTGTGCTAGACAAGTGAAATAATGTGTAGGAAGCTTAAACACATATATTCTAAAAATTTCAAATTTTAAATAAAACATGCAAAATTTGTATAAAAGTGCTCAGTATAATGTGTAATCTTGCATATTACCTTGAAATAGTAAACAGAGAAATTAAATTGCTAAAGCGGCTTTAGTAAAGCCTTATCTTACCTGCTATACTTCTTGAAAAAATCAACTGTAATCTCTATAGCTATTTTTTTTATATTTTCAATTAATATTTTTTTTTTTCACCACTGTTTATATTGAGACCAAATTAACATTTTTCATTGAAAGGTTGATACACATTTTTTTCTACTGATCTTGATCTTTAACCTTTGTTTACCTTGGTGTAATGCCATCCACCTCAAATTCCTTAAACTGAATTCTTACTACTTCACTATTTCTCCCGAAAAATGTGTACTGACATTCTGTATTCTTTGGGTAAAATCCAGGATAATTTGGCGAGACAAAATACCCGCTCTTTTTAACATCACTTTTATAAATGAACTTGCATACTGAAACCAAAAACAAAATACAAGTGGATGTGTAAAAGTTACAAATACAAAATTTCTGCGTGCAAAAATGTGGAATTTACAGAAAAAAATGTTTCAAATTGCAATCCTTCATTATTTGAGGTAGCAATTGAACCAAATAAGATGCAAAATAGAAACAGCTTGTATTTTACACACAAAAATTGTAACTATAAAAATGACATTCAGCAGATCAAATTCTGAAGGAAAATTCCTAAAGGTCTCACGGAAAAATCTCACTTTTGAACATGTTATTAAATTGGTTTTCTCCTCAAAGAAAAACAAAACTGTATTCTTTCTAAATAGTCACAAGACTATTCAACACATTGCAATTAAACTGGATATATTGGAAACAATTATTATATATGAAAATGATTTTTTGAGCATGTTTTTCTTCTTTGTTTTGAGGAATTTTAAAATTGATGATTATCTCCCCTGAATACTTGATCTGCTGATAAGTGTACATCTAGGTAACCAGGCAACAACATGATAAGAAATTTGTGTGTGGAGTACCTTGATCCCAACTCATATTCAACAAACTTTATTCTAACTTTATGATTTTGCCCAATGAATTTATAATGACATTCTGTAAAACGTGGGTAATATCCAGGGAAGTTTGGTGAAGTAAAATATCCACTCAGTGACCTGTTACTGTTGTATGTAAACCGACACTCTACAAATAATACAGCAGTACATGAATTATTAATATAAAAACAAAATTGAGAGGAATGAATAAAACACACAGCTAAACATCATTTCAATATTTCTGCTGTTTTTTTCTCAATAATTCTATTAATTTTCTGCATTTTATAACTAACACATTTACTGGTATTATATTAAAGTATAGGCACCAAACATTTGTTGTGGAACTCCTACTATTAATAGTTTTGGAGTTTAAGCCTATTGTGTTAGGATAAATATCCACTGAGTTTGTGTTTTAGATCATTAGGTTGATGTTCAATCATATTGTATTAGCGTTCTAGTCTGTTGTGTAGGAGTTCTAGTCTGTTGTATAGGAGTTCTAGTCTGTTGTGTTTTGTATTCATATCTGTTGTGTATGAGTTCTAGTCTGTTGTGTTTTGTGTGCATATCTGTTGTGTAGGAGTTCTAGTCTGTTGTGTTTTGTATTCATATCTGTTGTGTATAAGTTCTAGTCTGTTGTGTTTTGTATTCATATCTGTTGTGTATGAGTTCTAGTCTGTTGTGTTTTATGTTCATATCTGTTGTGTAGGAGTTCTAGTCTGTTGTGTTTTGTGTTCATATCTGTTGTGTAGGAGTTCTAGTCTGTTGTGTTTTATGTTCATATTTGTTGTGTAAGAGTTCTAGGCTGTTGTGTTTTGTGTTCATATCTGTTGTGTAGGAGTTCTAGTCTGTTGTGTTTTATGTTCATATCTGTTGTGTAGGAGTTCTAGTCTGTTGTGTTTTATGTTCATATCTGTTGTGTAGGAGTTCTAGTCTGTTGTGTTTTATGTTCATGTCTGTTGTGTAGGAGTTCTAGTCTGTTGTGTTTTATGTTCATATCTGTTGTGTAGAAGTTCTAGTCTGTTGTGTTTTATGTTCATATCTGTTGTGTAGGAGTTCTAGTCTGTTGTGTTTTATGTTCATGTCTGTTGTGTAGGAGTTCTAGTCTGTTGTGTTTTGTATTCATATCTGTTGTGTAGGAGTTCTAGTCTGTTGTGTTTTATGTTCATATCTGTTGTGTATGAGTTCTAGTCTGTTGTGTTTTATGTTCATATCTGTTGTGTAGGAGTTCTAGTCTGTTGTGTTTTGTGTTCATATCTGTTGTGTATGAGTTCTAGTCTGTTGTGTTTTGTGTTCATATCTGTTGTGTAGGAGTTCTAGTCTGTTGTGTAGGAGTTCTAGTCTGTTGTGTTTTGTGTTCATATCTGTTGTGTAGGAGTTCTAGTCTGTTGTGTTTTGTGTTCATATCTGTTGTGTAGGAGTTCTAGTCTGTTGTGTTTTATGTGCATATCTGTTGTGTATGAGTTCTAGTCTGTTGTGTTTTGTGTTCATATCTGTTGTGTAGGAGTTCTAGTCTGTTGTGTTTTATGTGCATATCTGTTGTGTATCAGTTCTAGTCTGTTGTGTTTTGTGTTCATATCTGTTGTGTATAAGTTCTAGTCTGTTGTGTTTTGTGTTCATATCTGTTGTGTAGGAGTTCTAGTCTGTTGTGTTTTGTGTTCATATCTGTTGTGTAGGAGTTCTAGTCTGTTGTGTTTTGTGTTCATATCTGTTGTGTAGGAGTTCTAGTCTGTTGTGTTTTGTGTTCATGTCTGTTGTGTAGGAGTTCTAGTCTGTTGTGTTTTATGTGCATATTTGTTGTGTAGGAGTTCTAGTCTGTTGTGTTTTATGTTCATATCTGTTGTGTATAAGTTCTAGTCTGTTGTGTTTTGTGTTCATATCTGTTGTGTAGGAGTTCTAGTCTGTTGTGTTTTATGTTCATATCTGTTGTGTAGGAGTTCTAGTCTGTTGTGTTTTATGTTCATATCTGTTGTGTAGGAGTTCTAGTCTGTTGTGTTTTGTATTCATATCTGTTGTGTAGGAGTTCTAGTCTGTTGTGTTTTATGTTCATATCTGTTGTGTATGAGTTCTAGTCTGTTGTGTTTTATGTTCATATCTGTTGTGTAGGAGTTCTAGTCTGTTGTGTTTTGTGTTCATATCTGTTGTGTAGGAGTTCTAGTCTGTTGTGTTTTGTGTTCATATCTGTTGTGTAGGAGTTCTAGTCTGTTGTGTTTTGTGTTCATATCTGTTGTGTAGGAGTTCTAGTCTGTTGTGTTTTGTGTTCATATCTGTTGTGTAGGAGTTCTAGTCTGTTGTGTTTTATGTGCATATCTGTTGTGTATAAGTTCTAGTCTGTTGTGTTTTGTGTTCATATCTGTTATGTAGGAGTTCTAGTCTGTTGTATAGGAGTTCTAGTCTGTTGTGTTTTGTATTCATATCTGTTGTGTATGAGTTCTAGTCTGTTGTGTTTTGTGTGCATATCTGTTGTGTAGGAGTTCTAGTCTGTTGTGTTTTGTATTCATATCTGTTGTGTATAAGTTCTAGTCTGTTGTGTTTTGTATTCATATCTGTTGTGTATGAGTTCTAGTCTGTTGTGTTTTATGTTCATATCTGTTGTGTAGGAGTTCTAGTCTGTTGTGTTTTGTGTTCATATCTGTTGTGTAGGAGTTCTAGTCTGTTGTGTTTTATGTTCATATTTGTTGTGTAAGAGTTCTAGGCTGTTGTGTTTTGTGTTCATATCTGTTGTGTAGGAGTTCTAGTCTGTTGTGTTTTATGTTCATATCTGTTGTGTAGGAGTTCTAGTCTGTTGTGTTTTATGTTCATATCTGTTGTGTAGGAGTTCTAGTCTGTTGTGTTTTATGTTCATGTCTGTTGTGTAGGAGTTCTAGTCTGTTGTGTTTTATGTTCATATCTGTTGTGTAGAAGTTCTAGTCTGTTGTGTTTTATGTTCATATCTGTTGTGTAGGAGTTCTAGTCTGTTGTGTTTTATGTTCATGTCTGTTGTGTAGGAGTTCTAGTCTGTTGTGTTTTGTATTCATATCTGTTGTGTAGGAGTTCTAGTCTGTTGTGTTTTATGTTCATATCTGTTGTGTATGAGTTCTAGTCTGTTGTGTTTTATGTTCATATCTGTTGTGTAGGAGTTCTAGTCTGTTGTGTTTTGTGTTCATATCTGTTGTGTATGAGTTCTAGTCTGTTGTGTTTTGTGTTCATATCTGTTGTGTAGGAGTTCTAGTCTGTTGTGTAGGAGTTCTAGTCTGTTGTGTTTTGTGTTCATATCTGTTGTGTAGGAGTTCTAGTCTGTTGTGTTTTGTGTTCATATCTGTTGTGTAGGAGTTCTAGTCTGTTGTGTTTTATGTGCATATCTGTTGTGTATGAGTTCTAGTCTGTTGTGTTTTGTGTTCATATCTGTTGTGTAGGAGTTCTAGTCTGTTGTGTTTTATGTGCATATCTGTTGTGTATCAGTTCTAGTCTGTTGTGTTTTGTGTTCATATCTGTTGTGTATAAGTTCTAGTCTGTTGTGTTTTGTGTTCATATCTGTTGTGTAGGAGTTCTAGTCTGTTGTGTTTTGTGTTCATATCTGTTGTGTAGGAGTTCTAGTCTGTTGTGTTTTGTGTTCATATCTGTTGTGTAGGAGTTCTAGTCTGTTGTGTTTTGTGTTCATGTCTGTTGTGTAGGAGTTCTAGTCTGTTGTGTTTTATGTGCATATTTGTTGTGTAGGAGTTCTAGTCTGTTGTGTTTTATGTTCATATCTGTTGTGTATAAGTTCTAGTCTGTTGTGTTTTGTGTTCATATCTGTTGTGTAGGAGTTCTAGTCTGTTGTGTTTTATGTTCATATCTGTTGTGTAGGAGTTCTAGTCTGTTGTGTTTTATGTTCATATCTGTTGTGTAGGAGTTCTAGTCTGTTGTGTTTTGTATTCATATCTGTTGTGTAGGAGTTCTAGTCTGTTGTGTTTTATGTTCATATCTGTTGTGTATGAGTTCTAGTCTGTTGTGTTTTATGTTCATATCTGTTGTGTAGGAGTTCTAGTCTGTTGTGTTTTGTGTTCATATCTGTTGTGTAGGAGTTCTAGTCTGTTGTGTTTTGTGTTCATATCTGTTGTGTAGGAGTTCTAGTCTGTTGTGTTTTGTGTTCATATCTGTTGTGTAGGAGTTCTAGTCTGTTGTGTTTTGTGTTCATATCTGTTGTGTAGGAGTTCTAGTCTGTTGTGTTTTATGTGCATATCTGTTGTGTATAAGTTCTAGTCTGTTGTGTTTTGTGTTCATATCTGTTATGTAGGAGTTCTAGTCTGTTGTGTTTTGTGTGCATATCTGTTGTGTAGGAGTTCTAGTCTGTTGTGTTTTATGTGCATATCTGTTGTGTATGAGTTCTAGTCTGTTGTGTTTTGTGTTCATATCTGTTGTGTAGGAGTTCTAGTCTGTTGTGTTTTATGTGCATATCTGTTGTGTATGAGTTCTAGTCTGTTGTGTTTTGTGTTCATATCTGTTGTGTATAAGTTCTAGTCTGTTGTGTTTTGTGTTCATATCTGTTGTGTAGGAGTTCTAGTCTGTTGTGTTTTGTGTTCATATCTGTTGTGTAGGAGTTCTAGTCTGTTGTGTTTTGTGTTCATATCTGTTGTGTAGGAGTTCTAGTCTGTTGTGTTTTGTGTTCATGTCTGTTGTGTAGGAGTTCTAGTCTGTTGTGTTTTATGTGCATATTTGTTGTGTAGGAGTTCTAGTCTGTTGTGTTTTATGTTCATATCTGTTGTGTATAAGTTCTAGTCTGTTGTGTTTTGTGTTCATATCTGTTGTGTAGGAGTTCTAGTCTGTTGTGTTTTATGTTCATATCTGTTGTGTAGGAGTTCTAGTCTGTTGTGTTTTATGTTCATATCTGTTGTGTAGGAGTTCTAGTCTGTTGTGTTTTATGTGCGTATCTGTTGTGTATAAGTTCTAGTCTGTTGTGTTTTGTGTTCATATCTGTTGTGTATGAGTTCTAGTCTGTTGTGTTTTATGTGCATATCTGTTGTGTATGAGTTCTAGTCTGTTGTGTTTTGTGTGTATATCTGTTGTGTAGGAGTTCTAGTCTGTTGTGTTTTGTATTCATATCTGTTGTGTATAAGTTCTAGTCTGTTGTGTTTTGTATTCATATCTGTTGTGTATGAGTTCTAGTCTGTTGTGTTTTATGTGCATATCTGTTGTGTATGAGTTCTAGTCTGTTGTGTTTTGTGTTCATATCTGTTGTGTAGGAGTTCTAGTCTGTTGTGTTTTGTGTTCATATCTGTTGTGTAGGAGTTCTAGTCTGTTGTGTTTTGTGTTCATATCTGTTGTGTAGGAGTTCTAGTCTGTTGTGTTTTGTGTTCATATCTGTTATGTATGAGTTCTAGTCTGTTGTGTTTTATGTGCATATCTGTTGTGTAGGAGTTCTAGTCTGCTGTGTTTTGTGTTCATATCTGTTGTGTAGGAGTTCTAGTCTGTTGTGTTTTATGTTCATATCTGCTGTGTATAAGTTCTAGTCTGTTGTGTTTTGTGTTCATATCTGTTGTGTAGGAGTTCTAGTCTGTTGTGTTTTGTGTTCATATCTGTTGTGTATAAGTTCTAGTCTGCTGTGTTTTGTATTCATATCTGTTATGTATAGGTTCTAGTCTGTTGTGTTTTGTGTTCATATCTGTTATGTATGAGTTCTAGTCTGTTGTGTTTTGTGTTCATATCTGTTGAGTATGAGTTATAGTCTGCTGTGTTTTGTATTCATGTCTGTTGTGTATGAGTTCTAGTCTGTTGTGTTTTGTGTTCATATCTGTTGTGTATGAGTTCTAGTCTGTTGTGTTTTGTGTTCATATCTGTTGTGTAGGAGTTCTAGTCTGTTGTGTTTTATGTTCATATATGTTGTGTATAAGTTCTAGTCTGTTGTGTTTTGTGTTCATATCTGTTGTGTAGGAGTTCTAGTCTGCTGTGTTTTGT
Source organism: Mytilus galloprovincialis (assembly GCF_965363235.1). Taxonomy (NCBI): domain Eukaryota; kingdom Metazoa; phylum Mollusca; class Bivalvia; order Mytilida; family Mytilidae; genus Mytilus; species Mytilus galloprovincialis. Next base: position 62,179,319 of record NC_134847.1, read on the forward strand.
ATTCATATCTGTTGTGTAGGAGTTCTAGTCTGTTGTGTTTTGTATTCATATCTATTGTGTATGAGTTCTAGTCTGTTGTGTTTTATGTGCATATCTGTTGTGTAGGAGTTCTAGTCTGTTGTGTTTTATGTGCATATCTGTTGTGTATAAGTTCTAGTCTGCTGTGTTTTGTATTCATATCTGTTGTGTATAGGTTCTAGTCTGTTGTGTTTTGTGTTCATATCTGTTATGTATGAGTTCTAGTCTGTTGTTTTTTGTTTTCATATCTGTTGAGTATGAGTTATAGTCTGCTGTGTTTTGTATTCATGTCTGTTGTGTTTTGTATTCATATCTGTTGTGTATGAGTTCTAGTCTGTTGTGTTTTGTATTCATATCTATTGTGTAGGAGTTCTAGTCTGTTGTGTTTTGTGTTCATATCTGTTGTGTAGGAGTTCTAGTCTGTTGTGTTTTATGTGCATATTTGTTGTGTAGGAGTTCTAGTCTGTTGTGTTTTATGTTCATATCTGTTGTGTATAAGTTCTAGTCTGTTGTGTTTTGTGTTCATATCTGTTGTGTAGGAGTTCTAGTCTGTTGTGTTTTATGTTCATATCTGTTGTGTAGGAGTTCTAGTCTGTTGTGTTTTATGTTCATATCTGTTGTGTAGGAGTTCTAGTCTGTTGTGTTTTATGTGCGTATCTGTTGTGTATAAGTTCTAGTCTGTTGTGTTTTGTGTTCATATCTGTTGTGTATGAGTTCTAGTCTGTTGTGTTTTGTGTTCATATCTGTTGTGTATGAGTTCTAGTCTGTTGTGTTTTATGTGCATATCTGTTGTGTATGAGTTCTAGTCTGTTGTGTTTTGTGTGCATATCTGTTGTGTAGGAGTTCTAGTCTGTTGTGTTTTGTATTCATATCTGTTGTGTATAAGTTCTAGTCTGTTGTGTTTTATGTGCATATCTGTTGTGTATGAGTTCTAGTCTGTTGTGTTTTGTGTTCATATCTGTTGTGTAGGAGTTCTAGTCTGTTGTGTTTTGTGTTCATATCTGTTGTGTAGGAGTTCTAGTCTGTTGTGTTTTGTGTTCATATCTGTTGTGTAGGAGTTCTAGTCTGTTGTGTTTTGTGTTCATATCTGTTATGTATGAGTTCTAGTCTGTTGTGTTTTATGTGCATATCTGTTGTGTAGGAGTTCTAGTCTGCTGTGTTTTGTGTTCATATCTGTTGTGTAGGAGTTCTAGTCTGTTGTGTTTTATGTTCATATCTGCTGTGTATAAGTTCTAGTCTGTTGTGTTTTGTGTTCATATCTGTTGTGTAGGAGTTCTAGTCTGTTGTGTTTTGTGTTCATATCTGTTGTGTATAAGTTCTAGTCTGCTGTGTTTTGTATTCATATCTGTTATGTATAGGTTCTAGTCTGTTGTGTTTTATGTTCATATCTGCTGTGTATAAGTTCTAGTCTGTTGTGTTTTGTGTTCATATCTGTTGTGTAAGAGTTCTAGTCTGTTGTGTTTTGTGTTCATATCTGTTGTGTATAAGTTCTAGTCTGCTGTGTTTTGTATTCATATCTGTTATGTATAGGTTCTAGTCTGTTGTGTTTTGTGTTCATATCTGTTATGTATGAGTTCTAGTCTGTTGTGTTTTGTGTTCATATCTGTTGAGTATGAGTTATAGTCTGCTGTGTTTTGTATTCATGTCTGTTGTGTATGAGTTCTAGTCTGTTGTGTTTTGTGTTCATATCTGTTGTGTATGAGTTCTAGTCTGTTGTGTTTTGTGTTCATATCTGTTGTGTAGGAGTTCTAGTCTGTTGTGTTTTATGTTCATATATGTTGTGTATAAGTTCTAGTCTGTTGTGTTTTGTGTTCATATCTGTTGTGTAGGAGTTCTAGTCTGCTGTGTTTTGTATTCATATCTGTTGTGTAGGAGTTCTAGTCTGTTGTGTTTTGTATTCATATCTATTGTGTATGAGTTCTAGTCTGTTGTGTTTTATGTGCATATCTGTTGTGTAGGAGTTCTAGTCTGTTGTGTTTTATGTGCATATCTGTTGTGTATAAGTTCTAGTCTGCTGTGTTTTGTATTCATATCTGTTGTGTATAGGTTCTAGTCTGTTGTGTTTTGTGTTCATATCTGTTATGTATGAGTTCTAGTCTGTTGTTTTTTGTTTTCATATCTGTTGAGTATGAGTTATAGTCTGCTGTGTTTTGTATTCATGTCTGTTGTGTTTTGTATTCATATCTATTGTGTAGGAGTTCTAGTCTGTTGTGTTTTGTGTTCATATCTGTTGTGTAGGAGTTCTAGTCTGTTGTGTTTTATGTGCGTATCTGTTGTGTATGAGTTCTAGTTAGGTTGATGTTCAATCATATTGTATTAGCGTTCTAGTCTGTTGTGTAGGAGTTCTAGTCTGTTGTATAGGAGTTCTAGTCTGTTGTGTTTTATGTTCATATCTGTTGTGTAGGAGTTCTAGTCTGTTGTGTTTTGTATTCATATCTGTTGTGTAGGAGTTCTAGTCCATTTTGTTGGATTCAGATGGTCATGCAGGTGTTTTCAGATTGTTATATTTGTGCATTGTCTTTTGTGTGTTGTGTGTTTTAATAATTTGTGTTTGTATTCTAGTCCATTGTGCTGTCACAGAATATAAGTTTCTTCATAATATAAGTTCCAAAAGAAAAAAATATTCTGGAATATTATTTCCACAGGAATAAATATTACAGCATATGTTCCTTACGGAATAAATAGTATAGAATATTTGTTCCAACAGGAATAGATATTATGACATTGTTTATAACAAAGTTTCCATTGGAACTTCTGTTAGGCAGAACAAATATACGTTGACAGATGTTTTAGTTTGGTGTGTTAAAGTCTGTTGTGCTTATGATCTAGTTTGTTGTGCTTATGATCTGGTTTGTTGTGCTTATGATCTAGTTTGTTGTGCTTATTATCTAGTTGGATGCATTTAGTTGTAGTATAAATTGTTTGTGTTGAACTGTTTTATTTATTGTGTTTCATACTATTCTGTTGTGTTTGTGTTCTATGCTAAATATTTCTGTTCCAATCAGTTGTGTTTGAAGTAACGTTTGTTTTCTATGTTGTAATGTCTGTGTTCTAATCAGTTGTGTTTGAAGTAACGTTTGTTTTCTATGTTGTAATCTTTGTGTTCTAATTAGTAAGATTTGTGTTCTTAGGCAGTAGTTTTTAGTTCTAGTCAACTATGCTTCTGTTTAAATCCATTGTGTTTGTGTTCAAGGCTGTAATGGTTGTGCTCTAGTCAGTTAAGCTTCTGTTCACTTGAGTAATGTTTGTGTACAAGGCAGAAGTGTAATTGTGTACTAATTGATTGAATTTGTAGTAGACTGAATATGTACAGTAAACATTGTATCCTTTCTTACTAATATGTTCAGTGATTTTTCTTCAAGTTATACACAAGTCTGAGACTTACAATTTATATTACTGAGCTTTGATTTCTTTAGAATGTTTTCAGATATCTTTATTGTGTTGGCCAAATCAAGATCAGCCTATTTCTGACAAAGTGGATATCACAATCAAAAGGCTATTCATAAAAAGTATGAACACGATGGGACTAGAAATTAACTTGTGAGATATGGGTTGCCATTTAACTTTATAAGGCTATATTTACCCCTGTTTTGTGGTGAGATTCTTTAGTTTTCTATGTTGAGTATTGTGTACTATTAATTCCCTGCTTCCTTTGTCTTTTTTAGCCATGGCATTGTCAGTTTATTTTACAATCTATAAGTTTGACTGTCCCTCTAGTATCTTTAGCCCTTCTTTTAATTTGATAGAAATGCCTAGTCAAAATTGATGTATTTATAGAAACTATCAGGTTCCTGTTTTTCTTTTCATGTATCAGAAATTGACATAAATTTGTGACTTTTACCTTTTCTGTTATCCTGTTCTCCTGTAGTTATGCCATAATCTGGAAATACAAAATAATTCTTAGTATGAATAACAAAAATTGGCAAATATCAATGAAACAGCAACCTAACAACACAACTAAAATATATTTACAGAATATTAGCTTAAATGAAGCTTTTCTTCAATATAAAAGTAAGAAGGTGTAGTATGATTGCCAACAAGACAACAATCCACCAGAGACAAATTGATAAAGAAGTTTACTTTTATTTCTTAGGACAATCCAGAAATCTCAGTACAGAAGTTAATTTGTTTGTAAGCTTTAGAATTGTGAGAAAAAAAAGTAATGAGTTAAATTTATGACATCATACAAGACTAATGTACTTCTGTATTTCTTTATCCATAACTTAATCTGTTATTGATGAAATGTTATGAAATGAGTTTCTCTATGTGTGTGTAGCATTTTATATGTTAAGGAAAACATTTGGTTTATTGGTTTTGTAATCTTTTTTTTCCAACTTTATACAGAAAACAAACCATAGAAATGCAATAACATGTTGGGTTTTTCAAAATTTGAGATTTTTTAAAATAGTCAATAAAAGCACAAAACTTCTCCCAGCCAAACAAATCCAATAATTTCACAGTGTCAAGTGTTCATGGTTACACAAAATACACAAAGGACTATTGCAGAATTTAACGATTATAATTTCCTTCGAATTTTCACTTTTTCAGTAGAGATTATGTCACATCAACATAAAAGATGTATGAATTGTGCAATAATATATCCTGCAGTAATAGCATAATTTACAAAGTTTAGTTTTATTTGCTGTAAAATGCATTTCATCAAATTTCACAAATTCTAATAAATATACACTTAATCACAAATAACATTCTTCTATTCTGTGAAACTTATTCATAAAACATTCTTTATAATAAAGACTCCAGTTGTTACACCATCAATCTAGAATGCAATTACTGCCATGTTAGGAGCTAAAAGTGCAATTTTCATGTCAAATACTGGAAACAATTGTATTCTGACATGCAAAGACTTGGATAAAGTTAACAACAAGATGTGTGACGACTGCATACTATTTTTTGAGACATTACATAACTTTTTAAGCTTTTGTTCAGTCAGCTTAATTTGTCAAGGTTTCGTAGGAAATTAAATTTTATAACTTTAAAATATGAATTTGTTATAATAAAATTGAAATTTGCATTATAGCTAAATTTCTCCTCTCTGTATACGTAGCAGGGAGGAGAAACCATAAGCAATTCAAAATGTTTGGAAGCAATAAATTGGTTAACAAATATTGATGACTTGACCAATTTGAATTGTTATGATGAATTTTTTTACAAATTAGTATTTGAATTGGAATGATGGATGTTTTGACCTATTGGTATGATTGAAGTTTTGACCTATTGGAATGATGGATGTTTTGACCTATTGGAATGATGGATGTTTTGACCAATTGGAATGATGGATGTTTTGACCAATTGGAATGATGGATATTTTGACCTATTGGAATGATGGATGTTTTGACCTATTGGAATGATGGATGTTTTGACCTATTGGTATGATTGAAGTTTTGACCTATTGGTATGATTGAAGTTTTGACCTATTGGAATGATGGATGTTTTGACCAATTGGAATGATGGATGTTTTGACCAATTGGAATGATGGATATTTTGACCTATTGGAATGATGGATGTTTTGACCTATTGGAATGATGGATATTTTGACCTATTGGAATAATGGATATTTTGACCTATTGGAATAATGGATATTTTGACCTATTGGAATAATGGATATTTTGACCTATTGGTATGATGGATGTTTTGACCTATTGGTATGATGGATATTTTGACCTATTGGAATGATGGATGTTTTGACCTATTGGAATGATGGATATTTTGACCTATTGGAATGATGGATGTTTTGACCTATTGGAATGATGGATATTTTGACCTATTGGAATAATGGATATTTTGACCTATTGGAATAATGGATATTTTGACCAATTGGAATGATGGATGTTTTGACCTATTGGTATGATGGATGTTTTGACCTATTGGAATGATGGATATTTTGACCTGTTGGAATGATGGATGTTTTGACCTATTGGAATGATGGATATTTTGACCTGTTGGTATGATTGAGGTTTTGACGTATTGGTATGATGGATGTTTTGACCTATTGGTATGATTGAAGTTTTGGCCTAAAGGTTTGATGGATATTTTGGCCTATTGGTATGATGGATGTTTTGACCTATTGGAATGATGGATGTTTTGACCTATTGGAATGATGGATGTTTTGACCTATTGGAATGATGGAGGTTTTGACCTATTGGTATGATTGAGGTTTTGACGTATTGGTATGATGGATGTTTTGACCTATTGGTATGATTGAAGTTTTGGCCTAAAGGTTTGATGGATATTTTGGCCTATTGGTATGATGGATGTTTTGACCTATTGGAATGATGGATGTTTTGACCTATCGGAATGATGGAGGTTTTGACCTATTGGTATGATTGAGGTTTTGACGTATTGGTATGATGGATGTTTTGACCTATTGGTATGATTGAAGTTTTGGCCTAAAGGTTTGATGGATATTTTGGCCTATTGGTATGATGGATGTTTTGACCTATTGGAATGATGGATATTTTGACCTATTGGAATAATGGATATTTTGACCTATTGGAATGATGGATGTTTTGACCTATTGGTATGATGGATATTTTGACCTATTGGTATGATTGAAGTTTTGGCCTAAAGGTTTGATGGATATTTTGGCCTATTGGTATGATGGATGTTTTGACCAATTGGAATGATGGATATTTTGACCTATTGGAATAATGGATATTTTGACCTATTGGAATGATGGATGTTTTGACCTATTGGTATGATGGATATTTTGACCTATTGGTATGATTGAAGTTTTGGCCTAAAGGTTTGATGGATATTTTGGCCTATTGGTATGATGGATGTTTTGACCAATTGGAATGATGGATGTTTTGACCTATTGGAATGATGGATATTTTGACCTATTGGAATAATGGATATTTTGACCTATTGGAATGATGGATGTTTTGACCTATTGGAATAATGGATATTTTGACCTATTGGTATGATTGAAGTTTTGACGTATTGGTATGATGGATGTTTTGACCTATTGGTATGATTGAAGTTTTGGCCTAAAGGTTTGATGGATATTTTGGCCTTTTGGTATGATACATGTTTTGGCCCATTGATATGATAAATGTTTGGCCTATTGTGACTATGAATGTTTTGGCTTACTGCACAGCTTATTGGATAAGCAAAACGAGATTTTACTTATTTTTAATTTCCATTTATTTTATTACTGATTTATTACTAAACTTACTTGTTAAAAATTTATACTCGAATGCAAACCCTGTATTAGAATGTTGTGTTCTGCTCCCACTCTCAAATACAACCTTCATCCAGGGAATGTTTGACATAAACATTTTTGGAATCTTTTTCCCACAGGTATAATCTAATTCTTTTTCATCATTGTCAATTTTTATATAAATTTTTATGGAGTCTTGGCCGTCACAACTAGAAAAATAAATAAAATAAATTGTATTTTATGATTTGAATTAGCTTCAATCTTTAATATGATTACTTCAAAAACATGCATATTTAAAATGAGTCCATATCACAGTTACCAAACTGTTTCTTTTTTTAGCAGGTTCTTTATTTCATATGACCATATTTTTTCATATTTTTGTATTTCTCAAACAGTGACCTACCAACAAAAACTTAATATTTTTCATAGTAGTTTTCAAGAAGTAAGAAAATTAAAAATTTATATCAAATTAATGTTTTCTAAAGCATTATCAATAAATCCAGATAAATACTTGAAATGTGTAAATCAACTGCATTTTTGTCATAAAATGTCAATGACTTATCTCCCCTTACAACTTACTCATATGGTTCATTTGGATTTCCTCCATCAAAAAATAGATCCATCCTTGTGAACTTTATTTGTATTCTTTCTTCGGCTGTTCCATTAAATATATAGGTACATCTTGTAGATGCTGGGTATGAAGCTGGATGATTCTGACTCATAATTATCCCATGTTTAGTCTTACTCTCTATATACTGATTACAGTTAAATGCTGTATGAAAAAAAAAAGAAAATTAAGCAATTTATTTCTAACTTACAAAACTCATATCAAAAACAATTACATACATATACTGGACATTGCTTTTGGAGTGTTTCTGATTGTCTGATAGCTTTTTAAACATCCAGTGGCAATTAGTTAATGACTGATTGGAATGCATGTCATCATTTATCCATGAAAAAAAGTCAGTGATATCACACTTATGCTCATCCCAAGAGTGGGTCTAAAGGTCATGGATTCAATCCCATTCTCTTAATTTCTAAAATTGATAGTTGCTGCTTTTTTAGTCAGAATAATTTGTTCCATAATTTCCTTATGAGCCTCAGCACATTACAAACATGTCTATTACATTTAATTCATCATTATCATCATTTAATTGTCATGCTTTAAATGATGCGTAAATTTAAACATATACTTTTCATTATATAATTATAATTCTTCAAATAGTATATTTGATGTACCCCTAAATAGACACAAGACAGTTATTCTTCAAGTCTTGTGTTAAAACTAACAATCATGTGTTCAATATTTTCTATATTTATAAATCGTCTTTTAAAAACAGCACTATAACCCTTCACTAAATAACCACCAGTTTCTATACCAAACTGCAATTTCATTGGTCAAGAATCCATCCTGTGTTGGATGTGGAAATTAATCGTCTATGCACTGTCAATACTTGATTTTATGTTGGACGGGATAATTTAACTTTAAGGCCTGGCTAGGAGCAGTCATTACTGACAAGTTACAATAAAGTAAGATTTATTACCATGTCTGAGTCTAATTCATCACCAGAATGTGCGAGACAATTATATCGAACATTAACTATTTTACAACAAAACTCTATACAACTATATCCCTAAAAACTTCAATCACTAACCTTTTATGGATACTCTCACAAAAATAATGGAAAAAATGTCCAAAATTTCTTACATACTTAAATTTGGAAAGATATATAATCACTTATTTTTTTGGCAATGAATAATAAAACAAAAACTATTTCTAATTTCAGTAACAGTTAAAACACACTTAAATGAAACACAATGTGATTAAGGAAAAACCATCTGCATTTTTATACACTACAAACAATACCAATTTTCTGGAAACCATAAAAAAAGAAAATTCAATTAACCGAGTTTTTAAATATATATATGTCACAAAAAGTCAGAGAAATCTGATAATGCTCATGTGGCACTTTGTATCAGTAAAGAAGCTTACATTGCATGCAAATACTAGAGTCATGACATTTACAAGCTTAGTTTAATGTGTAAGTTTGTGTGATATCAGCAGAGGAATGGTAAAATGTGTCTACCTCCACAAGGATATGACATAATAACCACAGTTCACAACTATAATATCCAATATGTCATTTCTTCAGATGTGATTAAATACAGAGATATTTTGTGTCATTAAGTTTATCATACAGCAAACTTTATGTTGCACACAAAGCAGAATACCAGGTGTGCCCTAGCAGGAAAAAAGTAAGAAAGAAGTAGGAAGAAAAAACTTCATAAACTAGATGTGTCAAAACGACATGAATGGCCCGTCTCAAAAAGTTGAAAAATCTGCAATTTCTATAACACATGTGGACACATACATGATGGTAGTCTCATATATAAAAAATCAGCTCAAAATCTAGAGGTGTATAGAAAAACAGTGCATATAACTGATTTTCAACAATTTTCAAAGTCCATGGAAAAAATTAGAGGAGCGGAAAGAAACTTAAACTTGATCTGTAACTCATCATGAGTAACTCACATACCAAAATTCAGCCCAATATCTGAAAGCATTTAGAAAAAAAGACTGAATAACTGTGATTTTCAACAATTTATCAAAGTTCATAGCCCGTAATTTCAGCAAAAATTATCCGAGCGGAACAAAACTTAAACTTGATCTGTAACTCATCATGAGTAACTCACATACCAAAAATCATTCCAATATCTGAAAGTGTTTAGAAAAAAATTCTGTATAACTGTGATTTTCAACAATTTATTAAAGACGAAAACCCATAATTTCAGCAAAATTTATCCGAGTGGAACAAAACTTAAACTTGATCTGTAACTCATCATGAGTAACTCACATACCAAAAATCAGCCCAATATCTGAAGGCGTTTAGAAAAAACTCTGTATTATGGTTTGTTGCGGAATTACGCAATTTTGAACAAGGGTAAAACTATATGGCACCGTCAACTTTGTTGCGGGGCCATAAAAAGCAAAACTGATTCCCAATTTGCATTCCCTTTATTGAGGTTATTCACTATCAAATCACTATCTAGTTACCAAATTTACATGATGAACTCAAGAAAAATTGCCCACATGAAAGATACTCATAAAACTTCCTCCAATTTCCAAGGATCTTCCCTATAAACTAATACTTAGCCAAGTCCATTGGAGTATGTCAACACAAATCTTGTGCTCTGAATTCATAGAACAAATTCACTTAGAACTTACCTTATTTACCAACAAGAATGTGTCCATAGTACACAGATGCCACAAAGGCAATATCAATTTCTCTGTTCAGTGGACTGTGTAATTGGGGTTAAAACTCTAATTTGGCATTAAAATTAGTAAGATCATTTCATAGGGAACATGTGTACTAAGTTTCAAGTTGATAGGACTTCACCTTCATCAAAAACTACCTATACCAAAAATGTTAACCTATAGCAGGACAGACGGTCAGAATGAATGGACGGACGCACAGACCAGAAAACATGATGTCCATAATTGGGACATAAAAATTGCTCACAAGAAGGATACTTATAAAACTTACAAACTTCCTTGAATTTTCAAGAGGTCTTCCCTAAAAACTAATACTGGCCAAGTCCATTGGAGTATGTCAATACAAATCTTGTGTCCATACAAGAATGTGTCCATTATAGTACACATTTGCCTCAAAGGCAATATCAATTTCTATGTTTAGTGGATCACCTAATTGGGGCCAAACTCAAGCAAGGAATACATTTGAAACTAGCTATATAAAGATTTCTCATTACTCCTACAAAAGTCAACCGATAAAAGTTTCGTGTGAGTGTGCTCATCTACATATTAGGTCCTTATTATCTTATTATATTTTGATGAAATTCTGGTTTGAGGTTTCAAAGGAGTTGCGATATCAAACTGTTGCAGTATTTTATTTAGGGCAAGCTTCAAGTTTAAGGGGACATAACTCCTAGAAAAAATGTATAATGGTAATTTCCTGTCCATATGCACATCTACATATTGATAATGTCCTAATTTATTCCTCTGTTTCAAGAAATTCTGTTGTGTGATTTAAAAAATGTTGTGATGACAAGAACAGGACTAATGAGTAGTTGCACAGACAGACAGATTGACCATTTAAAAAAACATAACATATTCCTTGGGTTTATTTTTTTTTAAAGTTTACTTATAGACAGGGGATAAAATTAATGGCAATTGTTCACACTTACACTATAGTTTTAAGACAGGTGAGCGAAATCAAATAAAATGAACATCCACGGTTATCAAAAATACTAGACAATTTTACAAATAGTCATTGCACTCTTCATAATCAGCATTTAAAATAAATTTTTTCGACATTTAAAATCTTAAAAAATTAGTAACAAGTCGTCTTAATAAGAAGACAAATTGACAAGAACATTTTCTTTAACTTAAATAGTAATCTATATCAAACAGATATAACAAAAACAATAGGCAATTGCTTTAATGTCAATGTGTCCAATAATGTTTTCTGGTGAAATTACCCTCAGACATATCAAGGAAAGCAAATAATAAAAGCAGACATTTTTCACTTTTGTTAGCATTTGGTTACATCATTTATCTAAATTACAAATCTGTCTTGAAAATAAATTACCCGTTTTAGTTAATTGAGAGCTTAAATAAATGTCATAATACCTGTTGTCTGTGTAGAAATGCTTTGGATATAAAATCCCAAACTCAAAATCATAAACAATATTGTTGCTAACATAATGTCTGTCTCCACAATTCTATAATAGCGTCTGCAACTTTAATTCAAAATTTAACAGCACAAAGCCGTTCCCACAATGCAACTGTAATTGAACCAGTTGAAACAACAATTGTGTCATGAAGTCACTTATCATGGAGAAATTCTGTAATCAGTAGCAATCTCTCAGCAAATTATATTTTCCATCTCATCTCCGAGAAAACAGGATGATTTTTTATAATCACTGGAAATGAAAGATGTCTACTGTCGACACATGGTTCAGACTTGATTCAATTTGTACCGTTTCATCTTCAAAGTGATATCTTGGGATGAAAAGGAAATCTAAGGAAACAATTTACAATTCTGACTCAATATTATTTCCCATAATATGATCATGGTTAAAACTGACAAAAATCATTAAATCTTTTGGACAGAATCAGCCAAAATAAGATAAATAGTCTTCAATTATATGTGTAGTCATTCTACACTAACTGCAGAAGCAATTTTTGTGCCATAAAAACAATAAACATTTCTTTGCTTTTTCTCACTTGATGAATGTAAGATGTCCTTAAACTTATAGTCATGCTATAGGCTTATGCATTTTGTTTACATACCCATTTATATTATACAAATATTTAATTCATTATAACCATTACACTGTAGACGCATCTAGGAACATTGGCTGGGAAACTTAACCAAAAAATAAAACAGATGCTCTTTAAGAGCTAGGGAAACATTTTTTGAGATCTTGAGTATCATGCTTAGAATGTACTGGAAAGTTCAAATTAAAGAGGCATAAGCTGCCATTTAAACAAAAACAGCCAAGAAAGCAAAATAATGAACTACTCTAGTTCCCTATTAGCTTTCAGTTTGGTTCAATTTGGTCAAAATAAGATTGAGAACTTCTCAAATGAATTATTGACTTGCAAGTGAATAATAAAATCGGTTTTCATGTGACCCTCTTTTGATGGCTTATGCATGCCATAAAAGCATTCATGCAGTTATTAAAAATAAAGGAATTTTAACAGTTAAAAGTGAAACAAGGAATGCACCATTATTAAAACATTTCTTTGACAGTTTCGGACCACAAGAAATCATTTATATCCACGTAAAACATTTTTTTTTATTAATGACATAAAATCAAACAGACCTTGAAAAATGGCAACTCCATGTGCTTCTCAGTCTATTTATATTCAAGTTTATGTTTATATTAGGTTAAATGACTATTGGCAGTCTTCTGAGGTATTTTGAATTGTTTTCAATAAGACTTGGCATCTTGCCTTTTGTAATACACACAATATGATCATCCATTATACTGAGTCTATGCATCATTACAGCTCTTCTATAAAAGCATGCAAAGCAAACCTTTAATCAACTTTCTTGCTATGTTTGTTTGGATATTTGTAAACAACAGGTAGGTAATCTGTGTCAGTATGTTGGCTATATACTTGAATTTGATTGGAGAATAAGCATTAACTTCATTTCATGTCAATTTTTATTGTCCAATCAAATCCCAGTATATATAAAACTGACTGAAGCTCCTCCTACCGATTGTTTGCAAACATTTCAGCAAACATAGCAAGCAAGTTTATCAAAGATTTGCTTTGCATGCTTTTATAGAAGAGCTGTAATGTTTCTTTTAGAATTTGTAATTAAGATTAAGTTATATTATATTATAAATCAAATCTGAGAATAAAGTCAAATTGCTGAAACTGAATTTTACAGCTATAAATGCCACTTTAAGGAAAATATTTGCCATTTTGAAAGAAAAGGATACAAATAGAGAATTATAGAAATGAAAGGTTGTTTATGCAAAAAATAAAAGTTCCCAACACAGATTTTCTGAGAAAAAGATGCAAAAGTAAATGCAAAACTTTATCTCATTGTCAAATTAATCTTAATGGAAAAGTAAAATGTTGGTTTGAAACATGCTCGAACTGAATTGAACAAAAGACCATCTTTAAATTAAAGTAAAATATTATAAAATAGTTGACAGATTTAAAAGTTACTGACAGAAACAGCCTTCTAGTAACTCATCAAACTGAGTTTTGAGATATTATTACTTATACAATTAAAAGAGGATTGAGCAATGGGAAATATTCAAGAAGAAAAGTCTGGTAATTCAGAGTATTTTAATTAACATTGCTGAATGTCTGTATAACATGACAGTATAGACTACAGTGAAGAATGTTTGATAAAGTACAATAGATTTTTTGGTAATGGGTGTAAATGTAAATTCAGTGTTTACTGTCTTAAGCATGTAAGAGGCAGGTTCTCTAGGGACCTGTAAACATGCAGTAAACCGTTTTATAATTACTTCTAAACAAAGTGGTTTTTAATGGACTGTAATTTTACTTTATAGTTGTCCAAACCATATCTTTGTTTATTCCTTGAAATATAAAAAGGAAAACAAGAATCACCTAAAATAATGTTACTGGTTTTACAGATTACACCATCCAACAACACCAAACCCCTCTGAACCAATATGACAACCCCCAGATAAACTAATGCCAGCAACACATTGTCTAGAAAGCCTGATTGACTTAGTACAGGCACACATATGGTTGTGCTTACCATGTTTTGCATAAAGACAAACCTTCGCCTTGCCTTCTTAACCATACTTTTGTAAAACTAAAGAAAAAAGCAAGAAGAGAAGAAATTAGGGCAAAGTCTCATGCAGTCAATGAATTTGAGGCACCAGAGATCAGCTTTAATCAGATGATACTGTTTGGTAACTCAGAAAAGACAAGACTGATGCAATTAATCAGTCAGTAAAAGTAATACAAGACAGGACTGATAGAATTTATCAGTCATTACACAAGGCAAAAGTTATGTCAGACAGGACTGACACAATTAATCAGTCATTTTGGAGGTACGTGTTGATGTAGACCAAGGTGACGGAGATAGATTAAATAGGAATTATGTTGTCAATACAAATGTCTACAACTAATTCAATATTATGTCTCTAAAAATATATCAAACAAGTGAAACTGCGAGCTACTGCTCACTGATGATACCCCCGCCGCAAGTGGATAATATTAATAGTGTAAAAATATGCAAGTGTTCGGTAAACAGGAAGTTGTCGAGTGATGAATCTGAAAACGCATCACACGGTATAGCTGACTTATATAAATCCTGAAACCAAATTTCAGAAATCCTTGTATTGTAGTTCCTGAGAAAAATGTGACGAAAATTTTCAACTTGGCTATCATGTGTAAAATCAGACAAGTGTTCGGTAAACAGGAAGTTGTCGAGTGATGAATCTGAAAACGCATCACACAGTATGGCTGACATATATTAATGTTGATACCAAATTACAGAAAGGGTGGATGTGTAGTTCCTGAGAAAAATGTGACGAAAATTTTCAACTTGGCTATCATGTGTAAAATCAGACAAGTGTTCGGTAAACAGGAAGTTGTCAAGTGATGAATCTGTAAACGCATCACACGGTATGGCTGACATATATAAATGTTGATACCAAATTACAGAAAGGGTGGATGTGTAGTTCCTGAGAAAAATGTGACGAAAGTTTCATGGGACGGACTGACTGACGGACGGACTGACGGACTGACAGACAGAGGTAAAACAGTATACCCCCCCTTTTTTAAAGCGGGGGTATAATTATAATACTAGTATACATATCATCCTGAGATAGGAACAGATCATTCCATACTATAAACTTGGACAAAGACAGCAATGAACTAATGCCCAGATCGACATAATCTTTATTTTCTTTTTCTAAGACGATTACTTACCATTGGCTTTGTGTTGATATTCCTAAATATAAAGCTTTACTATACAACTTTCAATTAAGCTTAACATGATCCAAGAAAATGAGGTGAAAGACAGATAAGCCAATCTGGAAATACATGTACACCTTACAATCGTTCTATATACCAAAGGTACAAAATAGAGTTGACCTATTGAAAATTTAAGACACACATTTAACCAGAAAACTTAATATTAATCAATGAACCATGAAAATAAGGTCAAGGCAAATTGAACCCTGCCAGACAGACATGTACACCTTATTACTAACTAGTAAAATCGGGATACAGCTACCTTCCTGAAAGAGGACAATTCTTCTACATTGATTTCTGGTACTGGTTAATTGTTGGCGTTTAATACCACTTTGAGAACGGTTGGCAATTACATGGTAAACAGTTGATATTGGAGGAAGCTGTGAGCACACAGAAAGAACCACAAACATTTGTCAATCTAAGTTATTGATATCAGATTTGACGCACCATGCAGGGCACATGTGGGGTAAAAATTCACAACATCAATGTTGACAAATAAGTGACCAAAGTCTCACTAAGTCCACTTAGCAACCAATGCTCTGCCTATTTATCCTACGTAGATGCTCTATCAGTACATACTGAACATAAATAATTAAGAAGGTACCAAACACCTTGACTAATATAAATTTGACTCGTTTTCTTTTCATAACATTTTGACATAATTTACTTTGACCCTTTGACAAAAAATTTAAAAATTAAAAAAAACTTGAACCACACATTTTATCTGAAATATTTCATTGGATATTAGCAGTTTGACAAACACTAATTTTGATTGTTGAGAAGCTTAATATTTCCTTAGCAAAAGAACGTCAATATAAACAGTCAGCTGATTTTTACAGAGTTATCTCCCTGTAGTGTGATGTACCACCTTAAATATTCCTTGTGACAATGCACAAGATAAATAAGTAAAAAACTTAAATGCATTGTAAAAAGTGCTATTCCAAGGAAAACTTTTATTGATGTTGCCCTCAAAAACAAATGTTAACAGAAAACTATAATACACAGCTGTTTAACTTAATTATTTACAATGTACAAATGTATTGGCTCGAAATAATGACTATAATAATTATCAGAAATGGTCATCTTTATAAAAATAAAGAGATGTGGTATGATTGCCAATGAGAAACTATCCACCAGAATATCCATTTCAATTAATATCTGCTTTATGATTAGGTTGGCAGTTACTAATAGCTTCATATTACTATTCTGAAACAAATTCTGACTGAAATCAGACAAGGAATCAAAATTCTGATGAAAATACAAAACATTTATGACAGGAATCTAGTTAAGCATGGCACTATGACATTCTCACAAAAAAACTTCCCAACTTATCAGATTTATAAAATAACATTAAATCTCCAATTCATCATTAGAATCCATGGTAATATGTCAATATACTTTAGTTATATTACAGAAAAAGTATAGAAAACAGCAAAAATTAATGTCAACCTATTGCTTACATTAAACAGAAGGAATTGTTTGAGACAAATAAATCAAATAGTATTGTAGTTTACAGCAAAACAGAAACATTATTTTCTAAATAGTCAATATTATCAAAGGAGCATGATTCCTCAATTAACTCTTTTGTAAAAACAAAACACATTTATATGTCTCTGTTAGTCCATAATTAATCTCAACATTTCTATATTTGCTGTGAAAATACATTTGACGCTGTTTAAAACTGTCTTTATCAGAAAAAACATTTATTAGGAAGGAAAACTCTTAATAAAGGAGAGGCAGATATGAAAGTCAAAAACCCATTAAATTCAAATGTAGTTGTTACATATAACCCAATGTTTGGCACATAAAGTAGATGTGGGGTGTATGTCAATGAAATATTACCCAATGTTTGGCACATAAAAGTAGATGTGGGGTGTATGTCAATGAAATATAACCCAATGTTTGGCACATAAAAGTAGATGTGGGGTTATGTCAATGAAATATTACCCAATGTTTGGCACATAAAGTAGATGTGGGGTGTATGTCAATGAAATATTACCCAATGTTTGGCACATAAAAGTAGATGTGGGGTGTATGTCAATGAAATATTACCCAATGTTTGGCACATAAAAGTAGATGTGGGGTGTATGTCAATGAAATATTACCCAATGTTTGGCACATAAAGTAGATGTTGGGTGTATGTCAATGAAATATTACCCAATGTTAGGCACATAAAAGTAGATGTGGGGTGTATGTCAATGAAATATAACCCAATGTTTGGCACATAAAAGTAGATGTGGGGTGTATGTCAATGAAATATAACCCAATGTTTGGCACATAAAAGTAGATGTGGGGTGTATGTCAATGAAATATTACCCAATGTTTGGCACATAAAGTAGATGTGGGGTGTATGTCAATGAAATATAACCCAATGTTTGGCACATAAAAGTAGATGTGGGGTGTATGTCAATGAAATATTACCCAATGTTTGGCACATAAAAGTAGATGTGGGGTGTATGTCAATGAAATATAACCCAATGTTTGGCACATAAAAGTAGATGTGGGGTGTATGTCAATGAAATATAACCCAATGTTTGGCACATAAAAGTAGATGTGGGGTGTATGTCAATGAAATATAACCTAATGTTTGGCACATAAAAGTAGATGTGGGGTGTATGTCAATGAAATATAACCCAATGTTTGGCACATAAAAGTAGATGTGGGGTGTATGTCAATGAAATATTACCCAATGTTTGGCACATAAAGTAGATGTGGGGTGTATGTCAATGAAATATAACCCAATGTTTGGCACATAAAAGTAGATGTGGGGTGTATGTCAATGAAATATTACCCAATGTTTGGCACATAAAAGTAGATGTGGGGTGTATGTCAATGAAATATAACCCAATGTTTGGCACATAAAAGTAGATGTGGGGTGTATGTCAATGAAATATAACCCAATGTTTGGCACATAAAAGTAGATGTGGGGTGTATGTCAATGAAATATTACCCAATGTTTGGCACATAAAGTAGATGTGGGGTGTATGTCAATGAAATATAACCCAATGTTTGGCACATAAAAGTAGATGTGGGGTGTATGTCAATGAAATATTACCCAATGTTTGGCACATAAAAGTAGATGTGGGGTGTATGTCAATGAAATATTACCCAATGTTTGGCACATAAAGTAGATGTGGGGTGTATGTCAATGAAATATTACCCAATGTTAGGCACATAAAAGTAGATGTGGGGTGTATGTCAATGAAATATTACCCAATGTTTGGCACATAAAAGTAGATGTTGGGTGTATGTCAATGAAATATAACCCAATGTTTGGCACATAAAAGTAGATGTGGGGTGTATGTCAATGAAATATTACCCAATGTTTGGCACATAAAAGTAGATGTGGGGTGTATGTCAATGAAATATTACCCAATGTTAGGCACATAAAAGTAGGTGTGGGGTGTATGTCAATGAAATATAACCCAATGTTTGGCACATAAAAGTAGATGTGGGATGTATATCAATGAAATATAACCCAATGTTTGGCACATAAAAGTAGATGTGGGGTGTATGTCAATGAAATATTACCCAATGTTTGGCACATAAAGTAGATGTGGGGTGTATGTCAATGAAATATAACCCAATGTTTGGCACATAAAAGTAGATGCGAGGTGTATGTCAATGAAAAGCAAAACCAAATTGTAAAAAAAAAACAAAAAACATCTAGGTGGTAAAACTCAGTCTCAATCAATTGTTGTTTGAGAATCTAATGCAGTCTGGGATATTTTTTCAAAAGCATACATCAAAATGTTGTGATTGGTTTGAAATGTACTTAACAATGGAAATTCAACCAATGATGCAACGCTATTTTCATTTTGGTGTGTGAACAATGAGATTACCCATAGCTTTAGATTCTGAAAAGGCTAATTGAACGTATCAACTATCAATATGTCATGCTCTAAAGTATATCAAATCTAAGGTCCAAGTTATTCACCATTTTAACCTTTGAAATTGTACCTAAATGGACTTACTAAATAATCAGCAAGTTAAAATACTAGTAATAAGCTGCTTTATTTTGATAAATGACTGTGACAGAGTCTGTTTTCATTGCAACAGATATTTTTAATTTTTTTCCATAATTGCAAAGGCTGATATATTTCTTATCATACAGAGATGTTTAAAAGTACTGACTGCAAGTTGAATTGTAACTTACTAGTAAAAAAAAGAAACAGAAGATTGCATCAAATAGAAAATAAAAAGTCAAAGAAAAACTGACAAATACAATGGAATACCTTACAATAAGACCAATAACAGGCTGCAAAACATAACATTGAAGACTTTCTCAGCAACATGAATACTACCTAATAAAGGCTGATATCATGTGCTCTAAAAAGGTAAACAGATCCCATTCCAAATGTGGCACCCGTTATCTAGCTCAAACAAATGATGATAGTGTAAAAAAAAAAAGATTTAAGGGATGAATTTAGCTTAACCACTAAGAATCTTGGTTCAATAGCTCCCTTGTAAGGCGTGAGTGAGCAACCTGCTGTCAAGAAAAAATTTGAAAGATCACAATAGGAAAGCTGATATCATCTCTTTTGTAGTTCTCATTAACCAATGCAACTCTCCTTGTCAATTTCTAGATGTTACCCGCATTTGTTTTTTCTCTATCGATTTATGAATTTTGAGCAGCGGTATACTACTGTTGCCTTTATAAGTCAAGATAAGATGTAGAATTAAGTATATCTGTGGTATCCTTTTCAAGTTAATAGTTACTGAATTATTAAGTAGATCTTTATAGTGCTATCATGTCCACAAAGTGCTCAACTGACAGTTTAATCTATTTACATCTTGCTTAATTGACCAAAAGCTATTTGTTTTGAAAAGCATCTAGTCTTACCATGGAAAAATCATTATCAGTATGTTTTTTTGTTACACCAAAAACACTCATACCATGCCAATGACCGTGAAGAAAAAAACTCCAATTAATTGCATTGGCTCAATGAAAGAATGTAATTTCTCAATCAACTATAAACTGATATTCAAATATGTTATAAGTACACAATCTCACTTCTCTGACATAATAAAACAATAGGCGTTGTTAAGTTAAAAGCGAGACATACAGAAAACCATATACAGTAACAGTTCCTTTCTTTTTTCATTTTAATACATGATAAGTCAATATAACTACAAAACCCAAGAATTTAAATATTGAAAAATATTATTTACTTGTCTGTTCGAATATATACATAAGGCATGGTTGTTTTTTAAATTCAAGGCAGCAAAATGGCAAAATAGAAAGCTTACAGAAGTTAAACCAATAAGGAAGAGAAAAGCTGAGAACATGCTAACTACTCGGTTATAAAATAGACTAATAAATAAACAAAACGTTCAGAGTAGGTATCAATTAATGAAGAATTAAAAACAAAAACCCATACATTTGTCTGTACAATAACGTAAGATATC
Organism: Mytilus galloprovincialis; assembly: GCF_965363235.1. Classification (NCBI taxonomy): domain Eukaryota; kingdom Metazoa; phylum Mollusca; class Bivalvia; order Mytilida; family Mytilidae; genus Mytilus; species Mytilus galloprovincialis. The sequence continues at coordinate 62,200,423 of NC_134847.1, forward strand.
CAATCCATCATTAGAATCCATGGCAACATGTCAATATCACTAACTTATATTGCAGAAATACCATGGAAGCTAGGAGAAATTAATGTCCACCAATTGCTTAAATTAAAGAATGAGCAGGAGTTATTCCGACAGCTAAACTCAATATCGATGTACTTTTACAACAAATTACAATAAAATAGCTACATATATTCACTGGTGAAAAGAAGCATGTCTTTACTAAGTGCCTAATTCAATTATAAAATTACAAAGTCTACAAAGGCAATGGAGAAAGACAATTAAACGATATCTCAAACTGCACTTAAATCATTTACTTTTGCCTTTCTATGTAGTTACCATGCATTTCGATCTATCTGTATCATTTCAATTAAGTATTACTTTCAATCAATTACATGTACAAAACCAATACCAATAAACTAGAGGCTATCCTAGGTATTGTTTCCAACTGTAAGGAGTGCAAGAATTACACAATAGAGTAATAAGAGGAGCACAATGGTGCAAATATGGAACGTTTCTAAATACACCTCATTCTTAACCCTTTCCTGCTTTTTCTTATTCTCTTGCCTTTCTCTGGGTCTCTTATTAGCAAATATGCAATTTTAAGCAGCCTGCATGTGTTACCACAGAACCAGCAGCCCAGGCTTGTACAATTACTTTAGACCTGTATAAAGCATCACTACAGGCCAACAAAATCTAACTAAAAATTTCTAAAAATTGAGTTCCAGGAGTTTAGAGTGAATCACTAAGACTACAACACAATGACAAACTCAGACTACCACATAATCAAAGACTAACAAATAATCAGAGACTACCACATAATCTCAGAGACTACCACATAATCTCAAAGAATACCAAATAATTACAGACTAGCATATATTACAAAGAATAACAAATAATTATAACTCTGCCTCACTTATAATATTTTGGTTAGCCCAAACCTTACCCTAAGGCAGAGACAGTAGGCCCTTTCTTTTCTTTTTTTTTTCTCGTCAAAGAGAAATTGAAGTTTCAGATGTTTTATAGTCTTCATGTCTATCCGATTAAATAAAAACTTTTTCACATCAGGACAATAAAAGATTTTGCATAGGCAGCTAATTTCTGGGTAGGAAAGGGTTAGGGCAAACAAACATATTCTTTTTTTTTAAGGCTTACTATAACAACCACATAATCATGATTGTAGACAGCCACATAATCACAAAGACTGCCTCATAATCATACACACATAAACTTAATCACAAAGATTACCTCATAATCACATAAATAACTTTGAGCAATCTAAACAGCAGCAGACAGTACTGAAAATTACAACTAAAGAACAACTCATTCACAGAACACAAAATATAACATTTGCTCTAAAAGAATATTTCCTGCTCTACATAAAAGCAAAATATGTATGTTTGCCAAGTCAATAATTTGTGGTATATCTGGTACGAGAACAAGACATATAACAGAAAAATCTAGAAACACTCAGTGTGCCATTGTCAATGAACATGTAATGGTTAGCATAAAACTTCTGAGGTGTTCAATCAACCTGTCCGAATGCAATGCTTACTGACGAAGTTTTTGAGACCTTTTACTTTGCTTATTTTATGCACAAAACAAGCTTAAGAGGTAACACTTACAGTATATTGATTTTGAAATGAAAATGAAACATTTTAAAACTTACATTCAAGAACAGGGAAATTTGAATGGTAATATATTTCTTTTTCTTTATGCTTTTTACTGAGCATAAAGTATTCTTTGTTCCATTTTGTAAATTCCAAGAGGGCTTAATTAACAAATTTATTGGTGACTTAAAACACTACTTTAATAACTACATCCTGAAACTAAATGTTGATATGACGATTGAGTGCAGGATTGCTATGTTGCGTCCTCACAGCTTTTGTGCAGGCAAAACAATAAATTTTATTATGAAATTTGAGGTAATTCATAGATTGTTTTTAATTATGATCAGCATTATTATGTTTCTTAGAAACATGAAAAAATGCTGCATTCATTCTTAGAAGTTATTTAAACTCAAATGAAAAACTTATTTCATGTTCTTCTTTAACTATATACATAAGACTTTTATAACAGTCAAAAAAGTTATAAAGGTCTCTTACAAGGCCAGTTTTCTCTGGTCCCAAGGTTGACCTTCATACAAAAATGTATACTGGTTTGACTGTATATATATATTACCAGTCATTCCAAAAGACAAGTTCCCTAGCTCAAACCCTCCATATATATTCATACAGAACTTGAGAAACTATTAAAACCACTGCAGATAGGCTTTAAGATTCAATTAAACCTAATACATAATAGGAGAAATACAAGTAATGCTTAAATGAATGTTTAACACCAAATTTGGAAACCAGAAATCAAAATGTAATACTACAGAATCAATAAGTTTTTCCTAAAGTTACACAAATATGTAATTAAATCTAGATTGATTGACAATTACATAAACTGCATTTAGCTGCATAGCTAAATGAGCTAATTCAACTACTATGAAAAGAAATTGAACGCTAAATACATCTGTAGGTCTCTCAATAGAAACTTAGATAAGCTTACCTTGATTGTAGCGGTTTCTACTTGAATGTTTTGCTGAAGTTAATATCATACAAAATAGAGAAAAATAAAATTTCAAAACCAGTTCCATTGCTTAACTTAATATTTGTTATCCGATTGTGTGAATTATTCTATTGTGTTTTGATGGTAATACTAGCTGTATTAGTTGACCAATCATTATCACTTTATCAATAAATTGGTAGGTCTTATAAGGTATACCCCACTAGCCAATAAATCTGTCAATCAAATCCAATATAACACGCCTACTATATATAACAGAGAAATTATAAATTTCATGCTTAATTTCATATAGTTTTATTTTGATGATGATGGCTGAGAATGTAATAAAAAGATCAATATCTGAAGAAATTTTTATCTCAGTTCTGATGACAAAGTCTGATATTCATAAATCTCCAAATCTTTTGATCCATATATTGCAAGATATAAATTTTATTCTCAGGGAAAATAATCATGAATCTGACATTTTTGCAATCATTTTTCACTCAACTAAACTGCACTTGAAACTTTTAATACAAACTTAATATATTATTTATGAATGAGTAATATCTTGAATCTTCATTCAGTTACAATAAGGCTGCATCCCTAGCTGGTTAAAAGGAACATAGTTTGTAAAAAAATTATGATATATAAAGGCCACAGTAGCTTAATGCTATTCAAAAATCATAAATCGATTGAGAGAAAATAAATCCATGTTACAAACTAAAACCGAGGGAAACACATCGACTATAAGAGGACAACATTGAACAACAAATACACTGAAGTGCAACAAAAACAAACTCCAATGTAACATACATGAAAACGAACTACTTGTAACAATTGCCACATTCCTAACTTGGTACATGACATTTTAAGAAAAAATAGTGGGTTAAATCTGGTTTTATGGCTAGTCAAACCTTGCACTTATAATGGCAATGTTAAAAATCCCGCTAAAATAACAACATTACATGACAGGAATACTATCTTACAAGTTTGATTTCAGATGCCTTTTTATAAAGAAGGCAAGTTTAGGAACTAAAGTATCATAAAGGCAAGCTTACGAAGTTAGTTTCATAAAGGCAAGTGTAGGAAGTTAATCTCATAATGACAAGCTTAGAAAGGGAGCATCATTAAGGCAAGCTAAGGAAGTTAGTATCATATAGGCAAGTTTAGGAAGTTTTTACCACAAAGGAAAGCTTAGGAAGTTAGTATCATAAAGGCATGTGTAGGAAGTTAACCTCATAATTACAAGCTTAGAAAGGAAGTATCATAAAGGCAAGATAAGGAAGTTTAAGTCTCATTAAGGCAAGTTTAGGAAGTTCTTACCACAAAGGCAAGCTTAGGAAGTTAGTATCATAAAGGCAAATGTAGGAAGTTAACCTCATAATGACAAGCTTAGAAAGGAAGCATCATAAAGGCAAGCTTAGGAAGTTAGTATCATATAGGCAAATTTAGGAAGTACTTACAACAAAGGCAAGCTTAGGAAGTTAGTATCATAAAGGCAAGTGTAGGAAGTTAACCTCATAATGACAAGCTTAGAAAGGAAGCATCATAAAGGTAAGCTAAGGAAGTTAGTATCATAAAGGTAAGCTAAGGAAGTTAGTATCATAAAGGTAAGCTAAGGAAGTTAGTATCATAAAGGTAAGCTAAGGAAGTTAGTATCATAAAGGTAAGCTAAGGAAGTTAGTATCATAAAGGTAAGCTAAGGAAGTTAATCTATCATAATAACAAGCTTTAAAAGTTAAACTGTCATAAAAGAAAGCTGAGGAAGTTAGTATTATAAAGGCAAGTTTAGGAACTTCATACAACAAAGGCAAGCTTAGGAAGTTAGTATCATAAAGACAAGCTAAGGAAGGTAGTACCATTAAAAGACAAGTTTAGGAAGTTAAAGTATCATAAAGATTTTTTTTTTCTTTTTGGAGATTAATTTGACTTATTATTGTCATATTTCCAATACTTCTACAGAATATATCTGACAATATTTAAAGCTTTTTAATTCTGAAATTCAAGTAGGTTCACATATTCCACATATATTATAACCAATATGTTTGCACTAACCCCTTTGGAAGGCAAATTTCAACCACAATGAGTGTATCTAGTGAAAAGTTGAGCCATGTATCTTTTCATTTGGTCCAAAGTGACAAAAACATACAATTATCAATTTTGAGGACAATGATTAAATCATAATGAACTTTTATTGGAACTTCAATTTCATGTTAGGCCACATCATCATGTTTACTCAATGTGTATCCAAATGTTCAAAGAATGCAAGTGACCATGACATTAAAAGCATGGGCAGCTTAAGGAGTTACCCAGTGGTCTATTAGCTCTCTGATGGCAGATAATTTGTGTGTTTTAGTACATTAATTTTTTTAACTTCCATGCTTCAATTTATGGGCAAAATGTTTTGATGGAATACTTTTTCATTTACTGCTGAATGAATCAGACTTGGCTTTGTTTAATGTTCAAATATAGAAAGCATTGTTATATTTTACTACAGATTATTTATATATCAACTATATCCCTCTTAATTGTACATATTTACATAATTTTGACTCTTAATGAGTGCTACTACTTCCATATTTCCCCATAAATAAGATATATAATAGAAAAGATAGGATAGGATACAGGTTGTCAATTTGTTTGCAATATTTGTGAATATATAATACTCTAAATCATGCCGTCTTTCAACTGTGATCTTTGCAATCTTAGACATAAGTATTATGTCTCTGTTGAATTTATTTGTAACTATTGTAGACTCTTCAAGAACAAAGAGGACCCATGGATCTTGATGAAGAGGGCAAGTAAATGAGTTCTAGATGTCTATGTTTTTTTTGTGTGTTATTTAGCTATTATCTCATTTATATTCCCATAAATAATTTTATTGATATACATGTATATATAGTAAAATATTTGACCAAAAAAAAAAAGTTTTTTCAGAAATTTAGTAGGAATATATCATTGACAGACCTCATCAATAAAATAAAATACCATAATAAAATCAACAAAAATTTTAAAGAATTTTGTTAAAATCTTTTGCATAATTCATACTAGGTATCTTGAAACTAAATAACGTCTTCAAATGAATCAATTCTTATTTGCATTATTCCCTGAAATTCAAGCAGTCAAGACATTAAAATCTAACTTGCATGATAAAATGGAAATGTAAACTATTCATCTGATCGACTTCTAGTACAGAATCTACCCACATGGTTTTACTTATCCATTGAAAATAGAATCTCTACCACTCTGCCACTCTATAACCAAGTCAAATATTAATAATTAACAAAAGAATCTACTTCTAAAATCAAAATAATTTATCTACCAGTATACATGTCAGGTCAGAACAAATCATGATATCATGCTGAGGAAGAAAAATTTCAAGAAAAGCATAAATCAATATTCCTTTTCTGCCTTTACAGTCAAAGCCTCTGATACTTAAGTCAACTCAGGAAATCTTATCACTTTCAATTACTACAGCTTTACTAATTGGTCCAAATTGCTTCTCTCAAAAAGATTTTGTTCTTCCTTACGGCTAAATATATACTTACAAAGTTTATGGCCATTAAACAAATATGGTACTTCACAAACAATTTTTTCAGCAATTATATTCTCTATAGTCTCAGATTTTTCCCGAAATAATTTCAATTATAACAATGTGTCACATTTAATTTGAAAGAAATTTAACAAAAAAAACCAAACATATATTTATAGTAGGGATGGCAATGACGTTACAAGTACTCAAGTTCTCGCTTGGAAAGCCCAGTATCAATTACAATTTTATAACTAAGATATGTACTCGTTTGCCTTTGATACATCTTGATACAATATTTCTCCCAACATTTTCCCTTACTTAAAAATTTAGTTTCATTTGAAATATCTCTTTCTTAATACTTCCCAAAACTGGTATCTATTAACAATGTAAATACATTGTACATTTATCCCGTGACAGTAGTCATGAGAACTGTATATCTAATATACAACAACAGAAAAAACATTGTTTTTATAACAAGCATAAAATTAATGTAGAAATACAGATTGTGCAGGGAATCTTAGATGAAGTCATAACTCATGTCCTGCATCTGATGATGCATACAATTTATAGTACAAAAACTGTATCTACAGTAAACAAACTTGGAACTGATAAATATCAACATTGTAAATTCTACAAAGTACTCAGTACTCGTGAGGATCATGACTGAGTACTACTCAATTTGAGTTCTTTTGACATCTCTAATTTATGTATATCAAGAAACTAGTGTGAATTCGGCATATCAATAAAATTGTGAATAAAAATTGTGAATGTGTCAAAGAGCGACACGTAACCCAGCCACATAGAGGCAAGCTTGAAAAAGATAAATTTTAATTCCCTCAAACACCTTATTTGTGGGTTATTTCGTTTCTATGTTACAAAATCAGTTTTACTCAAAAAGGAAAATAATAGATGGAAATGAAATAGTGCATGGTGTAATGGTGCATGGTGTAATTTACACTATGCAAGGGCTGCATGACTGCAACAGACAGGCAAAGCACAAATTTCCACAAATTGAAATAGGATTCACACAAAATTGCTTGTTTTAGTAAAAACTAGGCATTATCAGGACCTCATCTCACTGATATTTGTACTTTTATGACCTCTAAGTCCAATCATCAGTTAAATGTGACAAGTAGTACTTTTGCCCACTTTCACACTACTCTATAATGTAAACATTTCCCTGTTAAAATTATACACTCTACATGAAATATTGCCTGTTCTACAGATAGGAAGTCAATATAATTTCTATCTTCATACATTTCACGACTAAATTATTGCCAATTAATTCAGATTTTCTTCCATAAACAGAGATTCTTGTTGACCAGATGAACTATTACTGGATAAACAGATGATCTTAATGGTCAGATAAAATACAGGATATCGAGATACTGAAGGACAAAAGGTTAACTTGCACATGTTTCAGTAAACATTTTTTACAATTATCTCTTCAATGATTTGAACGTCTTTATATTCTAATTTTTATGTAATATGAAGATTTGACTGGATTTGAGTTAACAATTTCAGTTCAATTTTCAGTCCATGTCTGAATTAGCTCACAGATGACCTCTTATGTACCTAACTGTATAGTAATACCAAAACTATTTACTTTAAACATTTATCTTAACTTTTAAGACATAATTAGGTATATGGCCTCTCTCTATGTAAAGTTGATTTGTGTGAGTAAGAAAGATGACTTGTTTTTCTTATGTCTCAATCAATTTGTTCTATCCAAGACTAAATAATGACTTTAGACAAAGCTGGACAGATGAACTAATCCTCAAATGTGGGCAAGACTTCTTTTTGAAGCCTCCTTTATGTAGAGTTTTCAAAACAAAACATGTTCCCAACAAGACGTATGCTAAGTGCTTCTTGCCACATTTTTGTACTTATTTTTTGTTTATTAGAAACAAAATACTTCCATCCTTTTAATGCTTTTTTATTACTGAGAACAGCTGTTGTGTAATATTTTTATTTCCTTTTGTATATAAATTTTGGTTGCTGCCACATTGACACATACCTCATACCCTATGTTTGAAAGAGAATTACACAAATGGGGTGAGGAATATGTCAATTAGACAACAACTGACTAAAAAACACCAAAAGATATCTAAATAGATTTAATCATCTCCTTCAATTTAATATTTCATAAGTTGTCAATCTCCCGAAAATCATAATTTTTTGGTGATTAATCTCTTATTTCTTGACCACACTGATCCTTTACATGTTTTTTTTTCAATTGTCAAAGAATAAAAAAATCCCTATGTATCAGTATGAGCCTCCAAATTTGTCTTACATTCCTCAGTATAGAACTATACATGGCCTTAACATTTATCATAGCATATAGCAGTTCTCTGCATGCTCTATCTGGCTGAAGCTATACAGCTTAAAGTCTTTATTTTTGTCACTTAATATCAGTGTCTACCTCAAGTTATATTAGAGCCTTAACAATAATCTTCTAATTTTTCTTTCTGAAGCTTATATACAAGAGTCTTCATGTTTTTCATATTTCTATGTAAGCCTCTGAGCTATATGTAGCCTCAACAGTTGTCATGGTATAAAAAGTAACTTAACAATTTTACAAAAGCCTCGACAAAAGCATTAGATTCATGATTTCCTCTAATGGATACATTTATAACAGTTTCCATAAACGATTATCAAGGCAGCAATATAATAGAAGTCTATAGAACTTCCTTGGCGGTTTGTCTTAAGATAATATTCTTTGATTATGAATTATTGTAGACTGGTACCGTTAAGTCAGCGAAAGTCATTGTATTTTCCATTTGTCTGGAATTCAAAAATCACACATTAAATGTCATTATGCTTTGTGGATCATTATTATACAACTTTCAAAAACATATTTTTTGACAAAAATATGAACAGTTAGATGCTGACAATCAGATAAAAACTTGGTCAGTAATTCTTTAAGTCTTCTGGGTCATAAAACGTGTTATGTCTGATATTCAAAAACTTAAAGATTTTTTTTTCTATAAGAAGTTTGGATATAATCTCTACATTCAGTATAAATAAACCATTCCAATGACTTTGACTCTAATCCTAATGGGAACAACAACCTAATCTTAAGATTCAGAAACATAATAAATGGTAGAAGAAATATCATATCTTAAGACCTCTGAGGACAATAGGAAAATATTTATTCCATCAATATGTATCTGTATTACAATATATAGAAAAGATATGTCGACCTTGCCCATATTGAATGATTAAATTGGAATAGAGAGATTCTATCACATTGAAGCAATGAACATTTTTGTAGACAGAAAGCATGTGTTAGTCCTCACATGTTTCTTGTATCTTTTTCTTATTTCAATAGTGAGAATTTTTTTTGTATTTATTTAATATTAATACACTATAAAGATAGAAGGGTCAAGATCTATTAAGACTAACTAGTATTACCACAGCACATATCCAAGTGACTGTCCCAAGTTCATATTTGAGTAATGCATCTCACAAAATATCTAGTGAATAAAACATATTTTTTTAGGACCCTATATAGTCATACAAATAGGAACTGTCTACTTTTCACCATCAAAATTAAGTTTAGAAACAATGGTTTTTCTCATCATTTTACCCCAAATAATATTTTTAAAATTTAGCAACATCAATTTTTTGACAAAACACTTAGGCTGATTAAGTGGGGTACCCAGCCCCCCCCCCCCCCCCCAATTTTTGTTGGAAACATTTGGTTGATTATATATGCAATCACAGAAGCACGACTGGAGCCGCTGAATAATAGAGAAAAATATAAAGAATAGAGAATAATTGCCCAAAAATATTAAAAAAATAGAGAAAAATGGGCAAAAAATTTAAAGAACAGAGAAAATTAGATCTAAAAATTTAAAGAATAGAGAAAAAAAGACTTAAAATTTAAAGAATACAAAAATGAATGTCCCCATCCAGATCCTCTCATTAGGGGTCAAACAGTCTTATATAAACGTGTGTCAATAAATAAATGAACATTATCAACCAAGCTAATGAGGTTTATTAAGTTGAATCTATTAGCTTCGTTTGAATAGAAGGCATCACATGGTTTCCAATTATGCCTATTTTTTGTAATGAATGGTGACAATGAATCGTGAAAAACAGAACAAAGGAACCAATCTTTGGAGAAATGTATTGCAAATTAATTGGTAGCGACTACTTCCATAGTGTTACAGAGTCTGATGGTAATGGTATTCAAATCCTGCATCAATCTTTATTAAAAATATGTGGCATCAAAAGATATTTAATCAAAAGTTTACTGAATCCTGTTTGGGCAAAATAAAGTTAGTAAAATAAGGAACATGTACCATGTATTGTTAATCTAAAATTTCATTAGGACTGCTCTGAATAAATACTGTTGATTCATTTATTTCCGTTAGAACCAAATTTTCATGAATTGAGGAAAAAAATCAGTTTCCCTGATACTTTTTTAGAGATTTTCCGAAATTCTGCATGCAATCCTTTAAAATATTGCATTTCGTTGAGCTTCGATCGATCACCTATATAATCAAAATCCATAAAAATTTGTACACCATAAATAATAATGAATACTCCACAAAAAAAAAGATTGTAAACCTATAGCTTTGCCTTGGAGGATAATACTTTTCTCTGTGTAACATTTGCTCCATTTACCTCCCAGCAATTTGTATCTTTACTTGGGGGCACAATCATGAGTTAACAATGTAGGCATTAACAAGACTTGACATTCAATTATAGCAGTCATTCCTTTCTGTACAACTCAATGATTCCATGTTAAACTCAACTAACTATGATCAGAATCTAATTTTAAAACAGAAATTCAATTAGTTCAAGTCGTGACATTCATAAAACGATTCTGACATGTCTAGATAAGAGAGACATAATATAACATGTTCTTGGAATCAGAATATGTCCGATAGTTATACTCTCAAAACCAGATATGTAATTTCTACTCAACTTGTTCAGAGAAATAAACTATTGCAGTTAATTTACAGATAAATCCATCCACAGACAAAATGCTAGAAAATCCTTTATAGCCAAGCAACTTAAAAACAATCAATAACAGTTTTACGAGAGTTTGAAATTTTATTTGAAATTAAACTTGAAGAATTTAAGATAGGTCATAAAACTGTTCTTTCTATTAGAAATAAATATGGTTTTAAGGCCCTTGTGAATTCAATGAAAATTAAATGCAAGTTCCATTATGCAACCATGGAAACAACAGAGAAGAAAGACACATCTGAATCTTTAGTTATTTCTTACATTTCTAAGATCTTCAGTTCAAATAAGATTTCCTGAACTATCTTATGACTGGTATCTCATATGGAAATGGAACATGATATTTATTTACATTTTTTAAAAGTTACAGAGTTTATAGTTTCCTGTGTTTTTTTCTTGTTTTGTATCCTCACTTGTAATATTATTGTCTTCTTTCTCCAATCTGCTGTTTTTGTCTGAATAAGTGCATATGTATCATTAAAATTGCCATTTGACATAAATGGGTAAAATGCAATGCATTAATGCTTTAAAGCATATTTTCAGCATTTTATTGAAAAATCCTTTGCAAAAAAATGTAAAATATATGTCACATTAGTTGTAGACATTTTTCTGAGTAAACAATTTACTTATTTTGTTGAGTGGAGGTTTGACAAGATGATATTCAAAAGCAATTTTTAAATAGTTCATTCAATCAAGAACCATAACTCCTCATGCAATCATCAATATAAATTTTGACCAACATTTTGTAATCATTTATAAGAACATTGGTTCTTGTCCATTCGTTTTCGTTGCGTTTTGTTATTTGATTTTGCCATGTGATTATGGACTTTCCGAACTGATTTTCCTCTGAGTTCAGTATTTTTGTGATTTTACTTTTTTTTGGTCATAATTCTGAAGTTATTGCATCCTGTCTTTATAATACCCTCCATAAAAAACAAATTGACCAGAAAAAAGTTGCTATAGAAGACATAGGGTGTGGTGTATACGTAAAAAACAACAACATAATTTACTTTTGTTAACATATATATTCAGAGATTATGTCTTTTTTAATGATAAAAAAAAAGATGTGGTATGATTGCCAATGAGACAACTGTCCACAAGAGACCAAAATGACACAGACATTAACAACTTATCTGCTTAGAGAATATAACCGACATAATGAATACAAATTGTACCACAATGTATGAATTCTTGCACATATCTGCTTAGAGAATATAACAGACATAATGAATACAAATTGTACCACAATGTATGAATTCTTGCACATATCTGCTTAGAGAATATAACCGACATAATGAATACAAATTGTGCCACAATGAATGAATTCTTGCACATATCTGCTTAGAGAATATAACAGACATAATGAATACAAATTGTGCCACAATGAATGAATTCTTGCACATATCTACTAAGAGAATATAACCGACATAATGAATACAATTTGTACCACAATGTATGAATTCTTGCACATATCTACTAAGAGAATATAACCGACATAATGAATACAATTTGTACCACAATGTATGAATTCTTGCACATATCTGCTTAGAGAATATAACAGACATAATGAATACAAATTGCAGCACAATGTATGAATTCTTGCACATGGATTTTGATTGAATCTTGTAAGGAACAGTGATTACTAAACTGGAAATCAATATTGAAATTTCTTAACTCGACTTGAAATATGGAGATTGCAAGCTGTAAAACTTCTGATCAATACACAATTCTCAAGCAATCCCAAAAAACATAACATGATCTATAGTAGCTGTCGGCTAAATACACGTTTACGCTGACCCAATCGATAGTTACAAGGGGGAGTAATCAAATTATCTCTAAGAACTAATCATTGTTCATATGACTTTCACATCACACGAAAATCAATCGTCTTATTTTATGAGTTTTGATTAAAAGTTGCGATTTATGTTTTCCTCTCTTATTAGACATTGATAGACATGAGGTTATTGACCTTTAGATTCTACCTACTGTGCACAAAGTAATAAAACTACAAAATAATATAAAGGAATGTATCAAAAACTGCCAACTAAATCCAAACACATTTATAATGCACTGCTTTTTAAACATCAATTTAAAGATTTAAAACCTCCCTCTTGGATTGCAATCTCTCATCCTTCCAAGTAAAACAATGCTTATAATATCAAAAAAAGACTTATTTTGTTGAATAGACGGGATTTTTATTTTTTTATTTTGTTATATTGGTTATTTCAAGCATTTCTGTCAAGTTTTGTCAAATCAGTTCAATAGTTTGAGAAAAACCTAGCATAATGTAAGATGGCATCTACAGCAATTCGAGCAAAATTTCTTCCAAAAAAATCCAAACCAACCTACATTATGAAAGATTAAAGAACCTTAGTGAGCACACTCACACACCCCACATCCCCACATTGTCATTGGAGAAATGAAATAAGTGTAAGGAAAGAAAATTGTTTAAGAAACAAGAATGTGTCCAAAGTACACGGATGCCCCACTCGCACTATCCTTTTCCATGTTCCATGGACCGTGAAATTGGGTAATTATCTAATTTTGCATTAAAATTAGAAAGATCATATCATAAGCAACAAGTGTACTTAAGTTTCAAGTTGATTGGACTTCAGCTTCATCAAAAAAAACCTTGACCAAAAACTTTAACCTGAAACTCCCCCTTTCATTTTCTATGTTCAGTGGACCGTGAAATTGGGGTCAAAAGTCTAATTTGGCTTAAAAATTAGAAAGATCATCTCATAAGCAACAAGTGTACTAAGTTTCAAGTTGATTGGACTTCAGCTTCATCAAAAACTACCTTGACCAAAAACTTTAACCTGGATGGACGAACAGAACCACAGACGGACCGACGGACGAACGAAGCCACAGACCAGAAAACATAATGCCCTCTACTATCGTAGGTGGGGCATAAAAATAATTGAATCATAATTTCCTGTCAATATGCACATCTTCCTAGTATGTCCTTATTATCTACTAATTTTCATGAAATTCTGTTGTGTTGTTTCAGAGGAGTTGCAATGACAAACTGTTGCAAAAGTACATTGAAGCAAATAAGTTCAAAGGAGCATAACTCCTAGAAAAAAAATTAAATCATAATTTCCTGTCAATATGCACATCTACATAGTATGTCCTTATTATCTAAAAAAGGTTTCGTGAAATTCTGTTGTGCTGTTTGAGAGGAGTTGCGATGACAAACTGTTGCAAAAGTACATTAAAGCAAATAAGTTCAAAGGGGCGTAAACTCCTGGGAAAAAAATTGAATCGTCATTTCCTGTCGATATGTACATCTACATAGTATGTCCTTATTATCTACAGATATGTACATCTACATAGTATGTCCTTATTATCTACAAAGTTTCATGAAATTCTGTTGTGTGGTTTGAGAGGAGTTGCGATGATAAGAAACAGGACTGACGGACAGACTAATGGACCTAGTCAAAAACATTGTACCCTACACTACTTTGTTGCGTGGGGTATAAATATAGTGTGGACAAAGAAATGATCAAATGTTTATCTCATCTGCCTACAAATGTTTTCTCCTGACCTAACTCAGGAATCTGATGTTCAGTGGTTGTTGTATGTTGATTTGGTTCATAACTGTGTCTTGGTTTTATATATAGATAAGAATATTGGTTTTGAATGGTTTTACACCAGTCATTTTTGGGGCCAGGCCAGGACTTTATAGCTTGCTGTTCCTCGTGAGCCAAGGCCCTAAAATGAAGACCGTACTTTGATCTATAATGGTTTACTTTTACATATTGTGACTTGGATGGAGAGTTGTCTCATTAGCACTCAAACCACATCTTCTTATATCTATCTAACATGAAAACTACACAAGTTTCAAAGTCAATAGTATAAAAAAGAAGATGTGGTATGATTGCCAATGAGACAACTATCCACAAAAGACCAAAATGACACAGACATTAACAACTATATGTCACCGTACGGCCTTCAACAATGAGCAAAGCCCATACCGCATAGTCAGCTATAAAAGGCCCCGATAAGACAATGTAAAACAATTCAAACGAGAAAACCAACGGCCTTATTTATGTAAAACTAGAGGCTCTAAAGAGCCTGTGTCGCTCACCTTGGTCCATGTGAATATTAAGCAATGGACACAGATGGATTCATGACAAAATTGTGTTTTGGTGATGGTGATTTGTTTGTAGATCTTACTTAACTAAACATTCTTGCTGCTTACAATTATCTCTATCTATAACAGTACTTTCTGTGGAAAATGTTATTGAAAATCTTCAAATTTTAAGAAAATTGTTAAAAATTGACTATGAAGGGCAATAACTCCTTAGGGGGTCAATTTGACTATTTTGGTCAGTGACTTATTTTTAGTTCTTACTTTGCTGTACATTATTACTGTTTACAGTTTATCTCTATCTATAATAATATTCAAGATAATAACAAAAAAACAGCAAAATTTCCTCAAAATTACCAATTCAGGGGCAGTAACCTAACAACCGATTATACGATTCATCTGAAAATTCCAGGGCAGATAGATCGTGACCTGATCAACAATTTTACTTCATGTCAGATTTGCTCTTAATGCTTTGGTTTTTGAGTTATAAGCCAAAAACTGCATTTTACCCCCATGTTCTATTTTTAGCCATGGCGGCCATCTTGGTTTGTTGGCCAAGTTACCGGACACATTTTTTTAACTAGATACCCAAATGATGATTATGGCTAAGTTTGGTTAAATTTGGCCCAGTAGTTTCAGAGGAGAAGATTTTTCTAAAAGATTACTAAGATTTAAGAAAAATGGTTAAAAATTGACTATAAAGGGCAATAACTCCTTAAGTGGTCAACTGACCATTTTGGTCATGTTGACTTATTTGTAGATCTTACTTTGCTGAACATTATTGCTGTTTACAGTTTATCTCTATCTATAATAATATTCAAGATAATAACAAAAAAACAGCAAAATTTCCTCAAAATTACCAATTCAGGGGCAGTAACCTAACAACCGATTATACGATTCATCTGAAAATTCCAGGGCAGATAGATCGTGACCTGATCAACAATTTTACTTCATGTCAGATTTGCTCTTAATGCTTTGGTTTTTGAGTTATAAGCCAAAAACTGCATTTTACCCCCATGTTCTATTTTTAGCCATGGCGGCCATCTTGGTTTGTTGGCCGAGTTACCGGACACATTTTTTTAACTAGATACCCAAATGATGATTATGGCTAAGTTTGGTTAAATTTGGCCCAGTAGTTTCAGAGGAGAAGATTTTTCTAAAAGATTACTAAGATTTAAGAAAAATGGTTAAAAATTGACTATAAAGGGCAATAACTCCTAAAGTGGTCAACTGACCATTTTGGTCATGTTGACTTATTTGTAGATCTTACTTTGCTGAACATTATTGCTGTTTACAGTTTATCTCTATCTATAATAATATTCAAGATAATAACCAAAAACAGCAAAATTTCCTTAAAATTACCAATTCAGGGGCAGCAACCCAACAACGAAATGTCTGATTCATCTGAAAATTTCAGGGCAGATAGATCTTGACCTGATGAACAATATTTCCCCCATGTCAGATTTGCTCTAAATGCTTTGGTTTTTGAGTTATAAGCCAAAAACTGCATTTTACCCCTATGTTCTATTTTGAGCCATGGCGGCCATCTTGGTTGGTTGGCCGGGTCACTGGACACAATTTTTAAACTAGATACCCCAATGATGATTGTGGCCAAGTTTGGTTAAATTTGGCCCAGTAGTTTCAGAGGAGAAGATTTTTGTAAAAGTTAACACAGGACGACGACAACGGACGCCGGACGCCAAGTGATGAGAAAAGCTCACTTGGCCTTTCGGCCAGGTGAGCTAAAAATGAACGAAAAACAAATATGTAACACATAAACAAACGACAACAACTGAATATACAGGCTCCTGACTTGGGACAGGCACATACATAAATAATGTGGCGGGGTTAAACATGTTAGCGGGATCCCAACCCTCCCCCTAACCTGGGACAGTGGCATAACAGTACAACATAAGAACGAACTAAAAAAATCAGTTGAAAAAGGCTTAACTCATCAGATGGACAAAAATATAAGTGGACGTGGCCGGGTACTTATACATCCCGACACAAAAAGACACAATGAACAGATCTGAGAGTACTCGCAGTAATCTGACATCTAGTTCAAAGCCACTAACAACTAATAAAAAAATCATGCATCTAAGACTAAACTATCAATCCGTACACATCCAACATCCAATGGATTTAGTGTAAAGACATCATAAACAGCCAGAGAAAAACATGACCAGACCAAGACTAAAGGCCGGGGCAAATGAGATGTGTCAATGCTATACATTAGGAATAGATAATCATTGACTTATCATAAGTGGATCCTCAAACTTTAACAACAAGTTTTTACCTCTGATCGAAGGATGATTATATTTATTTGAAAGCATTTTAACCAACTGATATTGCTTGATGCTTGCTTATTGGCAAAAAAGCTATATTTATAATAATTTTCAACAAAATCTAAGCAAATACTACATCTCAGAATATCATTTTACAATATTCAAATGTTTTATAATATATGTCCCTACTCTCTTGATACATAAGTTATCATTAAAGACCATAAGATGAGCTCACAAATATATTTCACATAGAGTATAGCTAGGGGTCCATAAACTGTCTATTTCCACCTAGGACAAACCTACATTCAAACTTCAGCTACTTTAATAATGCAATTTTCTAAAAAGTAACAATGAAAATAACACGTTTGATGTAGGAGGATATTCTAGACATTCGTTTTATGATCTACAGATTAACCTAAACTTGAGTAGAAATTAAGTATTCCTTTTAACAGGGGGGATACATTTTCACCATAATCTATGACTCAAAATCATGTATTAACCTTTTTATATTTATTAACATTTCAATGTGTGAAATTTTCTCTCAGCAATATATTATTATAACACATAATAGGGATTGAAAAACTAACATAAAACTTCTGCTTACTCATTGCACTTGCATAATTTTCATGATAGTTTTATTATAGATATAGGAAGATGTGGTGTGAGTGCCAATGAGACAACTATCAATCCAAATAACAATTTATAAAAGTAAACCATTATAGGTCAATGTATGGCCTTCAACACGGAGCCTTGGCTCACACCGAACAACAAGCTATAAAGGGCCCCAAAATAACTAGTGTAAAACCATTCAAACCGGAAAACCAACAGTCTAATCTATATAAAATAAAAAAAGAGAAACCAGAACCACATATAAATTACATAAACAAACGACAACTAGTGTACATCAGATTCCTGACTTAGGACAGGTGCAAACATTTGCAGTGGGATTAAACGTTTTAATGGATCCAAACCTTCTCCCTTTTTCTGAAACAATAGCATAACATCACAACATAGAAAAACACACGGTAAAATATCAATTGGCAGGCTTAACTCAATCAAAAAACGTACATTAATACACTATAAGCGAATAAATTTGATCTGCGATATCTGAATGCAAATGCACAGTTAATAAAATATAAGGGACAAACTTTCAAGGCCAAAAAGCAAACAAACAAGTCCAAACAAAGCCATGGCAAGTCACCACTACGAAATATTTAACCCTTCAAAAATATTCACTTTAGGAAAAAAAAACGGTTTTAAAAAATACAGGTAAATCTTGAAGTTTATACAAATGTAGTAAGAAGAAGTGAAACTTAGAATACATTCCAAATAATCAAAGCTGGTATATAGACAAGATCCATATAAATATAAAATAACAAAAAAGCATTATAAACAGTATCAACAGGTCGAATTAACAAGAAAATATGGTTTGAGAGTACTCACAGTTACTGACAGCTAGTTAAGGTGGTACCTAACACTACAGGGAGATAACTCTGTAAAATCAGCAGAACGTTTTAATGACGTTGTGTTGTAAAAGGAATATTAAGCTTCTCATTGATCAAAATTGGTGTTTGTCAAATAGCTATATAACCAGTGTAATTTTTCTGACAAAACGGTTGGTTCAAATTTTTTTAAATTTTTATCTTTTTGTCAAAGAGTCAAAGTAAATACTTTGTCAAAATTTTATGAAAATTAAACGAGCCAAATTAATTTTAGTGAAAGTGTTGGGTATCACCTTAAAAGCCAAAAACCATTTATAATAAAAAAAATTCGTAAGGGTTCCACGGAACCCGGTGTCTCGCCTACTTTTTCTGTTAATCGCAGACTCAACAAAAATGAGGAAAAACATCAATAAAAATTTCCCTCACGATACTGTCTTTTGATTGAAAGAAGCTTCCAAGTTTGGTAAAAAAATCCAGGATAGTTTATGAATCTAATAAATGTTTTATAAACTTTAACTGCAGACTGTATGTAATGTTAACTGGAAGAAAATTTAAGTCCATTTATAAGTAAAATACGGAAAAAGTGAATTTTTTTTTTACAAAATTAACTTCTGAATAATATCTTATGATCAGAAATAACTTTTTGTCTAAGTTTGGTAGAAATCCAGGATAGTTTAAGAACATTATAAAAATTTTAAAAACTTAAACCACAGAGTGAATGTTTTGTTTCTGGCAAAAAAACTAAGTCCATTTATAAGTAAAATACGGAAAAGTGAAAATTTATTTTTACAAAATTTTCTTCTTGATACTATCTTATGATCATAAACAAGCTTCTGTCCAAGTTTGGTAGAAATCCAGGATAGTTTAAGAACATTATAAAAATTTTAAAAACTTAAACCACAGAGTGAATGTTTTGTTTCTGGCAAAAAAACTAAGTCCATTTATAAGTAAAATACGGAAAAGTGAAAATTTTTTTTACAAAATTTTCTTCTTGTCAGATACTATCTTATGATCATAAACAAGCTTCTGTCCAAGTTTGGTACAAATCAAGGATAGTTTATCAAAGTTATTAAAATTTTAAAAACTTTAACCACAGAGTGAATGTAATGTTTCCTCGCAGAAAAACTAAGTCCATTTATAAGTAAAATACGGAAAAGTGGAAATTTATTTTCACAACATTTTCTTCTTGATACTATCTTATGATCATAAACAAGCTTCTGTCCTAGTTTGGTACATATCAAGGATAGTTTATGAAAGTTATTAAAATTTTAAAAACTTTAACCACAGAGTGAATGTAATGTTTCCTCGCAGAAAAACTAAGTCCATTTATAAGTAAAATACGGAAAAAATGGAATTTTATTTTTACAAAATTTACTTCTGGATACTTTCTTATGATCATAAACAAGCTTCTGTCCAAGTTTGGTGGAAATTCAGTATAGTTTAAGAAAGTTATTAAAATTTCAAAAACTTTAACCACAGAGTGAATATTTGTGGACGCCGCCGACGACGACGACGCCGACGACGACGGAATGTAGGATCGCTTAGTCTCGCTTTTTCGACTAAAGTCGAAGGCTCGACAAAAATCATGCATCAGAGACTAAAATCAACTAAAACACATCCCAGGGATTTAGTATTTTAACGTCATGAACAGTCAGAGAAGACATGACTTGTGCAATGCCAAAAATAAATGTATCGACAGGTAGTAGGATAGTGAGGAGCAACTTCTATAGAGATAAAAATTTAACGTGTCTGTGTCTCTATACATCCCTCCTCGAAAGAAGATACAATTTAGTTATGTTTTAATTTGCTAATGACAAAATCGATATTAGTGCCAATGTAAACTATATTCAGAGATCTAATTACAATATTGGTACGATAACCTTTACTTATAAGTTTGTTTAAAGGTTCGATGAGTTTACACGGATCACATAGTGATTTCCTCGCTTTAAGTACAATTTTATCATAAAATTTAGGATGTGAAATACCATTTTTAATAAGTTTTCTACAGGTATAGCCAAATTTACTAATCAAATCTTTGTATCTATGAAAGAATTTAGTAAAAGTTTTAAGTAATTTATGGTATCGAAATCCCTGACACAGCAATTTCCCAGTGATGCATTGATTACGTTCGTTAAAATCTATGACATCCGAACACACACGGGCAAACCGAACAAGTTGGGATATATAAACAATGTATGATGGAGCCAAAGGCACATCGCCGTCTAAAACAGGAAAATTAACAATAGGAAATGAAAAATCGTCTCTTTTGTTGTAAATTTTAGTATGAAGTTTCCCGTTTGAAAGTAAAATGTCTAAATCTATAAAAGGACAACTGCTGCTGTTTATGTTAGATTTAGTTAAAGTAAGTTCTTTTGGGTAAATTTCTGAAGTATATTTAGAGAACTGTGGATTATTCAACGAAAAAAATATCATCCAGATAACGGTAGGTATTTTTGAATGTTTCAACCAAATATAACAATGATGGGTCTTTACTGAGTTTGGTCATAAACTGGGATTCATAGCAATATAGAAATAAATCTGCTATTAAAGGGGCACCAACTGTGCCCATAGGAATACCTACTACCTGACGATACACTTTATCGCCGAAACGTAAATAAATGTTATCTAGCATAAAATTTAAAGATTCAATCATATCCTCACATTTCCAGTAAGTGTATCTAGCATACTTTCCCTTTTCGTTACAGAAAAAGGCTTTAAACAAGTTACAGCAAATAAAATAACAATGAGATTTTTCGAAAGACCATTTTATCAAATACAAAATCTTTTTCTTTATAAGATTGTGTGGAAGTGTAGTGTACAGAGTAGAAAAATCATAACTGTCAACAGAATTGTAAGGACCATTGAAAGTATGTATTTTATCTAAAACCTCTAAAGAATTTTTAACACTCCAAAAATAATTAATACCATTATTTTCATAAGCTATATTACAAAAGTTAATAACCAGTTCTTTGATAGTAGTAAGGGAGGTAGTTAGAAGCACTGATAGATTAGTAGTAGAACACTTACTCCAAGCAGAGATGAAACGGAATTTAAATGGTTTTTTGTGAAATTTTGGTAACCAGTACATGGTAGGGACTTTCAAATGTTCGGAAGATGCTTTAAGCTGGGTAGTGGCAGTGGTATGCTTGTTAACGATTTGACTCTCTGTGGTGCGCACTGACCTGAATGTAGAGGAATTGATAATTTCGTTTTGAAGAACTTCCTTGTAGTATATGCGTCACACCACCACTACATTATTGGCTGCCTTGTCTGCCGGTAAGAACACAAACTGCTCTGCGAGTACCTTTTTATTCTAGAAATGGTAATATCATGGTTCCTATTATTAATTTCAGAATTGTTTTCTAAATGAGATATTTGAATATCAACAGTATTCATAATTTTATTCAAATAACTGTATAAAGATTTTTTATCAGATTTTTCACGTTTGCACCAATTTTTACAGTAGCAAGACAGAGCGTCTTTAATGACCTGACGACACTATTTCCAATCTATTGAAGATGAAGGACAGTATTCCAGACTTTTCTTTAGAAAAGTTATGACCTCACCGTCTTCGACGATGCTGAGGTCTCCTGTAATAACAAAGCAAAGCTTTTCACAAGTCTACATTTCCACTTGACAAACCTAGTGAAAATATTATGTCTTGAAGGACTTACAGATCAATCTAAGAAAAAAAGATTTGAATGGCAGTCAATTCTGTCCTAAATATCCAGTACCAATATATATAGCTATGTCAAGTTCAATTTGAAATTTGCAAGGCACAATATGAATATGATCACACGACTGTTCAGCACACAAACCAGTTTAACTGTTGCATTGATAAGTACTACAGCTTTAAGATATTTATGACACAGCAGTATGACAACATCAAAGAAACAACTAGACAACAGTGAGAAGACGGACAAAGTTGGTGGACTATACAACTATTTTGGAGAATTTCATGTGCCCAAGATCCTAATACTTTACATTTCAAAAATGTTCATAAATGTAAGTTCTGTTTTTATAAAACCTACTTCAAATGTTCACATTTTAAAGGGAAACTCAGATTTTTTAAATCAATATTCAATCAAAATTTTCATTTTTATGATATAGTAATTTTGTCCTTATAATCAAATATTTCACAATTATAAATATATTTGCTGATTTTATGTAGATTTCCATTCAGGAAATATTGGCATAAGCAAAATTAGAAGAAGAAATTTTAGAGAAACTCATTCATGAATCTTTTTGAATTTTCCCATTCTCATTTTGTTAACATTAAATACTCTTTTATAATGTACTGTTTGTGATGAAGTTCAATTATATTTCCTAATATTTTACTAGAAATCTTTTAATTATGAATATGGAGCTGATTTTTTATTTACATGAAAGATTATCAAGAGGAGACAGTGTAAAAGGGGAAAGGGTTCAACACATAATTACTCAAAGAAAAGATAAACAAATACACAAGTTTACTCATAGAAAGGGTTAACAAACACACATGTTTACTCACTAGTTGTTGTTGAGTAATCTGCATGCAAAATAGTTGAATGAGTTAAAACTGAAAGCTGGCAAAGAAGGATAACTCCATCTCAAATATTGACAAATACAATATTATCTTACATGAAAAGAATCACAATATTTCTCCATTCATACGTTTTTTATCTGTCTACATATTTTTATTTCAGTCTAAGTAAGAAAATGTCACATGCATGACAAAAATATTACTACATCATGGATTTCAGGGTGCATTATACACACCAAATTCAACACATATCATTTAGATCATATTTGTTAAATGATATTAACAACTTTATTGCTATTTTGTGCATTTTTCCTTTGATCTTTTTTTTGTGATAATTTTTCATATCATGCTACTTCCTTGAGATGGAAAATTATCGCTAGAAACTAAGGAGGCCTGTGGCGTTGCAAATGAAATTGACATGAAATTGACAACGTCCTCATATGTAAAATATTGATAAATAGATTATCATTGGTCATCTCAACTCAATTGCTTTTCTTGCTTTCGCCGTACCGGCTCAAGCAAGAAAACAATCTTGTTGAGATGATCAACGATAATCTACAACTCTACAACAGATTTAGTCCACATGTATAGTTGGTAACAACAGCCAATTTTGAAGCTGACTATTATCTGAATTTTTTATTACATGCGAAGGCCAATATTCATTTTACATTTTGTAGTTTATACATTAAATTACATAATGAATCATCAGATGAAAAACAAGATGAATCATAAAATCATTCAAATGTGCACTACTGCTTGAAAATCAGACAAAGATAGATAACTCTTACCTGGATTGCTATATGAGGGTGAATTGGAATGTGATTTGTGTTGAAATGTATAATTTGCTGCAAATCCTTGGCGCTGATTTCTACCATCTGACAGAAATTCTATATATAGATATGGTGTCGTAGATTTTACTTCCTCTTGGTTCCTTATACCACATAAATATTTGATTAAAGGCTGAGAACTATTCATACCATCATAAATTGCTATTCTATCGGAACTTTTACTACAACTGCAAATACAAAATATGCAAATTTAAAACAGAATTCTCACTGAAAATGAACAACAGAAACCTTATCACAAACTTTTATATTAATTTGCAAACATGACATCATTTAACAATGTTTGTTTAACAGAAAATTTCAAGCTTGGGAAAAAAACAAACACAAATGCAGCTTTAAAGTGGCCTTTCGTAGAATAATTAGGTATGGTGCCCTAACCATGAAGTTTGATATGTGAGACTCAATTATACAGAAGGAATATTTTTTATTTTTTTCAGACACTCGATCATAAACAATATGAATATGGAAACCAGAGAGGACATGCACAATATCTGTCCTGCATAATAAAATAAAAGAAGAATGTATTGTTATGAAACAAATGTCCTTACTTATTAGCTTTGCAATTTTTCAAGCTAAACAGAGACATATCTCTGGAATAGTGAATGATTCACTGCAAAAATTTGTCTGTGCGTTGTGGTTCTTAGCATAGTGTATGATTTTCATGAAATTCGATGAGACAAATTTAAGTTAGAGTGTGGGAACAAAAAAATATGCAAGTTTCCATGTTAAAAATGGGCATAACTTTAGAACCTTAACTGTCAAAATTTAAACTCTGTCTGCGAATTTGGTTCTTAGAATTGGTATAAGTTTTATAAAATTTGGATGATGAAAACTTAAGTAAGAGTGTGGACACAGAAAAATAGCAATTTTCTAGTAACAAAGGGGCATGACTCAAGAATGATGAGTGACTAAGTACACGATCAAACTCCAACTCTGTCTACAAAGTACATGGTTTAGTTTCTTACCATTGTGTATAAGTTTCATAAAATTTGGATGAGGAAACCTAAATTTAGAATACAGAAACAACAAGTGTACATAGTACATGGATGACCCACCCCAAATATCATTTTCTATGTTCAGTGGACCATGAAATTGGGGTCAAACTCTAATAGGGCATGAAAATGAGAAAGATCATTTTTTTAGGGAATATGTGTACTAAGTTTCAAATTGATTGGACTTCAACTTCATAAAAAACTACATGACCAAAAACTTTAACCTGAAGTGGGACAGACGGACATAGGAACGACAAACAAACAGATGCAGACCACAAAACATAATGCACCTAAGAGGGGCATAATAAAAATATTTGCAATTTTCCAAAATCATAAAAGGGCATAACTCTAGATCAGGTTGCAACTAACAGCCAAAATTCAAACTCTGTCTTAAGTTTTGGTTCTTAGCAATGTGTTTGAGTTCATAAAATTTATATAAGGCAACTTAAGTAAGAGAGCGGAAACAAACTAGAGGCTCTCAAGAGCCTGTGTCACTAACCTGTTACTGTATTTACTTATGTCGGCCATCTTGGTTGGTAGGCAGGGTCATTAGACACTTTTTTAAAATAGATACCCTAGTAATGATTGTGGCCAAGTTTGGTTAAATTTGGCCCATAGCTTTAGTTAAAAAGATTTTTGTACAAGTTACAAAAATGACGAAAAGTTGTTCAATATTGACTATAAAGGACAATAACTCCTTAAGGAGTTCTCTGACAATTTTGGTTATGTTGACTTATTTGAAAATCTTACTTTGCTGAACATTATTGCTGTTTACACTGGTTTATCTCTATCTATAATAGCATTCAAGATAATAACCAAAAACTGCCAAATTTCCTTAAAATTACCAATGCAGGGGCAGCAACCCAACAACCAGTTTTCCGATCCATCTAAAAAGGAGAAGGTTCACGAAGGGTTAAAATTGGCCCTGAATTTTTTATGTTTTTTTAAATCGGGCCAAAAAATTACAAATTTCACATAGAAATACTTGTGATAATACTAGTAAGACAAACATATTTCTTCTGGCACTTTTCTTTATAATTTATGGAGCTGTGACCCCTTAAATAAATATAATTTGTATTAAAAGGTCAATTTTGGTACTTTTCCCCCATAATTTTAATCGTTTTTGGCATATTTAACCTTGGCCGCCATCTACGATCCAAAACGTTTATATATTGATGAAATCTATATCCAAATTGGAATCTTTTGGTTACAACGTTAACACATTTTGGATCGTGTTTCTAAAGCTTTTAGGTCTGAAAAATGCACAAAATCATCATATTTTGACAAAATGTCCAAAATGGGCATACTTTGGAGAATATTTTGTACTCTTATGAAAAGAACTGATGTATCAAGCATTTAGACTTTTTAAATAGACCCATTTACAAATCAAATCGTGACCTTTTTGGTGTTTAATGATAAAGTTGATATTTTAGGTCATTTTGTGCCATAAGTGAACCTTGTCCTTTCAGGGCAGATAGATCTTGACCTGATAAACAATTAAACCCTGTCAGATTTGCTCTAAATGTTTTTGTTTTTGAGTTATAAGCCAAAAACTGCATTTTATCCCTATGTTCTATTTTTAGCTGTGGCGGCCATCTTGGTTGGATGGCCAGGTCACCGGACACCTTTTTTTAAACTAGATACCCCAAAGATGATTGTTGCCAAGTTTGGTTAAATTTGGCCCAGTAGTTTCAGAGGAGAAGATTTTTGTAAAATATTACTAAGATTTACAAAAAAATGGTTAAAAATTGACTATAAAGGGCAATAACTCGTAAAGGGGTCAACTGACCATTTCAGTCATGTTGACTTATTTGTAAATCTTACTTTGCTGAACATTATTGCTGTTTACAGTTTATCTCTATCTATAATAATATTCAAGATAATAACCAAAAACAGCAAAATTTCCTTAAAATGACCAATTCAGGGGCAGCAACCCAACAACGGGTTGTCTGATTCATCTGAAAATTTCAAACCAGATAGATGTTGACCTAATAATCAATTTTTCCCTGTCAGATTTGCTCTAAATGCTTTGGTTTTTGAGTTATAAGCCAAATAAAATTGAGAATGGAAATGGGGAATGTGCCAAAGAGACAACAACCCGACCATTGAAAACTAGAGGCTCTAAAGAGCCTGTGTCGCTCACCTTGGTCTATGTGCATATTAAACAAAGGACACAAATGGATTCATGACAAAATTGTATTTTGGTGATGGTGATGTGTTTGAAGTTCTTACTTTACTGAACTTTCTTGCTTCTTACAATTAAATCTATAATGAACTTTGCCCATTAGTAACAGAGAAAAATATTTGGTAAAAATTTACATAAATTTACCAAATTAATGAAAATTGTTAAAAATTGACTATAAAGGGCAATAACTCCTTAAGGGGTCAATTGACCATTTAGGTCATGTTGACTTATTTGTAGATCTTACTTTGATGAACATTATCGCTGTTTACAGTTTATCGCTATCTATAATAGTATTCAAGATAATAACCAAAAACAGCAAAATTTCTTTAAAAATTACCAATTGGAGGGCAGCAACCCAACAACCGGTTGTCCAATTCATTTGAATATTTCAGGGCAGATATATATTGACTTGATTAACAATTTAACTCCTTGTCAGATTTCCTCTAAATGATTTGGTTTCCGAGTTATAAGCAAAAAACTACACTTTACCCCTGTTCTATTTTTAGCCGTGGTGGCCATCTTGGTTGGATGGCCAGGTCATCGGACACATTTTTCAAACAAGGTACCTCAAAGATGATTGTGGCCAAGTTTGAATTAATTTGGCCCAGTAGTTTCAGAGGAGAAGATTTTTGTAAAAGATAACTAAGATTTACGAAAAATGGTTAAAAATTTACTATAAAGGGCAATAACTCCTAAAGGGGTCAACTGACCATTTCGGTCATGTTGACTTATTTGTAAATCTTACTTTGATGAACATTATTGCTCTTTACAGTTTATCTCTATCTATAATAATATTCAAGATAATAACCAAAAACAGCAAAATTTCCTCAAAATTACCAATTCAGGGACAGCAACCCAATAACGGATTGACCGATTCATCTGAAAATTTCAGGGCAGATAGATCTTGACCTGATAAACATTTTTACCCATGTCAGATTTCCTCTAAATGCTTTAGTTTTTGAGTTATAAGCCAAAAACTGCATTTTACCCCTATGTTCTATTTTTAGCCGTGGTGGCCATCTTGGTTAGTTGGCCGGGTCACCGGACACATTTTTTAAACTAGATACCCCAATGATGATTGTGGCCAAGTTTGGTTTAATTTGGCCCAGTAGTTTCAGAGGAGAAGATTTTTCTAAAAGATAACTAAGATTTACGAAAAATGGTTAAAAATTGACTATAAAGGGCAATAACTCCTAAACGGGTCAACTGACCATTTGGGTCAGGTTGACTTATTTGTAAATCTTACTTTGCTGAACATTATTGCTGTTTACAGTTTATCTCTATCTATAATAATATTCAAGATAATAACCAAAAACAGTAAAATTTCCTTAAAATTACCAATTCAGGGGCAGCAACCCAACAACGGGTCGTCCGATTCATCTGAAAATTTCAGGGCAGATAGATCTTGACCTGATGAACAATTTTACCCCATGTCAGATTTGCTCTAAATGCTTTGGTTTTTGAGTTATAAGCCAAAAACTGCATTTTACCCCTATGTTCTATTTTTAGCCATGGCGGCCATCTTGGTTGGTTGACCGGGTCACCAGACACATTTTTTAAACTAGATACCCCAATGATGATTGTGGCCAAGTTTGGTTAAATTTGGCCAAGTAGTTTCAGAGGAGAAGATTTTTGTAAAAGTTAACGACGCCAGACGACGGACGACAGACGACGGACGACGGACGCCGGACGCCAAGTGCTGAGAAAAGCTCACTTGGCCCTTTGGGCCAGGTGAGCTAAAAAACAACAGCAGAAGGTCACCAACAGGTCTTCAATGCAGCGAGAAACTCCCGCACCCAGAGGCGTCCCTCAGCTGGCCCCTAAACAAATATATACTAGTTCAGTGATAATGAACGCCATACTAATTTCCAAATTGTACACAAGAAACTAAAATTAAAATAATACAAGACTAACAAAGGCCAGAGGCTCCTGACTTGGGACAGGCGCAAAAATGTGGCAGGGTTAAACATATTTGTGAGATCTCAACCCTCCCCCTATACCTCTAGCCAATGTAGAAAAGTAAACGCATAACAATACACACATTAAAATTCAGTCCAAGAGAAGTCCGAGTCTGATGTCAGAAGATGTAACCAAAGAAAATAAACAAAATGACAATAATACATAAATAACAACAGACTACTAGCAGTTAACTGACATGACAGCTCCAGACTTCAATTAAACTGACTGAAAGATTATGATTTCATCATATGAACATCAGGCACAATCCTTCCCGTTAGGGGTTTAGTATCATACCATCATAACATATATGAGAAGAACATAACCCGTGTCCTGCCAACAACTGGTTTTTGAATAAATGTGTTTAGTAACTGCATTTTACCCCTGTGTTCTATTTTTAGCCATGGCGGCCATCTTGGTTTGATGGCCAGGTCACCGGACACATTTTTTAAACTATATACCCCAAGGATGATTGTGGCCAAGTTTGGTTAAATTTGGCCCAGTAGTTTCAGAGGAGAAGAGTTTTGTAAAAGTTTACGGACGATGGACGCGAACGCCAAGTGATGAGAAAAGATCACTTGACCTTTCAGGTCAGGTGAGCTAAAAATAACACCGACAGATTGACACACTGAAGGAGGGACAAGTAGCCAAGGCTAACACTTATTGTTCCAGTTGTTTACAGTTGGTGGAATAAAAACAGTAATTGCAAATGTGAAAACCGTTGAATTAAAACTCAACTTTTGTTACAGGTCTGTAGAAATACTTCTTAATTTATAATGATACAATAATTGCCAACTTTACAAATGGAATAACTTTACTGAAGAAATTTTGTTTTGCGACGTACAGGCAGTTGTTTTGTTGGATAAAGAGTGAAATATTACTTTATCACCTCTTTTTAAATTTTCAGAGAATTTAGTTGGGCATAGTTTGATTCATTTAAACTTTTAAAAAAATTTAGACAAACAATCTGATAGAAAAATGGACAAATGACCAAGGGTAACACTCATGCCCCTGTTGCCTACAGCAACTAAAAATAGATTTTTTGTTACAAGTCTGTAGAAATACTTTAGCATGATACAGTAATTGCCAACTTTACTGAAGGAATAACGTTGCTGAAGTAATTTTGTTTTGCATTGTACAGACAGTAGTTTTAATGGAAAAAAAGTAAAAATTTTAACCTAATCAACCCTCCTTTTCAGTTTTCAGAGAATTTTATTTAGGACTTAATGTTTATGACTCCTTTAACATAAATATATATATATATATATTAAACATAAACTTTGTAGCCAAATTAGTACTTACACACAGTAATTTTAATTTTATGAAACCTATTTGTAATTCTGAGGGATGTTGATGTTTATATAAGATAGCAAATAGGTTTTACAAAACTTGAAACAGGAGATAATCTTTATTTCATAATTAATTTATATGTTGTAATTGAAATTAGACTATAGCTATCAATAAGTATGTGTACTCTTAAATATTTAATTTGTGCTTCATGTCCATCTAACGATTCAAGCCATTTCCAAGGAATTTAACAGTTTTTTCTTGTGTTGTGCTGTTACACAAACTGTTTCATGTTATTAGGGGAGGGATGAGCATTCGTAAACATGTAGGGAACTAAATACTGGCAATCATACCAAATTTCCTAATTTTTATACTAAGATAAGTGTTTAGAATATAATTGTTTTCTTTTCTCTTTACACTTCAGGTTAATATTTTATACAGTAAAAACAATTTTTTTTTTGCGACACCCTTTTGCTTTCATACTGTTGTTTATGACTACTATAATATCCTTAATTATCAAGCTTAAATTTCTGGAATACTATTAACAAAGGGGAACAACTCCCTACGAATATCTTTTTATTTTAAGGGGAAAAATTTCAAACTCACCTATCTACTCCTTCATACAATTATATTTTGTAAATTTTGGGAAAACAACTAACCTATCAACTCCTTCATCATATATTTGTAAATTTTGAAACTGTATGTAAACTGTTCCTTCATTTGGCTGTCCATAAAATGTATACTGACATTTTGAGTGACTAGGATAGTTCTGTGGGTAAAGGGGTGAGAAAAATTTCCCTGAAAGTTTAGACGTGGAGAAATCCCATGAGCACATGGTCCCCGACTGTTTGACACCATCAGATATGAACTGTTCTGAAATAGATAAACAATAAAACATAAGACATGAAAAATGAAAATGTTTTATCCAATATTACAAATAAGTTTTCACTTTATAATTTTAATCCCTTTCACATAGACTGAAGTTTATTGGTTGATAAGGGTCCCAACAACTTTGAAATGATTGAAATGCAGAACAGCAAAAAAAAAGCAGTTCCTTTGCATCGTTTTTTTTCTGTGTGTAGAGATTTGTATCATGACTTATTACACCATAATATTGTCTTCTTTTTCATTATATAATTAAATTGACTATACATGTACATAGAGTACATTACAATTTCAAAATGTTTTGCAGCGTAAGAGAGTTGTATTTTCATAAGAAAATGTGTTACAATTTCATGTAACATTTGAGTTCACTAAATAGTTTTCATTATTTAAATCTGTCCCATTTTGATATCAATTCTCTCCCATTAAAAAACTTCTAAGTTAGATTTTTTTTTTTTACATTTTTACTGATATATTTAGCTCTCTTTTTTCAAAAGCCTGGCTACAAATTATTTCCTCTTAATTTCATACCCTTATTTGAGGTCTATGAAAGTTTTATCAAAGCTTCTAATAATAGTCAAAATACATTTTGGAGACAAGTTCCCAATTTTAAACAATACATTTCAACAAATAGACCTATTGGCTTCACTTAGCATCATGATTTTAAAACCAGCTGTATTATATTGTTAGATTATTTCTGTTAATTATTATGATATTCGTTGTTTTCTCATGTTTGCTCTGCATTGAGCAGGGAACTAGTTCAAACTTTTCAAATTAATTTCAAAGTGCAATATTATCAATATATAAAATATATAACTGTTTGAAAGTTTTTTTAAATATTTTATATAGTGCAGGATATCAAAAGGTAAAAAGAGACATATTGATTAAAAAAATAAGTGATCATGCTAAAAATAAAGTTTCCTTCACAAAATATTACCCAACAAAGGTGTAGGTTCAGTAAGACCCCTTTTTGGCCCAAAATATAGCAGTTTTACAAAATTGTTTAAACGTCAACTTTTATTTATTTTTGGAAGGTATAATGCATCTGCTACATAAATATGGGATGTTTTTGGCAATACCATTATCGTAAATACCGCACACTGGACGTTTACTATGTAACGCGCTTTATGTAACGTCACGTCACCTTGACGTGTTACTATGCTTTTCTAATACATCTATCAAATAGTCAAGACGTCTTTTATTTCTATCACCCACTTTATGATATTATGGTGCCGTAACCAAAAGGGAAAATGGATACGAAGATGAAAGCCGTACGAGCGGGACACAAAGGTGCAGTAACGAAACTCCTGAAGAAATTTGAAGAAATTCAACAAAGTTCCGAAGCGGATTACGAGGAAATTTCAACATTATTAGAAGTAGTCACTCAGAAGAAAAGAACTTTAGAGAACATCAACGAGAAGATCTTGGAGCAAACTTCAGATGAAGATGTAGCAGTGGAAATACTGGAATCAGATGAGTACATGTTCAATTTAGAATATAAATTACGGCAAATAACAAAATTGTCAAAGTCAGTTCAAAATCAGAGTTTTCCCGCAAATGAACCTATTTCATCGAATTTGAACCCTCACGCCGATAATTTTATACAATCAGTTCCATCTACATTTATTAGTCAACCTTCAACATCTGCAAACCAACAATATACGCATAGCTCAAATTCACGCGCATCGTCTAGCGCAAACAGCGAGTATCACAAGCTACCAAAGTTAAATTTACCTATATTTACCGGAGATATACTAGACTGGCAATCGTTTTGGGACTCCTATGAAACCGCGATCCACACTAATCCTACACTGAGTGATGCACAAAAATTCAACTACCTAAAGTCCCTTCTACAAAGCGAAGCTTTACAAACTATAGCAGGTTTTTCCATGACGAACAAAAATGTACGAAGAAACAGCAATATCTTTCAATAACAACAGGTATATAGCCAAACTTCCGTGGAAAGCAGAACATCCACCGCTACCAACAAACAAAGCTGTTGCTTTCAGAAGGACTGAGAGTGTCATTAAACGTTTACAAAAGGAACCAAAATTACTTTTAAAATACGGAGAAATAATTGATGAGCAGGAAAAGCGAGGGTTCATTGAGAGAGTTGATAACGAAGAAATCAATCAAAATATCAAGCTGCATTACATACCACATCACCCAGTAAAAAAGGATTCAGTCACGACCCCAATCAGGATCGTATATGATTGTAGTTGCAAACAGACACCAGATAGTGCTAGCTTGAATGACTGCTTACTGAATGTACCGCCTAAATTAAATGAAGTCACCGCCATACTACTCAGATTCCGCTTGAATAAGTATGCAGTATCTACAGACATCGAAAAGGCGTTTCTAAATGTTGGACTGGACATTGAGGACCGGGACGTAACTAGGTTTTTCTGGTTGAGTAAACCAACAGACCCAAACAGCGATTTAACAACATACAGATTCAAGCCCGTACTATTTGGTGCTACATGCTCGCCATTTATATTGAACGCCGTATTATCAAAGCACTTGAATAACCATCCAGTTGATTTCACGGATAAACTTACCAAAGATTTATATGTAGATAACATTGTATCAAGCTTTGAATCAGAAGAAGAACTGTTGAAATACTTTAAACTCGTTCGTAGTTTATTTGCAGATGGAGGATTTAATTTGCGCTCATGGGCCTCGAACAGTCAACTACTACAAGTATTAGCAAGAACCGAAAACGTTATGGACAAAGATCAACTAGTTAAAATCTTAGGATTACGATGGGATACAGCCAGTGACACATTAGGATTCGTTACGCCTAATCTAGATACATCAGAACTAATAACAAAACGCGAAGTACTAAGACAATCATCAAGGATTTATGACCTGCTAGGAATACTAAGCCCTATAACCGTCCGCAGTAAAATGTTAATGCAGAACATATGGGAGAAAAACTTCCACTGGGACGAATTACTACCCGACTCAACGATCACAGAATGGGTGAATATCAGAAAGGATATACAGGAAGCCACAAAGACAGTTGTACCCCGACATTACTTTGATGAAAGTCCAGACACAAACAACGACAACGTAATACATGTATTCACGGACTCTAGTATGAAAGCCTATGGCGCATGCGCGTACATTGTCGCAAATGGAAAAAGTTCCTTAATAATGGCAAAGAACAGAGTAGCACCTCTGAAACAATTGACAATACCAAGATTAGAATTGATGGCTGCCGTAATTGGAAGCAGACTTTTAGCACACATAAGGAACACTTTGCAGATAACCCGTGCAGTTTTATGGAGTGATAGCCAGATAGTTTTGACCTGGTTAAGTTCAAAGAAACCTTTAAAACCGTTCATTTCAAACCGCGTTAAGGAAATAACAGAGCTAACAGAAGAGTTAACTTGGCGATACTGTCCAAGTGAGTCAAATCCTGCTGACTTACTGTCGAGAGGGATAACCGTTGATAAATTCAAAGACAACCGACTTTGGATGCATGGCCCAGATTGGCTCACACTTGAAGATAATTGGCCAGAATGGAACAGAGATGAAGCACAAATCTTATCCACTATTGCGCACCAAGAAGTCGCGGTAGATACCGTACAAGCTACACAGAACAAATTTACTATACACATGATACAAGGGATCGGAAATGTCATCGATTTGAATAGATTCAACTCATTCAAGAAACTTCTTCGAATTACCGCTTACGTGAGAAGATTTATTACCAACTGTAGAAAACGAGCTATACACACAGGTATGTTAAACACGATCGAAATACAAAACGCATCTTTAACGTGGATACAATACATACAGAAAAAGCATTATTCAGAAATCATTCAAGATTTGCAAACAGGAGAGGGGAAAAAACACAACCTTGTCAAACAACTTAAATTATACATAGCTCAAGACAAATTAATTCGCTGTGACGGACGCATTCATAATGCACCTCTTGAAGAAAATACAAAATTCCCGATATTGCTACCCGCAAAGGACAAATTGACACAACTTATCATAATGGACGCACATGTAACTCATTTTCATTCAGGATTATCGAGTACCGTAACATTACTACGCCAAACCTATTGGATACCATCGATACGACAAGTTATCAAGAGCATTATACATAAATGCGTGATCTGCAAGAAAGTTGCTGGTCGACCGTATTCGGCTCCAGATCCACCTCCTTTGCCTAAAGACCGACTAACAGAGGCACCCCCGTTTACAGTAACCGGGGTAGATTTTACTGGCGCCTTGAATGTTAAAACCACAGATGGACTTACCAGTAAAGTATACGTTTGTCTCTTTACTTGCGCAAACACTCGTGCTGTACATTTAGAAGTAGTGATGAATTTATCTGAGGAAACATTCATATTAGCGTTTCGAAGATTTGCTAGTAGAAAATCATTACCAAAAACTATGATTTCTGACAACGGAACAACATTCATCGCAGCCGCCAAGCAATTAACAAGATCATCAGCTGTTATAGAAAAACTGAACAACTTCGGCACTACATGGAAGTTTATACCAAAAAGAGCCCCGTGGTATGGTGGATTTTGGGAGAGGCTTATAGGACTAACGAAGGACTCTATTAAAAAGGTATTAGGGCGTTCATTGATTCAGATTGAACTATTAAGAACCATTGTTACGGAAGTTGAAGCTATACTCAACGACAGACCTTTAACATACGTATCATCCGACCCGTTAGATGAACCGCTCACCCCGTCCCACTTACTTTACGGACGTAGAATTACATCACTACCTTACCCTACGAATCAGGAATTGGAACATTCACTAAATGATATGACACATAAATCTACGAATAAACTGTTTAAAATGAAATCACAGATTATTCAAAGTTTTTGGTATAAATGGAAACACGAATATTTAACAGCTCTACGAGAATATCATCGTAATACAGGAAACAATAAACACCTGATCACCATTGGAGACGTGGTACAAATCTATGAAGATTCGCCGAGGATCAAATGGACACTAGCCGTTGTCGAAAAACTCAACGTAGGAGGAGACGGACTAGCAAGATCTGCCGTCATACGGACCAAAAATGGACTAACATCGCGTCCAATCACAAAACTGTACCCACTTGAAGTTAGTTTGAATAGCGATGATGACAATACAGACTGTGCAATTAAAACATGTCGCAAAGCTAAAATGGTTGCCATGGAGAAGATAAAGAAATGGACTAAGTGAATTATAAAAAGACTTTAAATGTGTTAATAGCGAGATTCAATTTAGTTTTTCATGAACATTAACTCATTTGAGA
Source organism: Mytilus galloprovincialis (assembly GCF_965363235.1). Taxonomy (NCBI): domain Eukaryota; kingdom Metazoa; phylum Mollusca; class Bivalvia; order Mytilida; family Mytilidae; genus Mytilus; species Mytilus galloprovincialis. The sequence goes on from NC_134847.1 coordinate 62,237,237, forward strand.
AATGCTTAAAGTTTTCAGATATTTTATTTTCTTAATAGTTTTAAATTCAATGTTTTTTGGTAATTTCACTTTTGTGCGGCCCCCAGTATATCGTAAATACCGCACACTGGACGTTTACTATGTACCGCGCTTTATGTAACGTCACGTCACCTTGACGTGTTACTATGCTTTTCTAATACATCTATCAAATAGTCAAGACGTCTTTTATTTCTATCACCCACTTTATGATAACCATGCACATATATAGGGTACTTGCATTATTAAGTCATGCTAAATTACTGAAATCTTCACAATTTCAGCATTTCAGTTAAATTTTAGACGGTTTCCGTCTTAAATGAAAGTGGACGCATTCGTGTTCATTCTTGATATTGATATTGAAATGTAAGTTGTGTTTAATGATAATACATAACATGTATAAAGGTCGAAGATGAACACGGATGCGTCCACTTTCATGTTTGACAAAAACCATATGAAAAGTGACAGTTTTTGGTATATTTGATAAATTTTTCATATTTAAGCTATAATCGGACCGTTTTCAATGAGTGAATCAGTTAAAATCTTTCACATAAACTAATTAAATCAATTGAAATAGACATTTAAGTGTTTAAAAAGTGTCCAAAATCTTTCGTCATATGAACTTGAAATTTGAGGCCAAAACCGGCCCTTACAGGACCTACTCCTTTAAAAGTAAGATTGATAAGCCTTAAACTATGTTTATAAAAATTATTATTCTCCTATTTTCTCTAAAAAAATTGCCAATAAAAGAAGAATATGTCTGAGGAAAGGAATTCTCACATTTAAGCTTACTTATACTACGTCAAAATACTTTTTTAAGCACTTGAGGTCCCAGCTCAGCCTCACTGTGGAAACGAAAAAAAAAAAGTGCAATTTTCAAAGTTATAAAGGGGCATTACTCTAGTAAATGACTCCCTGCCCAAATTGGAACTCTGTCTGTATGTGTTGTTTCTTTAAAGTATGAGTATGAGTCTTATTAAATTTGAATGAGGCAAACTAAAGTTAAGAGAGCACAAACAAAATCATCTGAAATTTTCCAAGTTATAAAGAGGCACAACTATTTGACCTTAAGTGACTCTCTGCCCAAATTCAAGCTTTGTATGGGAGTTTCAATTCTTGGCATTGTTTATGAGTTTATCAAATTTGGATGAGGAAAACTTTAGTCATGAGTGCAAAAACAAACATGGGACAAACAAAAGGCAAAGGGAAAAAACGTAACTTTACTTTAACTACATCTTAAATTTTGAAAAAAATACAATAATCTTGAGTTTTTCTATTGAAAAATCTTTTATTTATTATAATTATATAAATATTTTTTGGTGGATTAAATGTAAATTCTGGTTGTATAAAAATAAGATGTGGTACTATTGCCAATGAGATAACTATCAACCAGAGATGACATAAAGTGTATGTAAACAACTATTCATTCCTTTATCTTAATTTATCCAATTTGGAGTCAAAAGTCAAGTCAAACATTAAATAATGTGTGAAACATTGACGTGTAGATAGATGTCTACTAGACACAAAAATATTTTTCATATTGCTTTAAAAAATAATATAAATATTTTGCATATTTCAAAGGTCATGTGTTTTTAATCAACCTTTTTTATTAGTGAAAAAAAAAGAGTAAAAATATTTAAAGATTTAACAATTGGTTCCAGACAGAGTTAAAAGGGAAGAGAAATAAGTAAAATGTGTACCATTCTTGACTTTAATTGGTATATATACATCGGGTGGGTTAATTTTATTAGCTACAAAAAAAGGAACTGGATGTAGAATAAAACATTCTATTATGAGGTAACTTTTTTGTATTTTTCATTTGACAAATAAAAAGAGAAGAAAAATTCATGCACATTTTACACTATAGGTATAGACAAAGAGGCATGTAAATCATTATCTGTAATAGGAACAAGAACCTACCTAGAAAAAAATACCAAATGTTAATTCAAAATTTCATTGTTTGCTCTTAATAATTTGATTAATTCACAGGGTATACCTATAATAATAACTAGAGGTTCTTAAGAGCCTGTGTTGCTCACCTTGGTCTATGTGCATACATGTATTAAACAAAGGACACAGATGGATTCATGATAAAATTGTGTTTTGATGGTGGTGATGTGTTTGTAGATCTTACTGAACATTCTTGCTACTTACAATTTTCTCTATCTATAATAAACTTGGCCCTTTAGTTACACAGAGGAAAATATTTTGTAAAAATTTACAAAAATTTATAAAATTGATGAAAATTGTTAAAAATTGACTATAAAGGGCAATAACTCTTTGATGGGGTCAACTGACCATTTAGGTCATGTTGATTTATTTGTAGATCTTACTTTGCTGAACATTATTGCTGTTTACAGTTTATCTCTATCTATAATAGTATTCAAGATAATAACCAAACACAGCAAAATTTCCTTAAAATTACCAATTCATGGGCAGCAACCCAACAACCCATTGCCCAATTCATCTGAAAATTTCAGAGCAGATAAATATTAACTAGATAAACAATTTAACCCCTTTCAGATTTGCGCTAAATGCTTTGGTTTCAGAGTTATAATCCAAAATCTACATTTTACCCCTATGTTCTATTTTTAGCCATGACGGCCATCTTGGTTGGCTGGCCGGGTCACCGGACACATTTTTTAAAATAGATACTCCAATGATGATTGTGATTAAGTTTGGTAAAATTTGGTCTAGTAGTTTTAGAGGAGAAGATTTTTGTAAAAGACTACAAAATTTACGAAAAAATTGGTAAAAAATTACTATCAAGGGCAATAACTCCTTAAGGGGTCAACTAACCATTTTGATTATGTCGACTTATTAGTAGATCTTACTTTGCTGAACATTATTGCTGTTTACAGTTTATCTCTATCTATAATAGTATTCAAGATAATAACCAAACACAGCAAAATTTCCTTAAAATTACCAATTCATGGGCAGCAACCCAACAACGGGTTGTCCGATTCATCTGAAAACTTCAGGCCAGATAGATCTTGACATGATGAACAATTTTACCCCTCTTAGATTTGCTCTAAATGCTTTGGTTTCAGAGTTATAAGCCAAAATCTACATTTTACCCTTATGTTCTATTTTTAGCCATGACGGCCATCTTGGTTGGTTGACCGGGTCACTGGACAAATTTTTAAACTAGATACTCCAATGATGATTGTGGCTAAGTTTGGTAAAATTTGGCCAAGTAGTTACAGAGGAGAAGATCTTTGTAAAAGACTACAAAATTTACGAAAAACTGGTAACTAGAGGCTCTAAAGAGCCTGTGTCGCTCACCTTGGTCTATGTGAATATCAAACAATAGACACAGATGGATTCATGACAATATTGTGTTTTGGTGATGGTGATGTGTTTGTAGATCTTACTTTACTAAACATTCTTGCTGCTTACAATTATCTCTATCTATAACAGTACTTTCTGTGGAAAATGTTATTGAAAATCTTCAAATTTTAAGAAAATTGTTAAAAATTGACTATGAAGGGCAATAACTCCTTAGGGGGTCAATTGACTATTTTGGTCATACTGACTTATTTTTAGTTCTTACTTTGCTGTACATTATTGCTGTTTACAGTTTATCTCTATCTATAATAATATTCAAGATAACAACCAAAAACTGCAAAATTTCCTTAAAATTACCAATTCAGGGGCAGCAACCCCATAATGGGTGGTCCGATTCATCTGAAAATTTCAGGGCAGATAGATCTTGACCTAATAAACAATTTTACCACATGGCAGATTGCTCTAAATGCTTTGGTTTTTGAGTTATAAGCAAAAAACTGCATTTTACCCCTATGTTCTATTTTTAGCCATGGCGGCCATCTTGGTTCGTTGGCCGGGTCACCGGACACATTTTTAAAACTATATACCCCAATGATGATTATGGCCAAGTTTGGTTAAATATGGCCCTTTAGTTTCAGAGGAGAAGATTTTTCTAAAAGATTACTAAGATTTACGAAAAATGGTTAAAAATTGACTATAAAGGGCAATAACTCCTAAAGTGGTCATCTGACCATTTTGGTAATGTTGACTTATTTGTAGATCTTACTTTGCTGAACATTATTGCTGTTTACAGTTTATCTCTATCTATAATAATATTCAAGATAATAACCAAAAACAGAAAAATTTCCTTAAAATTACCATTTCAGGGGCAGCAACCCAACAACGGAATGTCTGATTCATCTGAAAATTTCAGGGCAGATAGATCTTGACCTAATGAACAATTTTACCCCCCTTGTCAGATTTGCTCTAAATGCTTTGGTTTTTGAGTTATAAGCCAAAAACTGCATTTTACCCCTATGTTCTATTTTTAGCCATGGTGGCCATCTTGGTTCGTTGGCCGGGTCACCGGACACATTTTTTAAACTAGATACCCCAATGATGATTATGGCCAAGTTTGGTTAAATTTGGCCCAGTAGTTTCAGAGGAGAAGATTTTTCTAAAAGATTACTAAGATTTACGAAAAATGGTTAAAAATTGACTATAAAGGGCAATAACTCCTAAAGTGGTCATCTGACCATTTTGGTAATGTTGACTTATTTGTAGATCTTACTTTGCTGAACATTATTGCTGTTTACAGTTTATCTCTATCTATAATAATATTCAAGATAATAACCAAAAACAGCAAAATTTCCTTAAAATTACCATTTCAGGGGCAGCAACCCAACAACGGAATGTCTGATTCATCTGAAAATTTCAGGGCAGATAGATCTTGACCTGATGAACAATTTTACCCCCCTTTTCAGATTTGCTCTAAATGCTTTGGTTTTTGAGTTATAAGCCAAAAACTGCATTTTACCCCTATGTTCTATTTTTAGCCATGGCGGCCATCTTGGTTGGTTGGGCGGGGCACCGGACACATTTTTTAAACTAGATACCCCAATGATGATTATGGCCAAGTTTGGTTAAATTTGACCCAGTAGTTTCAGAGGAGAAGATTTTTCTAAAAGATTACTAAGATTTACGAAAAATGGTTAAAAATTGACTATAAAGGGCAATAACTCCTAAAGTGGTCAACTGACCATTTTGATCATGTTGACTTATTTGTAGATCTTACTTTGCTGAACATTATTGCTGTTTACAGTTTATCTCTATCTATAATAATATTCAAGATAATAACCAAAAACAGCAAAATTTCCTTAAGATTACCATTTCAGGGGCAGCAACCCAACAACGAAATGTCCGATTCAACTGAAAATTTCAGGGCAGATAGATCTTCACCTGTTTAACAATTCTACCCCATGTCAGATTTGCTCTAAATGCTTTGGTTTTTGAGTTATAAGCCAAAAACTGCATTTTACCCCTATGTTCTATTTTTATCCATGGCGGCCATCTTGGATGGTTGGCCGGGTCACCGGACACATTTTTTAAACTAGATACCCCAATGATGATTGTGGCCAAGTTTGGTTTAATTTGGCCCAGTAGTTTCAGAGGAGAAGATTTTTGTAAAAGTTAACGACGACGACGGACGACGATGGACGCCGGACGCCAAGTGATGAGAAAAGCTCACTTGGCCTTTTAGGCCAGGTGAGCTAAAAATGGTTAAAAATTGACTATAAAGGGCAATAATTCCTAAAGGGGTCAACTGACCATATCGGTCATGTTGACTTATTTGTAAATCTTACTTTGCTGAACATTATTGCTGTTTACAGTTTATCTCTATCTATAATAATATTCAAGATAACCAAAAACAGTAAAAATTCCTTAAAATTACCAATTCAGGGGCAGCAACCCAACAACGGGTTGTCCGATTCATTTGAAAATTTCAGGGCAGATAGATCTTGACCTGATAAACAATTTTACCCCATGTCAGATTTCCTCTAAATGCTTTGGTTTTTGAGTTATAAGCCAAAAACTGCATTTTACCCCTATGTTCTATTTTTAGCCATGGCGGCCATCTTGGTTGGTTGGCCGGGTCACCGGACACAATTTTTAAACTAGATACCCCAATGATGATTGTGGCCAAGTTTGGTTAAATTTGGCCCAGTAGTTTCAGAGGAGAAGATTTTTGTAAAAGTTAACGACGATGGACGACGATGACGGACGACGCCGGACACCGGACGCCAAGTGATGGGAAAAGCTCACTTGGCCATTTGGGCCAGGTAAGCTAAAAAGATAACTAAGATTTGCGAAAAATGGTTAAAAATTGACTATAAAGGGCAATAACTCCTAAAGGAGTCAACTGACCATTTCGGTTACGTTGACTTATTTGTAAATCCTACTTTGCTGAACATTATTGCTGTTTACTGTTTATCTCTATCTATAATAATATTCAAGATAATAACCCAAAACAGAAAAATAAACAATTTAACCCCCATGTCAGATTTTCTCTAAATGCTTTGGTTTCAGATTTATAAGCCAAATCTACATTTTACCCCTATGTTCTATTTTTAGCTATGGCGGCCGTCTTGGTTGGTTGGCCGGGTCACCGGACACATTTTTAAACTAGATACTTCAATGATGATTGTGGCTAAGTTTGGTAAAATTTGGCCTAGTAATAAAGTTTCAGAGGAGAAGATTTTTGTAAAAGTTAACAGAAGACGATGACGACGACGGACGCAAAGTGCTGAGAAAAGCTCAATTGGCCCGAAGGGCCAGGTGAACTAATAATAATCAAAATTATAAATGTGGCTCTGTTCATGTGCAGGCCATGGTAAAAATTTACCATAAAAAACTTACAAAGAAATAGAATTATCTCCCTTAGAACATATCTTCTATAGATTTGTGTAGTCAAAAGGTTTTTATGCAGAATGAGGTTGCAGTGAACCCATAAATCTTATACAGTTATCCTATAACTCAAATACACTGACAACATAACTATACACATTTTGAAGCAGTTGCTGATCCATTGACATGAGGTCACAGACAATGGACATATATGTCAGAACACAAATTTGGAAACATAAGGCATCGCTGTATATTAAACAGGGGGAGCCTAGCTCTTCTGCCTTTCAGAGATTTAAATATTTAAACAAATAGTTCATACTCATCCACTAGCAGGTTTGATCTGTATGTTTTGCATTTTTTTTTTTTGTAGCAAGCAAAGAGTGACAGAATGACAGAATAATTAATAATTATTTTGTCACCCTAACAAATCTAAAGACAATGTATGATTTTTTAAATCAAGGCCTGAAAATAACTTACTTGCATTTAAAAATCTGAAGAATCCTCTAAACCCTTTAAAGAAAGTCAGCTGTTGTGATAAAGGTCGTGTTGTCTGGAATTCCATTATCAAACTCCGATCTTTAGAATAAAATGTTTTTTGTTGTAAAGTTGACATACTTCCACATAATTCATAATTGTGTTGCATGTTTTCATTTATTTCTGGACGGTTTAATTTCAGGAAAAGTCTTAAATAATCTTTACATCTGAAAAAAAACCAAAAAAAAACGTCATTGGTTGAATTCCCAATGTTTAGAACATTTTAGAACAATCAAAACCTGATGTGTCCACTTTTGAAAATATTACCCATAGTGCATAGATCATGAAAAGGCAAATTGTTAACCCAGGAAAGACTATTTTTTGTACATGTTATTTATTTGAATGACATGAATTTTTTTTACGGTATTCTTCACAAATTCACTTCTTTCTTATGCTACATATTTTTCAACAGAAACTGCCATTGATATGAGGCAGACTTGCACTGCTTTATATTCACATATGTTTTTTGGTTTGATACTTTGTAAATAAATCAGGCAATAAATTTTTGTCATTTGAATTGTACATGTATTACATTTGTCATTTCCGGGCCTCTTATAATAGTTGACCAAGCAGTATGAGTTTTACTCATTATTGAAGGCTGTACAGTGACCTATAGTTTGTGTCTTGCAGTCTAGCACTTGTGAAGAGTTGTCTCATTGTTAATCATACCACATCTTCTTATTTTTATATATAAGGACTGTGAGATAAACAGGAATTGATACTACTTATAACAAAGGTTTAAGGTACCATGCAGTTATTATTTTCATAAAAAAATTCAGTAAAAATACCCATTATCTATGAAAATATTCAGTATTACTTACAATTAAATCTTAATCTACATATTGTGAAAAGAGTTGAAGGAGATATCAATCATATGGATAAAACATAAGTTTATCTCTTTATCCTGCTTTGTTTTAGATAGAACCTTGAGGGTGTTAGACTTATGATAGGGTGTATGTTATTAACACCAAGATATCATGGTTAATGCAAAAAGATAGCTATCAATAATTAAAAAGATAATCTCTCAACAAACTGATCTTATTTTATGAAAAAGCATGATATCAAATTACAATTACTTGTAATGGCATCTTCATGTAAGAGAAAATAATTGTTTACAATCAGATAAAACAAAACACACTTTTTATTCCTTTAATTTGTTGAACCCTTTAACATTTTGTATATGTCAATATATACATAATTTTTGTAGAGGTCAACATTAGAAATGATTTTTCTAAGACATTACTTTCAATTGTCAAAGTAGTGCTTAATTAAAAATCAAAGCGCTGTAAGCACTGTAGGCAGTTAACCAAAAACCAAGGCAAACATAATTATGAAAACTGTGGCAATGTTGCTTCAATTTTTTTTAAAGATTTAAAAGAACAAACATTAAACATTCATATATAATTGTACATTTATGTTCATTTAATGAATTAATCATTAAGGCAAATAATTCATATTTTATCAAGGTTTTCAATAGCAACATATATATCAAGTATATTTTTTTTTCATGGTCATGAGTCTCGAGTCAGCAGTGGTACAAATTCGCAATGATTGCAGTTCTTCTAGTTGATTGTAATTGTTCATACTAGTTGACTGTTAGTATTTAAAGTTGACTTTAGTACGAGCTTGTAAAAGTATGAATGGACTTGCTTCCCTGGAAAGAAAACTGAGTTTGTGTTCTACAGTGCAAAAGTTATGAGACACAAATCAGACAAATGTTTACTACTACAGGGATCAATAGTGAGGTCTGACTGACCTGTCCATAGTAAATTCAAATGACTCCCACCTTCAAACCAAGTCCATGATGTCTAAGTTTGGATAAAATGACAGGTGTTAGGTCTAGCAAAATAATATGCATATGTGACGCCTATGAGATTGACCTTGTATGTCATTCAATCTTTTTGAAATGACAAACAGGAATGAATATGGTTTAGGAGTTGGTATCTCAATCTTTTACAAGTTCTCAAAACACACACAAGAGGGTGTGAGTGACCCTAGGGACTACCCCTCTTTTTCATTTGATTTTTTATATTGTCCCATACATGAATATATATGGTTTAGGGGTGGGGGACCCCAGTGACTACCCCTATATTTCATTTGATTTGTTATATTGTCCAATACATGAATATATATGGTTGAGGGGTGGGGATCTCATCTGTTTCCAAGTTATCAAACAGGATTGGGTAGGGTGACCCTTAGGACTCTCCCTATATTTCATTTGATTTGTTCTTTTGTTCCATACATGAAAATATATGGTTTAATTTAAGGTTAGGATCTCGACTGTTTCCAAGTTCTCAAACAACAGGAGGGTTGGGGTGACCGCAGGGACTTCCCCTATATTTTATTTGATTTGTTATTTAGTCCCATACATGAGTATATATGGTTACGTGGTGAGGATCTCGACTGTTTCCAAGTTCTCAAACATGAGGGTGCAGTGACCCTAGGTACTCCCCCTATAATTCATTTGATTTGTTATATTGTCCAATACATGAATATATATGGTTTATGGAGGGGATCTCAACCGTTTTCAAATTCTCAAACAGGAAGGGGTAGAGTGGTCCCACGAACTCCACCTATATTTCATATGATTTGTTATATTGTCGACCCCATACATGAATATATATGGTTTAGGGGTGGGGATCACAACCGTTTCCAAGTTCTCAAACAGGAGGGGTGGGATGACTCACAGGGACTCCCCCTATATTTCATTTGATTTATTATATTGTCCCATACATGAATATATATGGTTTAGGGTGGGGATCTCGACTGTTTCAAAGTTCCAAAACAGGAATGGTGGGGTGACCCCAGGGACTCCCCTTTAATTTCATTTGATTGGTTATATTGTCCCATACATGAATAAATATGGTTGAGGGGTGAGGATCTCGACTGTTTCCAAGTTCTGAAGCAGGAGGTGGTGGGTGACCCCAGGGACTCCCCTTTAATTTCATTTGATTGGTTATATTGTCCCATACATGAATAAATATGGTTGAGGGGTGGGGATCTCATCCGTTTCAAAGTTATCAAACAGGCGGGGGTAGAGTGCCCCATAGGACTCCACATACATATAATTTGCTTACATTCAGGTATCATATAATCTAGTTGCACTATATATGTAAAATTAGAAACTTCCAGCTATTTTAACTGACCCATCAAAATTGAGAAAAAAAATACCCATTTAGTAATATGTTTACACTTTAAAAGCATCTAACTTGCTTTACCAACATTTATTACTGATAAAGAAAATTTATACTGTAACCAGGACCATATATAGTGTTAGATTTATATACTGTTCCCAGCTGTCACAAAGACTCACATTGTATTGGATTTTGACATTAAAATTTGTCAAAAAGTAATTTTGAGTTTCCTATGGATACCTATGGATCTTCAGAACGCTGGCACTGTTGCACCATTATATTCTGCTCTACTTCATCATCATTGTATTTAATTGTACGTTTCTCACATTTTCAGTACAAAATATTTTCTGTTTTTTCATTCTTTTACATATATCTTTTGGTTTTCAATTCTAGTGTTTATATTTATTTACCATGCAAAGATGTATTTTGTCTTTGTCTGATTTTTTTAAAAGTTCAACCCGTTTTCAATGTTGTTTTTGTCAGATATGATTTTACTCGAATTTACACATTATTTGTCTGCGATTTTCTAGGGGGGTGAAATTACACTATAAAAAAATTTGGGTTCAGAATTTTAAAGGAAAGTAGTGATTTGGTCCAGCTGAAAAAGGTTAAAATTTAGCACTTCGGAAGCTGTCAAAAGATTTCAAGAACCCCTAAACATAAAATTGTCCATATTTTGAGGTAGAGCCGATGAAGTTTTCAATAATTTTGATATAATTTGTCCCAAAAGTAGTACAACAAACTGTAAACATTTCATTAAAAAAGTGCAAGTGGGAATTTTTTAATTTTCATTTATGTTCTAAAAGAAATGCACTACGAAATAATTGTGGTCTCAGATCTATATGTGTGTGTACCAATGACAGTGCCAAAGCAATATTTGTATAATTTAAAAAAATATTTTATTCTTTAATTTAGATTATCTATTTACAGTCAAATAAAATAGGGATGATGTGAGCTTTATTCCTTTCAATGAAATCACACATAAAATAGGATCATAATATTTTAGAATATCTCAATACAGCAATTTACAATAGAGTCATATTGCTACCCATTAAAACACAGTCATTATATAGAAATTCAACAAGAAATATTTGTTTTACCCTTTTTTTTTTTTATAAAGAGTTACAAATCCCTTCATAAAGATTACTATTTCAATCTGAACTTGGCCTCATATTTCCTGCCTTTACTGGAAATTAATTAGCTATGTTATGACCGTTTTACATGACCAAAGTGATAGTCCAATAAAGCTGGTCTGATCTTATTTTATGTGACCATTGATTCCTTTTATTTCACTTTCTCTAGATCTAATTTCCTATCTTTTTCACAAAGAATTTTCTGGGACTAAATCAGTGAATCATTGTCATAAAATGAGCCTCAGATTACAGAAAGACGAATCAATCCATCTGATTTTCAGAAACAAAAGATTTCAAGAAATTCCATATGAATAATTTACTCAAAATGAACCTTAATAACCAACACATGGTCATAAAGCAGAACTGAGACATTTAACAAAACAAATAGCTTCCTGTAGTGTTGCATTATGAAAGATGGCATTATTTTATTGCTTTATCTTGAGCGAATGAAAGAAAAAAAGGATCATATTGTCAATGAAACATCCAGAGGTCAAAATAAAGCCACTAAACAGCTTTCAATAATGCAAATAGATATAAGAAGATGTGGTATGAGTGACAATGAGACAGCACTCCATCCAAGTCACAATTTACAAAAGTAAACCATTATAGGTCAAGGTACAGTCTTCAACACAGTGACAAGGCTCACACCAACCAGCAAGCTATAAAGGGCCGTTTTATGACTTTCATTTTCTATAGTTATCAAGTGTAACCAAACATCTTTGCAGAGCAAAATAATGTGACTGCTTCCTTAAACTTGAATATGAATCAAAATAAAAAAAAAAGCTAACACAGCATGATCATCATCAGTTTAATTGGTTGTACTGTTTTACATTTTTGGTTTCAACATGCTCTTTTCAGAATAAATGGAGAATGAGTCAATCGGAGGCAGCTGATGCCCCCGCTTGCATATAAAGTTATAAAGGGACATAACTAAAGAATTCAAACTTGATCTGTGTTTTATGGTTATCAGCTTCATGTGTAAGTTTCATAACATTTGGTTGAGGTAAACTAAAGTTAGAGAAATATTTTGTGACAGATAGACATACAGACACTTAATGCTTCTCTGCTGAGGAGGGGGCATAAAAACTAGAGGCTCTCAAGAGCCTGTATCGCTCACCTGACTCTACTTGGGTTTTTGAAATCATATAAAAACAGATAAAATTTAGCTACAAAGTAACAACACTTGGCCAGCACCTCATAAAGAAAGGACTATTCATGCTATGTTTGATTTCATTCAATTCCCTGGTTCTCTAGAAGAAGACTTTTGTATGCATTTCCCATAGGGTCCTATGTTAAACTAAGTCCCCCGCTGGCAGCCATCTTGGATGATGGATCGGAGACAAAGTAACAACACTTGGTCAGCATCTCATAAGGAACATTCATGCTATGTTTGGTTTCATTCCATCAGTGGTTCTCTAAAAGATGTCATTTGTATGCATTTCCCATAGGGTCCTATGTTAAACTAAGTCCCCCGTTGGCGGCCATCTTGGATGATGGATCAGCTACAAAGTAACAGTACTTGGTCAGCACCTCATAAGGAACATTTATGCCATGTTTGGTTTCATTCCATTCAGTGGTTCTCTAGAAGAAGTCATTTGTATGTATTTCCCATAGGGTCCTATGTTAAACTAAGTCCCCCACTGGCAGCCATCTTGGATGATGAATCGGCTACAAAGTAACAACACTTGGTCAGCACCTCATAAGGAACATTCATGTCATGTTTGGTTTCATTCCATTTAGTGGTTCTCTAGAAGAAGTCATTTGTATGCATTTCCCATAGGGTCCTATGTTAAACTAAGTCCCCCGCTGGTGGCCATCTTGGATGATGGATCGGTTACAAAGTAACAACACTTGGTCAGCACCTCATAAGGAACATTCATGTCATGTTTGGTTTCATTCCATTCTGTGGTTCTCTAGAAGAAGTCATTTGTATGCATTTCCCATAGGGTCCTATGTTAAACTAAGTCCCCCGCTGGCGGCCATCTTGGATGATGGATCGGCTACAAAGTAACAACACTTGGTCAGCACCTCAAAAGGAACATTCCTGTCATGTTTGGTTTCATTCCATTCAGTGGTTCTCTAGAAGAAGTCATTTGTATGCATTTCTTATAGGGTCCTATGTTAAACTAAGTCCCACGCTGGCGGCCATCTTGGATGATGGATCGGCTACAAAGTAACAACACTTGGTCAGCACCTTATAAGGAACATTCATGCCATGTTTGGTTTCATTCCATTCAGTGGTTCTCTAGAAGAAGTTCAAAATGTAAAAAGTTAACGATGGACGACGACGACGGACGACAGACGACGGGCCAGGTGAGCTAAAAATGTGATGTGTACTTGTTGAATGTGTACAGTTTCATTTGGAAGTCGGGTGATAGATTTCCTTTTTTGTGTGCATTCAACAAGATTTTGATAGGCAAAGCCATTTCTAAATTGTGTGTTAAATCCAATGATTCTTATCTTTTATAATGCATGTGATTGGTGTAACTATAGTAACATAAACCTACGTGTTATTATTTGCATCAGGATACATCATATCAAAATCGGTAAATTTTATTTCTACTAATTCATCAAGGTCGCCTATAAATGTAAACAGGATACACTCTATTCCTTTACTGTAGAATTGTGGGAAGTTAGGGGAGTTAAATCTTCCTTCCGTACCACCAAGGCTTTGGTACACTATACACTCACATGCTAAAATAAAAGAATAAAAATTGTATGAAATATTTTTATATGCAGGATATTTCTTCTTGTCTCTCAACAGAATGATGTTTTTCCAACTTAATGGCTTTCTTGAAGAAATCAAGCATTTGTCATATAAATATTAAAAAGTTAAAAACCCTAAAACTCAATTTTGCCTGAAACTGAATGAAATAACAATAAAAACTTCAACTTTGATACATAATAAATTCATACATCCATTTTATATTGTAGAGGACAGATTTCAGTTAATCTATTTATACTACTGAAATGTTATTGATTACATTGTCAAACAAACAGTCCATTATTTTTAAGACAATAGAAATTATTTCTTAGAGAACAAGATGATTGTAAGACAGTTTGAAATAAAACATTCGTTACAGAAATTAACTTTCTTAAATTACTTGTGGGTTATAAACTAAAGTTTAGTTTGTAAATCAAACGTATAATTACTTTTGTGACTGCCTTAGGAATTGTTTCAGTAAACATCTTATGTAACAATGATATAAACCATCCATTATATATATAACTTACTTTAAACATTATATCATAAATATATCATCAAACATTAAGTACTCAGCTTTGTCAATTTATTTTCCAAAATATGTACTTTTGATCTTTAAGTTTTTTCATACAGATTTTATACTTAGAAAATTAGTTCCCACACACAATTATGAATGTCAAAACAACTCAATTATTCAAATAATACCATGACATATGATGTTTATACTGTCTTATCATTACTATATTGTTGAATATTTGTAATATTTGACAGAGTTTGAATGTACCTATCAATTGCTTTAATACAAGATTGGTAAGATATTGTAACACCTCAAATTTAAAACAACAAGCGTCTCCTTGTAATAAACATCTTAACCCTCAACACTAAATTATAATGCTATGCTAACTGTTTATTCTAATTATTCTAAATTAACTATTGTTGTTAAGATTTAATAAGAAAGATGTCATATCTGTTAATTCTTTATTCACTATAGCTGTTAACACTAAATAAGTATGATAAAATATCTGTTATTTCTATATTAAATTCTGCTGTTAATACCACTACCAAACAGTTATTGAAAGTAATATTTAATGAACTGTAAATAAGCTGTTCATACTGTTCTTGTACAGTAAATGTTTATATTTAATGAACTGTTAATAAGCTGTTAACACTGTTAGTGTACAGTAAAACACCTGTTAATCACTTGTATATTGTTTATATTTAATAATTAATGAACTGTTAATAAGCTGTTAACACTGTTAGTGTACAGTAAAACACCTGTTAATCACTTGTATACTGTTACCTCTATCAACATGGTAGTCACTCTCGTAATTAATGCAGTTATCCTTGTCTGTTGTGCAAACAAATAATTAGCATAGATTAACATAATTTACTAGCAAAATATTGTCATATTTGGCAATGAATCCAAGGGAAATAATCAAATTTGGCAATGAATTCAAGGGACATAATCCTCATATTTGGCAATGATTCAAGGGAATTAATAAAAGAAGAGGGATATTTCACATAGATAAAATGTAATCCCATATCTAGAATATACTATATTATATCATAGAAAAGCATATGATGTTATGGTAGCTAACTTTATATATTTTATTTAGCTAGATATTGTTAAGTCTTAAATAATTCTGAAATAATAAAAACAACCTTAAATGTCACTTTATTAAAACACTGGAAAAACATTACATTTTTTATTTTAGGAAAACTATTCATATGTATCTTCAAAGAACAATATTTGTTCTTCCAAAATATTACATGCTAATAAGCAATTAATTAGTTATCGAAATAATCAAATCGTGCAATGGTATCCCCAAGGAATTCTGTACTTGTTTTAAAGTCCATTTAAAAAAAAGCATCACTTCAAAGTTCAACAACAATTGTCACATCTTGGAAATTCAAATTATACCCATTAAATAAACATGTTCTAAATGAACTGTTATAATACATCACTCCCATACTTCTAAGTTGTTGATTTCATGGATTATTAAAGAATTGATTTGGCGGTATTGAACGTTCTAACAACATGCTATATAAATGTTACAGTTGACAACTCAATAGTCCATTTTAGAATATTGAATCTCAATTTTAAACTAATTTGCCCTCAGTAAAACAAATTAATTTATAGGTACAAAAAATCATTCTAAGTTAACCATGAAATACTATTCCTTTCATGATTTTTTTCTGATTCAAAATTTTGTAATACCAATTGTATAATTGTATAATGGGAAACCAATGTTTGTATTGATACTTGTAGAAAGTCTATGAATTTATCAACTATTTTGATGTTGGGTGGGCTGAGCTCTCTTCTCCTCCCCTTCAATCTGCCTCTGGAAGCTGTCCGGGAACTTCATAATAGGCATAACATTTTAAACATATCAGTTTTTCAAGCAAACAGTAAGAAACCGGGAAAGAACAATTAATATCCCATAAAATGACATAACCAGATGAAGCCATGTATCAAGAAGCTTAGTATAATGAATTGCAGTCCATGCGAAAAATGCAACAGAAATGTCATAATGATAGAAATAAACCAGTATTACCCCTCCCATTGAGTGGGGTTATACAAATTTTGTTCTTGTCCCAATACATGAATACATCAAATTTTCTGTAACAAAATAGAACTAAAGGCTCTATAGAGCCTGTGTCGCTCACCTTGGTCTATGTGAATATTAAACAAAGGAAGCAGATGGATTCATGACAAAATTGTGTTTTGGTGATGGTGATGTGTTTGTACATCTTACTTTACTAAACAGTCTTGCTGCTTACAATTATTTCTATCTATAATGAACTTGGCCCAGTAGTTTCAGTGGAAAATGTTAATAAAAATTTACAAATTTGATGAAAATTGTTAAAAATTGACTATAAAGGACAATAACTCCTTAGGGGGTCAATTGACCATTTGGGTCATTTTGACTTATTTGTAAATCTTACTTTGCTGAACATTATTGCTGTTTACAGTTTATCTCTATCTATAATAATATTCAAGATAATAACCAAAATAAGCAAAATTTCCTTAAAATTACCGATTCAGGGGCAGCAACCCAACAACAGGTTGTCTGATTCATCTGAAAATTTCAGGGTAGATAGATCTTGACCTGATAAACAATTTTACATCATGTCAGATTTGCTCTAAATGCTTTGGTTTTTGAGTTATAAGCCAAAAACTGCATTTTACCCCTATGTTCTATTTTTAGCTGTGGCGGCCATCTTGATTTGATGGCCGGGTCACCGGACACATTTTTTTAACAAGATACCCCAAAGATGATTGTGGCCAAGTTTGGATTAATTTGGCCCTGTAGTTTCAGAGGAGAAGATTTTTGTAAATGATAACCAACATTTACGAAAAATGGTTAAAAATTGACAATAAAGGGCAATAACTCCTAAAGGGGTCAACTGACCATTTCGGTCACATTGACTTATTTGTAAATCATACTTTGCTGAACATAATTGCTGTTTACAGTTTATCTCTATCTATAATAATATTCAAGATAATAACCAAAAACAGCAAAATTTCCTTAAAACTACCAATTCAGGGGCAGAAACCCAACAAAGGAATGTTCGATTCATCTGAAAATTTCAGGGCAGATAGATCTTGACAGATCTTGATGATAAACAGTTTTACCCAACGTCAAATTTGCTCTAAATGCTTTGGTTTTTGAGTTATAAGCCAAAAACTGCATTTTACCCCTATGTTCTATTTTTAGCCATGGCGGCCATCTTGGTTGGTTGGCTGGGTCATCGCACACATTTCTTAAACTAGATACCCCAATGATGATTGTGGCCAAGATTGGTTTATTTTGGCCCAGTAGTTTCAGAGGAGAAGATTTTTGTAAAAGTTAACAACGACGACGGACGACGACGGAGGAAGGACGCAAAGTGATGGGAAAAGCTCACTTGGCCCTTTGGGCCAGGTGAGCTAAAAACAAGAATTTGTCCACAGTACACAGATGCCCCACTCTCACTATCATTTTCTATGTTATGTGGACCATGAAATTGGGGTAAAATCTCTAATTTGGCATTAAAATTAGAAAGATCATATCAAAAGGAACAGGTGTACTAAGTTTCAAGTTAATTGGACTTCAACTTTATCAAAAACTACCTGAACCAAAAACTTTAAGTGGGAAAGACATATAAATGAACAAACAGACTCACAGACCAGAAAACATAATGCCCCTCTACTATTGTAGGGGGGGCATAAAAATGTTTTTAAGTTAACCCAAGCATGTTCCTCTTTTTTGGGCAAAATATTTCTGCATGACAACAACAGAAAAATCCATGGTAGAAAAAATGTTTGTTTCGAAACATTTTTGGGTGTATGAGAAGAAAGTTAAGAACAAGTTTTAGTAATATATGACAGCAGTTGCTATTTAAAACCATGAATGATTTTCCACAGATACCGATCTATTACTTTGTAATAATACAGTAAAGTCTAGTTTCTTGTTTCTGGCAAATTGCATGGTGCCATGCTGCAGTTATTATATTATGAAAATCACTAGCCCTTTCTCAATAATGACATAGAAAACTGCATGTGATGTTGTATTTATTCAATATCAACTAATTAGTTTCTACTGTAATAATAGTTTGTTCAGTGGGTGACTAGATTGCATGAGGAAAATTTTGACTGCATTGGTATATCAGCCTCAAGTTTTATCATTTTAATAAAACCAAAACAAATTGATGTGATTTTTTTGCAAGATAATGCACCATTAAAAAACAAAATTGTCTACAGCTTCTAATCATACAACTTGTACTTCAGTAGTCTATTATAAAACCAAATTTGTAATTATTATCTAATGCTCTGACATTGTTTGTCATTATCCAGTATTGGTAAATGTATTTTTTAACATAAGGAGTAATTTTTTTGTACTGTAAGTTTGTAAGATAAGTCAAAAACAGTGAAATAAAAAAAAAAACCAAAAAAACAGACATTTCAGGGACAAGAACTCTGAAAGGAGGTTCTGATTTTTCTGAAAATAACACAAAGACATACCCCTTAAAATATCTGATAATTTTTATCCGATCTCACTGGTTTGCTCTTACTCTCTTGTTTTTGTGATATTAAGTCAAATCAAATTGAGAATGGAAATGGGGAATAGGTTAAAGGGACAACAACCAGACCAAAGAACAGACAACAACCAAAGGCCACCAATGGGTCTTCAATGCAGCAATGCATCACAAAAACTGCATTTTACACCAACATTTATTTTTCTCAAAAGGGCCATGTTTGTTGATGAATCAAATCCCAACACTGTTTTAAAACAAGATTCTCCAAGGAACATTCTTGCATAAGAGAAGCAAAACAAACCAAAGGGACAACAAAGAGCTCATAAGAAAATAAGCTGACAAGGCCATGGAAAAAAAAGAAAAAGACCAAAAGAAAAAGTTACGTTAAGGGTAATATTTTGTCCATGAGTTTCAAAAGTTTATATGTTTAGACAAAAGAAGCACAACTCTAACGGTTTATTGATAGAATGTAGCTCATATAAATTATAGTCTTCCAAGCAAGATAAGCTAAAAAAAACTTACAAGGTAATAAACATGTTTTTTTAATTTTAGTTTCTTGTGTATAATTCGGAGTTTAGTATGACGGAGTTTAGTATGACGTCCATCATATCACTGAACTAGTATACATATTTGTTTAGGGGCCAGCTGAGGGATGCGTTCCGGGTGCGGGAGTTTCTCACTACATTGAAGACCCATTGGTAGCCTTCTGCTGTTGTCTGCTCTATGGTCAGGTTGTCGCTTTCACCCATCCCAATTTCCATTCTCAATTTTATTCACAAAACCAAAGCATTCATTGAGATTTTTTTTCGGGGGAAGAACTTTCTTATAATACTTTAATTTAGTAGGACCAATAAAGGACAGAAAAAGTACAATTATACCGGTCAATACCATGTGTTTGCAACTGTCCACAATGACCCTTTTTGCACAGTGAGCAAATTAAAATCAATACAAGCATTAGTTTAATTCAGATTCAGAGGTTTCTTCCAATAGTTAACTTACCTGGATTTATTGTGGCATAATTAACTGTAATCACATGAGCTAATTGTATTAATCCAAAGTACCACAATGGTGGCATCTGAAAATAGAAAAACAAAACAAGATTTTATTTATATTGTTAATAATCAAGTGGACTCTATATCATTTCCAATTTTAACATTTCTAAATCTGGAATTCTTCACCATACCTTACATGAAGCATGAATACACAATTGAAACTTATGCAAATAATTGTGTAGCTCAATTCTTCTGCACATTTATATCCTAACATATCAGATGTGATCGTAAAAATGTGTGAAATAGCTGAAATTTGATGTCATCATCTTAATTCTTTGACCTGTACTCTCCTGATCAGATAATATTTATTCAAATATTTGATTTGATTTTCTGTGTTTTAATGCCACATGTGAGCCCCTCTTTTTGACTATATCGTAGCAGCCAGTTTTTATTGGTGAAAGAAGCCAGAGTGCCTAGAGAAAATCACTGACCTTTGATAGGAAAAAAACCTAGTCAATTAAGATTGGAGTCGATTGCACCTGCACAAGCAGAGTGCTAACTCACAACTTTAGTGTTGACTGGGTAGTGATTACACTGCTAACTTAACATAGACCCCTCAACCACTGAGGCCCCTCCTTATTCATATATCATGGCTTTGAGACATGAACAGGCATATCAGAAATGTCACCATGTCTGGAGAGAACTATTAGGAATGACACAATGTGTGAGGAGACATGAGCAGGCATATCAGCAATGTCATTATGTCTGTAGAGAACTTATCAGGAATGACACAATGTGTGAGGAGATATGAGCAGGCATATCAGCAATGTCATCATGTCTGAAGAGAACTTATCAGGAATGACACAATGTGTGAGGAGACATGAGCAGGCATATCAGCAATGTCATCACGTCTGGAGAGAACTTATCAGGAATGACACAATGTGTAAGGAAACATGAGCAGGCATATCAGCAATGTCATCACGTCTGAAGAGAACTTATCAGGAATGACACAATGTGTGAGGAGACATGAGCAGGCATATCAGCAATGTCATCACGTCTGACAGAACTTATCAGGAATGACACAATGTGTGAGGAGACATAAGCAGGTATATCAGCAATGTCATCACGTCTGAAGAGAACTTATAAGGAATGACACAATGTGTGAGAAGACATGAGCAGGCATATCAGCAATGTCATCACGTCTGGAGAGAACTTATCATGAATGACACAATGTGTGAAGAGACATGAGCAGGCATATCAGCAATGTCATCACTTCTGGAGAGAACTTATCATGAATGACACAATGTGTGAAGAGACATGAGCAGGCATATCAGCAATGTCATCACTTCTGGAGAGAACTAATCAGGAATGACACAATGTGTGAGGAGACATGAGCAGGCATATCAGCAATGTCATCACGTCTGAAGAGAACTTATCAGGATTGACACAATGTGTGAGGTGACATGAGCAGGCATATCAGCAATGTCATCATGTCTGAAGAGAACTTATCAGGAATGAAACAATTTGTGAGTAGACATGAGCAGGCATATCAGCAATGTCATTATGTCTGGAAAGAAGTTATCAGGAATGATACAATGTGTGAGGAGACATGAGCAAGCATATCAGCAATGTCACCATGTCTGGAGAGAACTTATCAGGAATGACACAATGTGTGAGGAGACATGAGCAGGCATATCAGCAATGTCACCATGTCTGGAGAGAACTTATCAGGAATGACAGAATGTGTGAGAAGACATGAGCAGGCATGTCAGCAATGTCATCATGTCTGGAGAGAACTTATCAGGAATGACACAATGTGTGAGGAGACATGAGCAGGCATATCAGCAATGTCATTACGTCTGAAGAGAAGTTATCAGGAATGACCCAATGTGTGAGGAGACATGAGCAGGCATATCAGCAATGTCATTACGTCTGAAGAGAAGTTATCAGGAATGACCCAATGTGTGAGGAGACATGAGCAGGCATATCAGCAATGTCATCACGTCTGAAGAGAAGTTATCAGGAATGACCCAATGTGTCAGGAGACATGAGCAGGCATATCAGCAATTTCATCACCTCTGAAGAGAACTTATCAGGAATGAAACAATTTGTGAGTAGACATGAGCAAGCATATCAGCAATGTCATCACGTCTGGAGAGAACTTATCAGGAATGACACAATGTGCGAGGGGACACGAGCAGGTATATCAGCAATGTCATCACGTCTGAAGAGAACTTATAAGGAATGACACAATGTGTGAGAAGACATGATCAGGCATATCAGCAATGTCATAACGTCTGGAGAGAAGTTATCAGGAATGACACAATGTGTGAGGAGACATGAGCAGGCATATCAGCAATGTCACCATGTCTGGAGAGAACTTAGCAGGAATGACACAATGTGTGAGGAGACATGAGCAGGCATATCAGCAATGTCATCACGTCTGGAAAGAACTTATCAGGAATGACACAATGTGTGAGGAGACATGAGCAGGCATATCAGCAATGTCATCACGTCTGAAGAGAAGTTATCAGGAATGACCCAATGTGTGAGGAGACATGAGCAGGCATATCAGCAATGTCACCATGTCTGGAGAGAACTTATCAGGAATGATACAATGTGTGAGGAGACATGAGCAGGCATATCAGCAATGTTACCATGTCTGGAGAGAAGTTATCAGGAATGATACAATGTGTGAGGAGACATGAGCAGGCATATCAGCAATGTCATCACGTCTGAAGAGAACTTATCAGGAATGACACAATGTGTGAGAAGACATTATAAAGCTTGTTCTTGTCAAGTGTAAAACTGTATAAAGGAGTGAAAAAGATCTGTAATAGAGTGCTTAACAGATTAGTCAGTTTTCTATGTAAATATAACGTAAAATATCATCTGCTCTACACAATGTGAAACTTTTTAGCTACTTCCCTGCACTCACTTGCCAAAACTGTTCACAATGCAGCTTGTTTTTTTTACAATATCAATATATAGAAAACCCATCAATCTATACATATCAATAAGCAGAAAACCTGATAAGCTGTAAACCATACTGTTTCTTGTCACTATTTATTCACATCTCTTTTATTTTGTATGCTTGGCCTTCCAAATAAGCACTTTCAATGTGATGTGAAAAACTGGTTTCAACATGTGAAATGGAGGTGAAAAAAAATTACCAGAATTTAGGTTTGCTATTAAAAGTTTTCACCAGTTTAAAATCAATTTTCAAATTCAAATGTTTTTTTTTTTTTCAATATCAAATTAATTTTGTTCACAGTGTGTTAATTTACGTTTTTTTTGATTGAGTTAAGCCTTCCAATTGATATTTTATTGTGTGTTTTTCTAGGTTGTGATGTTATACTATAGCTTCAGAAAAAGGGAGAAGGTTTGGTACCATTAAAACGTTTAATCCCGCTGCAAATTTTTGCACCTGTCCTAAGTCAGGAATCTGATGTACAATAGTTGTTGTTTGTTTATGTAATTTATACATGTTTCTCGTTTTTTGTTTTTGATATAGATTAGACAGTTGGTTTTCCTGTATGAATGGTTTTACACTAGTAATTTTGGGGCCCTTTATAGCTAATTATTGTTCAGTGTGAGCCAAGGCTCCGTGTTGAAGTCTATACATTGACTTATAATGGTTTACTTTTATAAATTGTTATTTGGATGGAGAGTTTTCTCATTGGCACTCACACCACATCTTCCTTTATCTATCTATATCATTAATTAATGTGGGGTCATCTTGATCTTGCTTTAAAAAGTTATTAGCTCATTGCTTATTTACAAAGAGTTCAGTACACTTGATAGCAATTTTCTATATAATTCACATTTTTAAGGGACATAACTCTGGTAAAACTAATCCATAGGCAGTGATTTTTAAACTCCTCAGAGACAATTCTAGTATAAATTTCAACACTATATCTTAAATTATATAGGAAATATACTTGTGAGAGCTCATAAAAGACTAAATCATCATGACAGACAGATGTCCAGTATTTCAATGTTCTCCACAGCAATTGTGTAAGGGACAAAAACAAGTTGTAAAACGAACCATTTTGCATTAACTGCATGGTGTACTATTAATGCCATTCCACTGTCCACACCTAAATAATTGCAGCCTTATTTTAGAATTAAAAGAACTGAATTTCCAAAGTTGCTAAAATGGGTTTTTGGTCAACAATTTTTAAATAAATGTGTTTCTAGATGTTATTTAGATTATATATGCATTTTCAAATTGCTTTTACAACAGTTTAATAATTAATAGTGTATTGCGTAAGGATATCATTATCTGCTAAAAAATATCTTAATTGTAGAAATCAGTTGTCTTTAAAAGGAACACTATTGATTTCTTAGATACAAATTAACAATGCTATGGCTTGGCTCTGTGGATTAGATTAATGGGTAAATAAAAGTTCCCACAATTGCTATTTTATTGCTAATGAAGTCATCCTCTTAGGAGAAACAACAGCAAATGTTTTATTTATTTAATCCAATATTAACTGTGCAGAGCCCATAAAATAACACTAAATAACCTTTCACTGCCAACTTGCATGAGCAGTAGATCAAAGTTAATCAAACATGTTATTGTATATACAAAGAAAACTGTTTATAGGCATGCATTTATCTAAAATAATATATTATGTACCATTTTTTAAGAATAAAGATTTGAGAAGTCCCGATGAAGATTTATCCAGAAATACAATTGAGAGCATGCACCAAAATTCTAAAAAAGGAGTGACAGAGGTGGATTGGAGTGGGGTGGTCACCCCTCTTTCGTGGGATAAATTTGGTTGATAATATAGGGATTTACTAAAAGCATGCCCCCATTTTTAGTCAGTGGGCGCCCCCCCCCCCCTTTCCCCCTTATGAAAATTTCTAGATCTGCCACTGAGTAATATACATGCATCCAAAGGTTTGGTATGAATGAGTCACTCAGCCTCACCTGGTGATTAAGAATTAAGTTTAAGTTTTTGATAACCTGCTTTCTTAAACCACAATGAGCACTTAAATATACATCTCTATAGGCAAACAGAATAACAGATAATTCCAACCTATTTCTAAACCCACACATCTCTCACTCACCAATCATTCAATTATGTTAAACATCGTTCTCTATTATCTCAGCTACTATATCAAACAATTAAATTTGTCAAAAACCTACCATTTTTTCCTTATTAAGATACACATAGGCAAATTAAAATATCATTAATACGTCATTTGATGCCAAGAATTGTATTATATCTATAACAAGACCTGCAAATTTCCCTAACCACTAATTTCTCTGCATACTTTAACTAGTACAGACAATTGAATTACCCTTGTGTGCTGAATTTGTTTTCTCCAGTAAATAAACATCACAAACTCTGTTTAATGTCTTATAGACAAAAAACATGCAATTTTCAACATAACATCTATTTTAGAATGTTTTATGATAAACTGACATCTATTTTTTACAATGAAACTTCAACAAATAAAAACCAATTCTCTAAAGTACACTTAGTTTTGCTTGTGATATGAGCCAGCTTATCTAGGAATCAGCCAAAGAAAAAAATCAGTACTTATAAATATTTCATCAGCAATCTTGGTGAGTTATTTTCTTACCCTTAACAAACAATATTATTCTGAACTTCATGAATGTAAAATCATGACATGCAGGCATGGAAAAATATACTAAACATCTCAGACTGCACCAATTAACCCCTCTATCTCCAAATCATGATTAATATTCAATTACATGTACAGTTTGCATGTTATACAGATATCCAAATGAACAATGGCTAAAATATTTAGTATTTTGGGGAAACTGAAAATTTGGCAGCTCTGAGTTCAAACATGTATGGGCACTATTATTGAATACCTTAATATCAGTAATAGATGTTGAACTTAATAAATGCCTTTTATTAGTTTGACGGTATAATTGATTGATTGATAAGTGTTTAAACACCATTTCAGCATTTTTGTGCTATTTCAAGGCGGTCAGTTTTCATTCGTGGTGGAAGCAGAAAATTTTGAAAACCATAACCTTGGATAGAAAAACTTGACAATAGTCTAGCACGACTGCCACATAGGATTCAAACTCACAACCTTAGTGCTAAGACACACTAGTGACACCTTTGGTGGACTACTTAAGACTACTCTGTCACTGTGGCATGGCCCCTTTAGGGTACATAGCTTTGTTCTGTTCTTTTAAATTTATCAACTCATTCTTGAAATCTCCTTTTATTCATCTTTTAGAATAAAAAGGATTCTATCTTTTGAAGGTAACAGATTATCTATTTTTTAATTCAAATATATTATCTGATTATTGCGGTACTATACATATATCCATGATATGGTTTATGAAACAATTAAGCAGTGTCAGTTTAATTTCCATGTAAAAATCAAACTGAAATTCCTACATTCTTTTGCAAAAGTACAAGTTCTAATGGGGACTCAGCAGATGATATAATAACGTAAGATCAAAAATCTAACTGCAAGAATAATTACCTTTTTCATTTCATTCATAAAAACTGTGCACAAATAAATGATTGAGATTAAAATGCATAACAACAAATTCCCATTTTGTGGGAAACTATTACCATAGTCTTGACAATGCATCATCACCTTTTCTTTAAACAAGCAATAACAAACGGTATAAATCGGAATAAAATCTTTACCCTTCAATGTAATGAGAAAATTTATAAATCTGAAAACTGTTATGCCTTGCATTTATTTGACACTTTTATAGAAATATTTGTTGTTCGGATGATTAATTGTGAGATTTCGATTTGATAACTGCAAATGTGTTTAAAACTTAAAGATGTCACAGCCTTTTTTTTAATTGTATTTAAAACAGTTCTTGTTTTGAAAACAAGGGAACTAATTTGAATTTCTTGTTATTTTCTGATCACATGAAAAGACTATATACAGTTATAAATGCACTTAGCCACTGAAAATTTTCAAATCAGCAATGTTTTGAAACCAAACAATGTAATGTAACGTCAACTTATAAAGTATCCTTACTCTCAAAAAATGTAGTTCTCAATTGCACTATCCACATGTTATGTTGATGTTGGTCAATATGAAGCATGTCATAATAAACCATCAAGGATTAAATCTTATTTTCAGTATAAATTTCTCAATCTTGTAAGCTAAGCAGAAGGCCATCTTATTCCAGCTAAGTATTCAATTGAGCCGCCTACAATTGAATTGGTGTCTCAACTTTTTACAGTTGGAAATATTGGTATTAATAATATATTTTTAGAATTTGCAAACATTAAGACTGACCTAAAGGAATTTATGATATATATAATTTCTGAGAAATATCAGCACCAACATGTAACATCTTGCTAATAAAGATACACCCCCACTTCATATTCTTCTAATTAAGTTAGGCCCCTACTTAATATTCTGCCACTTATAAGTTACCTCTCAAGTGGTATTCTGCAAATTAAGACAGTAGATATATGTTTTAAGATGTGCCAACACTTTTAATCGTTTAATGACCCCTTCCACTATGACTATTTCTAAGACTTATATGATATTCATACAAAGGTGTGCAAAAGAAACACAAGGGTAGATGACAGCAATGTAGATAGATGGTAAATCCCTTTAGACTTCTACAGTTCCAGCCATATTAATCCCTGTTTAAGTCGGGCATCCTTTTGACAGTGCAGGGTATTAAACGTCACATTCGGTCCAAATTCATTTTTTATTTGTTCTTGTCCTATAAACATGCAGGAAATATTTCTCACTGGAGATAAATCAAACAGCACTCAATCAATTAAATACAAAAGAGGTTTACGGATATTACAGAATAATATCGTTTGTATCAATAACTTTATATAGCTAACTCTAAATTATAAAATTATAACAGATCCAACAATTCCTCTAGACATTTTATAAAGCACTTGTTTAATGAAACATTCCATTTTATTGATAAATATATCCTAAAGTTACACATGATAGTACAACATGCACATCCTGCCTGCAGCCTTAAATTTAGTGACAAATCTACATTTCTGGGATTTCATATGAGTTATGAATTGTATCAGGGACATATTATAACTGCCAACACTGTGTTGATGGATTTTTAGAGAGATTGATAACTATTGTATGACAAAATTTAAGAAATTCATTATTATAATGTTGAATGAGAAATCTTCACTACAAATACAAATTCAAAATTTCAAAATGGCATCTTTTGAGTTTGTGATTATTCTATTAGTGGTTCCGTAACTATAACGATCAAATCAAATATACTGCAAATTCTGACCTAATCATGAATCAAAGAATCTTTCTTTTTGTAATTCATTGCATCATTGTATGCTTAAAGCTGCAATGCAAATCGTCCCATAGTGTATATACATTTCCTCTCATATATTTTACCTTAACTTTGTCTCATTAAAAGCTCTTCTTACTATTTCTACTATTCCATACTACTCACAATGGATGGTTAAGTTTTTCCTACATGAACAATATTAAAAAGTACAACCTAAAAAGATGCAATGGGATTTTTGTATTGAGGCAATAAAATATTAATAAAATTCATCAATTAAACCCATTAAAGTAATTTTATCTATTCCGATCCACATCAGTTCAGACCTAACGAAGTTTTATAAATTATTAATAAATTCAGTATGAAATAGTAAAAAAAATGCAAAGTCATAAAGCTTAATGCATTCAAAAGATTTAAAGAGGACAAAACAAATCCTTTCATTAAAGATTTAATAGATTCATATATAGCTGATGATGGTATCGATAACAATTTTTTAGAATCTTTATGAGAAAGTAATTACTAATGTTTCCAATGGGACTGTTTTACTCAAATGACAACTATTATCAAATGTAAAAATCCAAATCAGAAATAACAGCTAGGTTATGTAAAACATTTTAACAGAAAAACTACAGCCTAATTTATTTACAAAATAACAAACAAACATGTAACATAGAATCAAATGACAATATTACCACTGAATTACAGGCTCCTGTCACTTAGGACAGGCACATACATACAGAATGTGGCTGGGTTAAACATGTAAGTGGCCACAACCCGCCCCTCTTCCTGGGACAGTGGTGCAACAAAATAATAAAACAACTTTATAAAACACTTAACAAACAACACATATGATCAACAGCAACAAACAACAACCACTCAATTACAGGCTCCTGACTTAGGACAGGCACTTATAGAATATGGCAGATTAAAATTAAATGCTTGTGGGCACCTAACCCTCTACTAACCTGGGACAGTGGTGCAAGAATGATTAAGGAGAGTCAATGGGGGCTTCAGCCCCTTTTGTGGAGCTAAATAAATATAACAAATGCAAAGAAGTTTTAAGCATAGAAGTATTACTCCAAATGTTGGCTTTCATGGAGGATCCCCCTTTTTCAAAATTCAGGATTTGAACCTATAAATTACAAGATGGATCATTTGGTCAAGTCTCTCTCCTTAGTAAGTCATTTGAGATCAGTCAAAAGCACTTGACTATAAATATTTCTTTGGATAATTAACATCTTTAAGGGGAGAAAAAGCACTTTCAATTCTGTAAGGACAAACAAAGAGTTATCTCCCTTTCAGTAAATTATAGGGCCGTGAAGTGTAAATTAGGTGCTTATAGAAATGTAATAATAAGAAATGTAATAATAGCTAATGATAAACTTTGAAGGTAATAATTATTATTTTCATTCAACAGATGATGTATTAGCAATATCAAAACTAGTATTACATTAATTTATTTTAGACAACAATTACAAAAGCAATTTCATATAAAGTAAGTATAGTTCCTTCTTTTTTTGCACTACACATATTGGTGACTTATGCTAGTCTTAGTTTAGTAGTTTAATAATTATTTTTCTATCTTATTAGTTTTTTAGAATGTAACAAACTACAACTTGAAGGATTATCTAACAGTCTACAGTCAAAACACAGCTACAGATTATATAATCTTTCTGACAAAGGCCTGACTACCCATCACCTAACAAAAATGAATTTATTCCATTAACACAGAAAACAAAAGTCCAATCCATTTCTATTCCTCGTTTATTTCAATTTCTATCCCAGTCAACTATCCTAGTATACAAATAAATCATTATTACATTTTTATAAATTCAATTAGTTAGACCAATGTATCATTGTTAAAAGTCACAAAATCTCAGATTTGGCAAGAAAAAATTTGAAAATGTCAAACAAGTCTTGAAAACATATCAGTTAAGCACTTTCACTTTTAGTGATGTGTTGGGTAGGAAATAAACGTCTTAAAGAAGTTGACTGATTATTTTAACATTGATTATACAATGTACCTTCAAACTAAAGTACTGCCAAGGCAGCTGATCTGTCTTCCTTTCATTCTAATTGTTTAATGTTTGTTGTACAATTGTCAGACCAATAAAACTATGTGTTTGTCTCAAAATGTAAGAAATAAAACTATTTTCCTTAAAGGGCACTAACTCTAAACTAAGTTAACATAAAAAAATTAGACATTATGTTTCATTGTAGATTTAATCTTGCTGATCATATGTGCTATTGAAAGTTATATCTATCAATTACAGTTTTCAAGATAATATACAATAATGGGACAATCATCATTAAAAGGCAATCAATTCAATGCAAATGTTTTGGTTAATTTAAAAAAGTTGACTTATTGGGCTGATTATTTTTGCTTGTACTATTTCTAGCTCCCTATTCTAACTTTTTAAAAGAATCAAGGCAAAGCTCATGCAATTTGCAAAAAATCTTCAATTAAGAATTTCAATAACTCTAATCAGGAATTGTCTGATCATGATTTTGGTCATGTATATAGACTTCTGTTTTCACATTTTGTCTTAAGACTTTCTGATAATTTTTTGCTTTCAAAGTTGGTATCTATTATAAATTTTAAGATTTATAACAGGATTTTTTAAAATTTTTAAATAGCAAAACTTTTCATTTAAGGGCAGAATTTCTCTATTTAAAGTGGTTTTCAAAATTATAGGCAAAACTTGCATTTTATACCCATATGTTGTAATATTTATCCATGTTGGCCATCTTGGTTGGCAGACAGGGTCATTGGATAGTTTTCTTGTTTGAACTTGCTACCCCAATGATGATTGCTGATAAGTAATTCAGTTTGGCCCAGTAGTTCCAGGAAACAGATGACAACAGATGACGACCCAAAAACTTACAATAGATGACAGACCCAAAAACTTAAAATAGATGACGACCCAAAAACGTACAATAGATGACGGACCAAAAAACTTACAATAGATGACGGACCCAAAAACTTACAATAGATATGTACTTGGCATTTCAGCCAGGTTAGCTAATTTAATTTTTTCTTCATCTGAAATCCATCTCCTTAATCTTGGACATGAATAATTTATTTGATGTTTCATCTGATCTTTGCATTATTTTTAGATTTGTTTTTTTGTTTTTTTTCTTTAATCAGATATTAAAATGTCCATTCAATAGTTCTTCATTTACTTTTGTTCTATTGTTTTATCTTGAAAGCATTTTAGAAAATGAATTTTATCTGTTTACAAAAAAAAAATGAACAAACCATTTCAAGAGAATATCTTAATAGAAATCTACAGTATTCTATATTATAACATATTGTATTGTATTTATCGTAGCCATTAAACAGTAGGAAACTTTAATCTATGGAAAAAATTATGTGCAACCTTGAATTCTGTATTATATAAAGTAGTTAACCCAAATAAAATAAAAAAGTAAATAAGGAAACCTTTTTCATGGCAGCACTTAATTAAAATAAAAATGGCAAAACACGTTGCACGAACATAACCCTTTACCACCCTCCTTGATCCTTGATCACACTATCAAATAATATTTACTGGACTTAAAAATGTGCATTATCCAAGAAATATTAGAACAATTAACTGTCAACACTAGAGAGTTAACATTATGTCACCATGAGAATAGCATGTTAAGGTAAAATTGACACCTCCGCAGAATTTGCCACTTGAAATTTTATAAAATAAATTCCAATTTGAATTGTCTAACAAATGGATGCTTTCGAGTTCTGTAATTGACTTACAGTTGTGGTTTGGTCTTTATTCTGACAATAAATTTGTGATTCTTTAATGCATTAGGTCTATTTGACTTTAAACAGCAGAACACAGGAAATCTAATTAGAGATTATTTAAAGTTCACTCAGCTATTTTACTACTGTAATTTCTCGGTTTTCCACATTCAGAACATGAAATATTTGTAGATTTTTATATCATATCCTGTAATGGACAGATATTTTTTTCCAAATTTGGGTCTTCCTGTATGTATGTGCAAGATGTGACTGAAAATGCAAAATCTCATGAAAGTGATGGTAATAATTCTTACTTACATCAAATCGTTTCTTTAATCATTTTCAAAATTCATTATCAAATCAGGCCTGTTCCATTTCTTGACTTAAAAATTATGGTATATTAGCAAGGTTTACACATAGGAATAAGTCATGTATCTTTTTAACATAAATGTCAAGTGGGTATGAAAATTCAAATGCTCTATTTTACTAAGTTTTGTATTAAAAATTAGTCATATATAAATGTGTTTTGCTCTGCCACTTACAAATCCAAAGCTATAACATCATCTTCAATATCATTATTTTACCACCAGATACATTATAACAGCACTATTAACAAGTCTGACCTGACAAAAACCTCCTAATAACAACAAACAAGAATCAAATTGCAGTAAAGATACCAGACATTAATTCCTGTATCAGTTCTATATATCTTTTGTCTCTGTGATAATATTATCCTCTCATATGGTGTATAATTTCTATAAATTATAGAAAACAAATAGGTATAGTGGTGTCCTGTAACAGTCGATACCATATTGTTTGTTGATGGAGAACTCTATCATTAGACTAGGATAGCCACCAATTCCTATACAATTTAATGATAATCTGAGCTGATAACCATGGGTAATTGTCGGATGATATTTCCTACAATAACATGTCATTATAGACATTGTGTTTATGGAGTCATTCCATAAAGATTTAATAAGTTCCGGTAATGTTAATGATACATGAAAAAATCTCCATTCTAAAATACATCAGTTTTTCTAACACACATTTTTTTCTGTATATTATGAGAGAAAAAATAAGACCATCACCTTTGATTTCAAGTGAAATGGTTTCTATGAATTATAAAAAAAACATAATTTAACTACGATTATCACTGCAAATGATGACACCATAAAATTATGTTTCCAAGAAAAAAGTCATCGTTTTAACGACAAGAATTTGTTGATAAAATAAAGATACTACAAGAAAATCTCATCAAATTTAAATTACCCAAGCCCTCGTGAAGTCAAAGATTTGCTAAAGAAAACCCCAATTATAACTGAGACAAATAAAACAAAATTGAAGGAGCACAATGGCTTTATAATGGTCAATATTCTGAGAAATTATTATTAAATTATTTCTTATATTCTGAGAAATTATCATTAAATTATTTCTTATATTCTGAGAAATTATCATTAAATTATTTCTTGGGTTTAAAGAGTTGTTGTCAGTCAAATATCGGATAGTAGGACGAATGAATGAACAGACAGACAGACAAACAAACAGACATACAGACTGTGAATATCTGCCATCTACTTTAGAAAGGAGCAGGTATAATAAATCCAATTAGTTAAAAGATCTTTAAACAAATGAGTAATTCAAGAACCTTAGTGAGCGTGCTCACATACCCCACGTCCCCACACTGTCACTGGACAAATAATATAACTGCAAATAAAAAAAAATGAATCAATTTCCTGTCGATATGCACATCTTCATAGTATGTCCTTATTAAATACAAAGTTTCATGAAATTCTGTTGTCTTGTTTCAGAGGAGTTGCAATGACAAACTGTTGCAGTAGTGTATTGAAGCAAATAAGTTCAAAGGGGTGTAACTCCTAGAAAAAAAATTGAGTCGTAATTTTCTTTCGATATGCACATCTGCATAGTATGTTCTTATTATCTAACAAGGTTTCATGAAATTCTGTTGTGTGGTTTCAGAGGAGTTGCGATGACAAATTGTTGCAGTAGCATATTGAAGCAAATAAGTTCATAAGGGCGTAACTCCTAGAATGGGTTTAAAGACAGTGTATGTGCTACTTATGATATATTCCTTCAAAGTCAAAATTTCTTATGGTAAAAGTTAGCAGTATTTTTTTTTTATTCCTCACAGCAACATGAAAATTGACAATTCTACGATGAATGTGTTAATGACTGAACTATTTAATGATATTGCCAGAGGCTGTTGATAAAAGGTTAAACACAAATTGATTCTAAATTGGCTAATGGTAAACAAAAAATAATAACTATATCCATCGTCTATATGGACTGTCTATACTGTTTCTACGAGACATAAAGAATGTCCTTCAATACACTTCATCTATTTAACACTACTGAAGTTTATTAGTAATCTGAAACATTATCCATAGATTTCAGAACCGCGACAATTAACATTTACCTAGATTTAATGAATAGACAAGGAAAAGCTATTATAGAGGTGAAATATCGCTAGAAAAGTCTGAAACCAGGATGAATACCAAATGTTCTGTACATATAAATCCACTTAATTAAGAAGATCTTTTTAACCTGCAATATTCTATGGATATTGAGTGTTTGACTAGTGTATAGAAAGAGTAGATTCTAAACATGGAAATGAGCTTTATCCTGATATGAAAAATGAATATTCTATACTCTTGTCTGTACTATATAATATATAACTAAGATTAAAGAAATTAAAAGTGCATATTTTGTGTCAGTACAAATCAAAACCTCAATAATGCTTCACTTAATTTAGCACTTTTTGTCGTATTTGATTGTAATTTTGGTTGTTGCCCAGATTCAGAATACAATGTAAATTATTGACCTCAATCCTAGAAAATACCATTATTACACTAGCATTTTATTATTTGTGAATTTAAAAGTATAACAATAATTCTGCAATTGACATGTCATGAGGAGTAAACGAAACTTTTATTACATACAGCACCTATTATCAAAGATCGTTTTAATGTGAGACAGGTATTTTAAATCATAAGTCAAACAAATAATTATAAAACAGGTTCAAGATTTCAAAACTTGAAAGGTCTCGCAAAAAATGTGAAACAAAAATTAGCTTTTCACTTAGACTTTAACTGTCCGCGTTACATAATTGTTGCATAAAGTTTTAAGAACACGTTCTTATGTCATTTGACGGGAAAAATCAAGAGAAACTTCACTTCTACCAGCTTCTTTCCATTAAGTCTGGTCAAAGTGTGATTGCAAATCTATTAGTAATAGAATTGATTTATTTAAGCTAACTTTTAAGTCATTTAATCTTGTAGCACTGATGCAGAAGATATGAATTTCCTACCACCTCCGATGTCAGAAAAGCTAATTTTTATCCATTAATAGCCTATTTACAGACTATAAAGAACTCATTAGAAAATACTACTTCACACTCAGTATGTGTATTGATTAGGGACCAATCAGGGGTTACATAAGCTTCTATCTACTACAAGCACATGGTATTTGACAACTTTGGATGGTAATGAGGTCCTCACAACAGAATCACTATTATAAAATTGTTCCATACTTGTCTAGCATTGAGGATTGGATATATAATTGTTTCATAATTGACTGTTACAAAAAGTCATCATCATCAAAAATAAGTTAACAGTTTCTAAACAAGTATGTTATACTGTGATTGTCTTCATTAATGAGTTATTTGTCAACTACAGTAAAACTGGATTGACTAATACTGTAAAAACAACTGGACAAATTGACCACTTCACTTGGGCAAAAATATATGGAAGTTTTATTTGACCAAAAAAAGAAAAGAAATTAGAACCCACCCTCCTAATTCTTTTATATCATAAAACTTGTCAACTATAATAAATCTTGATTGACTCATACTGTATAAATAACTGGACAAATTGACCACTTCACTCGGGTAGATATACAGAGAAGATTGCTTTTGACAGAAAAAAGCCAACAAATCCTCTTTAAATTCTTTCAGACTTTGATATTTAATTACTGTACCATAAACTTTTATTTGCATCATCTCAAATGTTCACACTGATTTCTGTCAAATTTTGTGGTTTGTACACAGCAAGATGCTAATTGTATTACATACTTCATTGAAAGCAAAAATTGCAAAATTTATGTTTTACTTATTGTCGACACAGAGATATGTTTCGCCTTTATGTTATTTTGATAGTATAAATTGCAACTACTTGATATTAACTATGTAAACATTCAAAGTAGATGAAAGGTACATCATCACCTATATTTGCTACTTAAATTCTAGACATATTGCATTATCATCCAAACCAAACATGGCATAAGTTAATGTCTGAGCTTCTACAAGTATGTGGTTTGCTTTGGGATGACCACATTAACTTAACCTTTAGATGTTTTTTGTATAAATGTATTGTTTGGTTGTTCTCTCATTAGGATTCACACACTCAACGTTTCTTTTTATTCCTATTCAATCTGTAACCTTCACAAGACATGACAAACCAAGGAAACTTTAGGGATAAATACCAACTTCAAACCTAACTCAATTAATCTTACGTATTTTTCTTTCTCCTTTTGTTTCCATAACATCATTTATATTCAATCCATGAAACAATTCTATATAACTCACAACAAGTTTAATTTAAGTATTGTTAATCAAAATAAAGACAAGTGATGCCTACAGAATATAATGAGGGTTTATTTGGTATCCTACACATATATCAAAACAAACTTTGACAAGCCCTTATTATTTCAATTTGTTTATTGTCCAATATCAATAATATTCTTAATCATTCTGGATGCCATTTCCTTTCTAAGTTGTATCAGGTCATGACAGTTGTCTGTCTTAGGAAGTCTGAAAACAGACTATGACACTAAACATTCTATAACAAGGCTATTGTTGCTTGTGTGTTGAGGCCTGTTGCTGCCTAATATTAACATATATCCCCACACATACTTTTATTCATGTTCATTGAATGATAACATAATTCTGCAATCAAAACTTGACAAACAACAATGTGTCCCAAGTACATGGATGCCCCATCCGCACTATCATTTTCTATGTTCAATGGACCATGAAAATGGGGGAAAATCTCTAATTTGGCATTAAAATTAGAAAGATCATATCATATGGAACATGTTTACTAAGTTTCCATTTGATTGGACTTCAACTTCATCAAAAAATGCCTTGACCAAAAACTTTAACCTGAACTTTACACTATCATTTTCTATGTTCAGTGGACCATTAAAATGGGATAAAATCTCTAACTTGGCATTAAAATTAGAGAAATCATATCATAGGGAACATGTTTACTAAGTTTCAAGTTGATTGGACTTCAACTTTATCAAAAACTACCTCGACCAAAAACTTTAACCTGAAGCGAGAAGAATGGACAGACAGACGCACAGACCAGAAAACATTATGCCCATAAATGGGGCATAAAAAACACAATTAAGTTTTGAAACTAGAGGCTGTAAAGAGCCTGTGTCGCTCACCTTGGTCTTTAAGCATATTAAACAAAGGACACATGACAAAATTGTGTTTTGGTGTTGGTGATGTGTTTACAGATCTTACTTCACTAGACATTCTTGCTGCTTACAGTTATCTCTATCTATAATTAATTTGGCCGAGAAGTGACAGTTGAAAATAATTTGTAAAAGATTACACAAAATTTACAAAACTTACAAAAATTGTTAAAAATTGACTATAAAGGGCTATAACTCCTTAAGGGGTCAATTGACCATTTTGGCCAGAGACCACAATTAATTCCTCTATCATTTCTTTATAACGTTTTGTCGCATTTAAAAAATTTTGCCTATTCTTTTTGTCTAATTTGTTGTGTGTGTAATGTACAGTACAAGTCCAAAAATATATGCAATTTTCAGAAAAATTGCATGTATACATCTTACAAATTTGGCCAATACACATCCATACCCCTATAGGCAAGTCAAGAGATGTTCTGAAAAGTGTAAATATTACCTTTTTGCACCTGGCCTAATCACTCTTTCCTGATCAAAATCAGTTAAAATAAAACATCCAAAAGTTTATTTTAGCTCTCTTCTTTCATTTCCAACCCAGAAAAGCTAAGAAATGTATGAGAAAGGGAAAGAAAAATAATAAAGAAAAAATACACTATAATTAAAGGGAACTATATTCGTGAACAACGAAATGCGGGGTCATTAATTGTGGTCTTGGGCCTTTTGGTCATGTTGACTTATTTGTAGTTCTTACTTTGCTGTACATTATTGCTGTTTACAGTTTATCTCTATCTATAATGATATTCAAGATAATAATAAAAATTTTACCCCATGTCAGATTTGCTCTAAATGCTTTGGTTTCAGCCAAAATCTACATTTTATACCCCTATGTTCTATTTTTAGTCATGGCGGCCATCTTGGTTGCTTGGCCGGGTCACCGGACACATTTTTAAACTAGATACCCTAGTGATGATTGTGGTTAAACTTGGCCCAGTAGTTTCAGAGGAAAAGATTTTTGGAAAAAAAAAATGGTTGCTTATATAGGGAATCACTGAAGCGTGAACGGAGTGGGCTCCCCCCTTAGACAGTCAGTGGGCCCCACTTATGAAAATTCCTGGATCCGCCACTGAAAAAAACATCTAAATATACAATTTGAGGCAATTCATATATTTGAATATGGATTTAAAAAGTTTCATATTTCAACCTCACATTTACTTTATGATTCAAATTATCAGAATTTTCATAATAAACAAGTTATCAGTAAATCTGGATCTTGCTAATTAACATACTTTTAGTGATATAAAAAATTTACTCTCTGTAATGAAAAGATCCTGCAATGATTGCGCACATTTGTGCAATATCTGTCAGACTAGTATATAGCTAATAGACAACCATGATACACCTACAAAAAAAGGCTTATCCGACGGAATCAAATAAATTACCCTTATAGGCAGCACATCATTACATCTACAAAAATGGCTTATCCGACGGAATCAAATAAATTACCCTTATACGCAGCACATCATTTCAAAATGTAGACATTTTATTCCCAAGACAAAAGTTCTAAAAGTACCATCATAAATATATCTCCTTGTTAAATCTGTGCAGGAGTTGTTCTCTGCAGTAAATTCAACGAGGAAACAGTCATATCTCCAGCAATCTGTACCTCCTTAATGTACCGATTCTCAGGACAAAAAGTCAATTTTGTTACTTAATACAATTTTAGTGGGTTATATACATAGTTGATTTCAATACAGACTGTTAACAATCTTATTGCTCAGAATTTAATTTAAAATTCCATACAATTTCCTTTTACAAAACACAATTTTCCAATATGGTCTATAGTATGGTAGTAATTTTGTATCAAGGATTTTAAAATTATATAATGCAGTCTATTGGTTTCTATCAACAGATTTTGTATTAAACTTGTTATTTACATGCAGTTGTTACAATTATATATCTGAAAAGTTGCATGTCTAAGTTTGGTCTACATTCAAAGTTATCTATAATTATAACAAACATGCAACCAATTTCCTGACATTTTATGCAGTGAAATAGTCAGGTTAAATACATGATTTTAAAGGTATCTCACTAGAGCTGTCAAACATGACATTTTATGCAGTGAAATAGCCAGGTTAAATACATGATTTCAAAGGTATCTCACTAATCCTGTCAAATGCACCTAATAATTGTGGGAGAGAGTTGTCAGCAGTGCTTTTTGTACAGGCAATTCCAATTTCAACATTTATAAAATAAATAACTTTTTATTAAAAAGAAAACTGATCTGAAGTACGCTTTAGGACATAATGCACTCAATTCAGTTATGAATATTTCACTGTACTTCTGCAACTGTCATCTTAAAAGTGTATCCACTAACAAGGGAGATAATCAGCAGATGTAATAACAGTATAATATGTTAAAATGATGTAAAACATTCCAATACAAACAGAATTACACCTGTAACATCTGTCAGAATGATTAATTTTAAATTAATATCATATTAACAGTTCTGCCAACATTTATCATTCTATTAACAAGTATAAGCTACAGGTGTTCTGAATCAGGTAACGAAGGAAATTATTTG
Source organism: Mytilus galloprovincialis (assembly GCF_965363235.1). NCBI lineage: Eukaryota > Metazoa > Mollusca > Bivalvia > Mytilida > Mytilidae > Mytilus > Mytilus galloprovincialis. Next base: position 62,277,468 of record NC_134847.1, read on the forward strand.
AAATCTTCAATAATTTTTATTGAGAATTTTACATCTGTGGTAACTGATCATCAAATAGAAAATCTGCAAAAAATTTTAATTACGCTATGTCTGTTTAGATTTTTAGCCAAGACAGAAAACAAATAATTTTCTTCTTTATCAAAGAAAAAGGAAATGAATGTTTATTTGTTTATTATCAATACTAATGTAATTTTCAGCTGGATATATCTACCAGAATCAACAATTTGCTGTACTTTTGCATTCTATTCTGTTTTTCAATGTCTGTAAGACTAAAGATAGAAAGAGAAGCGATTGAAAGATAAACAGACAACATTTCACAATAGATACTGTTAGATCATTTTATTTTTTATACTTCAAATCTTTCCATCTAATTTTTGGCTGCTATCTCTCAAATGAATCAGATCTATCACAGGTATTTGTCTTTGAAATTTTTTAAAGACTATATTTAGAAAACATTTTTTTTTTTCAGAGACCATTGACTTATAATGAGATTTATATAGTAAAGAAATTGTCCAAACAGAGCTGGTTTCATTTCATAAGTTCAAAGTAAGTGCAAAAATACAAGAACTTCTACCAATGCTACTATAAAAATAATATGATAATAATCTAGAAATCTGCAGCTTAATTCTGCTAAGGATACATTTTTATTTTCAAGATGTTTTACTTTAGACAATCCTATATATCAGATGATGGAAGTACTATATCTCCATGATCTCATCTGCATTTTCATTATAAAGTTTTTTTCACTTCATCATAAATTTGGGTCAATTCCAATATAGTACTTTTATATATAATTTCTCAACATGTGGCCATTGTTTTTTCAATATGTTTGATGCAATTTAATTTAAATGCATTGTTTGGGTATCTATTTATTGATAAAAGTATGTTGTTTTCCAAACCTAAAATTTTGGAGTGTTTTTGAAAATATTCACCAAACTTAATAAGATTCTGATACAGTAAATTATATATTTATGTAACAATGTCTGTAGGATAAAATATCAATTAGGCAGTTTTCCTCCAATGAAGATTTCTAAACTTTTCACAAACTGACAATAATGAAGCATTGGTGCTGAAAATATTTTCATATTTGCTGAAAATTTTCATACATGTAAAAATAATAATTAAGGATATGAATAAATCTATGAACCTTTTAAAACTGAAGTTATAAATTCAATAAGGAAGATTTTACTTTCTATTCATAGCAATAAAAAAGTCTTTTTGAAATAATAAATGCCCAATTATTTTAGCTCTATTTATCTATCGGCAAGCCAAAAATAATAATTTCATATAACATCTTCAATTACTTTATATGAGAAGATTTTGATTGTCTTTATTTTTTCTCTATTAGAGAATCTGTCACTTTTTTTTCAAAATATCTATAAAACCAGGTGCTCCGCAGGGTGCAGCTTTATACGATCGCAGATGTCGAATCCTGAACCGTTGGGGCAAGTATGAACACAATATTCAAGCTTGGTACAGCTCTGAATTTGGATTGTGATCAAATTTTTGACATAATATCAGTTTCTGACACAAAACAAATGTCAAGATCTTACAAATCTGCGCAATATTGTGCAATTAAAGATTTCTACTTTTAACTTTTCAAAAATTTGGAAAAAAAAAGGAAAACTACTACCACCCCCTTTTTTTTGCAATTAGTCCAAAACCTGACATTCATTTATACATAATTTACAAGAAGTGTAATGGAGGTATATCTGAACATACCTAACATTGTATGCTGAATGTTTATGAATTACCTCCCTTACTTTGCTTTTAAATTGTCTTATTTGTCCATTGACCAGAAAAAAAACCTAGTTTTCCCCCCTTTTTTCCCCCTAATTCCAAAACATTTTGAGACATAACCCCCGAAGTCATTACTAACCATCCCTTCATGGTATGGAAACTTGTGGAATAATTTCAGAGAGATTCATATACTTAAACACAAGTTTTTGTTTAAAAACTGCAAAAATGCTCATTTAGGTCCCCCTTTTTGGCCCCTAATTACTCAACTATTGGAACCATAACCCCCAAAATCAATCCCCACTTTCCTTAGAAATATTGAACCTTCTGGTAAAAATTTATAGAGATCCATTCACTAATACTAAAGTTATTGTCTGGAAACTAAAATGCGTCTTCAGAGGACGACGATGATGACGCAGACAACGACAACATAGCATTATACGACGCAAAATATTTTTTGCTGATGTGTAATAAATAAAAAAAAAATCAGTAAATTCAGTGATGAAAAAAATATTCTTAATAAAATAGTTGTTAATTTTTGTTGTACTCATTAACTGTCCCTCTTAGTACAAAGTTCCTCAGAGATCTTGGAGCAGTTGCTGTAATAACTCTTGTCATATTTAATTTTTAAGCATGAAATAGACAATGAGGCTTAAATAGTTCTCCATTTTTCTGATGAAACTAATCCTAGAGTAATTAACTATCTTGTAAAGAAATTAGCCAAAAACCATTTATTTTTTAATTAGAACCTTTCTCTTTTTTATGAGACATAATTCCCAAAACTTATTATTATACCCTGTGTAAGCAATTAACAGATATCTATCATAACGAAATAAAAGTATCCATCAACGAAAAAGCATCAAAAATGCATCAAAATATGATCCATATTGACAGAAGATATGTTTTGTAAGTCAACGGCAACGAAAAAGTGTTGAAAACTTAATTTGACAAACATTATAACACTGGTAAGTAAGTACCGCTCAAATCACACAGGATAAGATCTTCCTGAATTCTTAAAGAACAGATGCATATTTTCTACTCAACTGAAGATGTTCTTAAATTTTATTATCTCTTTCATTATGACCATTCACTTGAAATATTGTTTGGTTTTATTTATGAAATTCTTTAAATATAACAGTAAAAATTTCCTTGGCTTCAAATCAACTGGGTCAATTTTTTGTTGTTACTTTAATAATCCAGTACCATCACAACTAACATTTTCAAGTGGCTTCAATGAGGTCTGAACACTTGTTTTGTTACTCATGCAATATAGTTACAAAACATTATGTACTTCAAGTTCAGAAACTTATGAATGCATTCTTTATTGGGATCAGACAAAACTGTGAGATATTTTATTGCAATTTCAGTTATACAAATACTTCAAAATATGAAATATTTTTTTTTAATATTGCAATACCATTTTCCTCCAAATTTTCACAATATAAAAACATTGCAAAATAATTTGAATTCAAAATCATTACCTCTTTCAAACAGGGGAATGGGGAAAATTGAAATTTTTGGCCAATGATAGAGGTCAGTCAGTACTTTCAATCAATGCTTATTATCTTAACAAAGCCTATTATATCCATGAAAGACTTCAATTACAAACAAGATTTCCTCAGATATGACTTGACTATTGAATTTCTTCAATGAGTTGACCAGTGGGCTATTTCATGGTCCTTTAACTCCCCAGAGGTCAACTAATAATTATATACTTAATAGAACTATTAGAAGATCAATTCTTATTCTGGATCATGACTAAATTACAAAATAGTTTTTAAGGAAAAGCCATGTTCCACAAGGAGTCCTAGCTGTCAGTATATAACATAGGGATAGTCTGGGGACACTGTAAATTCTATCATTGGATGACAGCAAATATTAAAATACATTTGATTATTGTTCCTGATGCTATTTCAAAAATATACTGGATAACTATTTGACTTCTTATAAAGTTAGAGAAAGCAGTCTGTCATCATCACAAAGCAACTATATGGCCATCTGAATCTTGGTATGGGTAACATTATTTTTATATAAAAAAAAAATTGATCTGGCATAAAATCTTTAGTAATTCATTACAGACATTGTAATTTAGGGTTGGATCCATAATTTCTCATTTATAATTAGAAAAGATGGGAAACCAAAATATATTGGACAGTAATAGTTCAATATTTGCACTTTTGTAATTTATTTTAATTTGCACTTATTTAAATGTTCAAAATCCAACATACATTAAAAAAATAAATAACAGAAATTTCAAAACATTTCAAAGCATTTCAACAGTTCAACTTATCAGACCAAATGAAACCAATATCAACCATACATGACTTTAAAAACTAGAGGCTTTTAAGAGCCTATAGTGTTGCTCACCTTGGTCTATATGTGTATATTAAACAAAGGACACAGATGGATTCATGACAAAATTGTGTTTTGGTGATGGTGATGTGTTTTTCTCTATCTATAATAAACTTGGCCTATTAGTTACAGAGGAAAACATTTTGTTAAAGTTTACAAAAATTTCCCAAATTAATGAAAATTGTTAAAAATTGACTATAAAGGGCAATAACTCCTTAAGGGGTCAACTGACCATTTTGGTCATGTTGACTTATTTGTAGATCTTACTTTGCTGAACATAATTGCTGTTTACAGTTTATCTCTATCTATAATAGTATTCAAGGTAATAACCAAAAACGGCAAAATTTCTTTAAAAATTACCAATTGGGGGCAGCAACCCAACAACCAGTTGTCCAATTCATCTTTCACAGCAGATAGATATTGACTTGATAAACAATTTAACTGCTTGACAAATTTGCTCTAAATGTTTTGGTTTCAGAGTTGTAAGCCAAAATCTACATTTTCCCTCTATGTTCTACTTTTAGCCATTGCAGCAATCTTGGTTGGTTGGATGGGTCACTGCACACATTTTTTAAACTAAATACCCTAGTAAAGATTGTTCCTAAGTTAGGTTAAATTTGGCCCAGCAGTTTCAGAGGAGAAGATTTTTGTAAAAGATTACAAAAATTTTCGAAAAATTGGTAAAAAATGACTATAAAGGGCAATAACTCCTTGAGGGTGACCATTTTGGTCATGTTGACATATTTGTAGATCTTACTTTGCTGAACATTATTTCTGTTTACAGTTTATCTCTATCTATAATAATGTTCAAGATAATAACCAAAAACAACAAAATTTCCTTAAAATTACCAATTCAGGGGCAGCAACCAAACAACTAGTTCTGAAAATTTGAGGGCAGATAGATCTTCACTTTATAATTTTACCCTGTCAGATTTGCTCTAAATGCATTGGTTTCAGAGTTATAAGCCAAAATCTACATTTTACCCCTATATTCTATATTTAGCCATGGCGGCCATCTTGGTTGGTTGGCAAGGTCATCAGACAAATATTCTAAACTAGATACCCCAATGATGATTGTGGCCAAGCTTGGTTAAATTTGGCCCAGTAGTTTCAGAGGAGAAGATTTTTGTCAAAGTTAACGACGATGGACGACAGACACCGGACGCCAAGTGATGAGAAAAGCTCACTTGGCCCTTTGGGCCAGGTGAACGGGCCAGGTGAGCTAAAAACAACAATGAACAGTTACTCAATGACAGCAGCTGTTATTGGCACAAAAAGCACCTGTGTAAACCAATTTTACAAGTGCATTATGAACCCTCCCCCTTCTCCTTAATATTGTTGTTTTCAAATTGAAGCGATTTTGATGACATTTTGGTTTCATGCCTTTTCAAAACTAATGCAACACATTGGCATAATGAAATAAATTTAAGTGTAATTAAACTTAAGAACTCTGAGTCTTGCCATGGAATAAATTCTCATCCTCAAGCCATGTCTCCCTTGTCAGATTCTAAAACTTGATTCATCTTTGCAAACTTTTCTTTTTAAGTTAATCAATGACTATGCATACATTAAGAATTCAAATAAACGTCAACTGATTGAAAAAGTATAAATTTTTAAAGAATAGGAGAGAAAGCAATGAATGATCAAATAATTTCCCATGTTAAAATTGAGAATTCACAGTGACAGTGAATTATACTGCTAGTGGCATAGCTTAATCATGTACCAATAATACAACAGGAAGCGCACTATGACAGATTTAAAATGAAGAACAAATAAGATGTCTGCTTTTGTCATTCGGAGTGTCAGTGATTTTTTCCCAATATAATTTGTAAATCACAGAACTGACATTTGTCCTGTAATAACACACGAGATTTTTATAAATGTTTGCCATTTCCTAATATAAATGTATAGCATGTCTTTAATATCTACAAAACTTACAGATAAAACCAATGGTAACTAATATTAGAAAAGGGTCCCATTGGTCTGGGACACAATACATAGGCTGTAATTTTCTTCACTCCAATTGCATAATCTGATAACCATATTCCAGCCTTTGTCGATTTAGTTAATGGATGAAATTGTTTATGACAAGTTATATTTATTAAATACTGTTGGACTACAACATCAGAAGCATCATCTAAGTGGTTTCAATTGAAGCAATCTTGCATAACAAAGCCTTAGAATGTGATATAATAGCAGTCTATTTCATTATAGAAATGATTCTTTAACAGATTATCGACAGTCTGAGGAGATTACATGTATCTACTTTCATTTAACTACTTCAAATCAAAAGTAAAAATTTCCCTTGGGTCAGATGTATTATGAATGCAGTGTAGAGAATAACACTTATAAACAAAGATTTAAAAGCAATAATATCAAAACTATGCAAGATCAAAATCAGATAAAACCAAATATCAAAATGTGGGATGAAGGTCAATATGGTGAAGTAATCTATAAACTAAAAACTAAGGGATAAGAAATTACACTACTTGTTGCCTTTCCATTTAACTTTATACATAATAGAAAAGAAAGGATAAGGGGTATCCATCAATGACACAAAACCAGTATATTTGCAGCAAAAAACACACTTTATTGCTGTGCTTCATATTAATAAAATGTTTCTACTGAAATTGAAGTTTTGAAACATAATGCAATTGTGCCTTTCTGAGTGGGTATAATATATATATATATATAATTGCATACCAAATAAATATCTTATATAAGAGGTGTTGTTTATGAAAACACACTCAGATTCTTATCAAAGATAAAAAATTTTCAATATGAATGTCATTTAAATCAAAAAACTATTAGGAACCATTTAATGAGACAACTTTTCCTGTATTTTGTTATGATACTCTAATGTGCAGACAATATCTACAATCTATAGATTGGCACTCATTTTCCAATAAAATGGAATTATTCTTATAACTTTCACACTTCAATTTTTAAAGTGTTTTCTGTCATTTTACCTTTCCATGGGCATAACTCCAAAACAATTTATTGAATAGAACAGAATTTTGATAACATAGGAATTTGTATAAAAGAGGGAGAAAAGATACCAGAGGGACAGTTAAACTCATAAATCGAAAATAAACTGACAACGCCTGGCTAAAAATGAAAAAGACAAACAAAAAACAGCACACATGACACAACATAAGAAACTGAAGAATAAGCAACACAAACCCCACCAAAAACTAGGGGTGATCTCAGGTGCTCCGGAAGGCTAAGCAGATCATATAATTATATAAAATATAAATCCTACATAAAAATTCATAAAGGTATATACAAACTAGCACTTACAATTTCTCACAAGACACCATTGTCATTAATACATTTGCACAATCCTTCAATATTTGATTGATTGATTGTGGTGCATCATTCCATGTTCAAAGCTCTTGGCTAAATGATGAAGCCCTTTTTTTGGTGGTGGTGGTGGTGGTTGGGGGGGGGGGAGCCAAAGTACCCTGAGAGAACTATTTAATTCTCTAAAAAACATGCAATCCTATTTGATTTAAATAGGAGTCAAACCCACCTACCATGGAGCCAAACACACCTACCATGGAGCATTATTAAGTTTGAAATTACAACCTCAGTATTGACAGGTTTATAAACAAGTGATATCTTTTGAAGAGGTTGAAGAAACAAAAAGACACTCAAGCTAATAAGAATACATGTGAAAAACAAATTGACAAGCTATGACAAAAAACCAAATACCAGAACAACTAAAAGATAAACAGAGGTTCACCTATTCTTATATTCTGAAAAGAAATTTAAGGTCTACAAAACTGTAAACCATTTTTAAAACCAGATAAATATTAAGATTTATCACTCACTCACTGACAGTGTATCTACATTTATTTTCCTCTTTCATGAATTTGTAGGAATATATAACAGAAAAACAAAGGTATTTGGGGCACAAATTCAGTACATGTAGAGCAAAAGAACACAGCAAGCAAGGAACAGTCTCAGCTTTTATTGCTGTTCTTCATCTCAAAGTCTAAACATGAGGCCATCTAACACTAAGACATCATTGATAGAATTATTAAAATATCATTTATTTATTCTGTTTTCTTCTTACATTCCTCATTGAAATAATGATTCTTCCCATATAAACATGTTAATGGAAATACCAAAAATATTTGAATTAGAATTTGAACCAAGTTTTAAATTAGTATCAATATATATATATTATCATTAAATATAAAATAAAAAATATAAAAAAATAAAAGAAGAAATATTTTTGAGTCATTCTTTGATATCTCTAGAGCTATTGGAAAGTTTATAACTCAGTGATCAAATAATAAACTTAATTCTCTATAATACCTGTAATTAAATCACTTACCTTACAGGTAATCCTACAAATCTCTAATTAACTAAAAACTTTACTAAAAACTTTCACCTCCCATGAAAAGCACTAATAGCTCTCTAAGACTCATCAACATTAATTTAGCAATATCTCACTGTCAGAACAAAAAATGATCATAGTTAATACTAAATTACAATATTCCACTCAGAAGAAAAGTTAACATGAGAGAGATTATCACTGTGGTAGTGATTTTATTCATCATTACCTAATGGTAGGGGATAAAAATCAGTAAAGTTGACAGTAAATTCCAATGACCTGTTACAGATTCAATAAGGATTTATACAATATAAAATACACACGGGAATTCTGCTAGAGCTTTCTGTGCTTTCAACTGATACTTTACACTAATGTATTTTGCATAAATAATTCTGTACTTAACAAGGATCTTAAATTATTTTCAATTTTTACTGGCATCATTTTTCAAGGTTCTCAATTTTTTCTCTCTAGAAAATATAGATAAAATAAATGGAGAATAGACACATATGCCATATGATGCCCCTGTTTGAATGTTATAAAGGGGCATAACTCAAGAAAGGTAACAGTGACACCACCCAAAATCGAATTTGATATGTGTTTTGTGGTGATATAAACATTGTGTATATAAGTTTTATAAGATTTGGTAAACAATTATGGTAAAGGCAATCTTAAGTTAAAGAACCTAAACTACTTTTTAGAACTTGTGGACAGACAATGACCCCTCTGTCGCAGACGGGGGCATAAAATTATGATGTTTAACATTGTATTTCAGAAAAATGTAAGAAGGGAGTAAGAAAATTATTTTACAGATTTACAGAGCAGTGGATAGCTTAATTTAGCTGGTTTAAACTGTTGATAAGTACAATACTTTTTAAAAGTAGTAGGCACTTCATTATTTAATATTCAGATGTTTCAGGTGTAAATATTACTGATCTAATCATAGATTAAAACATTGGATGAAAATATTATGGAACATTATCCTTGATTTGTGTCTAGTCACAAATCTTAAACTTGAAGCCCTCATGTTTTCTTCATTACACATTAACCAAAGTAGTATGTTTACTGTTATTCAATTTAAATCAGTCTGTGAACTTACTATCAAAACTGCATCTACATTACTTTAGATTTTAAAGTAATATTCTAAAGTGTTTTAATTTTATAACTTAGTCTAATTAACAGGATCTGAAGGTTATATGGTGACCTGCAATTGTTAACATCATTGTTGGAAACTTCTCTTATTGACATACAAAAGCTACTGTTTTCTGTGTAGTTTATACACTAGGACCCTTTAATTAAAGTGACTAGATGCATATACATGAGCCCAATAGTACATGGAACCAGGCCTCTACAAGAATAAAATGGAATAGCTATTGTATTTATTCAATGGGAAAACAGAACTGACAAAAGTTTAAATATCTTGACCAAGAAAGTTCATAGTTTAGAGCAACATACAATTGGAGTTTATTTACTTTGATAGCATTCAAATTTTTCATGAACAAAAAATGTTGTTTAAGCATCAAATCAGTAATAGAATGCATGCTAAACTTAGAATAGCTAACTGCTATAAAATGGATTCTAGATCAACAGAATGGTATTGAAGCTCTATTACTAAACAACAAACATTTCCATTGTTCTACCATTCACACAACTTACACTATTTGTACCTCAACATCAGTACATACAACATCTGAACTTCTGATCAACTGTCTGTTTCATCACCGTATTACTGAACAATTATACAGCTTCAAATCATCAATGAGAAAAAGCTTTATAGCATAACAACTTCACTAACACCAATCTATTCCTTTAAACACCTAATACCATTCCGTCTCCATCCAAAAGAAGCAATATGACATATCTAATTAACGGAGAGACAAGATGTTCTTCTGTAATTTTTCTACACATATGACAAGCCATCAGAAAAATATCAAAGAATTGTTGTCAAGTTTTCTTCTTTTTGGTATATGCTATTGATTTTTATGAAGACATTATAGAATTAAGATTTATGACAAGTCTGTATTAAGTTAGGGCATCTTCTTATTCTTCTGGGGATTCACAAAGTAATTGTGCACTGTTCTAAAAATGACGGTCAATTCTCAAAGGAATTGTTTTCATTTGCTACTTGGACAACTATAAGCATCGCTTACGTCTGATGTGCAAGCTGTTTAGTATGATTTACATGCCTGTATAAGCTATTTATTCTGTTAGTATGCAGGTCAATTGTAATTACTGAGAATATTGAAAAGACAGAAAATGACAGAGTTGGTCTGCTGCTAATGAACTTAATGATAGATATTAAAAGGTTTGAAGACAGACTTGATTAGGAGAATGGACGGATTTATGCTGCTACCTGTTTCCAATCCAACAGATAGTTCTATTCTTTACAGTGATAATGCATTTTCAATAATCTTTTAGTCTGTGGGAATTCGCTTTAATTTCTGATTTGACAAATTCAGAAATTAGGCACTAAAGCAGTAAAAAGTTTCTTTTCCTGTTGAAGCAGTTAGGCAGACCAAATAGAAACCAATCAATTGAGGCTAATGAAATGAAATAAGAAATATCGGTGAATTTCACACAAAGTGTTATATACATACAGTTTAGTGTATTAATTTTTCAAAAAGAGTTTTCATTTCTTAGTATCATGGATTACACTTGCATTGTCAATTAAAACTGTTGAAGTTCACACTAATTTTTTTTAAATTGTTTAGGAACAGTATTTTTTTTACAAACACACTTTTTTTTTCTTATAAATATAGGAATCACTAGATCAATTTCACAAGTTTAAAATTTGAAAAACTGCAATAAATTCAAAACTATTAAACATATAATATACTAATTTTTTTTCACTATTGCATTTCAAATAGTAACTTTTATAACAAATGGAAGTTTTTCACGACCTTGACTGGCTTTACAGCCCAATGCACGGTAAATTTTATATAAAACAACATTTTTTAAAATAAATCTATGAACTAGATATAAGAAATGTATTGTACTAATATTTTACACAAATTACAAATACTATACAATGAATAAAGTCAATTATCTACATGCTACATGCAAACAGTTCTTTAATTCATTTATAACATTATAAGATCTGTTTAATGTGATAAAACTTTGAACCAGGAAGTACCATTAATCATCCCTTTTTAATAACCAAGGGAGCTCACTCAGGGTAGAAAAGATGTAGGATAGTATGTGACATGTGCTCAAGGATCAACACTTCATATTTTGGTTTACTTACAATTTATGACAACTTACGCCTTTTTTTTTCAATTTTCCTTATTGCTAAAATAACTTAGCTGTGACAATTATGCAATTCACTACAAGCTATGCTTGTACTTAATTATTAACATGCCATATCTATAGTCAGTCATTTAAAGGCAAGCAGCAAATATCAAAGTTTAAATCGTTTGAAGTCAAGTTGTTGTTAAGTTCCAGTCAATATAATACTTCCATGCTTTAAACAATAACTGTCATGACTTAATGCAATGACTAGAATTGTCTTTTTCATCTTGCTATTCTGAGTACAGTTTTAGTTAGACTGTAATCTGTCAATCGAGGCTGCAAATACATCAATTAAATCTTAATTGAAACCAATAGACAGTGACTTCAGTCTTTGTTTAATTTTTTTGTTCTGTTTTTGTTTAAAGTGGTTCCTGTGAAGTCAAGTTCTAATCAATGATACACATAAATCGTATGTTTTTGATTGATTAGAATGATTCCTCAGAAATGACCTAGATCATGAACTGATCAATCAATCAGAAGATTACCCATTGTCCCAAGTCAAGGATTCACCTATTTTTTTCACAAGATAATAAGTACATTGTTTGATTACATTGAAATCTAAGAACAGGCAGATTGGCAAAGAGAATTGCCAGACAAAAGTAATCAATATTTTTTTAATTGAATTCAGATTTGATGGTAGATTAAAATAACAAATTATTTTTACCTTCTAAAATTAGAAAGTTGAAATTGACATGTATAGATTTTAGAAAATTCTCAGGATTATTTGCATGTTAGATTTTAATTACATAGTATATCAAAAAGATAAGGCATATCTTGATTTTTGTTACAAATAATACACAGCCTTTGTATTGCTGTCATATTCTAAATGTATCAAACCTCACACATTGCTTAATGTGGGGTGGCAGTTCTTATATATCCTATTTCCACTAGAGAGCCCTCTTTCTAATATTGAAAGGGATATACAAATTGTCACTTACTATGTTAGAACTCATTTAAGTATAATGTTATCATTCAAAGGTACAATATTTATTGTAACATCCAGGTAACATTTACTTGTAAACATACCTGTCAACTGACCCTTATTCTGCGGGTGTGACCGGAGATTTTCACAATTCTGAGGGATCACCCGGGACACCCGCCGGGTCATTGAATAACCCGAGAATTCCGAAAATGACCCGTTTTCATCCGTATTTCTTAGCCTTGAGATTGATTTCATAAGTAATATTCCTTTGAAATACCGGCAAATTCGTAATTCTTCCATGAACAGGAAGTTAAACTAGCTGTGTAAACTGTCAAATTAAGTTGCCCATTAAGTGCATGGCTTTACTTGACAGCTTTGGTGTCAAACACACTGTTAATTAATACCAATTACCTTAGCTTTAGGTCGTAAATAAATTGCACTGTTGTTAAACATATTTCAACTAGATTTACTTCCCCTTTTTTGTCACCATTCAAAATTATTTCTTTATATTTACGTTTTTGGGGTGAAAAAGATTAAATCTTAAAAAAATAAAATTCAAATACATATTGAAATATAACTTTTCATTATTTTTATACCTTCCCTTACCAAAAAGTGCTAACATGTTGCACATAAGTTGCACATAAGATGCTCACGTTAGAAACTAACATGATTGCACACGAGTTTTTTAACATGCAAATTAGGTGAGCATTTTGTGAGCAAAAAAAATTGCACATATGAAACTAACCTAATTTGCATGTTAAAAACCTCACGTGCAACTGCTCATATGAGCTTTTGTTTCACATGTGCATTTTATTAGATTGCTCATATGAGCAGTTGCTCACATGTTGCACACGTGAATATTATAGTTGACCAAAACAAAATGGCTGCTTTAAAAAAGGAATATTTTTCAAATTTAAATGAAAATCTTAAATAATTCAGTTGAAAATAAAATAACTGATACATCATGTTAAAAGAGTTATTCTTTAATTATTGTCAGTTAATTATGATTTTCATATCATTTTTTTTTTTTATTATTTAAACAATAATCATGATCATGACTAAAAACATAACATTACATTATAAAACTAATAGAGGGATTTGCAAGTTTAGTACACAATGAATGTCTTTGATTAATAAGTACTGTATTTCAAAAAGTTTAAAAAGGAAAAATCTTTATACATGTAGTACTTATTTTGAAGCAACCTGTATATATATTCCCATAAAGGACTTAAAATTGTAATATATTTCAAAATCTGACACAAAAATGAAAATAATGAAATAGAAATGATAACTTACAAATAATTAACCACAGCCACACTGGTTTTATCAGATTTCAACAATGCCTTTCTTCAAATAGCACAATATAGGACTTAACATTTTCCATATTCATCTACCTCCATTTATTGCATGCTTTTCATGAATTTGAATTTACAGGAAGTACATGACTGGGCATGTCATTTTGAAAAAGCTCATATGAGCAATGATGTAGGTTAGTTTTGAATGGTTAGAAGAATGGAAAAACTTTTCAAAGTACAAAACTAACATAAAACTAACATGGGTGATAAAAGCTCACCTGAGGTTTGAATTGCACATGTGAGCATTATGTTAGATTTTTGTGGGCACATATGAACTACCAAACTGCACATATGAGCAACCTGATTTGCATACAATTCTTACTTGCATCTCATGTGCTTCACATGTGAAACTTATGTGCTTTTGTTAGCAATTTCTGTACGGGTTTATACAAATTAAAAAAAAAAGTTGAAAATTATTTTGTTCATCTATACTTCTTTTAACTGTATTTCTATATAAATCTAATTTCAAATGAAAATTTAATGATGTGTGTTAAGGCTGAATAACTGGTTTCAAACATTATAGAATTACTTATGGAAAATATATCCTAGTATTTGGTGTGTGAGGTTACATCACCACTATGAGTAAAGAACATAAGACTGTGTTACACAAATTTATAAAAATCTTCGAAAAAGTGCAATGAAACAATAATTAATAAGATTTAAAATTACTTAACCAAGTGAACATGCATTGATGTTTTGGTAACTTTGATTTAAGTTATAAGAAAAATGTACAATAAATACTGAAATTCAGCTCGAAAAAGTTTGTACGCATTATGACCTGAGATTTGATTCTTCAATGCAGGTCATGACCTGCATTTTCATTGTCACAGGTTGACAGGTATGTGTAAATAACAAATGATTATAGTTTTGAATTACTTTAGATTGAATTGTCTCCCTTTGTATATATTTGAAAAAAAGTATGGGAAATTAACTTTGACATTATATTCAACTACCTATAAAAGCTTTGCATAGAGATCTAACATTACGTCTTATGCCAACTTTTCTACAATTAAGAGTGAAAATACTGAAATTTCTTTTAATTACTTCGTTTGATTTTAGTCGTTAAATCAAGTTCTATTTTCTTTTTTATATAGGTTACAACGGACATGTATGCAGTCGAGATCAGATAAACCTTGACACACAATTGTACAACTAACAACATCAATTCTATACACCAAATAGAGCTGATCTTTTAGCAATTTTCTTTTAGTGTCTGAGAATCCAACCTTAATTATCATGAAAAATTTAATTTGATCAATGAAAAATGAAATTAAGGTGAAAGAAAGTCAGATGAATGATGTCAGACAAACATGAAAACCCAAAGTTCTGTATACCAAGTATAGTTTACATATTGCTAATAGTATGTGTGAAACTTTATCATGAAAACTTCACATTGACAAATAAACCATGAAAATGAAGTAAGCAATCATTCTGAACCTTAAATCAGACAAGGACATAAAAAAGAATAGGTTGTTTGCCCAACACTATCTACCCAGAAAAAAAGCTGCCTACTCAAATTCTTTTATTGTCCTGATTTGAAGAAGTTTTTTTTTTTAATCAGATAGGCATGAAGACTAATAAAGACCCGATACTTCAATTTCTCTTTTTTGAAAAAAAAAAAGAAAATGCCTACCTACCTACCCACTGTCTCAACCTTTGGGTAGGGTTTGGGCAAACCAAAATATTTTTAATTGTGGCCCAAGTAAACCTTAAAATAATTTGTACATGGTATTGTATATAAGGAAAAAGATTTCTGAGAAGAATGAATTAATCAAGAAAACTTATAATTTGACGACGAATCATGAAGATTAGGTTATGGTCAGATGAACCACAACTGGGAAACTTACATGAAAAATTGAGAATGGAAATTAGGAATGTGTCAATTAAAGAGACAACAACCCAGCCAAAGAGCAGAAAAAAATGTACAAATTGAATCCTAATACACCAAATACATTTAACTTAACAGTAACTGCTCATAGTATTTGACAAATGCACCTATAATCATGAAATATTCTGAATATAATGGCCATTCATTAGAGTATGGAATAATGACATAAAGCCAAATTGACAGGCTTAAAACTTCACCACTAGACCCAGATGATGTAGTGGCATATAGCCCTTATTAAGTAACCCTTGTCTTTGAGGATCTGTCTGAATTCTGGAATGTCAAGCTGCACTTACTAAGGTATGCTTTAGAAGGACTTTAGAATAGAAAACACTACAATTTGTCTGAGAGATTTTAAACCGTATAACTTCATCAAATAGCTTAGTCTAATAGCTTGCTACAGAATTTTTCAATGTTAACTTAGTGAAATATTTCTAAAGTTTAGAAAATGTATGTTCTTTGTTAACTATCTAATCAAGTCAGTATTATTCATTGAGCTGCACTTAAGGGAGTTCGCTTCTCAGTTTCAAAGTAATTAACTTTTCAAAACACTAGTTTATATTGATAGGGAATTAATAAAGGAATCCAAAGAGCAAAAAAAATATATAGGTCACCGTGCTTGTTTTCGAGATATAAGCCATTGAAATTTTGGCGGGAAAATATTCTCTCTTGACTTTTTATAGCTTTATCATTGACAGGTTGAAGTTCTCAAAAACTGTTAAAAAGTAATTAAAATTTTATAAAACTTTTACAGATGGCTTATCATTATACATGTAAAAGATTTACAAAAAGAAAAATAGGGGTCACCGGGCAAATTTTTTCAAGGCATTCAAATGGATAAAACCAAAGGATTCCGAAAATATGACAAAAAATCCAAAACATGACAAGCCAGCTTCCTTAAGTTGCACTAGGAAATTTTTCAATAAAAAATTTCCGTTCAATTAGAAAAACAGATTTGACAAATATGTATGTTTAAGTTCCATTACTATAATCTATAATTGCTTTATTATGTTCGTGGACACTCTCATATAACTTGAAATTTGGCTAACCTCTCACCATGCATTTTTTATTCTCTTCATGGAAACATTTCTAAATGCACTTAATTGTTTTTCTAAAGATACCTAACAAATCAATTTATAATAGCTAAACATGGAAAAAATATGTTTTAATTCATATTAACAAGCTTCCTAAATATCTACTGAACCATCTTCCGATTTGACTAAGACCTTGCTATGATTGAACGAATAGATAATACAAGTAATTGTTATATTTTATTTGCACGGAAGATCAATTCGTTTTTCTAGCAATAATTGTAAAATCTGATCAGACAGCTAAATAGCACTGAAGTAGTATTACGATCATTTTGAAAGAAATCGGTAGTGACAATGTATATGGGGGTTATAATACCTCTTGACAAGAGAAAATCCTGCTTGGGAGAGCTTGTCAAAACATTCCACTATCTTGGAGCATTAAAGTTATATAAACATACAGAAATAACTTAATCCATGAAACTTTCAAAATACTTATGACATGTGTGCATTTTTTTTTCTATTTAACTATTTGAGTTCAGTTTTAGCGAATTCTTTGTTTTTCTTTTTAACATGTTTTTTTAAGGCAAAAACAGTGAGTTACAGGTCATTTGAATTAAATAAAAAAAAAAAACAAAAAAAAAAACAAGTAATGAACATTTGGACACTGTAGATATATATATAATGTTTAGCTGTTTGGGTTTTTTTCCCCTCAGGACGTCAAGATGTCGGCAAAAAAATCTACAGAGCTTATGTTCGTAATATTTCATATAACCCAACTTAATTTTGTATTCTTTTCTATTCAAGACTGCATTATCTCCCCTGATGGATAGAACAGGTACATAAATGATAGTTTCTAGATGTAATAATGGTTCAATTTCTAAATAAGCAACCAGTTTACAGACATTAACCAGTAATTATAATGTAATCTTATATCACAGTTCTAATGTTCCCCTCCAGGGTTGCAAACATATTTTACCGTATTTATAATCCGTGGGCAAAAAATAGAAAAAAAACATTTTTTTTATTTCTTTTTTTTGTTTGGGCCCTTTATAGCTTGCTGTTTAGTGTTCAAGGCCGAACTTTGACTAAAAATGGTTTACTTTTACAAATCGTGACTTGGATGGAGACTTGTCTCATTGGCACTCATATCACAACTTCTTATAATCTACATATTCCAAACTCAACTTTCTTTTGCTTTTAAACTTAAAATTCAATGCAACTGCATGTGACGCAATTTTTTTAATAAAACATTAACTTAATATAACCACAATTATGTAGTCTTATTTGAACCTGTCATTTAGTTACAAACAATATCCTTAAACATTTTAAAAAAATTAATTGTCTTTTGTTAATATTTTTTTTGGTTCTATAACTGAAAACAAATATAGAAAATTTAATCAAGTTCTTTCCAAGCATATTATATCACACTTCATTGAAAGTTACTGCCGTCAACATAGATCAGTCATCAATCTACACTCTAAAGCTTTAGCGAGTACAATGAGCTGAAATGTGACAAAGATCAAACCCAAACTGGTTCCCAGGGGTAACCTTGTTGTTAAGGAAATGCTGGCAACCACTGATTCATTATGATTACAGAAGAGTAACGACACCAAAGGGGTCCACTAATCCCGGGAACAATTACGCTTGTGTTAGTTTCCAAATTATTCTCATCCATATAAAACTTTTGGTGTCAACTTTCATTAGGAGTGGGTTTCAAGGTCATCTAAGCCAAAGAATATTATACAAATGGATCAATATCACAATTTTATCCAAATTAATTTGGAAATCTGATTGATCAGCGTTTATTAGTCTGTCTGTCCATCAAATGTCCGCCATAAGATTCTGAAGAATTTCAACATGTCTTTGTAGGAAAAACAATTATAGGATTACATTGTTTTATTGTCTCCATAGTGATAAAAGACGTCTCTAAAGAACAAATAATCAAGGAATAAACAACACTCTATCTCTTGTTGTCTACAGAAAAATAATAAATACTATTACACGGAACTTATGATAATTACACTTAAGACACAGTAATATTCAAATAAGTGTTCATATACATTGGAGCTTACTCAGCTATATATCTATTACCAATTGTTCTAGAAAATTCATAAAGATTGAATTCAAACAAATTTTGTTGCTTCAACAGATGGTTTGTTCAGATAAACAGTAGGCCAGCCTTAACCAATCAAATGTCTACACAGCTATAAAAATTCAAATAAAGTGAAATAACATACTGATAATAATTCCCTTGGGGTATTTATTTTCAATAATTTTGCTAAAGAAATACAAGTACAAAAATACAATCAATTTCTCACAGCAACCAAGCATAAAAAAAAATAAAGAGTGCAGAGATTTAATCTTAATAAGATTGACAAAAATATATTGTCCTGTAAATTTGACTTAATCAGAATTTTAGAATAAGCAGCATATACTTTACAACTTCACAATCAGGTTTGGACCTTAGAGCTCAGGAAATTTAAACTAATCTAAATCACATGAATTAATGTAAACCATTGGAATTTACAGAATTTTTATTTCCTTTTAAATTTCTTAATCAAAGATGACAATTTACAACAATTGCCCATCAAAACATGTGTGCGGGTAAAATTTGTTTCAAACTTGCCTAAGCTATATATAGAATAAATCTTGGTCAGCCGAGATTTGCTGATTATCCTTGACTGTATATTTTCATCTGATATATCAAGAGATACTCGCTTTAAGTATCATCTCTGTGGCAATTATCTTGTCAATGTTCTGTTATTACCAAGATATTTAAATTTAATCGATTTTTATTCTGCACACGAAATACCGATTAAAAGATTACAATTTATAAAACACTTTTTAGGGAATGTTACATGATAAAACTGATTTCTATTTGTATTATTGGTTTCTCTATCAATCAAACTTACATTAATTTCAAAAGAGATCAATATTAATAAATTTTGATAGTCAAAACTGATTACTTTATAAATACTTTTGCATTTTCTATGCAATCAAAATCTTGGAGTTATTGCAGCTAGCCGTTTTTACAATGTTTTCTTGGTTTCTATCTATGTATTTTTTTTTTAAATTCAGCCTTAATCATTCTTGGTAAGAAAGAAGTTTTATTTATACCTGAACTTAATGTATTTTTATATATATATATATATAATTGAACAAATATACAGGCTTTAAATAACGTCCATTATTAATCCTATAAGAGGTTATATAATAATGACCTTAACCGTCAGACATCTAACGGTCATTTTCCAGCTACCCTTTACATCAAATTGGTTAAATAATTACCTTGATTTATCCAAATATCCTATCATGAATTGTCAGACGTCTCAAATAATTATCGCTACTGCTATTTTTTTTTTTTGGGGGGGGGGGGGGGGGGGGGGAAATTTAACAAGATTAATCAAAATCAGTTATTTTTTTTCATTCTCTATTACAAGACAGTATACATTTTATCCTCCTGCATCAAAAATTACATTTAGGTAACATAATTTGGCAAGAATTTTTACCGTTATTCGTCATGAAGGTACCCCCATTACCACCCTTCTATAATTGTGTAAGAATATTAGAAATAGAATAAAACTGTAAGGCTGCAATCTTTATGGGTTGTAATTTGATAGTTTATTAACTACACATAAGTATATGATCTGTTTCACAGAGAACCTAGTCAATGTTAATAGAGAAAGGTGGTTATGTACTT
Source organism: Mytilus galloprovincialis (assembly GCF_965363235.1). Lineage (NCBI taxonomy): Eukaryota > Metazoa > Mollusca > Bivalvia > Mytilida > Mytilidae > Mytilus > Mytilus galloprovincialis. Next base: position 62,298,077 of record NC_134847.1, read on the forward strand.
ATTTCAAAATATAAGTAAAACTAATGAACCGGAATACTCCTTGTTTGTTAGTGATGAATGTCAAGCAACTTTTTCTCGACTAAGGCATGATACTCAAATAAAGCACCACCATATAAAATCAAGGCAGAAACTTACTAAGTTCAAATATAACAATCAGGAGTTGTGATTCGATTGCCAATGAGACAAAATCAAAGCGCTGTAAGCACTGTAGGCAGTTAACCAAAAACCAAGGCAAACATAATTATGAAAACTGTGGCAATGTTGCTTCAATTTTTTTTAAAGATTTAAAAGAACAAACATTAAACATTCATATATAATTGTACATTTATATTCATTTAATGAATTAATCATTAAGGCAAATAATTCATATTTTATCAAGGTTTTCAATAGCAACGTATATATCAAGTATATTTTTTTTTCATGGTCATGAGTCTCGAGTCAGCAGTGGTACAAATTCGCAATGATTGCAGTTCGTTGATCGTAATTGTTTGTATTAGTTGACTGTTAGTATTTCAAGTTGACTTTAGTACGAGCTTGTAAAAATATGAATATATATGGTTTAGGGGTGGGGATCTCGACCGTTTCCAAGTTCTCAAACAGGAGGGCTGGGATGACCCACAGGGACTCCCCCTATATTTTATTTGATTTATTATATTGTCCCATACATGAATATATATGGTTTAGGGGTGGGGATCTCGACTGTTTCAAAGTTCACAAACAGGAGTGGTGGGGTGACCCCAGGGACTCCCTGTATTTCATTTGATTGGTTATATTGTCCCGTACATGAATAAATATGGTTGAGGGGTGAGGATCACGACTGTTTCAAAGTTCTGAAGCAGGAGGTGGTGGGTGACCCTAGGGACTTCACCTATATTTCATTTGATTAGTTATGTAGTCCCATACATGAATATATATGGTTGAGAGGTGGGGATCTCATCCGTTTCAAAGTTATCAAACATGAGGGGGTAGAGTGCCCCAAAGGACTCCACTGACATACATATAATTTGCTTACATTCAGGTATCATATAATCTAGTTGCACTATATGTGTAAAATAAGAAACTTCCAGCTATTTTAACTGACCCATCAAAATTGAGAAAAAAAAATACCCATTTAGTAATATGTTTACACTTTAAAAGCATCTAACTTGCTTTACCAACATTTTTTACCAATAAAGAAAATTTATACTGTCACCAGGACCATATATATTGTAAGATATACTGTTCCCAGCTGTCACAAAGACTCACATTGTATTGGATTTTGACATTAAAATTTGTCAAAAAGTAATTTTTAGTTTCCTATGGGTACCTATGGATCTTCAGAACGCTGGCACTGTTGCACCATTATATTCTGCTCTACTTCATCATCATTGTATTTAATTGTACGTTTCTCACATTTTCAGTACAAAATATTTTCTGTTTTTTCATTCTTTTACATATATCTTTTGGTTTTCAATTCTAGTGTTTATATTTAATTACCATGCAAAGATGTATTTTGTCATCTGTCTGATTTTTTTAAAAGTTCAAAGATCGCCAAAACCCGAAATTACCCATATCCGCTTCCGGAATCAGATCCGATATTAGAATTTACTTCTCATGTCAGCCATTTTCTTTTCAATGTTGTTTTTGTCAGATACGATTTTACTCGAATTTACACATTATTTGTCGGCGATTTTCTGTATAAAGCTAGCGGTTGAACAAAATGAACATCGTTGTCATGAATAATAATGCTAAAAACAAGTTTTGAGATCGTTTATTAGGAGACTTTGGTAAAAAGGTTTGCAAAGTTATTTTTTATTTCCTCTCAAGTCGTGCATGTCGAGCGTAGCTAGTAACCAAGTCGAAAGTCCGACTGCAAAAGTGGAAGTTCGCAGACCTCGGACAACCGCTAATTGAACCCCTGCCTCCAAATTGAAAAGATACAAAAATTTCGTCTTATAATTTAAAATTGCCGCCAACAGCATGAACAGTGGAACTTATTTTAAGACTACTGACGTAGTTGACTACGTATTGACGACTAACAATATTCCTACGACTTTTGTCTTTTGGGAAATCTAAACTACTTGTCTTTAGAAATTTTCGGCGATTAAACATTTCATACATTTGTTCTTTGACAGCTTAGCCAAAATCTCAGGGGATAATAAACTACATAAAGATTCCTAATGTGCCCTACTTCCTATGTGCAACTTCAAAACTTTTGGATAAATCGACGATCATTTAAGGTTTTTCTAGTCATATTTTTTGTAATCAAGAATTAAAAGTATGAAAAAACTGTCCAATTAGTTATGAATAACATAACATCCAGCTAGATAATAACAATGGCACATATTTCAGCATTTATTGGGTTGAACATAAATCGAGGGTGCTCGCATAAGGCAGCTTAACTGCCTAAAAACACCTTCAACTTAAGGGCATACGATACAGTTACAGGAAGGTAATGACGTTGCTAACGTAAAATGTTATTTTCGCAACGTCAAACTATGACATATCGGGAAAAGATGCATTTTTCGACTATTTTTTATCATTCAAACTGATTTAATTTGAAAACGAGTGCATGGACCCCTATTTTTTAAAACGACATTTTGTTTCATTTTGCAGGGAGATTATGTGGACCAAATTTTATTAAACTGTAAATAGAGGATTTTTTTTAATTTTGATAAATATACAGCAAAAAAATACGATTTTTTCTTAATTCATGACCATTTGATAAATATGAGTTATTTCTGAATAAAAAATGCATATTTTTTTAGGATACTTATAAAATACAAAAATTACCGATTATTTAACAAAAAAACAATTTGTGTTTATCTTTTAAAACAAAAAAGTTATGTCTTTCTTTCGAAAAAGAAAATACGGACGCAAATCTGAATTTTTAGCAAATATACAAAATTTCGACCTAAATTTTACTCAAAAAGTAGCACATGAAGGTATATTTTTTATTACATATTTGATTTAATCAGGTAGAAAATAGCCTACATGCAATTTTTCATCAACTTGTAAATACAGGTTCAAAACTGTATCGTATGCCCTAAAGGGACGACATCAAAAGATCGATGTAGGATAAAAAACTTAAATGAAATAGTTGGGGGTGGGGGGACATTGCTGCAAGTTTTGTTAATCTAAAATTGATTTTACATATATCCCTATTGGTCAATCAATTTTTCCCAAATTAAGTTAAGAGGGGGGTGTGGTGGTCAGTGAAAAAACTATGTGAATTAAGTTTTTTATCCTTCATTTAACTTTTGATGTCGTCCCCAAGGACAAATATATAAACAACTATTATAGAAACTGTACAGCATTCAATAATGAGCAAAACAATACAGTATTTTATAGACAAGAAAATCATATTTTCTGATCGAAACTAGTAACTATAGCATTAACAAGTTGATTTGAATATATTAGGAATGCAATCGGTTATTGTATTCAAACATGCAAGACTTTCATTGCTTAATTGTGAAGAATAAATAATGAATCATCTAATTAAATCTTGAGTGTGGAAAATTTCAACTGTAGTGAACTTCAACACAGCAAAACTAGAGGCTCTAAAGAGCCTGTGTTGCTCACCTTGGTCTATGTGAATATTAAACAAAGGTCAAGCAGATGGATTCATGACAAAATTGTGTTTTGGTGATGGTGATGTGTTTGTACATCCTACTTTACTAAACAGTCTTACTGCTTACAATTATCTCTATTTATAATATAATTGGCCCAGTAGTTTCAGTGGAAAATGTTAATAAAAATTTACAAATTTTATGAAAATTGTTAAAAATTGACTATATAGGACAATAACTCCTTAGTGGGTCAATTGACCATTTCAGTCATGTTTGACTTATTTGTAAATTTTACTTTGCTGAACATTATTGCTGTTTACAGTTTATCTCTATCTATAATAATATTCAAGATAATAACCAAAAACATCAAAATTTCCTTAAAATTACTGATTCAGGGGCAGCAACCCAACAACGGGTTGTCCCATTCACTTGAAAATTTCAGGACAGATAGATCTCTACCTGATAAACAATTTTACCCCATGTCAGATTTGCTCTAAATTAATGCTTTGTTTTTTGAGTTATAAGCCAAAAACTGCATTTTACCCCCTATGTTCTTTTTTTAGCCATGGCGGCCATCTTGGTTGGTTGGCCAGGTCAATGGACACATTTTTTAAATTAGATACCCCAATGATGATTGTGGCCAAGTTTGGTTTAATTTGGCCCAGTAGTTTCAGAGGAGAAGATTTTTGCAAAAGTTAACGATGAAGGACGACGACGTAAGCAAAGTGATGGGAAAAGCTCACTTGGCCCTTCTGGCCAGGTGAGCTAAAAACCAATTTAATAAAGACACTGAATTTAACCAATTGGGAAACAATATAAAGAGAAAACTTAAAGCGTCCTCAGATAGGCATATAACATGCAACACCAATTTAAGACTTTTTAACTTTAAAGCTTTAGACATTAAAATTTGATGTAAAAGCTTCATTATATGAAAAATCTGACAAGGCTGTCCAATGACAACCACTTACATTAAGTAGATTAAATTTGATTAACCTAATTACCGAAGATCCAAGGAACATGACAGATAACTAACACCAAACAACATAGATTTCCAATATGATCAATTACAAAGTAACCCGTCAAACACAGCCTGTCATGCAAGATCGTACACTGTGTCAATGTTCGTATTGATCACAAGGCATTGACCACTTTCTGGTCTACAGATTGCAAATGAAGTACTTCGAACTTATCTTGAATATTGCTTACAAGAGAACCTATGATATAAGAGCACTAGCTAGCTTGCATTTGCTAAAACATATTCAAAAGACCAACATCTATGCCAGTTATTAACATAGACTTTTAAGGAGTGCCCAAGAAATAGACTCAGCATTGATATACTGGTTGCTGATATCCTTGGAAATACACATGATTGTACATATGATTCCCATTGTTAAGATAAAAAAAATCTGAATATATGAATAAGATGCCATGAACATATTTTTTAAACAGAAAGACTTGATGCTATGAACATTATTCTGAACACATGGACATGATTATATGAACATTTCCTGAATGTGTGGACAAGATGCTATGAACTTTATTCTGAACATCATGATGGACAAGATGCTATGAACTTTATTCTGAACATATGGACAAGATGATATGAGCATTAATCTGAACACATATACATTAGATGCTGAGAACATTTTATGAAAATATAAACTAATAAATGCTATGAATAATATTTTGAACATATAAACAAAATGCTATGAACATCATGCTGAACATATGAAGAATATATGCTATGAACATTTTAATGAACATATGGACAAGATGCTAACTTATCCATATTTAAGACAGATGTTCAGAGCATATATCTTACACATATATGTATAAGATGCAATATACATTTTTCTGTCAACTGTTAAGAACATGTGCAACTAGATATCATTGAGATGGGAGCCATCTCTGTGGGCCCCGCTGTGAATGATGTGCATTAAAAAATTGTATCTTTACCATAGGACATGGGTTTGTCAACTGAAATCAAAGTTTTTGACCTTGACCTGTGACCTATGAAGTTGTAAATAAATTATGACACACCCTTTGGTGTTGGTTTATAAACATGTCAAGTATAAACTTTGAAATGATAAAGGTTCTCAAGATATAGAGCGGACACGATCTTTACCATAGGACATGGGGTTGTCAACTGAAACCAAAGTTTTTGACCTTGAACTATGCCCTAGGCAGTCGTTCATAAATTATGACACACCCTCTGGTGTTGGTTCATATACATGTCAAGTATAAACTTTGAAATCATAACGGTTCTCAAGATATAGAGCGGACACGGTCTTCACCACAGGACACAGGGTTGTCAACTGAAACTTAAGTTTTTGACCTTGACCTTTGACCTAGGAAGTTGTACATACATCATGACACACCCTCTGGTGTTGGTTGAAATGGATGTCAAGTATAAACTTTGAAATCATAACGGTTCTCAAGATATAGAGCGGACACAAAAGTGTTACGGACGGACAGACGGACGGACAGACGGACGGACGGACAGACTGATCACTATAGGGCGACTCGCCTTAGGCGGGGCCCTAATAAAAATTTTATTTGATGCATATTAGTTTCATGCATATAAAAAAATCATGCATATTTAGAAATTTGACAAATTTTCATGATTTGTTTGGTTTTTTTTGTAGCTCAAAGTACCTGATATTAAGTCACACAAAATATTATTATTAAACAATACATAAAATTTTAAGACATTGAAAATGCTACATTTTTTATCCCGTCCACTGTTGATACACTTGTGCTGCAATGATGTCCCATGATGCAACTGTAATGAATATCACATCCATCTTGTCATATTTCATATCTGTTGTGATAGATTAATTACGTAAACCGAGAATTCATCTGAGATTTGTGAAATTGATGATAATTCTGAGCAGACATGACATCCATTAACAACACAATTTTAATAAATTCTTAATATAAATCTGAATTTAACTGAAAATATTGGATTTCACAATTACGATTATTTATGACATAAGAGTGTGAGGTTTCAGACTGAGAAAGAACAACGCTGTCAAAATGATACTATCCTCTGGCACTTTCCCTGAACTATTGTATCACTGCTACAGTACAATAGGATTACAAGATTCGTTACTTGCTCTTAGAGAAGTCCCGTAGGATTTAAATGCAATACAAATCAGTAAAACAATATGTCATTGGTAAATGTTGAAAAGTACAGGACTGAAGTTTGATGTACAAAAGTATCATAGCTGTCCAGACTTTTAACAGGACTAATTGTGGCGTGTTATTGATGTTTGTCAGGTTAATTCATCACATTGAACATGATCTTGTGAAAACTGTCATAGACCCAGATTGTGTATCTTCCTTAATTGATACACTAGAGAGAAAAAAAGTGGAAAATTTCCTCATAAATCTCTATTTCCTTGTATAAGCAGTTCTTTCTAAGTAAATTAAATCAGTTCTCTAAAAAAGGGAATAATTCTGTACTTTACTTTACTCAAAGCTATTCAAAAATCCAAACAGGGAAAAGCTTAAACAATGGGGAGTGGGGTCTGGGATAGGCATATCATAATATTATCGTTCTAAGGAGTACATAAGAAAATAACAATTCCAGATTTTAATTTTGTTTGGCCAATTGATCAATAACTGGCCAATAAACAGACTAACAATAAACTAGTAAGAACATTGTACAGAGAACTTGAAGAAAAGTCTCGTCTTTAATTTGTTATTTCCAAGAAGCCTTTAGGAATTAAAGTGACAGTCAGTAAAAAAAGTCAATTTCAAAATGCAGCGAGATTAGAATATTGTTGAACATTGTTCAATGCAGTATTTGTGCTTCAAGCAGAAACTCGTCATGTTTTTCTAATTTTTCTGATTAGTTTTATAATGATAAGGTGTCCTTTTTATTTTAATGTGATGTCTATAGTAAGATTGCAATTATAGGATAAGACTATCGTCTCTGATGACCAATTATTAATAATAATTCATTTAGTTTCAATACACGTTTTTGTAATTATTGATGCATTTAATCCATGTTAAAGAATTTGCAGTGGAGGGTTCAATGTGTGGGTGGAGGTAGGTTGTACATGTGTAGGGTGTCTTATGCCCTATTTGGTGTATGCCTTTTTTTTAAGGCTAAATCTTTTTTTTAATCAAAGAACAGTGCTCAATGATCACTCTTTGAACTAATTTAATATTTCCAAAGGGCATAACTAATTAAAAAATAGTCAATCGTCCTCCATTTTAGAACTTGTCCAAGATATTACTGATAGTAACTCATAGTATAAGTTTATAACAATCTGGCAAGAATTGCACCTCTGAGAGCGCTAATGAGGCCATTTTCCATAAATTTAATATTTCCAAGGGACATAACTCTTTTAAAAAGTCAATCAACCACCATTTTATAACCTGTCCCAAATATTGCTGATAGTAACCTATAGTATAAGTTTATTAAAATCTGACAAGAATTGTACCTAACAAGGTCATTTTCCATAAATTTAATTTTCCGAAGGAGAATAACTCTTTTAAAAAAGGTGGATTATCCGAGATATTGCTGATATTAAACTATGGTATCAGTTTTAAAAAAAAATGGCAAAAACTGTTACCATGAAGGGGCTTAAGAGGCTGTTTAATAAATTTTTAAAAAATTTAATATTCCAAGGAACATAACTCTTTAAAAAAAAGTCAATCAGCTACCATATTATAGAACTTTTCCGAGGTATTGCTGATATTAACATATTTTATTTCATATCGGTTAAGAATAAGCTTCTCCTATTGGATAAAAAGAGGCCACATGACATTTATTATTCTTTAGTAATACATTCAATCGGTCATCAACAGAACAAAACCGGTCGTTAACAAACTTTTGACATGATAATGACCGTTGGGGCGTGGTTTCTCTGTTAATGACCGGTGGGGTGTGGCGTCTCTGTTTAGGGAGATGTCCCTTTTATTAAACATTTTCCTGTTTTCAATATCATATTTAAGTTGTTGAATTGTTTGCTTTATGTTTTCGTTAATTATAAAATTATAGAGAACTTAATTAAGTATTTATATACTGAAAAATAGCACTAAAAGAATAGCAGTATTACTACGACTGGTATTCACTCTTGTCATAGAAATCGTATAACTACTTGAGTTTGCTTAAGGCATTTTGAATTTATGAGAATTTACCAAAACATGGTTTCTCAATAAAATAAACATAATAATTTTTGAAAAACTGGTCATTATCGTGATACAGGGACTGCCCGTAGGACAGTGGTATTAACTGGGACAGCGATAATGACCCTGCCTCCGGCTCAGTCATTATCACTATCTTAGTCAATACCACTATTCTATGGGCAATCCATACATCACTATAATGACTAGTTGAACTATTATATAAGTATAATTTTGATAAAATTCTGGCTGGAATTGTACCCTTGAGAGGGCTTACAAGACCGGACACTCACTGAGGGACAGACACATGGACAGACAGGTGGACACACGCACATGATGGCACAGATGGACGGACAGACGCCAAGTATTTCCATGTCCCCCGTAATGTGCAACCCATCATGACAATAAAATCAGAAAAGAAGTACATTTTGGATCTGAGGAAATAATTCTTTTTCACTCCAGAAAAGCCATTTTATGAATTGCTTGGCAATATTTATTACTCCCCAATACAATTGTTCATAATAAAAATATAAATGAAAAGTTATGTTGAAGTGTAAAAAGCCTCTAGTACCACCTTGGGAATAACTGTCTGTAGACTGGTAACTGTAATATGACTATGTAATACATATATATAATGTTCACTTTCATCATGACACATTAGCCAAGTTGCAGGCAACACACATCTTAGGTATGGACAAAAGTCAGGGCAGATCCAAGCTTATGATCACCTTTGTTATTATAAACAAATATTGACTTTCACTATACCAGGTATTGCCTTCTGGTATGGAGTCCAGATTAAGTGTAAGGGAGGTCAAATTTTAAAACAGACGCTTTTTCTGAAACAATAGTATAACACCACAACATAGAAAAACACACGATAAATATCAATTGGAAAGCTTAACTCAATCAAAAAAAACGTAAATTAACACACTATGAACGAATAAATTTGATCTGAGATACCTGATAGATGACCATTTTGGTCATATAACTCTTTAGCTTTATCGGTTCATATGCATCTTTTGCTTTCAAATCTACGGCTTTGAGTGTTACTCAGTTGTGAAGGTAAATTCTGAAAAATCTTCGAACGCATGAAATTTATATGAAATGTTTTGTTCAATGGAATCATCATCAATTTATTTGATTTAATAACTCTGTGCGATAACTTCCCTTTGAATCTTATACCAAATTCAAGCAACCAATTGATGAACAGGAAACATTATTGAGACAGGAAACATATGCATCTACTAGACTTTAAAAAAAAAAAAATTTTAAATGCGATTTTAATCATTATTAATATTTTAATTGGTAAAATGCATTAGTTAGCAGCGTTTTCCTATACAGTATTTTCAGGTCACCAAGATGTCCTTTAGCAGTAGGAAAAATCTGACATAATATGCATGAACACTTCAGACTTCAAGAATCCATACAACTTCCTTATCAAATAATTTGTCTCTATAACAAGAATTGTAAAAAGATATCTTAACAAGATAAAAAGAAAGTAAAAATCTTACTCTTAACAAGATTAAAACCTAATTTTAAATTGAAAATAAATGACAAAACCTCAATCCTGAGGAAGAAATCAGCACCGGCATTCTCCTATTACGAAAGAAACCATAATAACAAAAAGAACTTCTCCATCATTACCCACGGTAATCTAATCGACACAAGGCTAATCAGAAATCAATGGACAAACATTGCCAAGTATTTATCTCATTATATCCTGTTTAGGAAAAGTAACCATTTTTATGCTGATTATCAGTCTATTATTAGAGACAATAAAGAGAATTTTTACAGAATATCTGAGTGGAACATCAACTAATAGTACATACCAGTAGTTGGTAATCTTCAGCCGTGCATTTGTACCACAATAGTCAATAGAATGCTGAATTCAGTCAGTATAAGTTTAATGTATCATTGAGATAAAGCTATTTGCAGTCAAATTGAACTCTTCTTCAGCTTTGCTCAGTAAACATGCAATCGAACCATATAATAAGTTATGGTGATATAAAAAGAGAACATAAATATTATGATATGCCTCTAAAAAAAATAAGCATGGCAGTATAAAATAAATTCAGTCTATAATACAATGTTAATCTGTCAAATTACTTATCAAAGTGAATATTTTACTGTCAAAAGAAACCAGGCAATGATTTGAAAGATTAGTAAAATTCAAATCTTCGCACCCATCTTCTAAAGTGCAAATATTACTGCTAAAGGAAACCAAAGATTTTAAAAGATAGGTAAAATTAGAAACTGTAAATGAGAAGCATGTCTTCAATCTAATCCTAATGTCGCTAATAACTTTGAACAGCAATAAAATCCTAGCGACTTCCAATTTCAATTCCTAAAACAAGAGTGATATGATCAAGACAACCTTTAACATTCTAAACACATAATACTAAAGATCATCAGATCAAATATATAAAAGTTCAAAAGTTTCACGTTAGAGAGTTACATAAATCTGATAACAACTTAAAAGACCGTGGAAATGAATGTGAAAGTCAATATATAGTTATACAACATATACAGATTGTTATTCAGATCATTTCTTTGTGAAAAGATAGGGAGAAATGAAGTGACGGAAATGTCAAACAAAGCTCAAATTCCAATTATTACATTCTATTAATAGTGATTAAAAAAGATAAGAAGGTCATTGTGATCTAGGTTTTCTTAGAAGGTTACCTCAGGCAGTACCAATATAATTCATTTATCAAATCAAAAGGCTTCATTATTATTCTAGTAGCACTTCCAATGTTAAGTTTAGGAGTTACTTCCCTTTCCTATATAGAATTTTTTTTTTTTTTATTCAACTTATGCAGTTAAAGATTTCAATTAAGGCTTACAAATGCACTTCTTTACGTAAAAATAGCTCCCAAACCAACAACCTTAATTAATATGTTATCTCATCCTTCAGATTATGTGTGGACCAAAATTTAAATTCTCCACAAAAACATAAAACAAAGAGTTTTTATATCCCAGTACATTGTATATTATAATTTTGGTCTTCTCGTGTGATGTTCTGGTGGAAACTACTATACAGCCATGATATAAAATTACTTGTGATGTTGTTTGTTTTAATACTTTTTGATATGAGATCTGTTTCAGCTCAGATTGGCAATAATTTTTTTTTCTATCTGATTTTAGAATGAGGAAGTGTTTGATGATTGAATGGTATCCGAAAAAAATGCTGTGTTGCAATTGATAATGAAATTAACAATGTGTTGCATCCTGAAAATGTAAGTCTCAACAATTTGTTGAAACACTTTTGATGATTTTATTGCAAAATGACAATAGAGGAGTAATAACTTCATTTGAAAGTATTAAATGTGTTATATACCATTCCATTTCAAGCATTGATATTTTATTATGATGTACATACGTCTTATAGTCATTAAATATTTATCATTTTAAACATATATATGTCTAAAATGTTCTACTATATCATTTTATGAGAAGTAACAATTATTGATTCAATTTTATTGAATATTTGTGGTCTTTGGGGATACCAGAAGAAATAGAATAATTGAAAAACAATGATTTGACATTCACTTTATTTCAAGGGATTCAAACTTGCTAACAAATGTATATATAAAATTAAATCAGGAAAATAACAATTACTTTTCCCCCTTTTCTATAAGACAATTGAAAGTTTTCATTATCTTCCAATTATTTTTGTTATAATCAATGTGAGGTAATTGCTTATGTTCACAGTTGTTCAGTGGACAAAATACAATCATTAGATTTTCTTTCTGTTTCAATTCAAGTAAAATTGGTACAATTCCCGTTGACAGCTCACAAGAAGATAAAAATATTTTACAGATCATGCACAGATATAGAACACTACATTTGCCTACATAGTCTTCCTTGAGTTTACATCCTTCATTTCAAGTCTCAACAGTTAAGTTTCAAGGTTGATATACTATATATACTAATATCTAAATTTTTGTTTTAGTTCTAAATATGCATGAAATAACTGCCTTGAATAGTAAGTAAGCAATAATCAATCAATAAGCAGTGTATGTTGGCATCTAAATATTTTTTATCTCTGAGATGTTGGGTTACAATCTTAGACATTGATGTAATACCCATTACAATTTTTTTTTAATTTTCTCAAAATCATTAGAGAAACTGATGCTACTTTGTACAATACATTAGTTCTCCACATTTAAAATTGTAATGTTTAACACTTGGCAAGCCCCAGGTTTTGCAATAAAAGGATAAGTATAACATTTAACATCAAAGTACTTATACCTCAGTTGTTTCAAAAAAAAATCTATAACTATATTGCCTGTACCTTTCAGTTAATGGTTCCTTGTATAATAATTATATATTCCATAATATTCCATAAGCAGTTAAGTCTGCATCATACTTTGGTTTATCGTTATACATCAATACCTATAAAATCTAACAGAATCCCAAGAGAAGCCTGTTTTAACACAAAGTGTCCAATACAATAAGACAGAAAATAGTTATTAAATTAAGTAAATATCATCGTTTTCTTGGCATTCTACATTATCCAATAGCATAATCTGTCAATTTTTATCTCTATTTTCAACACTAAACAGTTTTTAGAATTTTGTTCATGTTTATTGGTAAAACTTAACCTTTTCATATATTGCAACAAGAATGTCTATAGTACATAAATGCCCCATTTGACTTATCATTTTTATGTTCAAATGACCATGAAATTGGGGTCAAAACTCCAATTTGGCATTAAAATTAGAAAGATCATATCATAGGGAACATTGTACTAAGATTCAAGTTGATTGGACTTCAACTTGATAAAATATGAACTTGACCAAAAACTTTAACCTGAAGTGGGTCAGACCGACGAACAGACAGACAAACAAATGAACAAAAGAATGGACACACAGACGGAAAAACACGATTTTGTTCACCTCTACAAAAATATTATTAAATGATTAAAAAATCATTTCATAGAATAAAGATATGACCATCTTCTAATAACTTTTAACATTTTTTTTTTAGGTTATCATGACAGTGTAATTGTTGAAACTAGCTATAAAACACAAGTGAAAAATCAAGTAAGCTTCAACTAACTCTTTATTAACATCAAACCTAATATTCAAAGTTAACTTCCAGTCAAAGCAATGGACGTTTTGAAGGCAACGCATTTTGGTTTTATTTGCAAAGTGTCTTTAGAAAGATATTTGGTCAATAACCAATTCTTATGATGTTAGTTATCTTCCCTTGAATTTTGGTACTACATTTGTAGTAGACTGATATTGTACAGTAGAGTTTTGATGACCTGTTTCTATTCCTCTGTACTACTTTTTATTTAGAATTCTTTGCTGTATTGAACCTATAATCATTCCAATAAAGACATACACTGATTGTAACACCACAATACTTTAGGTACATATCCTGAGTTAATATATTCATAGTCATGTTTACATCTGACCTCTTGCTTACATAATAAACATCTTGTCTTGATGTCTATTCATTCATATTGGAGTAAAGTAGGTCACCCTATCCAAAATTGAAAGTAAAGAATCACTTGTCCTTTGTTCTTAGCTGTCCTTCATATGATTTTTAATGTGGACCTACTCAGTTGCAGAACTTAAGTTTTTTAAGACCTGACACTATCAATTGTTCTTTGTTCTAGCTGTCCTAAATATGACTTTTAAGTGGAGTTATTCAGTCTCGGAACTTTGGTTTCATTTAGACGTGACAATATCAGATTTATTTTCATCTTTAATTAAAATGGTCAGAAACCATCCTATACAAAATAAAAAGGTCTGATGGCAATAGAAAGGGATCTCTTAATCAACGTACAATTAATTTACCTATATACAATCAATAGTGTATCTTTGAGGGATTGAGAAATGTAACATTTATTTGCAGATTTTACCAAGACTCAAGGGTACATGTACTAATGAACTATACAACCTACTTCCAATGACAAGAATATATAAAAAAATACTATTACATAACTAGATGCTCTTTATAGACCTGAATAGATTTAAGAAGATGTGGTATGAGTGCCAATGAGACAATTCTGGGTCCTAGTCACAATTTGTAAAAGTAAACCATTAAAGGTCAAAGTTAGGTCTTCAACACAGAGCCTTGGCTCACAGCCCAGCAAGCTATAAAGGCACAAAAATGACAAGTGTGAAACCTTTCAAACAGGAAAACCAACAGTCTAATCTATATAAAAAACAAGAAACTTGTGAACCACATCAACAAAGGACAACCACTGAACATCATGTTCCTGACTTACAGGGCAGGTGCAAACAAATGCAGCGAGTTTAAATGTTTTAATAGGTACCAACCTTCATCCTTACCTGAAACACTAGTGTAACATCATAACATAGACACTTTTTTCATCTTCATCCATGGCCACTATTGTTCATTGTAGACTAGAATTTAAAGCAAAAAAGAGGATGGCATTGGTATGATTGTCAATGAGAAAACTATTCACAAGAGACCAAATAACCCAGAAATTAACAACTGTATAATAGGTCACCGTACAAACTTCAACAATGAGCCCATACCGCATAGTCAGCTAAAAAAGTCCCAAAATGACAAATGTAAAACAATTCAAACGAGAAAATTAACAGCCTAATTAATTAATGTACTACACAATAACCACTGAATTACAGGCTCCTGACTTGGGACAGACACATACATACAGAATGTAGCAGTCACGACTATAATCACTATTTTGTTGATATTGTATTGCTGATATTTTTTTTTCTGTATTTATTTTAGGTCAGACAAAAAAATAAGATGATACATAGAGATTATATAAATTGTAGTTAAAGTGATCCATAGAAATCGTCATGTCAAAAAGGAAAAAAGATGAAAATTAAAATTAAAAAAATCAAGGTCAGACATTTTAAATATTTCTATAATGAGGAGGAAATAAAAGACAACCTGCAACCAAAGTTTGCTTTTTTGTACTTGTTTTTTTTTTTAATTGTTGAACCTAACATGAATTAAATATAACTTAACTGATGAAAGTTTTGACTTTGTGGTATAACCCAATTGTCTCTTATTACTATATCAACTGCTAAATTAACCTATAACAGAGTAGCCTGCGTCACTATTTATAATTGTTTTTGTAAAAAATTAAAAAAAATGGTCAGTTGTCCAGACAAGATTCATGTCAAATGTCACTGACAATTTTTGCTGAAGAGAATTTTTCCTTAATTGCTGTTATTACACCAAAAACATCTGCCAAAAAACTATTTACCAGTAAAAATAGTCTTGACTTACTCAGAAATATTTGAGTAATGTCCATAGAAGATAGCAGATACATGGCAGCATCAGAAATTTATCTGGTGATGAGAAAATCCATTGGAAAATTGTCTATTAAAGGAAGTCATATGGTTTTGATGGGTGACCAAATGAGGCCATTAATTTACTCAGCTATAGTCTGTGTATCACAGAATGTTCTACTGACTAATAATGGTTCAGAATTTTAACTATCAGAGTTTGTATTTCATGTGATGCATCTTATGTGGATCATGATTAGAAAAATATTCTTTGTACAAAGCAATGAAGAAAAAAAGGTGGCCATTTAATTTCTATAACCAACAGCCAAATGCTACTGGTTTTCATTTATTAATTGTATTTTTTTTTGGAGAACAAAGTGTTGAAATCAGATCTTGTGTAGGCTCTGTTAGATTTATTTAAACCTTTTCAGACACAGGATGATTAAGAGTATGATAAAGAAAAAGATGGAAGAATAAGAAGGTGTATAATGGTTACATTTATAAGAACGAAAGAAATCCAATCAGTTTCAAACTATGCTTGGATGATTGATTGTCTGTGTTAAACACCACTTTCAGCAACATATATTGCTATATCCTGGGATATGATTGGTGGAGGTAGCATAGGCGTGCTAGGAGAGCCACAAAAATTCAATAGGAAGACAGACAATCCTAGTCAATCAGGATCCTATAGGGTCAAACACACCTGCCACATGCAGGGTTCAAACTCACAACCTCAGTGTTTGAACAATGTATTAAAGGGTTAATATTTTTATCTTTTTCACACAACTAGCATAGATTTTTGGGGTTTTAAATATCTGTGTTTCAATGAAATAGCAAGGTTCTGCAAAGGTCAATTCCACCATTTTACTTTCGTAGTCCATGAAGTTCAAGTTCTGACAAAATTTCAAAATTTAATAGGATTACATGTATATAGGAATACAATCTAAATATAAAAATACAAAATAGAATGTCAATCTTTTCTCATGCACATTTCAGTAAAAAGCGTCAATTTGTACAGCACCTTAATCATTGCCTTAATCTGTTAATGATGGCTAAAATGTAGGTTGGTTATATCTTTTTAAGTAAAGCAATATTGCTTCTGGTGTTTCAAATAAAATTAATGTCACATGCAAATTTTTCGTTCCAATTTCCCTAATCTTTTTAAATTGTCATTATCGTTGTCTACTTAACGTAAAATGAATATACTGTTATTAGCTTTTTCATTGCTTCGGTGGTATAAAACCATTACTTTCTAAAACTCTGCCATTTCAGACTGACATCACACCAATAAGTGACATGTAACACATTAATTAGCTGGAAAAATCCCACAGAAAATCTCACACCAACTTGTTCATTACTTTCAGGGAATTGATAGACTAAAAGTCATGTGTTCAATTCAATATAGTTCATATGATTAAGACAAATGCTTCTTTAGCAAAAACATGACATTGGACTTAAAGTTTAAATTTAATTGCATCATATTTTCCATGGCTTTTCCTTCTATCCTATTGCACTTAAAATTAATAACAAACATGCATGCCAATGGCCAGTCACATATTTGTTTGTCATTTCACCATATATTTATGTGTCAGTCCACCACATACCATATATCAGTCTGCCACATATTTGTGTATCAATCAACACATATTTGTGTGTCAGTCAGACACATATTTGTGTGTCAGTCCACCACATATCTGTGTGTCAGTCTGCCACATATTTGTGTGTTAGTTTGACACATATTCATTTGTCATTTTCCCATATATTCATGTGTCAGTCTGCCACATATTTGTGTGTAAGTCTGCCAAAAAATTATTTGTGTGTCAGTCCACCACATATTTGTGTGTCAGTCCACCACATATTTGTGTGTCAGACCACCATATATTTGTGTGTCAGTCTGTAGATAGATATAAGAAGATGTGGTATGAGTGCCAATGAGACTGTCCATCCAAATAATATTTTTTAAAAGTAAACCATTATTTGTGTGTTAAATATAAAGCCACATATTTGTGTGTTAGTTTGCCACATATTCATTTGTCATTTCGCCATATTCTCATGTGCAAGTCTGTCACATATTTGTGTGTCAGTCTGCCACATACTTGTGTGTCAGTCAGACACATATTTGTGTCAGTCCACCACATATTTGTGTGTCAGTTTGCCACATATTTGTGTGTCAGTTTGCCACATACTTGTGTGTCAGTCGGACACATATTTGTGTGTCAGTCCACCACATATTTGTGTGTCAGTCCACCACATATTTGTGTGTCAGCTCAAACCTTGTCATTTGTTAATTTGTTGTATGTTTTTTTTTTTATTTGGAGATTTTTGAATTCATGGCTGATCATTGATAATTTCTGCTAAAGACTGTTTAGACACATGCTTACTGTTGATTACTGTATGACAACCTCTACATGATCTTTTGGTTAAATATTGTCTCTGGGTTGCTGTCTCATTTGAGGAAAACCATTGTGTCTTTTCATTCAGAGATTAAAGTTGATTTCATTGGTATCCAATTTAAAAATGGTTGCTCAATAATAATTTACTAAGATTTTGCATCTACAACTTTACAGGGCTATTCCTCACATCTCTGTATGTTTCTTAATTATATACCTTTGGTGAATGCTTGTGAATAAATGTTTTTCATTGCAAATTGTATTTGTATTTTGAAATCATAAAATTTCCTTGAAATATTATCTATGGGATTGACTTCATTCCTTGATTCTAAGAATTCAATTTGTCAGAAAACCATGTACATGGTTGTATTGAAATCACTTAAGTCCTCATTAAAATGGTCATTTTTCATTCATTAAATTATTTTTTTGTAAAGTAGGAAACCAACCAAGTGCCTTCCAACAAGCATTTTATAAAGATTTAACGCTTTTTTAAATTGGACAGACTTCTTAATTGGATCGTGTCTCTGTTTTATCATGATGAATAGCAATTCTACATGCAACTTATACTGTCAGACTAAGGGTTTCAGAGTAGAGGATTTGGCTTTTATTATCAGGTTTATGAACCAAAAAATTTATCAAAATGACACAAAACACAGATGAAAGTGTAAACCCATTCTAATTTTCTAGCGAAAAAGGATATAAAGTATAAATCACTAAATGTATCACTGGATTAGAATTCATACCACTAGAACAAATTCTGTCCGACAACATTTTTTAAAATGAAAAATTATGCTTGACACTGATGTGGAGGCTGATGTAAAATAGATTCCCATGTGGTTTGTCAGAATAAATCCGTTTAAAAATTCTAATCCAACTTGGAATAGTAATTCAAGCCTACATAAATGGCTTTTACTCATCAATTTTAATACTATTATCAAATTTTTCCTGCGTCATATTTTTAAATCATAATTGTATTTGCAAAAATGCAAGTTTATCATTGCAGTCAATTTATTTTTATAAAAGTTTTCAATTTGGTAACCAAATTGAGTTAGAACGTGTCAATGTAAAAGAAAAGCATAAATAAAGACACGGAGAAGATCCATTACGAAGATTTGCAGCTGTAAATATCTGTACTCAGGTTTTGATTGGGTGGTACTAATTCACACTAAATCTGTATTAAGGTATATCAGCTTTGTAAATCTTTATCAAATTATTTACAGCATGCATAATTTAAGTTAAAGTATCACTCCTTCGTCATAAATAGCTTTTAAACATGTATATATAGGTCCTTTTATACTCAGATTAGGCCAAAATAGAAAGTAGTTGTAATTTCTTATCAACCATAAGTAAAAAATTAGTAAACTAAGTTAACTAACCAAGAAAGTAAAATAACTAAGAATCACTAATCTGAAAAAAAAATATGCGGTTTTGTTCTTTATTGCAATTTAAGTTAAGAATGCTTATTTTTACATCTTTTGTTACATTTGCAAGAAAATATTACTTGCATCTTTACCATGCTAATTTAAGAGGGGCCTGATGGGTTATTTTCGTTGTTAGTGATCGGCACATTTTCGCTATAGCATGATCCGTTTTTCTACAGATTTTTTTTTTTAAATTTTCGTTATCCGTGATCATGGAAATTTATTTTCTGTGAATTGTGATTGACAAAAAATCAACTCGTGAATCGTGATGAGACCCCCCCCCCCCCCCCCCCCCCCTCATCACCACTACCACCACCATCAGGCCCCTCATTTAAAGAGAGCAAAAAACAACAGAAGGTCACTAATGGGTCTTCAACACTGAGAAAAATGTGCACCCAAAGGCTTGCTTCAGCTGGCCCCTAAGGAGCCTGTTGTTGAAAGGTTATTGTTTGTTGATGTGGTAGAAAAGTGTTTCTCGTTTCTATTTTTTATATAGATAAGACTGTTGGTTTTCATGTCTGAACGGTTTTACACTAGTAATTTTTAGGACCCTTAATAGCTTGCTGTTTTAGTGTGATCAAATCTGAAAGCTGTGTTGAAGACCATACATTGACCTATAATTGTTTCCTGTTACACATCATGACTTGGATGGAGAATTGTATCATGTTATTCATCTTATTTAAGGCCAACATAGAATTCCTTTGAATTTTAAATCAAAATTGATTTTTAGATTTTTAACTGTAATCCACTAGGATATGGGAATCAAGGAGAAATTTTTTGTAAAAAATGTTTTTGCTGATTTCGTTTGACACAAATTTTTCCATAAATTTTGAGGATATGTGTGCTTACTCTATGCATTTAAGTGCAGGAATAATATTTAAGACCTATGTTTATCATATGTAGTCTGAAACTCACAAACTGAATAATATGTGACTGATATTTCTGACGTTTGTTATTTATGTGTATGTTAACGCTATACAACTTGTAAACTGTATATTTATGCATATTATACTGATAAACTGTATAATGTTTAAAGTAAATAAAGAATAGAACTTGATAATATTACATAACACATACATATGAAGCAACTAAAAAATTAATTTTCAATAGCCTCAACATCATCCTTATGCATTTCTTATTAAGATAGTATTTAGCAATTTAGCATATTAACTTTCAAAATTGGCTTTCTGCACTTTCAAAAAATAATTAATGTTGTGATCTTTTATTAAATCAACAAAAAATTACTTAACTCTAATTTCTTCCATTTTCTTGCAACAAACTGCCATGTGATTCTAACAAAACTCTGAGAGATTATCAAAACAAAATAATATTATGTCATCTGTTTCTAATCAACTTTTGTCAACTTGATCTAATCGAAGAAACTCCAACATTTGAATGATAAAGTTAATTCCAATATAAATTAGAGGCCCAAAGGTGTCTGATTAGAATGATCAATAAAGGAATAGGATTTGCAAAAAAATTCTTTGGTGTACAATTCTGAACCAGAGATATTTCAGAAACATTTGTATGATGAAATGAGTGTTGATTGAAGACAATAATTTTACTAATTGGATAGGAATCCATAAGTTGTGGAGTATTGTAAATCTGAGAGCCAAAGGACCATGCGCAATGTTCAATTAGCTCCTATGTATAACTCTTGATTCAAGAGAGGCCTGATGGGTTAATTTCATTTGTGATTGGCGCATTTTCGCTATCTTGATCCGTTTTTCTACAGATTTAATTTTTTTATTTTTTATTTTTGTGATTCATGATCATGGAAATTTATTTTCTGTGAATCGTAATTGACAAAAAAATCAACTTATGAATGAGACCCCCCAATCAGGCCCCTCATTCAACAAAATAAAATGTTTGACAGAAATATATTTGGTGTACAATAGTTCTGAGACACTATAGAGATTTCAGCAACAAGCAGTTGGCAAAAGCAAGCTTAACAAATTACAATAGAGATACATGTACAAGCCATAATTTGAACCCATTGGAATTTATATGCAAGGCACTATATATATACATATTGGTGTGACATCAGTTGGAGATGAGTGTGCATGTGTTCAGCATGATCAGTTATTGAAAAGAATGTCAACTTTACTACTTTTAACCTTTGTTTCCATAGTTTAAGCCAGCAGCTGAGTGATATCTTGTATTTTCAATTTTAATGGGATGGATGCCTTCAAAATAACCACCTAACTTTCAATTATTTTGATAAAGGACATCATCTATAAACGGGAACATGAAATTAAAGCTATCATATTTTATTTCTTCCTGAGAAGCTCCAGTATGAAGTTTGCCTCATCAGAAAAAAGAAACAATTAAGTCAGAAAAAGGGGAGTATACATGGTTCCCACATTTATGCTGATTATTGTTGAAAAACACATCTTCCAAATGTAACAATTTTAAATATGTTGCCAAATTCAAGCATCTTGATGGTTTCAGTCTCTGATTATTTTTGTGTTTCTTTAGGTTTAGCTAGTGTTTTTACAAAGTCAGGTTTTTCTCTTCTAAAACAAATTTTGTAGAGACACATCAAATAATCTTCATTTACTAATAAAATATTACTTTAATACTATTTTTAAAGGTTTTTTTTAATGGAAGTTTTTGTTAAAATGTGGGTTTCCTATTTCTAGTTTTAGAACTCATAAATAGTGAAATCTCTTCATAATTTTAACTTAATTCTTTCTATGATTAGTGATATCCAAATACAGAACTTTCAGAGTAACTCTGTCTAAAATAGATTTTAACTCATCTATAGAGTGGCAGGTAAAGAACTCATTATATCTACTGTTCTAATCAAAGTCAAGAGGCATATCAGAATCTTCTATCCTTAGACAGATCACAAATGCAACATGAATGACAGCCCTATTACTGTAAATCCTTTCATAATTTATATTTGATATATCATCATGGCCATGAAACCTCCAACAAAACGACCTTAGAAGTTATAAATTGAAGCTACAACTTAATCTAAATGCAATTTCATTTCAAGAATGAAAAGTATTTACTTCTCATTGCAACAAATGTAGGAAAATCACACAATGGGAGTATACAACCGAGATATGATTCAGTATATGATCTCTTGAATTATTATTTTTTGTCTGAAAACAATGGCCATATCTCAGATATGATACCCTCTGATTGACAATACAATCACCAATAGATACTTTTTATGGTTAGACTTGTAATACCGCAATTATCTGTAGTCACGGAAACTTATAGACAAAGACATACCGAGGGAACACACTCACTGTAGATCACTTTTATATAAAATTATAGAATCAATGCTATCAATAATATCAAAGAAAAAGTCAAATCAAAGTGTTTATGTAGTATACAATTTCACATTCTGTTAAAATATACATGACTGCGATTATTTTTCAGACTATTTTTCAGATGGATGTTATTTACATGCAACCATTATAAATTTAGCAGAAATAAATTTCTAACAAGAATATTCAGAAATTGTTATCATCTCTAAAATCTTGAATAAGTCTCACTTTAAATTAATACAGTTCTATGTAACTAAATATTTTAGAAAGTTTAAAAATCAAACTGCTTGAAAATTTACACATCTGCTGATCAGATCAAACTTAAACTGCTTTCTATCATTATAGCATCTTCAAATAAACATTCAAACAAAAATTAAATTTTCGAATGGTCTCTTAAAATTCCTTTAATCAGGATAACGACTTGTTGTTTCTACTTACAAAATACAAAGTTACAAACTCATGCATAAACAATTAAAATATTGACAGTTATTAGATGTTAAAGACTATAAGTTGTGCATTATTTGTTCAATTTTTTTAAGGTAGATTGGGTGTCGTCAGACTGTCATCTTGGATTGTAAAATAGCAGAAAACTATCAATTTAGAACTTTGATGAACATGCATATTTTGAGAAAGGAATATAATTCATTTGAAAAAACTTTCAACTCAATGATTTGATTGATTGATTGTTTGTTGCTCAACGTCCAGTGGCAAATATTTCATGTATATTCAGGACGATTCATGGGAACACTTTGTGATTTATCTTTTTTTGTAACTGATTTTACAAATACAAGTATATCATTTAGTTTGATTTCTATCATACAATAAATAAAATTGAGTTTTTCTTACAATCTTACAAATTGGCACATCCTGCAGATTGGAAAAGCAATGTGACCCACACTTTTTATCATATTTTGAAAAAAGCATGATATATACTTCATTTTGGTAAATTATTAAAAACATCTTTTTCTTTTAATCTGAACTCCATCTATCTACCTTAACCTTTGGTTTACTGTCTCATTGGTATCATGTCTTGCCATTAAAATATAAATAGGTTTATCAATTTTTTTGACAGTAAACAATTCTTTCAAAATTGTTTTAAAATTTAAAAAAGATATTATATGCTGTAAAACTAAATTGGTATTAAAGAAAAACAAAGGTATATAGATAGTTATTTTACTGAACTAATTTGGATTTTGATAAATCATCGTTTTAACAAGCTTCAAGAAACTGTTTTGGCATTACCTACTTTTTATTTGAGCTTTTTTTTAATAGGGACCTCTTTTATCAGTATTTTTTTCCCCTCTATTACTCAACCTTTATAAACTAGTCTTGTGAAAGAGAACTAGCTATAAACTATACAAGATGATCCCCTCTATTACTCAACCTTTATAAACTACTCTTGTGAAAGAGAACTAGCTATAAACTATACAAGATGATGTTGTAAATGTTTTATGTTCTCAAATGAAACATTTGTAATTACTGTATTTAACCAACTTCTTTTTCAAAAGAAATTATGAATTGATATATTACAGCCTGTATATATGTTTTATCCTTAGCTTTCGTAGAAATTATTTCTGCCTTAAATTGGTTTTAAATAGGTACATGGGATTATAAATCAATGGTTTCTTATATTCAATACATATTTACTTTGTTTGTAATTACTGTTGTGGAATTCAAAATTACAATATTCATCCTTACATACAGAGTAATTATACTGTCAATTTTAAGGCTTGTTACATGCTAAAATCAATAATCTATATTGCATTCCAATCAAATTCATCAGTTAAAATTTCATAACTTTTTTTCAATTCTGTAATAAAATGTCATAAAGACATGCAATATTTCAAATTTATCTCATTTTTACAAAACAAAATAACACTGAAAAAATTATAAAAGGTTAACAAAATTAACTGACCTTATATTTCTTTTTTTTTCTTCTTCTTTTCTGCTAGAATCCTAACGCCATTATCTGTAAAAATTATATAAGGTTAAAAAATCGTTCAAGGATGAAGAAATCTTAATCACTTTTAAAAACAATCCTCTCACAGTAAATCAGCTCTCGTTCACATCACTGCATTCCAATGTAGTAAAAATGAGACTTGATTGTACTGACGATATCAAACGATACGATTCTATTGTTCGTCAATAATTGATAAAGATTGCTAACGCTGATAAAAAGACATTACACGACCTAATCTAAGCCAATGCAAACTTTCATCGTCAATCAACGTTCCAAGTATTTTGTTATTTCCTTTCTAACCAATATGCAACTAAACGTTTCCAAATAAAGAAATTAACTCCTTCAAATGCATGACACTATTCCAGTGGCCACCGGGAGAAAAATGAAGAAAATTGAATCCCAAGTTGAATGACACTAAACAAGACAGTATAGTGAAATCTAGTAGATTACCAAATTTGATTTTATACTAGGGAACAGATAAACGTGAATAAAAACGACATCAATGGGGAATAACGATAAGGTTAGAATGTCATCAAGATGAGAAAATGTCCATAAGAGATATAAAAACATGTCTATAATTGACAAATAAGCATTGATTGGTTAGACTTAACAATAACCAACCCGACTTTTTTAACAATTTCTTTAATGAAAAGTCTCATGTATATCATTGCTAACTTAATAAAACAGATATTCTTTCAAGTTTTATAATGAAGGCATTGCCATTAGGTGTATTTTCCTACTGGGAACTCCTAGCTTACATCAACTAATACAATTAGATCACAAATTGGTCAAATAAGTATAAAACAGCTGCGACTCCGAGCATCAAATATGTATTTCAGACAGACAAACAAACCTGGGAAAAGAGGCAAATGAGAAGATGAAATGAAAATTTGTATTGAAATTTCATCAATCTTTCATCAAATGTATACTTAGTATGATTTTGTTGTTGTATGGCTGTCACAATAACGAATATCCTACATCTCCTTTTATTCACATTAATTGTATACCTCACATCTCCTTTTATTCACATTAATTGTATACCTCACATCTCCTTTTATTCATATTAATTGTATACCTCACATCTCCTTTTATTCATATTAATTGAACAGTTTGACAAGAGGTGACATTCTGAAATGTCTTGCCTGCATGATTATAAATAAATAATTCTATTTTGAAATAAGGGTCTTTAACTACATGTTTTATAAGAGAACTCAGAGGCGGATTTAGGGGGGGGCCCAGGGGGCCCGCCCCCCCCCCCTTTTTGGGAAAAATTTTGGTTGCTTATATAGGGAATCACATAAGCATGACTGGAGCGGGCCCCCTCTTAGGTCAGTCAGTGGGCCCCCACTTATGAAAATTTCTGGATCCGCCACTGGAACTTAACACTGATCAACCAACAAAGAACAAAACTCTGACAAGGAGAGAAAACAAACCTTAAAGTAGTTTTTTCAAGTTAAATATACTTATATAATGTTTAAACCTGCTGCATTTGTGTGCACCATGCAGTCCTAAGTCAGGAATCTGATGTTCAGTAGTTGTTGTTTGTTGATGTGATTCATAGGCGTTTCTCATTCCTTATTTATTAAATAGAGTGGACCATTGGTTTTTGTTTTTTGAATGGTTTTACACTAGTCATTTTTGGGGCCCTTAATAGCTTGCCGGGCATGGTGAGCCAAGCCTCAATGTTGAAGACCGTACTTTGACCTATAACGGTTTACTTCTATAAATTTGACTTTGATGGAGAGTTGTCTCATTGGCACTCATACCACATCTTCTTATATCTATCATAGTACATATAGTTGCAAAACTTTCCCATCAAGAAACTTAATGATCAATAAGTAAGTTATCGAACACTGAAAATGAGATCAACGACACCTTCTTTTTTTTTTCTTTTTTTTTGGATATCAGAAGTATTAATTTGAAAGACCACAATTGGATCAACAAATATGATTCTTATATGTTGGGAAATTGGTGGGCTCAAATTAGGTTAAAACAAGAGTAACTGCAAGCTACTGCCCACTTATGATACCTCCGCCGCAAGTGGATAATGTTAATAGTGTAAAAATATGTGAAGTGTTCGGTAAACAGGAAGATGTCAAGTGATGAATCTAAAAACACATTACAAGATATAGCTGACATATATAAACTCTGAAACCAAATTTCAGAAATCCTTGTATTGTAGTTCCTGAGAAAAATGTGACGAAAATGTTGAACTTGGTCATCATGTGTAAAATGATACAAGTGTTCGGTAAACAGGAAGTTGTCGAGTGATGAATCTGAAAACGCATCACAGGGTATAGCATTGGAAAATTGCGACGAATAATATTCATGGGACGGACGGACTGACGGATGGACTGACAAATGGATGGAAGGACAGACAGAGGTAAAACAGTATACCTCCTTTTTTTAAAGCGGGGGTATAATTATACAATATGAAATACTTTGTTATTTTATCAAGTTTGTTTTTTTCTCCAAAAGATTCTAGAGAAAGCTATTTTGTTGCGGTGATAGCACAAGAAATACTCTTCAGATAAGTTACAAACATGTGATAAAGATAATCTTACCTCATAAAGTTCTGTATCTTTACTGTTACTCACTTCACAGACTGTAAACAATAACAATCAACTAACAAAAATAATTATTCACACCCAATATTACGGATATTATAGAAGACTGAATTTCACTGGAAAATTGTTTGAGCTCTGGGTAAAATTAAAATGTAAGCATACTCAAAATTAAATCTAGAAAATAGTATGAAATAATGGCAGTGTTGCAGAAAATGTAAAAGAACAGTTAAATACAAGAAAAAATGTGTTAAAATGTCCCCTATTACCACAAACCAAATGTGAACCTTGATATAAGTTGTGCAAGCATTATATCAAAGTCATAGAGTTCAAAATGTTGAGAGTATATTGGCTTCTCTATATGACTCAACTTCACAATATACCAGTCCATTATAGGTTTGGTAAAGATAGATATAAAGACAAATTAATATAAACCAAAGTCAGTCACTCAAGCTAATAATATAGGTCATGATAACCCAAGTTTTCTGTTCGTGTTGTATTGTGTAAATGGATTTTGATAGTGGAATATCTTTGAAACTCTGACATACTAAGTAAAATTTCAAAGCATCCTTCTTCATTGAAAATTTTTTTTATCAAGTGTCAAATGTAAGTCATAGTGACCAAATTGTTACAGAAATGATTTATTACAACTGCTGGGAATAACATAATATAAAGCATAATCATTTAGGGACATATGGACAAACAGGTGAAGATTTTCTATACTGTTCTCACATTCATACTTGGACATCAGGATGCAAAAAACATATTTATAGATACAAAGAGGTGTTGTATGAGTGCCACTTTATGAGAGAACTCTCCATCCATTGTCACAATTTTTAAAAAGTAAACCATTTTAAGTCAAAGTATGCATTCACAGAGCCTTAGTCTATATTTCACTTGTTAACACATTTTAATAATTCTCTTTCCTCATCCTGGAAATGACAGCCTTGCTTGATATATTAGACTTCAAAAGGTGAGCACTACATTGAACTGATAATTGGCTCTTCTTGACTGTCAGAACACAGATGTGGAGAATAAAGGTATTAAATAAAATTGGTCTTTCATGTAAGTGCTTGACCTTGTGGTTATAAAATGACTTTTGAACATCTGATTTTTACCATAAAAATTACATTGGTTTTGATATTTTAAAATATCTTTTAAATGAGACCCCAAAATCCAATACTATTCCCATTTTTTACAACACAACCATAACATTTTTGGAAACAAGTTCTTCAAGCCCCAAGATTTGATATTTTTAACAAATACAAAAATAATGTGATAATTGTGCCGAGAAACTGAAATGACCCCATTTGTTTTTATCTTATAGAAATTCTCATTTATATTACATTTAACATTGAAATCAGTTGTTAATACTTTCTTGAAACTCAAAGAGGTTTCTTCATTTCTTTTATCCTACTGTTTGTTTCATGAATTACCCAAGAAAGTGAGGATATCTCATAATTAAAATGAAAATAAGCAACAGAATTGAAGTGGAAATAGCTATTTTAAAATTTGAAATGAGCAAGAAATATTGCAAAAATTCATAATTCATTTCAGAAATTTATTTCATTATAGTACAATTTGCTGTTAGTTCATTTTTAAATTAATTTAATTGAAGAATTAATTTAATTGAATATGAATTAATAAGATAATTATTTTTCTCTTAAGGACATAGCAGACATATCATTAAAATTGAGAATGGAAATGGGGAATGTGTCAAAGAAACAACAACCCAACCAAAGAGCAGAAAACATCCAAGGACACCAATGGGTCTTCAATGCAGCAAAATTACGAACATTGAGGATGGCCTCAGCTGGCCCCTAAATAAAAATGTGTACTTGTTCAGTGAAAATGGACTTCATACTAAACTCCAAAACATATAAATGAACTTAGATTAAAAAAATATCATCATTAAGGAACAACCTGTGGTTAAAGTTATTAAAGACCAGAGGCGGATCCAGGGGGTGGTCATCCGGTGCCGGTGACCACCCCCTGGGTTTGCAAAAATGGTGCACCATGTACCAAAAATGGTGCACCTTGAACATTTTGAAAAATAAATTCGTCGATCAAATCAATTTGTCTATCGTAGTCATAAAGTTGTCATTACGTACCTTAAGGCTAAATACATGTACCTTGACAGGTATGTTTATACAATGAACATGTAATCAACAATCGCTAATTACTTGGTCGATTTCTTTCATGTTAAGGTGTAAAAATGAAGAGACAGTCCTCAATCTTAGATGTTTTTAGCAGGTAATTTATACGTTTTTTACATTACGTTTATCTAAATTTTTAAAGTTTGTATAATAACTTTTCTCGACCAATAATATTTTTTTACTGTGATGCCAAAATTCAAAAATAATTTTAAAGTTTTAAAGTCACATAAATATTCTATATTGAATGAATACCCCCGTTCCATCATCTGTTTGTCTAAAAGTTTCGTTCATTTCAATTTATTAGTAACTTATACCCTCTTTCCTTCAGGAAACGCCACAAATCAGCCCCCTCTGAAGTACCAACGACTTGTAATGGACCTAGCATTGACACGAATAAAAGTGATCAGATTAAAGAAACAACCCCCAACTTACATATAAGTACAAACGACATTGGTTTTGTAAAACAATCAACACATAAATTAACAAACGAAGAGAAATTTAATTTGATAAGAAATCATTTCCAACCTGGAATAAACTATAACTTTCCTATAAAAAATATGCAGGAAAGAACAGACTGTTTCAGCTGAATTGGCTAAATCGCTATGATGGGCTAGTGTACTCACCTCCACAAGAAGGAGCTTACTGCATATACTGTGCTCTGTTTGGGGTTGATAGTTTGGGAACATTATCATGCAAACCACTAACAGATATGGCACATGCAAGTACAAGACTTAACGATCATTTCGGTCGTGATGAGAAATCATGTAAAAAAAGTCATACTGAAGCTAAAGCAAAAGCTCAACTTTTCTTGACAACATTGAGCAAAGGACTACTGATATTCAAACATTTATTGATAAAGCAATGAATGAACGTATAAAAGCAAACATAACTGTTTTGAAATCTATATGCATGTGTGTTTTGCTTTGTGGCAAACAGAATCTTCCTATAAGGGGCCATAAAAAAAAATGAATTTTAATTTAAGATTTCAAAAGGTGACCACCCCCTAATAAATTCCTGGATCCGCCCCTGAAGACATCTATAAAATTATTAAGAATATTTAGAAGAAACTTAGACAGAAGCATCTTACTTTATCAAATGTATTATCCAGAGCAACAATATATCTTTTTTGTTTTTTTCATATCTTACTGATAGATAGACTTAGTTCATAAAACAATTTCCTTCACTCTGGGGTTGAATATATCATGCATTGAACAGATTAAGGACAAAATAATATCAAACCAATAATAAAGCATTAAAACAAATCATAAACTAATGTTTATCTTGTTTGATAAGCCTCTTAAAATTAAACAGACCATTAAATAGACTTCCGATTAGCATTTACTATTTTCTCAAGGTCTAACTGTAAACTTTAATAGCATACATCTTTTGGAAACTTCCCTGCTCAACTTAACATGATAATAAAATACTGTATTTTAGTGTGCTTTAAAACCTTTAATGACATAAGTATTACTGCTTTTTAACAAAACTGTCATTTAATGGTCTCGCAGGAAATTACTCTAAACTTCTCATTTTAACTGCTGTTAAGATTTGACATTAAAATTTATCACTGAAGGGGAAATAACTCTAGGTTTTCTCAACAAATTTACAATTAAGTTTATGTGACTAGCTTAATTTACTGTTAATATTTCATGAGATAAAACCTAGATTTGAGGAATTGTATAAATTTAGTGTGTTGAACATGAAACAGAATTTAATTATGTCAATTAAGCCAGACCCCTTTTCTAATCAAGAATTATTTGTGGTGTTTTATTTTATGTGTTTTAGATGCTCATTAAATTTTCATAGATGAGACAACACAAGGAAGTCTGCTGGAGATAAGAGACCAATAATTTTTTAAGTATACGAATATTCCTAACAACTTAAAATGTTATAGGGCATGAAACTAATACTACCATACATACAATTTACTACTGATAGTTTTTTTTTTTAATTCGTCTAGATACTTTTGTAAAAACAAAGGAGCATGTATGAGATGGGTTTCCACCATGAAAAGAAACTTTCAGATTTTCATTAAAAAAAAATGCACAAGTTAATGCAAAGCACACTAGACCTCTCTGTAATAACAATTTGATTTGAGAGACAAAATTAACACTTAGTTCATGTACAAACTCCTAAAAAAATTGCTGACATAATCTACACAAATAAAATTAAAATTCAGTTTTAATATTTATTTTCATCAAACAAAATTCATATTTTGACCTCTAGATGATCCTAGATGTGTTTTGTTTGGTTATATTGTAAGGTTAGTGTAGTGGATTAATGTCTATAATTTTAAAAATTGAAATCTCAGAATTCTTTCTATTTAGATAATACCTTCTAGGATACATGGCAATTCAGAAAGCACATGGGAAGTTATTTTATTTACTTGAAAAATTATGAAAGTTTTGGTTCTGTTGTTTATACCTTAGTACTTTAGTATCAAAGGTTTGCTCATGAATTGTAAAGCATAAAGGAAGCATAATGGTATGCTTTCATTTTAATATCCAAAATCATTTCGTAACATTGTCATAGTTTATGGTCCATTAACTTCTCGAAATATTGAAAAATGATTCAACTTAACAACCTAATTTCCACCATCTGTTCCATTACTTATTATAAATTTTTCTATATTTTTTTTTGGATAAAATAAATAGTTCCGAAAGGTGATTTCAAGTGTTCATCTTATAAAAAAATTAATTTCTTTGTCATGTAAACTTAAGGTTACATATCTTTCAGTCTCTTCTCCAAATTTCTTTTAAAAAATCTTGTCCAACTGATTTCAGGTTAAAAATTAAAGGGTAAAATAAATCAATGCTTAATATATTAATCTATTCACTTCTTCAAAATCTCCTTTTTAAGAATATATATACTATACTGTGGATTCGTTTATTTTTGTGGGTTTCAATTTTTGTGGTTTGAAGAAAACTTGCATATTTTGTGTATATTCAATTTCAAGGTTTGGTGCAGTCTGCATACATTCCATAAGAAAATTTGCAATTCCTTAAACATTTAAATTGGTCGTTCCCCTCTTCCCATAAAAATTGATATCCAACTAATATATCTATGATCACTAATGTATCCACAGTTTAACAATTAATCTAATTTGTAAAACATTTAAACCAAACAACAAACTAACACAACAATAAGGATTGTTTGATGTACTTACCAATACTTACCTGGGTTTTTTTTTAATACAAAATCAAACAGAAAATTGGCTGACGATAAACATGCATGTTTATTTATCTTGAAAATACAATCAAGACAAAAGGTGTGGGAATGGTAAACTGTGTAAAGCAATAATATAAAAGCATTGTTATTTAGTTACATAATTTTGTAGAATTTAATAAGATTGCCTACTGATGTACATCCTCAACAAATCTAATCATGAATAAATAAATCACTCTATATGCCATTTTGTTATTGAACAGAGTTTTACATTTCCACAACTTGACTGGCTCAGTGCAAACATTGACTTAAGATTCATGATGAAAAATCTTGTCCTAGCTTTGATCTTTTTCAGAAGAAGATTTAATGATTATAATCGAAATATAAGGACATAAATTTGTGTTACATATATAATCTGAAAGAAGCTTGTTTACTCTGAGTTTTGAGAAATTGAAAATAATTGACAGCTAAAAAGTTAGAGTTAATTCCCTTCAGTCATACACTTGGATTTTGTACGGTTGTAATTAAAAAGCTCTCTAGAAGCAGCCTTTTCATGGCCTAAATAAGACTTGGTATTGCCTCAAGCATACTACCAAAGAATTTAGAAATTAAAAAAGAAACAAGTATTTGGTTATTCAAAGCAAAGACAAGATATTTCAAATGAAACTTAGTTTTGTTATTTAAACATTATACTTCTTAACAATGCATTACTAATATCACAACCATGCAGATCACAACAAACAATAACAAAGCAAGAACACATTTATGTATATTATATAACGACATAAAATTATACAGTGCACCCTAGCTAAAATCACAGAATATGATACGACTATAATATGTGCATACCAAGAAGGCCATGGCTATTGTAACACAACATTGAGTGATGTCTACCATCTATGTTACCCAAACAGCTATGTACAGTACCACATCTGAAACCAAGTCACATCTTCTTCGTCTAATTTATCATTATCAGGTTACCTGCAATTAAATATGATATTGTAAATACTTGTATCAATATGCTATGTGTTTTGCAGTACACAATGTTGTTTTTTTAATTTGATTTGATCCTTTACATCATGTCAGTGTGAAATCCTACTTCACAAAAGCTATGATACTTGTGATTACTTATGTTGAAGAGAGGATGTCATGCAGTTGTCATGGCCAGTCATCTAATATACAGCAAGTCTTTTTATAACTATCCTTTGATCATTGCTAAAATCTTGAAATTATACTTTTTGAATCCTAAAGTAATACACTGTATGAGAATTTTAGGAGACAATTGTACCAATATTAGTTAAGTACAAAAATGTACAAAGGTAACATTAGAAGTTTACCATGTAAATGCAAGGGTTAAGAAAATAAGTAGCACAGGCTACTACATTTTGGCACTGGCTCTAAATTATAGCTGATAATGTTCAGTGCTTAATATATAGCATACTTGCCAACCTCTGACAATGGAAAATCATGTCATGACATGACATGACATGTCAAAAAGCGTGTGAAAACGCGTGACGTAGATGCAGACTTTTTAATATGAATGTGTTAATGTTCATAATTTCACATACAAATTTGTTAATATAAAAAAACAATATATATTCTACTGTAAACTTAAATCTAATTGTATTTAACAGTGGTCTGTTATGTTGTTTTTAAAGCACCACAACTAGGCACATATTCAAAACAACTGCCAGTTTCAAGTTTAGTTACATTTATTTGATAACAGGTTACAGAACACAATATAAATGTAACATAGTCAAGTTCTGATCAGAATTCAGTGTCAATTTCTTTATAATTGAAAATGCTCTCCCACAGAAGGAATTAATATTTGACTGAATTAGCTTTATCAAGATTTGAAAGAATGTCATAATGCTGGCAATGTAAAATGTCATCTATTGTCTCTGCCATTGCTCCCATTGCTATTGCCTGGTCAAAACTGGGTAGTTCATCAGAAGATAGCTGGTACTATGAGAGCTGACCAAACAGTTCTGTGATATTTTCATTCCCATGGCCTGTAGAAATCTTTAGGCTAGATTTGAAACTGAAATTGAAAAAGAAAAATGTTTTATAAATTTGATTTCCATTTAATAAACATGTTTTAAATGCTTATTAAATAGCTACATTGTATTTCTCCTCTCAAATATATTGTTTTTTATCATTGCAACATAGAATGCACAATGCATTACTTGTCACTCGATCAATTAAACTCGAACTCCAAAATAAAATTTATAAAATCTTGAATCTTGGTACGTACACATCGTTTTGGCTAAACAATCGGCGCTTTAGACAATGGTGCAGGCCCTGAAAGTGACCTCTTTATGTGCACATTTCCCCTATAAAGTGAATTTGAAAGAAAGTCACAAAATCGTTAAAACTAATCACAAACTACTTACCTTTTACTGTTTCTCCATATAGAAAAAAAAGCAATATGGCAGCAAAACAATTACTTCAAATTTTTCGGAATTTATCCCAAATAAGGAAAAAACCCGAGAATAGCGATATCACTAACGACCAAAAAATTAAAAGAACGAAAAAGCGTGTAATTGCGTGTAAAGTGTTGAAAAGCGTGTACACGCCATGTGACAAAATCCTCGCGTGTAAACCGTTGAAAAGGCGTGTATTACACGCGAATATCATGTCACTTGGCATGTATGATATGTAGTAATGCTTCATACTGTGGCACGTTGGACCGCAAGATAAATGAAATATCATTTTCCCTGTACAGTCCACATAATGCAGGTACATAATAGGAGACACTTCAGTTCTTAGCAGACTTAGTTATTCATTAACAAAAATTTTGAACTACATCTGTATAGTATTAGTTAATAAATAATGCTTTAAAATAGTCTCTGCTCTCTCCGATCGTAATGAACATGCATGCAATATTTGCCACTGGACGTTAAGCAACCAACAATCAATCAATCAATCTCTGATCTAAGTAAATAGGGGAGATAATTCAAAAGGAGAACGGAGTAAATATGGTTTTCATTCATGTATTTTTATCTTATTATACTCTGCTTTTGAAAACATGGTGAAGCTGATAACTTTGTGTGATTCTTGTTTAGATTTAACAATAAACTTTCTCGTCATTATTATTATCGATATCACCAGCATTATTGTTCAATTTGTTGATGAAGTGACATTTGGCGGGAAAGAGATTAAAAATAAAATCAATATCGGAATATGCACTGTTTCACCATTCGGAAATTCTCCCAAATATTTCATATAAATAAAACATTGCCAAAAACTTTTTTTTTAATTTCCGATTTTAATGAAATATTCACAATACAGCAATTATTAGCAACATATGTTGATGATACAGTGCTTTGTTCCCTTCATGGCTGCGTATGGACTTTATTATTATTAGGAATTATTATGAACTGTAATAAATTGAAGTTAGGGAGCTACCATTTGATTTTTATGGGGGGGGCTAGGATGAAATTTGAAAAAAATAGGCAGGACAGGAGTTTTGAGTAAAAAAAAAGGCAGGATGAGACACTTACAAAAAAAAAAAGTCAGGACGACAATTTAGGTAAAAAAAAGTCAGGATAAACTATAAAAAAAAAAAAGGCAGGACCGAACAGAGTGAAAAATAAAAAGGCAGGACAGAGATTACAGCTAAAAAAAAATGCAGGACAAAATTTTTCATCCTAGCCCCCCCATAAAAATCAAATGGTAGCTCCCTTACAAGCTACTACATACATTAAATTGGGAAGTACCTATGCAGCAGCAGTAAGCATAAGATATGTTTCAGAAAAGGAAACATTTGCAATGTAAACTGCCGGTTCCAAGTTCGAATAAAGGAGTAGGGAAGTCATTTTTCTTCTAATTGGCGCAATCATATGTTTTATTTTTGGCGCAAATGATACCATGTAATTTAAAACATGTGGCGCAAATGTAGCTTTGGAGAAAAAAGTTGTGGCGCAAAAGGTCTCATTTTTGGCGCAAACGGATCTCTCCCTTATAGCAATGGTTGTGACTTTATACTACCTCTATTGTCTCAGAGTAACCCCTGAAGGATAACCACAGCTAACAAGTTTATTACTAATGGGATCCTTATAGTCTTGACAGAGTGACATGTCATACTGTAGTATATGTCAACGACTAAACATATGAAGAAAGTCTCAAAATTATTTAGACCTTTTGTCTGTTAAATATTTTATCACAATACTACATTTGTAGTATATAAAATAAAATTCATAATTCAGACTATTATATCTATATTGTGGTCTACATGCATTTGAATGCTTATCTATCATTTGCTTGGAGTTCTACAATCACAGTGTTTTCTTGCTGTACCCATATTTTGACTATTTTACCTATTATGTCTGTTTTGTTCACGCATCGTTGTAAATATAATGGAATTTGATGCAACTGTCATACAAGTGAGAGGTTTAGCGCTATAAAACTAGGTTCAATCCACCATTTTCTACATTTGAAAATGCCTGTACCAAGTCAGGAATATGACAGTTGTCGTCCGGTCGTTTAATGTGTTTTATCATTTGATTTTTCCATTTGATTAGGGACTTTCCGTTTTGCATTTTCCTTGGAGTTCAGTATTTTTGTGATTTTACTTTTCCCTGAAACGTTTAGAATACTATTCTTAGTGCATTTATGCGATTTTTTTCTATTCATTAATCCAACTACGCAGCTTTATCAAAACTAAAATGGTAGACTTTTTGAAATTGAGACCATTTTAAAACGCCAGACCACAGAAATCATAGAACTAAAGACAGTTGTTACCAATCAGTATAAGGAAATTACCAAACTGTATGAAAGCATCATTTTGCTAGGAAAAAAAAACTGCTCACCAAGGAAGAAAAAAAAATTCTTTGTTACAAAACCTTTAAAGAAAATCTCAGTTTAGGTCGTATTTTCCATATACAGACACCGTCACTGAAACAAAAAAAAAAAAACGGTGCTTCCTAGACAGTCAAAACTTAACGCCGGAGAAGTAAGTACTAATCTTTTATATTTTCCCTATAAGTTGGAAAACAAGTATAATAAAATTGAGAATGGAAATGGGGAATGTGTCAAAAAGACAACAACCCGACCATAGAAAAAACAACAGCAGGTCACCAACAGGTCTTCAATGTAGCGAGAAATTCCCGCACCCGGAGGCGTTCTTCAGCTGCCCCCTAAACAAATATATACTGGTGCAGTGATAATGAACGCCATACTAATTTCTTAATTGTACACAAGAAACTAAAATTAAAATAATACAAGACTAACAAAGGCCAGAGGCTCCTGACTTGGGATAGGTGTAAAAATGCGGCGGGGTTAAACATGTTTATGAGATCTCAACCCGCCCCCTATACCTCTAGCCAATGTAGAAAAGTAAATAAGAGTAAAGAAAAATAATGTATTCCTATACAATTCGTTGTCTCAGATAAGTCACAGAAGCCTAACATCATGTATTTTATATCATAAATGATTTTATCAAGTCTAACGACTAGTTGCTTTATTGGAAATAAAAACACATTGTGTCTTCTAGATTGGTTTTAACTGAAATAATAACGACTTCTACGATCGTCATTACAAATTGGAAGATAGCCATCGTTTATCGGTGTCTCAAATTGCTGTAGACATGATTACTTTTTTCCTATAGATTCGTCATGATAGTATTTAGCAAATGATATGGGGTATCAATTCATGACGCAAGTCAGTAAATGCTCAACAAAAGCACACATAAATCAACAAAATAGTGTTTTTATTGCTGTTGTTTATCTCGAAGTCAAAGTGAGGTATTCCAACACACAAAGCTCTCATCTCACTGCAAGTTAAAGACGGTCCTAGTTAGCAATGGCTTGAGCGGAATTCTTTGCAGGAATCATCGGAAACACACGACATTAACAACGACCACATCAATAAATTGTATAGCAGTTTCTAAAATTTGACTGGTCGACACACTGGCAGCAAGATATGAAAACTGATCAAAGATATAAGGGTAATTATGGTCGGTTTCTGTCTGGCATACTTGATTTTCATTTATCGTTTTGTCATAAGGTTTTATCGTTTTCGTGTTCCTTTTTTGTCAATGTTGCAACCCACTTTTTTCGACATGCTTTTAATGGTGAAAATGAAAGTTCTCAATCTTAAAACTATAGACCAAAAAAATAAAATTACAAGACACCGAAATAAACATAATTCCTTGATTAATTCCCAAAGGGGGAAATGCAAATTAATTTTTTGAATAATGTATATGACGATAAATAATATCTAGCAAATATAAAAAAAACATTTCTAACATTTCTTGGGGCTTCCAATTACTGTGAATTACTATTTTTTGTTGGTTGAGTTTATATGTACTCGGTCGTTAAATCAATGATACGTGATGAAATGATGGTGTAAATCTTAAATGAAAATACCAAACTATCAGAGTATGCACGAAAAGCTGCTGGTTATTAATAAACATGATAAATATTTCGTCTGCAAACGCAAGTACATCAATATTTTTTCCTCTAGCTGCCGTGTTTCGGCGTCGACTATAGTTTATTAGGATTTGAAAAAAATAACATTATGCTATATCTTTCATATGTTTTTATGTTATTCCTTTTGGAACAAATACTACGCGTGGCTATAAATTGAAGAGGTAAATAAGACTTTCAGCTTATTTATTTTTGTAACTTTATAACGCTATATATTTTTTTTATATATATGTCAACACTTGCAAAATGAGTATAACACCATTTTTTCAGTTAAAAAAACCCATTTTGTTTGTACAATTGAGGCATATAAAAATATAAGTGTAAATCTATGAAAAAATAAAGTTTCAGTTTTGTTGCTGTAAGAGTAGAACATTGATTCAGAGATTCTGTTTCATTTTTGGAAATATTGACTTAGAGGTCTGATAAACACTAGCAAAGAAATATATATATTAAGCTAGATAATTGTTTCGCCTGTAAACGCCTTTTTCCATAAATTTTATTTTCATAAGTTCATTAGGATATCATTACAATATTGATAGAATTGTTTCAATTAGTTGAAAAAACTGCATGATAACGTACCTCACGTCAGTTTTATACTTGAAAAGGAGAGGTGAAGATACAAAAGTCTACAATGCCATGGCAAATATAGGCAACAATAGTATACTGCTGTTCAAAAGTCGTAAAAAGATAAAGAGAAAACAAATCCGGATTACAAACAAAAATCGAAGAAAACATATCAACTATAATAGGAAAACAAAGGAACAACATAAACACTGAAGTGCAACAAAAACAAAGCTAAAAACGACGAAAAGACAAACAGCAGTAAAAAAACCCAGCAAAGAAAAAAAAAAAGACTGAGCAACACAAACCAAACCGAAAATCTATGGGTGACCTCAGGTCCTCGAGGAGGATAAGCAGATCCTACTACACACGTGGTAACCATCTTGTTGCTTATGCAACGTTACTAGGCGTGTTTAAAATAAGAAAACCAAAGGCAAGCAATAACTTGAATTATTAATTGAATTTTGACCAATGTTGACAAAGACCAAACGAACCACATCATAATTGAAAAGAAGTAATCAAATAGTCTGGAAAAGTATAAATCTCTAAAACCAATCCATATGGGAATACCAAGCAATTGGTACATTCCTAAGTGGGTATAGGTACTTCCGAATGAAAGTCGTGGGTTAAAGAAATTTATTTCAGTGTTCATTTGAACGTTTAGTCTAAAATTAGGATATAGACTGGTTCGTTATGTTACAATTCCTTTGATGATGTTGGACTATATTCTGTGCAATCAGTGTAAATCATTTAGCCATGTATATAATATGTAAATGGACATTTTAAAGTAAGATCTCACTTCGATTATGAATAAGTGCTTTTTTATGAACATAGTATTTATGTAAGCTTTTATGACTTAAAGTAACTTTTTGCTAAAAGTAAATCCTACCATCATTGGCCATGCAGTTTTTATTTAGTTCTTT
Source organism: Mytilus galloprovincialis (assembly GCF_965363235.1). Lineage (NCBI taxonomy): Eukaryota > Metazoa > Mollusca > Bivalvia > Mytilida > Mytilidae > Mytilus > Mytilus galloprovincialis. The sequence continues at coordinate 62,338,848 of NC_134847.1, forward strand.
CATTATTTTGATGAATCAACCATAAACCATTAAACGTACATTATAGTGATTCCAAATAGAACCAGAATTTTCTCGAGATCTGAAAAATAAAAATGAACATTTCTTTTCTATCAGTCTAATCACCGAAAGGATACTATCACGCATCAAAACATTGAAGGAGTCTTCAATAATCTGAAATCTCCAGAAAACATTAAAACTTGCTGTTAATTTTGAGCACGTTTTTTTTTATATTAAAAGTTTGATATGACGTCTAGAAGATAAAGTTTAGAATTTGTTCAAATATTGTCGACGGTTTTTGTCCTATTAAAAGACGAAATATATCAAGATGACTTGAAGTGAGAGGTTTAGCTAGCTATAAAACCAGGTTTTACCCCACCATTATCTACAAACGAAATTTTTTGACTATTCCACGGAGTACAGTATTTTTGTGTTTTTACTTTTTTTCAACCTCACAGATCGAAGAGAAACCCAAAACGCCATAGCATAAAAAATTCCCCAAAAAAGTCAACAAAACACAATATAGACAACATGGGTAACATGGGCACAACCGAAAATCGGATAGGGGGATCGGAGGTGCATCAAAGCTCTCGATGTTGCCTTGCAAAAGTTTCTAAAAAAAAATTTCTGAGATGTACTTTTATACAAAATCCACACAATAGAAATTCATGCATTTCAGAATTTAATACCAGTGTAAAAAAACCAAAGTATATGCTGTTACACTGTAGTTTTAACCCTCATCTGATAGCTAGCCCTATTACAGCAATTGCACATATACTAAAATAAAATGCAAAACTATTTCTTGTTTCTTTTATATTCATTGTGTATTTGATCGTACGGATTTGTTTTAACTGATCCTGTGTAAATTTTCCCATCATTCTCTGTTTAAATGATAAACAAAACTAGACAAAGTGATGTTACATTTTAAAGTACATGTGTTATAACAAAGTCAATGTAGGACTTTCCTTGAAATATTATTATATAAAATTGAGAATGGAAATGGGGAATGTGTCAAAGAGACAACAACCCGACCATAGAAAAAAACAACAGCAGAAGGTCACCAACAGGTCTTCAATGTAGCGAGAAATTCCCGCACCCGGAGGCGTCCTTCAACTGGCCCCTAAACAAATATATACTAGTTCAGTGATAATGAACGCCATACTAATTTCCAAATTGTACACAAGAAACTAAAATTAAAATAATACAAGACTAACAAAGGCCAGAGGCTCCTGACTTGGGACAGGCGCAAAAATGTGGCGGGGTTAAACATGTTTGTGAGATCTCAACCCTGCCCCTATACCTCTAGCCAATGTAGAAAAGTAAACGTATAACAATACGCACATTAAAATTCAGTTCAAGAGAAGTCCGAGTCTGATGTCAGAAGATGTAACCAAAGAAAATAAACAAAATGACAATAATACATAAATAACAACAGACTACTAGCAGTTAACTGACATGCCAGCTCCAGACTTCAATTAAACTGACTGAAAGATTATGATTTCATCATATGAACATCAGGCACAATCCTTCCTGTTAGGGGTTTAGTATCATACCATCATAACATATATGTTTGGGAGACACAATTGATGCTCCTGCAGATGCAAAGTTTTATTTTAAAATAACTATAACATTTTAACCGATTATATCCTAAAAATGTCAAAGTTCAACTATATCTCAAAACAGCAAATATTAAAAAAAATCAAAACCCTGACGTTATGCACACCTTCAATATAAGTACACACAGCAAGCAAAGTGAAAACTTCCTGGGATTCAAAATGTAGGAGGAGTTATGCTAAATAACTATATAACCTTAATGGGAAGGATTGACGAACAGGGGTAAAACAATATGCCCCCAACTTTCAGTTGCGGGGGCATAAAAAGAAAAAGTCCATGTGTTATATTTTATATTCAACACTTTTTGCTTCCTCTTGCATTACAGTGAGTTGACTGTTAGTGTTGCTCTCCACCAATTGCAACTCATTCAAAATTTTGACTTAATTGCAATTTGTTTTATTAAACCAAATTGTTCAACTGGTCAGAATATTGAACAATTTGTTCAGTCAAAATGTGAAAGTGCAAGGTGATAAAATTAAATATACTTACAATCCTATAAGACTTTAACTCCACTTTAATGATGTTGTGACAAAATTAGTTTATCAGTTTGTATAGTTATATTATAGTCATTTCCATGCTGAAGAGGAACTGTTTATTTTGAATTGCTATAAAATTGTCCAAACTAAGCTTTCATATAGTTTTTCTTTCTAAAAGTATTCTATATTTATAAGAATCAGATATCATTTTAAATAAAACATTATATATTCAGTTGAATATGTGTGAAATAACAATATGCTATTGATAAGTTTTCAGGGGAGATAACCTAAAATATTATTCTTTTGAATAAAGACTTTTTGAAAGAAAAGTTATTATCTCCCCCATGGAAACTTCCTACAAACATATATTGCAATTTTACACATATTTTACTGAATATGAAATGTTTTAATTCACATAATGTCTGATTCTTATAAATATAGAATACTTTTAGAAAGAAAAACTATATGAAAGCTTAGTTTGGACAATTTAATAGCAATTCAAAATAAACAGTTCCCCTTCAGCATGGAAATGAATATAATATAACTATACAAACTGATAAACTAATTTTGTCACAACATCATTAAAGTGGAGTTAAAGTCTTATAGGATTGTAAGTATGTTTTATTTTATCACCTTGCACTTTCATGACTTGGCTGTGGTTTTCTACAGCAGTTGGTTCAAATTTCTGACCAGTTGAACAATTTGGTTTAATAAAACAAATTGCAATTTGGTCACAAATTTTGAATGAGTTGCAATTGGTGGAGAGCAACACTAACAGTCAACTCACTGTAATATGATTTAGGATTGTCGTAGATAGTTGAATATCATGTAGAGACTTGTTAACACTAATACTTTATGTTTAGAATTATTCATATTAATAGAAAAAGTTTAGATTATCCGCTACAATTTAATGGTTATAAATTGTGAATCAGATTGATCATTTCAATTAATTTCACCTTCTTTGTAAATTTTTTCAATATAGGAATTTTAAGGCATACAGATTTAAAAAGTATTTAGAGAAGAAGGTGGTCAAGATGCATTAGCCGCAAATCTTTGTCCATTTATGCCGCTTTTTCCACATGTTTTGGTATTTCAAAGGTGTTAATTATCATATATGTTGATTTTTATTTAACTAAAAGATAAATATTAACAAACCCTGAATAGGTTCTGATATATTTCCTATATAAAAAGTTCGTTTTGTTCAACATTTCGGGAAATTTGGTGGCCTTCGGCTGTTGTCTGCTCTATGGTCGGGTTGTTGTCGCTTTGACACTTTTCCCATTTCCTTTCTCAATTTTAAATAATAAACAAGTTTGAGTTAAGCATACATTTAAGGTTAATGTTCACACTCTGTTCCTTTATGCAAAACATACTCCAATAGAGATATGAGGTTGATCAATGAAATTGACACTACATAAGTTTTATGGTTAACACCACAAATTGGATGTCTAATATGATTTGTCGATGTCACAAACCACTATCGACATACTTTCACGGTCTTAGATCTTTACGTATTAGTGCAAGTGTCTAATCTGTCGTTTTACTGGTTGTGACCTATATTTGATTGCAAAACTTTTATTGCATGTTGATTCGCATGACAAGAGGATATGTTTAGCAGGATAAAATAACCCTTTTATCGCACCTGGTCTCTCTCCTTTCAAAGTATATGCTATTCCAGCAGATTGCTTTTGCTACAATGATTTGTAACTTCGCTATCCGTTCAAGAGTTTTGAAAATCAGTAAACTACCACCACCTTAGTTTACATACTGTTTGCACCAATAAGTTGGATGCATTTATTCGTAAATTTAAAAAAAAAAAGTGTATGGTGTCCTATTCCCAAGTGTAACATTTTGACTGAAAGTGAATTTGTATGGCCAATATTGTCTGCATAAAACATGAAGCTTACGCTGTCGACGCATATAGTCTTGTTGTTTCTTGATCTACCTCAGTTTTTGCTTGTTATCTTGATTTGTCTATATCTAATCGATTTACCTGAGATCACCCCGAGTTTTTGGTGGGGTTCGTGCTGTTTATTCTTTAGTTTTCTATGTTGTGTCATGTGTACTATTGTTTGTCTGTTTGTCTTTTTCATTTTTAGCTATGGCGTTGTCTGTTTATTTTAGAGTTTGACTGTCCCTTTGGTATCTTTCGTCGCTCTTTTACGAGATTTCAACATCAGTTAAAAAAAATCTGTCCGAATTTAGAACAGGAGTTATCAATGAAACATACAAGCAGTTAATTGCGAAAATCAGAGGATTTTAAAAGAAATGATATTTTTCCTTAAAAGAATAATTATATACGACACTTTTAACAAATAGATATAGATATAAGTATATTTTTTTTAGACACAGCACATCTTAACATGTTATGTGAATCAAATTTTTATAGTATTTGACCAGAATATTTCAAATGTAAGCGTTGTCGAACATAAACACTCAGATACTAAACATATTTTTTAACTAACATCCGAATACCAAACTGGTAAAATTTCTGCATTATATCTACTTCAAAGTACAGATTTTTTACAAATAAGTTTGTTAAGATCATCTCGTATATCATTCTTTCGACTTATAATGTAGAATTATAAAATAAAACTGACAGTTCATTATCGAATTCACGAATTTTTATCATATGATTAAGATTTGTTTGATTATTCAGAGAGAAATCTGTGGAAATCGTCATTTTGAATTATTCCTTTTAAAGTGAGTTAAATGAGTTCCACAATCATGACAATACTAATTAGAAGATTGAAAAAATTGTCATTTGTACACACAATAAAATGACAACTTTTTACTACTTGTCTAAAATTAAACTTATTAGTGATTTTTTTTTGGGTTCTTTTTCCATTAACTTTTGATAGTAACTGTATTGCTATCATGATTAACACGATTGCGTATCTTTACATTCTACGCAAACAGATCCATAAACACGTTTTAACATACGGTCTTGGTGAAAAATGATTCATTCATAACTTAGTCTCATGACGAAAATAGATAAATACACTGTTAAAAATTAAAGATATCATGAAGAACAGGATTTTGTATTGATCTGCTTTTTGTTTGTGTGCAAAAATATATGATCGCAATTCCACCTGCAGAAGTTGTTTATTTCAATCGTTGTTAATATTATTTTTATATATTACAATATATAGAAATGTTGCTTTTCAAAATATCTTTATCTACGCTTTCTCGATAAATACTTTGATCTTTAAATCTATTAAATGGTAATCTTTCCAAAATATGATTTTGGAAACCGATTAGCAATCTACACTAGCCTCTGTATTAAGTGTGTGATGGTTATTTTTGTGGAATATCATTTCAACTAAATCTTCCTTTTATATATTCCATACCTTGGTTTCATGGAAACCAGATCAACACCAACGGGGGAATTAACGTAATTAAAACGATAACACAGATACTAAAAAAAGCCATATAAACAATACCTGTCTTTCATTTCAATCTCTGATTAAAGAGGGAAACCCTTATGGAACTGAAAAGTTTACAGGAACACAGAAAATAGTATTTGCAGATTTTTGCCGCTAGCTGCAAACTTCTGGCAAACATTGCAGCTTTTTGCTTCAAGTTTGCGGCAAGTTTGCAAAAACATCAGTGTTTGCCGTAAGATTGCCAAAAAGTTTAAAATAATAAAGATCAATAAAGAATGCTTGCCGCAAGATTTCAGAAAACTTTGACTATTCAATATGTTTGCCGCAAGATTGCAGAAAACTTTGACAATTATATATGTTTGCCAGAACATTGCAGGAATTACCCAATATTGACTGGGCATGCCTAGTTGGCACTTCCGTGATGCTAAAAATTTGAAATTGTGGCTAGGTCATGTTGGTTGTGTTTGGAAATGCATCTCACATATAAGAGGTCAAAGAGGATTTTGGTTCAATAATATGGTATAATCAGTATGTAGTTTTATAAGTACAAATGATTCATAGAACTGCATGTTTTAATAAAATAATTAATGGTATCATAATACATAATTAAGTAAGCAACTATTTATACATGTATGTGTGATTGCAAAACTTAAAGCTATTATAAGTTTGAATTTGTAACTGATGTACTGCACCATCATGATCATGTTTATTAAGATTAAGTTAATTCTGTAATGCAATTATAACCTAGCTTTATACTCAATACACATTTGAGATTTTACCTCAGTTTTCATTTTTTGATACAGGTATATTATGTCATTTGAGAATGACTCCTGCCCCTTTTTCTAAATTCAAATGCATGTATGTATTTCCTGAAATCTCATGAGTTTGCAAGAATTCTTTCAATGACTGTTTGTATAAAGACAGGAATTGACTTTTTAAAATGTTGCTGTGTAATTTGAAAGAGATAAATTGAATGTGTCTACACACATGACCTTGGTATATGTGTAGTTCCTGCAAGTTTGCCGCAAGTTTGCAACAAATTATTGCCGCAAGCTTGCAGAAAACAATAGCCACAAGCGTGCGGCAAATCTAATTTGCATAATCATGTTTGCAGCAAGCTTGCCGCAAACTTCATTTGCATGGTAAAATGGTTGCGGCAAGTTTGCAGCAAACGTTTGCTGCAAGCTTGCGGCAATATTTGCTGCAAACTTACATTTGCCGCACTTATTTTTCGGTAAGGGAACTGCTTTGAGAAATAATTTGTTCGAATCAATTGCTTTGTTTATGGTGTCTGTTCGTATCAATGCAAGAATTGTTGCTTTTTGGAAATGTATTGTAACGATAAAGAAGACAAATATCATAGACAATTAGGAAATACCTATTTTTGCGTGTGGTTTGGTTAATTATTATAAATGGTTAAAAAAGGAAATCTTCATCGAATGTGAATATTTTGATGCTTGAAGTATTTATTTGTGGCAATGTTATTTTTCTGAAATTGTGATACAGTATTATCATGAAAATGTTTGTTGCGTTTTTCTCAATTTTACGGTATCCAGTTCATTGATAGATACACTAATAAGACGAACACACGTCGAGCTTCAACTGCAAGCCAACAAAAATCAAGGGAGGTAAGCTATTTAACATTCATATATGCTTTAAACGTTTACATCTAATATATTTGTTGTAATCGGTGTTAATATTTTTGCTGTGTATGTAACCTTTAAGGTAGATAATGTTTGGTAAGTAGTCGTATTCTTAAAATAGGAAAAGTGAATTACCGATTGATTAACATAATAGAGTTGTTTTATTTGTTTAAAATGTAATATATCACGATACAAAACAGTGTCCATTTAGTTTTATGCCAGTTTTATGCATAGTTGTGCTGATAAGACATAAATTAACCGACACACATCAATGTTATTCCATAAGTCCATGAATTGTCCCTCGAGAAATGCAAATAAAGAAGGCATATTTATTTTAATCAATTCTGATATTGCGTTCATAAAACTAGAGAACTATCGTAAATAATCAAACACGAAAAGTGTCTTTAATAATTCGAATTCTCACGAGAACACTCAAAACTGCTGCTTATGTATAGCTGAGTGTCTATTCTTATTCCTCATGATAAACACGATAGTGTTGTTATAAAATGTGTCAGGAATTGTTATCTGTTATACCAGTGCATACAGTTTGCAGCACTTATTTTATATATAAATTATGTCATATTGTTCTGTATTTTCAAATGGCCATATTCTTTCATACAATTTTAACACCAATGATAATATAAAAGCTACATTATCGTTTCGTTAAAATCTTTTAGAATATTATAAATATAGATTTTTAATAGACATCTCAAGTAATTGTAGACAGCATAACCATAATCTTCGATTCCTTTTTCATATTCAATACTATTTTCTGGACTTAAATGGACATTGTGTATAATTCGGAGTTTAGTATGAAGTCCCATATCACTGTACTAGTATATATAATTTTTAAGGGGCCAGCTGAAGGACGCCTACGGGTGCGAGAGTTTCTCGCTACATTGAAGACCCATTGGCGGCCTTCGGCTGTTGTCTGCTCTATGGTCGGGTTGTTGTCGCTTTGATACATTTCCCATTTGCTTTCTGAATCTAATATTTGTATTTGTTTAGCATTAGTTAAAATGAGGTCTATATATATTTTTACCATTGACATTCCCTGTGGAAGGTTCATGTACCAAGAAAGGAATACAACATCTATTTTTTTTATTTTGAGCTTTAGTATATACGAATTTTCTTTTCTTTGACTATTGGTTTTTGGTCGCACATTTTCCCTGACAAACTTGAAAGGTCGAAACTCCCGAAAAACAATGCACATTAAAACAACTGACCTCAAAACAACATGCCATCTGGAACCCCACACAATACGGTTAAAATGAAATCAATAGCAAATAGACATAATAGTAAAGATTAAACATATAATATGTGACAGTTAAACAGACTATGTCAGAATTAAGGATTGTCACGTAAAGACATATATTAAAACATTTTTACCTTGACCGTTTTGTGTGGACTAAACGCAATGGTCTGGAAAATTTAACATGTCAGTGTAATATGATATAGCAGTAGTGTTGGGTGTGTTTTTTTTTCTGCAGAAAGTCAAAAGTACAACATTTGAAAGCCAAAGGATGTATAATCAACAAAAAAGTGAAGAGCTACAGGACCAAAATGTACATACAGATAAAAGCAAACTCCAGCTAAGATAAACTTTGACTGAGGAAAATTAAACCTTACTTAACTTATAATTTGTAATTTATGAGCGGACACTTTTAGAAAGGTTTGTTATAGTAATCAGATACAAGGAGTGGTAATGGGCTTGCTTAAGTCAGAAACGCGTTTTATACAAGTCATGATAGTTTATGACTTCTCTTCAACTTTATACTTGTTTGGCTTTATAACTATTTTAATCTTAGCGTCACTGGTGGGTCGTATGTACACGAAACGTGCGTCTAGCGTATTAGATTATAATTCTAATACAACAAATCCCCCCTCCGAAAGAGATATTTTTAGATATTTTGATAAAATCATTGTCATTTTCACCAGTTGTGTTACACGTTTAAGATCGTTTGACGCCCTCGTCTTTCATCCATTTTAAATACTCGTTTTAGTAATGCAACATGAATCAACTGCTGATTGCAACCAGATTTATTAAGAGCATGTTACGTTAATGTGAGCTGAAATATGGGATAATGTTTATTCACCCTTTTGTCTATTAATGGCAGTTGTTTAACTTGCAATCATTATCACACAGCATCCTTTTATTCAATCTTTTCTCCAACCAAATAGTTGATATAAAAAATATCTAAAAGGATAACAGACATAAAATTTGATGTTTTCTTATTTGTGTCAAAATGTTTTATCGGTAGGGCTTCGGCTATGTCCAAATTTATTAAAATATCTATTGACAAACAAGTACATGTATCTAAGAAAAACAATTATGCAAGCTATACTTTATTGTGGTTTTAACATTGATAGGCATTATATTCGTGATAATTTTTGCCCGAGCGATAGTGATTCATAATTAATGAATTAGTAACCACATGTACATCATTTAAGAGTTTGGAAGTGTTTTAAGTTAATAAAATATATTAAATGAATGCCAATTTGATAAAATTCATTATTCTGCAGTAGTAAATATATACGCATGTGCCAAAAAAATATTGGATTTAGAGCATGGGTTTATTACTAAAGCGAAAGAAGCACGTCATATTAGAATGAAAACTAATGTTCGACCTTTCTATGAACCGTTGTGGTCTTTGGTGTATAAATGTATACTATCCTATTCGTGCCTCATCTTAAACTTTAAACGGGTATTTACAACCTTTAGTTGTAAGCCAGTTTCATGAACATATTTTTGTTGATAACCAATTCATGTTATAAAATACAACATATTTTCAATGACTCTCTTGAGTTGTCCCTAGAGAAATACAAAGAAAAAGGCTTTTACATTTTGATCAATTCTGATTATTAACTTGTAAAGCGTTAATATAACTTGGGAAATTATTGTACTTTCAAAAACACGAAAAGTTAAGTTAATAGTCCGAAGCCTCGCGGGAATAGTATATTAAACTACAGTTAAATGTATTGAATAGTGTCTTCTCTTATTATGTTTGATGAAAAAGATATTTTTCTGGAAGTATATCATCTGTTAAAAATGATACTAACTGCAGCTAAGTTTTATTTGTTATAGCATTTTGGTTTCTTCAACTTTCGTCATAATGATTTTCTAATGGAGTCAAACATAAAATAAAAGAAAATTCAAAAGACAACATATGAATAATAAGTTTATAATTTCTAAATAAAATCGGAGATACGGCTATTAAAAACTTCAGTGACTATGCTCAACATATTCACTGTCGAAACAATAGAAAAAATAATGTTACATTCCATGCCTTGCATATGCACTTACCGCAAGAAAATTCCTACAGGAACGATTTATCCCTATCTAAGTACAGTATTAGACAACTAATGATGAATTCTAATAAGTAAAAACTTCCGAACAAAACAAGTTATTAGATTGGACGCAATAAAAGATCTTGATTTCTAGTCCAATAAAAAAACTTTTTTTCACAAGAAATTTTTTCTTCTGACGTCATACAAAAATATATAGAAATAAAGTTTTTTGGGATTTAAATATGCTTTGTATTTCTACTTCCTTTCAAAACTGACTGCGAAATACCACATAGTTTGAGTTTATGACGTTAGTGAATTGGTAAAGAAGTCAAGTTTTGAAAGTACATTTGTGAAAAAAGTAAAACATTGTTGTAATAAAAGGAGTAATTCAATACAAGGTTTTCTATATCCAGATATATTCGTCGCTCACATACATTACTCACCCTAGGAAAGAAACAAGAGTGGTAAAAAAAAGAAGAAAAGAAAAATATATAAAAAAAACCAAATATAAATAAACAAATAATTTAGGGATTTTCCGTAATGTCTTATAAACGTGTTGTTTTATTTACCTTAAAAATTTGTAATGAAAACGAAAGTAAACATAGTGATTGAAGTTGTCTTTGTACAATTAAAATGAAAAATTTGGTAAATTATAAGTTCTCAATATTCGATTTTTTTTTAAAAAGGTAAATATTCGATATCTACTCTGACATTTTGGGGTTTAATCTGCAATATCACATGTGTATTGCATGGTAGGCATTTCCGCGTTATTTGAATGTGTCAAATTGATATGAAATGTTCTTTTGTATAGTACGTCGGAACCATGAAAGCTAATTTTAGCAAAATAATCACAAAATTATCTTTACCGGATACATTGTCTCTAATTGCATTGTTACGTAACTTGAATGAAATAAGATCTTATTTTTTTCACACTCCAGAAAACTAAACAATATATTAAATTTCTTAGTTCTTATAAACAAGATCTCTTCAAGTTCAACCATGATAATAATAAAAAAAAAGATGTATAAAATGTGTATATACAAACACATTCAATGATATATGTGTTGTTTCTATCTGTATTAAAAGATGTAGATTTTTTATGAAATTATTTTTGAAATATTTTTCTAATTTGTTTCTTTTTTAAAAGTTGTCTAAAGTCATTTGATTCAAATTTAGATATACTGAAAACACTGGACTAGATAAAAAAAAACTTATATACAAAGTTATGCTCGCAACATATCAAGAAACATCAACTGAAATTGAATAAATTTGTATTATCCCTTCTTGATTATACCGGCTATTACATTAAATTTCTGACAGGACAATTTAATTAAGCTCAATATCAATGTAAAAAACTTATCAACCAAGACATGAAATTACCACCAAACAGACAATCGCCCAAAAGAACACTTTTTCTTCGAAATGTATGACAGTTTTTACGAGTTTTATTTGATGAAGTCGAAGCTTTCACAAGTAAAGATCGTATTATTGTCGATGAATATACGTTTATTTTACTTATAATTCCCCCAAGAAAAACCAAAAAAAAAAAAAAAAAAAAACAGATAATAAGAAATTTAACTTATCCATAAACTTAAACTTCCTACAACAAAAATTACCGAGATGTAATTTGTTTTAATGAGCAGATAATGTGTGAAATTAGATTCACCTTTTGTTTTGATAATTATTTCACTTGCAAACATTATCTTAATATATTCGCTTATTTCAATTTTACTTCTGACAAATAAGGTCGGTTGAAAACAAAACTTTACGATAAAAGAGATGATTTCAGCTTTCCAATTGTGAACTTACCATTTCGAAGTAGAAAATACCAGCAGCACCTGCATACGGGGTATATATCTCCCAATTGATACGATATTCCCGTGCTTGCATTTCCTATCATGATTTTCTTGATAGAGGGTTGCTGCTCATAAGGAGGCTATTAAACTAAGAGTTCCAAATGGTGAAGTTGAAATCATCCCTTCGTAAATTTTATGGACGCCATCACGAGTTGGTTGACCGTTATGGAATAACCGTTTCACAAACGATATCGGATATGTTCCTTACGTCGTAACTACAATCCCCTTCCCTTTCATGAATGTGACCTACCGAATTAGACTATTTACCGGATTTGTTATCACATAAGCAACACGACGGGTACCACATGTGGAGCAGGATCTGCTTACCCTTCCGGAACACATGAGATCACCCCTAGTTTTTTGGTGGGGTTCGTGTTGTTTATTCTTTAGTTTTCTATGTTGTGTCATGTGTGCTGTTGGTTGTTTGTCTTTTTCATTTTTAACCATGGCGTTGTCAGTTTGTTTTAGATTTATGAGTTTGACCGTCCCTTTGGTATATTTCGCCCTTCTTCTAAAATCAGTTAAGTAAGACGGAAAACATTTACGACATTTATAGCTTTCTTATATCTGTTCAAATTCATATCTCATACAATATCTCATTTTCGTTCCAAATTCATATCTTTGTAAAATGTATTTTACAAATTGCCTTCAACAATTTAGATAAGCAGGAACACTTTAAGAAAATGAAATGTGCTTTTTTTTATTTATAAATAAGTCCCATGGTAATTTCGGTTTAAGGTCTACGAGGACGATATCGTATACAAAAATCAAGTTGATGCCCTTTAATATCAATACTTTGTATCGTGTACACTTGAGCGGATTCTTTTGCCGTTTGATTATATATACTATAATAACTATTGAATATCTAAAGTATCGACAGATCTAAACTGTTTGATACCCATATCAAAATCGCATTCACACAAAGGTTATATTGAAAGATCTGAAAGAAGAGGGATATACCAGATGGACTCATAAAATCGAAAATAAATTGACAATGCTAGGCTGAAGAAGAAAAAGACAAACAGACAAACAATAGTACACCAAAAACAACAAAGAACACTGAAGGATAAACAACAGGAACCCCGCCAAAACATTGGGGGGTATCACAGGAGTATGAGTACAACAATGTACAAACTCAGTAACATCGGAAGTCTAATTCGTAAGGTCACATTCGTAAAAAGGGGACAGGATTGTAGTTACAACATAAGAACCTTTCCGTTATCATCTATGAAACGTATATTCCAAAGCGGACAACCAACTCGTGATGGTGTCCGTAAAATTTATATTTTATCATTTAGAACTCTTGGTTTAATAGCTTCTTTGTGAGCAGCAATCTTCTTTCAAGGAAATTATGATAGGACATCCAAGCCCGAAAATACCGTATGAATTGGGAGATATAATCCGTATGCAGGTGCTGCTGCTGGAATGTTGCTATATAGAAATGAAAAGTTCACAGTTGGGAAGCTGAAATCATCTCTATTGTCGTAACGTTTTGTTTTTAACCGACCGTCATTGTCTCAATTACTAGATGTAAGTCAAGATATGACGAAGTCATCGTCGCTTTCGAAACTTAAAACAAAATTAGAATCGCTCAAAAAAGTTTTCTAAAGTGTTTTCTTTGATAATTTAAAAGGTTAAATAACAAATTACCGAACTCTGAGGAAACTCGAAACTAAAAGTCCTTTTAGCAAAAAAAAAAAAAAAAAAAAAAAATCGTCTCGTTGTCCTAATGAAATTTGTGATTTTTGTGGTGTGTTTCTTTTTTTTTTGATGAATATAATACAGTGTATTGTAAACAGGTTAAAATTACAGAAATTGCAGTTCGGTAAATACATAAGAATAACTAAAGAAATATGTCTATTAAAAAAGGCATCCGAAAGAAGTACTGACATCTACAAGACGGTCTATATTCCAACTTATATTCATTTTCTGGAAAATTCGTCATTTACAACTCATTATGGACTACATTCGATATTCACGTCGAAATAGAAATTTTTATACTGAATTATTTTGGTGACGTAAAAATATTTTAGAAATAACATTAACCGACTATATGGATAAGACGTAGAACATAACTTGGAATCTGTAAAATCAAGGGTAACACATAATAACAAACACGACCATTTGTTCATAAATACTTTCAAAATGCAACCTATGTACATATGTATTAAAATACCCAAGTTGAGAAAGATTTAACCATGACTAGATGTATCAAAAGAACAAAGTCATTCAAGTATAGAAGTTTTGCATGTTATTTAAGGCAACCATCTCAGAAGTTCCTGACTTGGGAGATTGACATCTACATAAACATGCATCAAGGTCATAGATCAGTAAATGGGACATGCAAATAAACTCATCATAGATACCAGGACTAAATTTTATATATACGCCAGACGCGTGTTTCGTCTACAAAAGACTCATCAGTGACGCTCGAACCCAAAATTTAAAAAAAAAGCCAAATAAAGTACAAAGTTGAAGAGCATTGAGATCCAAAATTCCTAATAGTGTTGCAAAATACAGCCAAGGTAACCTATGCCTGAGGTAGAAAAGCCTTAGTATTTCAAAAAAATCAAAGTTTTGTAAACATTTAATTTATATATATAACAATATCAATGATAACAGGATTTGTAAGATTTGGTATACATGTAGATAATAAGATATATTAAAACATACTATTTGAATATTGTATTTTCAGAAATATAATTACTTGGAATCGGTACATATATGCATAAACATCGTTGAAAAGATAATCTCCAAACCCCTTTTCCTGTAGAACTAATTCATGCTTAAAATAAAAGTTCACTTCGTTTTTGAAATGTTCAATTATCCATTCGTTTATTGTTTTGAGCTTTTGATTTTGCCATTTGATTATGGACTTTCCAATTTGAATTTTCTTCTACGTTCGGTATTTTTGTGATTTTACTTTTAACTTTAGAATGCTAAAAGGCAAATAATCTCAACCTTTATATTCATTATTTAGAACGTTTTTTGGTCCCCTTAATAGTAATAAGTAACCAGTTTTGGTAATAAATCCTTATTGATTAAAATTAGAAACATCTTTTCATCCCTTTTAAGTTTCCTTTGGGAGTAAAAAAGCTATAGATCAGATCAAGCAAGGTTTATTCTGTCTGTGTTAAACCACTTACTTGACCAGATCTACAGAGATTGAAAACACTTGATTTAATGAAATATCTAAATATATATTGTGTCGAGGCTAGATATCTGTTTGATTATATGTATTGACAACTTATTGGACTTTGATTAAGTAAAAAATAACTCCGTCAAGTCATCGGATACAGAAAAGAGTATACAGTTAAACGTAGAAAAAAGAGAATTGTGTGCTTTAGAGCTAAAAACCACCCTGTAAAGCGTATTATTCTTGTCTTTCATTTTTGCTAATGTGCTTTGTCTATATGTCTCTTTGTGTGTTTAGAAACATATGACGTCATTGTGTTATTGTGGTATGGTAAAATATTCGTATTCTTGTATTTAATTTTCGCGAATGTGATTTGTTTATATGCACAATGTTGACTGCTGTATCATTATTTTTGGTATGAGGTTAGAAGTGACTCGTTTTTAATTGATATTCAGAGTATCGTCAAACACACATACATACACTTATAAACGACGATGAACGTACAGCATTAAAGCAGAAATAGAAATGTTATGATGTAAAGAATAGTCCAAACCCATAATGTAAATTCTTGTTGCCTAACATTAATCACGACTCTAGTTTAATTTACACGAATTAATATCTTGGTCATTTGCCAAAATTTGGGTGTTGTATCAGCATATTCCTTATTTATGGTTAAGATTGCATTTAATATAACTGCTCAAAGAATTTGTTATTCTATACTGTTAGCAGAGTACAAGTCGTATGGCTGCATGCAATGTTTTTGTCTATTTAATTACAAACATTTATTGTAAATGACTCAAACGTTTCTGTCTGAAATAAAATGAATGTCTTCTATAACCAACAATGTCCCTTTTATGCCTTATTTATTTCCTGTTTATTAACGTCATTAACTATATTTCTATTTAAGTTTCAGCTCATGCTAATCACAAGAGGTTTACAAATAAAACACCATTTTATATTTTAATCAATTTCTATTGCCACAGACATCTAAGTTATGGCATCGTCTTATCATTGTAACACACAAGAAAACTATGTGTTTAATAATCAGACGACTCCAGAGAATATAGCATATTGCTGAGGATATCGAATTAAGTTTTCATATTGACTCGATCATTGTTGCTTTTATGGCAGTCAAGATAATGATCAGCAAATTATTACTGACAAAGGAACACAGAACTGTATTAATTACTTTTATGAATAACAATCAACAGTAATAAGTGGCTTTATATGATAAATCATATGAGGATACAAACCTTATGCGCATTACAGCGAGACAGTACTGGAGATTACAGTTTGAATTTAATGATGACTTAAGAATATATAATTAGAAATATACAGTTAAGGAGATGCTATTAGATTGCCAATATAACAGCTGCCCACAAGTGTTCCAATAAAGTGGTTATAGACTACAATACGACCTTCAACAATGAAACTTATACTGTACAGTGGAATATAAAAGATGAAATTCAGCCTTTATTTAAGGAAACATAATATGGGATCTTCATGTTGAATACAATATTCACAAGTTGGTCTTTGGAACTGATATTCAACAATCATAATCGAGCTGAAAGGAAAAATATGATCTCCAAATTCTCTCATATACTAAACCAAGAAATATAATAAAACGAATTGTTCTCAAATTGCTGATTTATATTTTTTTATATGTTTTATAGATATTTAGAATGCACATTATCGGTAAACAATTCGAATAAAAGCATACAAATTTGATTTTTCTAAAAATAGTAATTTTTCTCCATCAAAGTAGACATTAGTATTATAGTGTTTAAAAGTTAATAACCAAACTGAAACTATTACTAGTAAATTAACTACTTTCTTTATAATTTTGTCCATTATTGATCCAGATGTTCAAACATTTACAGTAACAGTAGATCTTGCAATGAACGAAGCGTTTTTTTAGACTTACAAACTGTTATAACAGAGATGCAGGTATCACAAATCGGTCTGAACTGTTATCAAATTTTAAACCAAATATAAGGATCTTTTTGGAAATACAATTCCACCTATATGGATTCACTTTGCAGACTGACACTTCACATCCATCTTTCCAGTGAAAGTTAATCCTGAGCTATTTCAATTCAATCGTAAGGAGTCCTTCAATACTTTCCTTATGGCTAAAGAGACTTAGTGATTAAAATATCCATGATATCATAACTGATGCATGTGGATTTGTTCCATTTATACTAGGATTATAAAGTAAAGTGCTTTTCTGAACCTTTTATATTGTATGCTCTTCACCGAAATTTGTTATTTACAGGTCAAGTTTAAAAGATTAAAACATAGGATTAATTAAAAAATAGGAAAAAAATCAAACCTGACCTATGCTGATCGATAAACATAACAAAATGCTACACATTGATGTCAACAGGCAGAAGCCATGTTTAATATAAGAAATAGATAAAACAAAAAGCTTTAAAACAATTGTTAATTATCCCCTGATAAAATGTAAGATCAAATATATTGACTCAAAGAGATCCTTTTCTACAACAATGGGATGAAAAATAAATCGTGTTTCGTGTCATGACAAATCTTATCTTGTGGATAACCGCACTGAATTATAATATCAAATAAATATGGGATGATTTCATTAACACTTTATAAGTTTCGTGCATACGCAGGTTTTTGGCATTTATCTTGCAATTATGAACGATAAAAGCCGTATTTTTGGAAGCGAAAGGTGCATAAGAAACCGACAAAGTTGAAAAGCTATATATGACCAAAAGGAACATCTATGGCCAACTTTGCCTAAATGAGTTAAAACCGTACTTTTTGGATTATTTCTGAATTAACAAAATTTTGTTTAAGAAAGTTTTATGAAATAAATTATGTTGTTAACAAATAATAAGCGTTAATCTTTTTTTTTATCATTAACATATATATCGAGTTTTATTGATTGATAGTTCAAAAGACTGACTAATTGTACAAAACATATTGTTTACTTGCGTTTTTACTTATATGAAGAAGACTTGTTTCTGCTTCAATAATATTTTCCTCAATTGATGACTTCAAAGTAGAATCTATGACAAAGGTGTTAATTTCCAATTGTCAACTTTCCAATTTAGCATCATTTACATATTCTTAAATGTGTTGTTCCGTTTACATATTTAAATATATACATACCAATGATAAATGTTCACGTTATACATTCTTCATAATCGGCTGGCTGGGATTTGCGCCTTAAACAAAACCTGTTCAAACAGGGTTATAAGGAAGAATAACTGAAGTCAAGACAACATAAGTGTAACGAGCACTATCATAAATTTACCGATAGATACGATTTGTCTGTAAATCAATCTACCAACATAAAATTGAGAATGAAAATATGAATTTGTCAAAGAAACAACAACCCGATTAAAGAGCAAACAACAGTCGAAAGCCACCCACGGGTCTTCAACGCAGTGAGAAAATCCCGCACCCAAATGTAGTCCTCAGCTGGCTCCTAAATAAAATTATGAACTAGTTCAATGAAAGTTTTCGCTGTTTTAGATTGTTTGATACCAGAATAGTCGACTATTCTGTAAGCTTACCGATGGTGTGCAATTACCGACTTTGACATTTTTACTGATTCGTATGACTCGTGAAGCATGTATGTAACTGTCGCTTTTCCTGTCGATACACTTGATTTTGCTTTCTTAAAGAGTTGATTCGATTCATCAGTGTTTGTAAGTTGTTTACTATATCTATTAAGAATATTGGAACATCGGTAAATTACTGATGTCTTACATTAAAAACTGAATGATAGTTTTTTTCATGAATTAGTACATACAGCCATTTAATTACTTAGTTCAAGAAGGACACACGGTGAAATAACAATGATGTACAAAATGAAAACAGATGAATAGCAGAAACCACTCCGATAGAGCTTCTGACTCCGAGCAAGCAAAATGAGTATAACGAATGAGGAGAGTCCGTAACCTTGACCACTGGATGACCAGCAGAATATTTCAACCCACCATTTATCTATTGAACCAGTCTATTGTGCAGACCGACGTCTGACAGCAAAATCCAAAAAGAATTTCAAACATATAGAGGTTGATTAAAATAATTGGTTATCAAATATCAACTGCAAATTTAAACTGTTAAATCAAGGAGACTCGAAACCACAAGTTTGGGAAGCTTAAAAACAGCACTAAACTAAATGAACATAAACAGAAGATCCCAAACAATCAAAAGTCTACTATGCCTGAGGGAGTTGAAAAAATATCCTAAGCAGTAATACATAATTTTGATTAACTGTAAATTACATACAAATGTATCACTTAGATTATACCAAGTTTTTAACTAGCATTAACATGTTATAGAATTTTGAAACTAAACAGAAAAATATTGAATCATAAAATGCAGTAATGTTTGGTTAACAATCGGGATATTCATTTTATTAATACACAAGATAAAACATAACTTTGTTATATATCATAACAAAAATTAAAAATAACCACATGAGGTTTACAACCAAAACTAGACGTGTTGTGCTTATTAAACCTTATCATTCTAAACATAAAACATATGCAATAATTGTGTGAACTCTCTCGGGAGTAATACTGTTCTTTAAGGAAGGTTTCTTCCGGCTTTGTATATCAATTATAAAAAGACCAACGAACAAATAAAATCTATTTTCATGTTTTAAATAACAAAAACGCCACAATGGTCTACTTATTGGTCAGCTGTTATATAAAATGTGGTAAAAGTGATTATGGTATTTAATCAACGATGTTTTATATAAGTAAACATGCTCATAAACTTAAAATAAGAATGATCAATAATTGTGTTTTTAAGTACATTCACATTGGTAAGCAGAAATAACATTTTGAAGATTTATTTGTTAAATATTGGATTCGGTAGTTTTATTTGTTTTTTTTTATTTTCAGCCAAACGTGAAGCGGTATGCATTTACAGAAGTGGCAGCTTAAGGTTAAGTATTAAATCTAGACAAGAAATGCAGTACACATAAACATAAAAATGATGCGAGTAAAGCTAAAAGCAACTATTATAATTGTTACATTCGGACATATAGAGTTATTAAAGTAATAGAAAATATGTAAGATGAAGCTGTTATTATGAACATATGTTGTGATACATGATAAATAATGGTTTATATATAAATTTACCATACAGACCCTGGATGGTCATTCTAATTGTCAAACAAAAATGTAATATTGTCTTGTGTTTTTTCTCTCTCAGAAAAATGAATTGTGTATTTATTTTTTCAATAACACTATACTAAGTGACGTAAAGTAAGATTTGCATTATCAGTTATTGTTGGTTGAATCGATGTCAATGGAACTGAATTCATTTAGTTTGGAGTTCATGCTATTCTATTCATCATTATTTGTAGCTATTTGTTATCTGATTGACCTCTAAGGATTGCAGTTGCCTTAGTCAATGTTGACCTTAGTCAGTGATGGCTATTTATTCAGGCTCTTTAGAGCTTGTATTATGTCAAGCGAATTTGTTTGGTTTTCAAATGTTAATCATATTACATAAATATCTCTGTTTATCTTATTACTACTATCATTAACAACAACTTATATAGGCTAGATACGATTTAATGCCTTTGCCAAATGTCTATTGATGAACACATGTAATTAAGCAGTTTGTGTTTGTATGTTGTACTGTCTCCTAACGTGACCTTCTTATTGATGATCATGTATAGCTATCAATTTGGATTCATATTATAAGCTTCGGTGTCTAAAAACAGGGACATTTAGTCGTCTCTTGTTGCATAATGTGGCCGGAAATGTGGTTGATTTTTGATTCAAATGTTCTAAAAAGTAAAATCACAAAAATACTGAACTCAGAGGAAAATCAATTCGGAAAGTCCATAATCACATGGCAAAATCAAATAACAAAACGCAACAAAAACGAATGGACAAGAACTGTCATATTCCTGACTTGGTACAGGCATTTTCAAATGTAGAAAATGGTGGATTGAACCTGGTTTTATAGCTAGCTAAACCTCGCACTTGTATGACAGTCGTATCACATTCCATTATATTGTCACCGATGCTTGAACAAAACAAACAGACACAATAGTTAAAAATGTCAAAAATAGGGGTACAGCAGTCAACATTGTGTTATCATATTAATCACTATAAAAACAACAAATGTAACGAAGAAGCACACATCAAATTAACATCCTCATTTTGATTATATTATACGATTTTATTTGTCTATGTAAATGCACCCATCAAGGAAGGAGGGTTTTGAGTACTAGTGTAAAATTGCGCGTTTGAAATTCGCACAGGTAGACATGAAATAATTTTGTCGTTCAAAGTATGACGGGATGCATAAATACAGTCACGCAAAATAGATATAACAAAAACTGACTAAACAGTATTAAGTAATAATTGAATAGAATAATAGTGTGGTTCAAAGTATGACGGGATTCATAAGTACGGAGTCACGTCAAATGTATATCACAAAAAAGTAGGTTAACAGTAAAAGTACTATTAATAAATAAAATAATTTTGTCATTCAAAATATG
Source organism: Mytilus galloprovincialis (assembly GCF_965363235.1). NCBI lineage: Eukaryota > Metazoa > Mollusca > Bivalvia > Mytilida > Mytilidae > Mytilus > Mytilus galloprovincialis. Next base: position 62,360,746 of record NC_134847.1, read on the forward strand.
ACAAGATACATAGGTACAGAGTCACATCATAAAATAATTTTGTCGTTCAAAGTATAATGGGATACATAAGCACAGAGTTAAGTCTAAATGGATATCTAAAAAAAAAACCTAGACTTAACAGTAAAAGTATTGATAAAGACAAATAAAAGAATAATATAACACGTTATTAAGATGATAAACAACGTCAGTACGCAAAATCTATATTTCAAGACCATCGTGTATTATTTGTGAAGTTGATACGGAATATTTATCAACAAGTTCTGGGTACCTTCCGATGAACTTTTTTAGAAAAAGGACGAGACGTTCTTTGACATACCCCTGGTTCATCAACTTTCTGCTCAGACATTGGTGACGTTTTACAAAGTCTGTGTAGGAGCTGCAAGCTCTTGAATACCGAATAAGTTGGGAAATGTATATTCCATATGCAGGTGAAGTTGATATATTGCTACTAAGGTGGGGGAAATTGATAATTTCAAAATCAAAATCGTCTCGTTTGTCATAGATTCTGGTACTAAGATGACTGTGTATGTCAAATTCGAGGTATAAGTCTAAAAATGAGGCGGAGGAAGCCGTGTCTGTTGTCTCTTTAATTTTTAGTTCTGGTGGATATATTAATGGAACCCAATCAGAAAAGTTCGGATTGTTAATGGAAAGAACATCATCAATATATCTGAAAGTGAAATTAAATAACCTGGCTTCTTTGATCTTCTTGTTTTTGACAAGTGTCTGAAGGAACTCCGATTCATATGAAAATAAGAAGAGGTCAGCAAGGAGAGGCGCGCAGTTCGTTCCCATAGGAATGCCGACAATTTGTTGAAAAAGTCTACTTCCAAACTCAACAAATATGTTGTCGATAAGAAATTCCAGCATACTGACCACTTGTTGTTTTGTGTAGCATGTTTTACCTTTTTGTTTATCACTATTAACGAAATATGCCTTATGAAATCCCAAAGTAATAAATTTATAGCGTATGCTATCATTTTTATGTTGAAAGGCATTCTGGATTATTTCTTTTAGGCGATTTTTCAATTTACATGGGAAATGGTGGTATACAGGGTTGAAAAATCAATAGTTTTGATAGTTTAAGTAACGTAGTGGACAGTTTTCTTTAATGATAACATACATGGTATATTTTTGAATCAATGTCATAAATTCTTTAATTTTCTTAGTCTAACAAGATTTGTAAGAGCATTGTATGTGGTCTTGTACCATGTATTAACTTTAACTTGTATTAACTGTTAATATTATTTTTTTGGCTAATTTCCTAACCTTTGAATATTTTATATGTCTGAAAATTCTCGTTACGTTTTTCATTAGAATTGTTATACAACATTCTCACATATATCTATCATGGTTTTTGTCGTTGTTATTTTTCGAAGTACATGATAGGGACATTTACGTCAGTTTCTTTTTATACTGCATGACATTTATCTTTATCAAACCTTGCTCGGGTTGTATACAATTTGATATGGGTTGAAACTGCCGATATTGTACTGTAAGCCCCCTAGAAAATCAGTCAGTGCTTTGGAACTGACTTGATTTATAACATACTTTCTTAGTTTTCTAAATTTTCTTTTGATAATTTCAGACATTTAAAAAAATCATAAATAACACAAGTAGTATCCAAAGTAACAACTGAGCAAAAAAAAAAAAAAAAAACAACAAAAAAACAAAGAACAAAGAGAACACATCAACGATCTTATGAGGGCTAAATAAATGATCGTTATTAAAATATCACAAATAGCAACTATTGAAATAGCAACATCAGCAATCGGAAGACTGCCAGTGATGACAGAATGGATATTCTTAAAACAAAATGCTCAACAAGATGACAAATGTCATCATTGATTGTGAAGCTTTCATTTGATTTATTTCAACATGCTGAATGCTCATTTTATGAAAGTAATTAGCTTAAATTGTATCCTTAACTTCAATGGAGATGTCACCAGGAAAACCTTTCACTTCAATTAAGTTGACAGATCGGATATTTAAGCAAAAACCCGGAAATATTGTTACCGATGCAAACTAGTAAATGAAGACTATCTCGTTATTAGATGCTGGTTACCGTAAATTAACAACCTTTGATAGATAGGACAGTTTATGATTTTGTGGTACTTTGTGTTCAATTTGATACTAATTTGAAAAATAAAATCATGTTAAGTACTCAAACGTGTTTGAGGAGGAGTATAATATTATTTTATCAAATATAAAAGAAACCTAAAATATTCTGTTATAGAATTGATATAAATTTACAGGTTGTAATTGTTAGAACTAATGATATAAAATTCTAAATGCGAAACTTTCACATCGTATCGAAAGAGTGTGGGCTTCCGCTCAAATTTTAACAGTTTTACTCTTAAATTAATGACTGCAATATGACACGCATAATAGGTGAGGAGTTACAAGAAGACATGCAGTTACAATAACAACTGAAGAAATATCATTATCAAAGCATTGTGATATTGTAATTAAGTAACCAATTTAATTACTTTAGTTCAAAGAAATTATATAGGTACCCAACGATATATTAATGCTTCTTAAACAAAAAAGCATAATCAACTAGTCATGTTAGGAACTTGTGGATGTGGTATGAGTGCCAATGAGACAACTCTCCATCCAAATAACAATTTATAAAAGTAAATCATTATAGGTCAATGTACGGCCTTCAACATGGAGCCTTGGTTCACACCGAACAACAAGCTATAAAGGGCCACCAAATTTCTAGTGTAAAACCATTTAAATAGGAAAACCAACGGTTTAATCTACATAAAAAAACGAGAAACGAGATACATGTATAAATTACATAAACGACTGCACATCAGATTCATAAATTAGGACAGGTACAAATATTTGCAGCGGGATTAAACGTTTTAATGGTACCAAACCTTCTCCCTTTTTCTCCCTTGGAAGTAACTGTCATATTCCTGAAAAGTACCTGTACAGGCATATTCCTGCACTTGGTTCACATGCATAAACAAAAGAGTCATATCTTAGTACCAATTATTTGAGTACATTCTTTTAAAGGACAATAACTATAACATCGGTATTTGGATAGTAAGAATATCCGTTTTGTGGTCATAGACAAATTCATGTAAAAGGGTAAACAAATTTTCCAAATGTAAATATAAACTTTTTGAGACAAAACAACCAACAAAACCTATACAATGGATTTGTTTTGTATAAGGCGTGGAAGTAGAAAACGGAATTTAAAGGCTTTTATATGATTTCAACAATGGAATAAGTGGAATCTCAATACCAATGCAACAAAAATAAACAGTAATTACAACTTTGTCAATATTTTTCTTCTGGAAGAAATTGATTAGAACTTCGTATAAACTTTGACAAGGAAAATACAATTACAGAAATGACAGTTTCAACATACTAAATATTAATTGAGGATAAATATCATTCATTTCGTCTGCATGTATAAGAAAAACTTGTGAAAATAAAGGAAATCAGATATCCTATCAGATTAAATAAAAATTCAAATATGCAAACGAGTGGCGAAAGATAACAGAGGGACTTTTAAAATCATCAGTAAAAAATAAACACACAAAATACAAAACAAATGATTTCGACTGAGCAACAAGAACCCAACCAAAAACTTGGGAAGATCTCAGGTTCTCCGTAAGTATCATGCACTATATTACAACTCAGAAAGAAAAGGAATACATGATGTTACCATTAATCACCATAAGAAAATGTTTGGTATACGTCGATACAACAAAAACACAACGGCAAACATCAAATAGACACCATGAGGTCACCAATATTATAAAAAAAACGGTGTTCCATGTGTTTGTTATTATTGATAAGTTCATCTGATACATTATTAGTACCTACAACCATTGTCATTGAATAAACTTGTGTTTGATGACACGTTCATATATATCCTATAATAAACAGAATTTAGTAATAAATGGATGAAAACTATTCGAACCTAAAATAAAAATTGTCCATTTCAATTATTTAATAGTTGTATTTATCATTTTATATGACTTCTACATGACTAATGTTAGCGCCAGAATTGAAATGGAAATGATGATTTGTGTGATAAACTGAACAAATACCCCCATGATAATGATAATATACAGGAAAATAAAATATCCATGTTATTACATGAAGTAACGGAATCAGTGTCATTGATTGCAGTGTCAGTAACTAAGGGTCGTTTATAAACCATCCGAGAGTTTCCGATTAATGAACCGGTAGATAAACTTGTCTGTATACATCAAGAATAACGAATGGCCATGTGTATCAATGTTAAAGAAACAACAGTACATAAAATGGATTTTTTTATATGGCAAAATCGAAAAAAAAAGAACAGAAAAAAAACCCATGACTGATTAGACACTTTGAATTTGATAATCATTAAAATAGCATTATCGGCAATATATAAACCATGTGCAAAATGAATCCTGACAAACACATTTTTTTTGTTAAATTGGGTTTCAATACAAAAAACATGTTGACCTAAACAAAACAACATCGACACAACAAAAGAAGACCCTGCATTTTTTTCCAATTAACCAGATACCACGTTACATTTACACACGTTTGTGAAAAGCTTCAAAAGAGGCGACCGACGTATTCAATCTAATGATCAAAAGACATACCACATAAAGAGACAGAATCAAACATAGAAAATATCCTCTACTAAAAATAATGTTACTCTTCACTTATTTTGAGCCTTTAATCGAACAATGTGTGTTATATGCGTACATGCATATCAAAGTTGCAATACATTTTGTAGTCGAATTTAAGCATAAGAAAGAAAAGCTTACCACGTGCATAAATAAGTTGTGCTTTATATTTGTGGTTCCACTTATTGTCAAGGAAATACATATACTTTACAAACAGTGTATTATAATGTGTTAGTTCTTATTTGACATTATCGCATGAATTCCCAAACATGCAAGCATAACGATTCAAACATTTAAATAAAATCTTATGTCCGTGTGTTTATCCATTATAATCGATCTAATAATATCCCCTGACTTTTACCATCATTAATTCCAAATTTAGACAACCGAGGAAATCCTGTTCCAATTATTGTAGAATAAATAGTGAGCAATTGTTTGTCATTGATAATTTTAATGTGAGATAGGATATAAAGAAGGTTCTTAAAAGGGCCTTATATGCATGTCCTTCCGCCTGCAGAGACAGAAAAAATTTTGCAAATATAGTATACGAAGTCTTAACTTAAATCTGTAAAGCTTATTTAAATACTTAGTATATATTAGAAAATCCCCACAAAAATCAACAATCATCTACTGATATGTTAAGCTGTAAATATATCAATGTATTTATAAAGCTTTTAATACAATTGTTGATTATTGAAGGCATAGAAGAGATACTGTTATATACCAATGCATGGAGGAGCGCAAACAAAAGGCAAAAATACTGAAACAGCAGGGGAAAACATAAGAAAATTTCTTTTAAAGTGACATGTCAACCTGCTAACCTCCGATATGAAGACCCTTTAGTACGTTATCCTGTTGGACAAACAAATCAAATTAATTGTTAAACATTTTTTTCTGACAAATTACAATTTGATTCCTTTAAATTAGTTACATTTCCATTTAGATCTATCTAATTCATTACAGAAATACATAATGTCAGAAATTTAACGTTTCTAAATCTGAAGAACTCGTTGAGCGGACAATAGGCGCTAATTCAAGTGTTATGTCTGGTCCTTCAGAAAAAAAACGGTTTACTGTCGGAATCAATATTAATGTTCTCTACTATTCCTGGTAAACTGTCAAGCAGGATTTATGAAATCACTGAACAAAACATTGCAGAAGTGTATAGAGAGATGTCAGATTTTGTCCTGTATATTAAATACGCATCGTGTACTTCTCTAAAGAATTTCAAAACATATTAATATATCGATATGATTGAATAGTAAAAAAATGGAGCTGGATATAGTATAAGAACATATTATATGTCTAGTCGTTAATAATTCCATCGCGATTATTATTATTAATTTGGACTTTACTTGTATTTTAAACAATTAAACAATTCAACAACTTACCTTCAAAACCATGAATTTTCCCACTTTGTAACGTAAATAGTGTCTAGTAATTGTAAGTTTAAAAGACTAATCAATTGCATTAAAGCATTCCGATTAAGATCCTGTGAAAGTGAAGATTTAATTCCACCAACTTGATACAATAAAGGCAATAAAACTTTTTATAGTAGGAGTTAAGAAGATCTGTATTCAAATGATTCCGATCAATGCCTGAGTTGATACAATAAGAAAAAAATCACCAATAAACCAATATGGAGGCCCAGGGGTTTGTTCAATAGTGTACCCTACCCCATTAAAAAAATCAATGACATTGTGTCTAATTAAGAATAATTTGTTCTTAAACAAATTGATCTATCTGTTTTAACAAATAAGACATTCTTTTAACAAATTCTCAGTTTCTCCAATAATGTCTGTTGCGTGACAGATAACGAGTCATGTAAGTCGTTCAATAGATCACTGATGTGCTTACTAACAAAAACACTGTGACACATATATAAGGATGAACGACACTGACAAACAATTAACTTGTTTTATATTTAATCAAAGTTCTCCTGCTTTAAGGATGGCAAATAATTACATAAAAACAAACGAAACAGCAGTTGTCTTTGCAGATCCAACTAGTATGAGCAATGCAAAGTAATGAATGAAAAATATGTCAAACTATACAAAAATTGTCAGAGCCGAGATTTAACATTAAAGATAGAATGATCATCCTATTAGAAATTAAAGTTTTAGATAGTTGTCAAAAGATGACTTCAAATGACATAATCTTAAATGGTGTTTAAATCAATATATTGCATAATTCCGTAATTCGTTACAGCCAATTCTTTGTAACTTAAAATTTCACAAACTAAACAATCTATTCCTGATATTATAATTAGATTCTCAAATCTCGAATTCTATCATTTTAACACCATCTGCTTTACACACAATAAAACCCATTGATTAAAACTAAAGTTCATGATACGGCCTTCAACAATTAGCAAAACCCAAACGGCATAGTCAGCTACGAAAGGCTCCGAGATGACAAATTTAAAACCATTCAAAGCATAAAACTCAAGGACTGATGTATGTTATTTAGGCATTTTATTGTTTAATATTATATACACGCACCTAAGTTTCATGTACATATAGTCTTTCTTTAAGGTTAAAAATGTTAAAATGCAAGAAATTCTTTATATGCAAGAAATTCTTTATATATGCAAAAAATTCTTTATATGAAAGAGAAAATAAAGCCACACATTTATGATGTAAAATGACACGAAGTAATTCTGACAGAATTTGAAATGTTGGGTCCTCAACCTCAATTATCTTACCGTTGTACTTGATTATGCCTTAAATTTCGATGTAGATTGATAATTTTTTTTGTAGACGACCCATCTGTCGTACAAAATTATTGACCTTTTATCCTAGATGTTTTCAGTTTTTGGATAAAATAAACAAAAACTAAAAGCACTAGCATGACGTTGGACAGTTTTAGCTACGGTATTTTGGTCATTTACGTGTTTTATGAATTTAAATTCATTTTGTAAGAAATAAAGGCAACAGTAATATACCGTTGTTCAAAACTCATAAATCCATGGACAAAAAAACAAAATCAGGGTAACAAACTAAAATTGAGGGAAACGCATTAAATATAAGAGGAGAACAACGACACAATATTAAAATGTAACACACACAGAAACGGACTAAGCATTTGACAAAATCCTATGAGAATAACAAATATAACATCAACACCAAATACATGAATTTGGGATAGAAAACAGTTAAGGATTATGTACCCTTGTGTTGCTTCAAAGCTAAACATATGGAAATTTTATTGAAAATCCACAGCCTTTCCAATTGTACTCTCATATTTGGCAATTCGGTTCTTGATAGTTTAAGGATGATTGCATCTAGTGCTAGCATTGATTTCCTTAAAACAAGTTTATAAATTTAGATATTGGTTAAAATAAATAAAGAAATGGACCAATTCAAGTACAGCTTCTAGGGTGCGCTCGACTTTAGTGACTCAGCACAAGGTTTTTTGAAATTTAAAGGACTTTTGTAAACAATAAACGCTAGCTGATCATAGAAAAACAAGAGAGTTAACTTTGTTTTAAATTTTATAGCAAAGATCTCTTTATTAAAGTCTTCGGATTTCTACAAAATACTTGATTTTATTTTCACCAAATTCCCTTTTCTATCAAATGCAATCAAACTACAAATAATTATGCTTTGCACGAAGTTTCCCCTTGATATACGTACAAAATGGCCCATCTATATTATTGATTATCTTTGCTGTTTTGATACTATTGCAGTTTGAAAAGTTCATAATTCACCATTAACTTTAATTAAAATTAGTATGATAAACTAATATACAACTTATCACATTTTCTACAGTTAAACATTGTTAAGACTAGTTTGATTTATTTAGCATCACTACTTCACCGCTGAATTCCAACCTACCTGAACTACATTCAAATACGATACCTGTAATAAACCAAAATAAATTTAATATTATCTGTAAAACCGCGTTTACACTAGCTGAAATTATTGAAAAGAGAGTACAGCACAACTGACGGTGAAAATAAATAAAGAGCATTGAGAGACAAAACAAAATTATTTGAGAGAAACCAAAAAGAAGAAAAGTAAAAAAAATATAAATAAAAAGAGACGTTAAATCAAAGATTTTGAAAATTATGCTAATCAAACCAGAAATAGATACCAGGTAATCCGAAAGGTAATGCTGTTTCTTCTTACAGACTGTTATAACGTTTATCAAGTTTCATAGCATGAACCTCTATTGCTTAATGATTGAATTAGTTTTCTATTAACAAATATTTTAGAATGGTAGATGTTCAAGCTGATTTTCCAGAATTTGTTTTGTTACCATCAATGATTATACACGTTTTCAATTCATACAAGGCATGTATACTAAGGAGAACGCGGCTTCTCAATAGTTAATATCTTAATGCCTGCTAAACCCTTCTGTTTAAATATCAGTTTATATTTATTATCAATGATCATTGACATAAACAATCAATTATGAAATAAAAGGAATTAATTTATAAATAACAATTATATCCGTATTATGTACTTGTCTGGCGCATTACATTGTAATCATTGACGGCCTTTAAATTAAAATAATATTGAGAGATTGTAAAGGGACAGCATAATTCAGAATCATATTATTGATGAATAAATTCTATATATCGAGTTATGAAAGTGAAAGGACAGAACCACTGGGAAGTTTTCAAACCGACCATCGTCAAAATGTGCTAAAAACCTCACAGAAAAATACAACAATACATCGATATATAGATTGGTGTACAATAGTCCACGTAGAGATTACTGAAAATTATAAAAAGAATGTCAAAGTGCAACGGTAATAAGGCATACCTGAAATGAAAAACATTTGCTACATTCAAATTGAAAAGAGATTTAACTGTAAGAAGACTGGTAACAAATCTGTTAGTGGTTTTATTTGAATCAAAGAATTTAAAAGCCATAAAAAGCCCATATCAAACTGTTATAAACTTAATCAACCGTACCCATTACCGTCTTTTAGTTTGATAAATATAAAGTCCTAAGATTTCATTAGCTCATTAAAGATTTTACATCGTTAAAAACAGCGTTATAATAAAGCACAATAACACACTATTGCCTTCTTTTATTTTACTAACAGTATTTCTACATCAATGTTGTCATAACACTGAAGATAAAGAAATATGTGTAAAAAACAAAAATCCCGAAATCCAAGATGGTTTTGAGAGAGAGAGAGAGAGAGAGAGAGAGAGAGAGAGAGAGAGAGAGAGAGAGAGAGACTCCGTAAAGCCTGACAAAATCAAACGCTAATGACACAGAAATTAACAACCATACGTCACTGTATGGCCTTCAACAATGAGCAAAGCCCATACCGCACAGACAGCTATAAAATACCCAGAAATGACAAATATTAAAACGGACGCCTACCGGACCTTCAATGGACAATTCATCTGTTGGACGTCCGTTTAAACTTTTGAACATGCTCAAAATGTTTTAAACGACGCTGAACGGACATGAACGGATATGGACGGAAAGTCTCTAATAAAATGGCAAAATAAATGCTCCAAAACATCAGACGAATGGCCAACAACTGCCATATTCCTCACTTGGAACAGACATTTTCTTACGTGGAAAATGTTGGATTAAACCTGGTTTTATAGCTAGCTAGTGTAAAGCATTACTAGTTTGTCATATTAAAATAGATATGATTCATAGGCGCTTCATTTTATACTGATTTTATGTAACATAGATTTGTTCTGTATGTCGATAGTTCAATGTACAATATTTAACATAAAGGGTCAAACCGTGGTAGTAACAGTATAAATTAAACGCCCATGATTGATTTCTAAAATAAACTTTATTCTATTGCAAAGTGAAAACATAAAAACACCATTTAGATTTCTTTACTTATTATTTTGAATATCACTTATTCTTGTGGTGTTAAAACAATTAAAACAAGCAAGTTCAATGTTTTTGCAATGCATACTTATTTATTTGTAACGGTGGCGAGGGAGTATTTTTACTTTATTTTTTTTTCAGTAAATAAAATGTACAGACTTACTCAGAAGTTGGTCCATAGTGTAATATGATCGAATGAGTGGTGCGATATTGGAAAAAGACTTGCGCCTTGTTATTACATTACCGGTAGAACAACTAAAACGGCACACCTAAGCTGTATTTGGAAAAACTTTTAGAAATTTTGGTCCTCAATGCTTTTTAACTTTGTTCTTTATTTGGCCTTTTTAACTGGTTTGGATTCGAGCGTCTCTGATGAGTTTTTAATTTGTCTGGCGTAAATGCAAAATTTAATCCTGGTATCTATGATGAGTTTATTATCAAACCTTGAAATTATAAATGTCACTAGAAACATTTTATAAAGAATGGGGCATCTGTATAAATCGTATGAAACGTCAGACGGGTTTTCAATAACATAAGACGAAAACTAAGTAGGCTAAATAAGTACAACTGACACCTTCTGATACTTGTTGTTCTAATTCTAACAAATATTTCAACTTCGAAGAAATAAATCCCCCTTTTTTGTGAGTTTCGTTTTGATTAGCCTTTAATTTTGTATGTTTTGTTTGCTGTACTTTAGTTTGCTTTTTTTTCAACAATGGAGCTGTCAGGTATTTTACCTACTAACGAGTTTGAATGTTCTGTTAATATTTTTCGACTCTCTTTTGGGTCTTTCATATTAATCTGACTGTTTATTCTGTTCTGTTCTGTTTTGTCACTGTTTTTTTTCTATTATTCTTTCCACTTCAGCTTTTGATACAAAAATACACATAATGCTAATACAAATTCCATTTAACGTTTAATTATGTAACTTTGAGCGATCCCTTTTTTGTTCCAACTATACGTAAGTGCTTTTCTGTGAAAGTTTTTAGTTATAAATGTTAGGTTGCATGATTTGAAGTCATCTAGTATTTCTTACGGTAACAATGTGCAGTTACGTGATAGTTAAATACGAGTGAATGGGAAAGCACTTTTACTAGGATCAATATTGTGACAGTAAAGCGTTTGTTTAATTATATTACGGGGCATATTAAGTCACTACGACTGTCATTCATCCAATCTATTTGCCAACATTGGCATTACTGAGAACACATATTTAAAAACTGTTAATAATGGTTAAAAAGATAACAAGTAACGTGTTAAAAGGTAACCAATCATACAACCTTGAAGTTGTAACAGTTAGAAAATTCTTAAAGAAAATAAAACGAAATTGTATGTTTTTGAAATTATTTCGCTTTTCAATGTATCTTACATTATGATTTATTTTAAGTCTTGCTTTTATAATTTAAGTTTAAAATAACTACATATTGTTTTAGAACAAAGATACAATTGTCATTTTTTTAATTTGTTGTATGAATATAGATATATTAAGGATTAATGTGATTGTAGAATGGATTCAAAAATTTTTTGTACATAACTGACAGTACATCAAAAGCCTCTAAAGGCTGGTTGTTATACATATAAATATTTATAGTCTGCATATGTTGTACTTTAGAATAAAAAAATATCTATTTATCCATAGATATAGACGTACACGGTAAACAAGTACTAAGAGTGCTACATATACCAATTTTTCTTTAAGATGACTTTTAATCTTGTATCTAAAATTTGTAGAAAAAGGGAAAGTTAGCTCTCCCTTTCTAAAAAATACATGTATATACAGTCTATGGTGTTTTGAATATTCCAATGAGTGTCCGTACTTTATGGCCTCCCCGATATATAGGTAGGAGTTATCAAAGGTACCAGGATTATAATTTAATACGCCAGACGTGCGTTTCGTCTACATAAGACTCTTCAGTGACGCTCAGATCAAAATAATTGTACAGCCAAACAAGTACAAAATTGAAGAGCATTGAAGACCCAAAATTCAAAAGAGTTGAGCCAAATACAGCTAAGATAAACTATTCCTTGGATAAGAAAATCCTTCGTTTTTCGAAAAGTTTTTACCAGTCCATTTTTTCGAACTTTTTATCATGACCTTTTATTATGTTTCTGAATGGTAGATTAATGATTTGTTTTATTATTTACAATAAAATCAAACGAATTAAAGATTTTTGTCTCAACGATGTTTAATATGTCAACAAATTAAATAGATCAATTGGAAATTTTATACTATTTGTCGTAGTATGTCAACAAATTGATTTCAATTTTTAAAAAAGTCCACATAGATATTCACCAACAAATTCCTTGTCTTTTAAACAAGTAATATAACAGTATGTTGAATTGGGAAAAAAACACCAAAAAGGTCCTAACTATTGTTTTATTGATGAATTTTCTAGTTTGATTGTTAACTTAATATAACAATAATTAAATGGGTTAAGTCTTTAGGAACGGACATTGTTAGCAATAAATACTTCGCATAAGCTGAATATGTGTAACTCCCAAATACATATATGAAAAGACAATATAACAAGTTATCATATGCATAATGATAACTTATTTATATTTTTTTCAAAATTTACATTTTTTTTCGAAATTTATTAAATTGTGTAATAATACATTTCATTTCCCATTCTGTTCTTATGTATCCTTTTGATCAAGATTGAGCACAAGGATAATCCATTTGCAGCATTATATGTTTTGATTGGGAAGAACATTTTCTTTAGATTTTTTTAAAAACAAATGTTAGATTAATTTTGGCCTCGTCGAAAGTGTTACTCTTATGATTTTTTTAAATGACAAAACAGATGAGAAAACAATGTTGTGTAAATATCAAGTTGATCCCAGCTTTGACATTGCGTAACTTCTAGTATTGACTATGTTACTGAATTTCAAAATATTTGATTGATTATGTTACTGAAGTTGACACAAGATGTTTTTCTGAAAAAAAAATGATAATAGAATAATAACTCATCATAGGTTGCATCTTGGAAAATATTAGGTCTATTTAATTATAGAAGTCATGTTGTCATTGTTTTTAGGGAATTTCCAAACATAACCTTTACAAATCAAAATTATTAACTTACAATTGAGGGGCAAAAGTCGAAAATTAAAGTTTTCTTTAACTTTTCATTTATACCACAAATCCCCCCTTCCACTCATAGATAAACTGGGTGTTGGAGACACTCATTTATATCACAAATTAACCCCCCTTCCACACATAGGTTAACTGGTTGTCCAAGGCACTCATTCATACCACAAACTAATGTATTTCCACGCTTAGTTTTTTCAATGATAGCATTTTCATCTCATACGAAAGCATCTTTTTTCAATTATTGAATCGAACGTAGAAATAACAAATATTGTAGACTGGGTGTTAAAGAACTATCCATTGATCTTCAATTAAAGTATTCCCATATGAAAACACTGTCTTAAAAATTCGCTACAAGTCTCTTTCCAGAGCAATACATTACTATCTATTCATTAAGTTACACGACATCTCCCAAAGGTATACAAATACATACACATATTTTACTCAACTTGTTTGCGTTATTGATCTTTTCATTAGTGACAAATAATGCTCGTTATTTGTCACATTTTTTATTCCCTTACCTTAAAGATAAAATGAAATAAATTTATTCTTATTTTTTAGGTGTAAGTGTACAGAGGAAAACAGCTATTCCATAGACATCGACAAAATAAGAAGCAGGCAGTAGTTTTCCTATTTCTAAATAACCCGTCCACGTGTGAACCAAGACAACTCGTAATGTATTCAATTACGATAGGGTACATTGAAAGAGGGTAAGTTTGCCACAAAATAACAAGAAATTGGTATTGGTTTTGATGCAGAAAAAGTGCATTCATGAATTTCTTCTTCATTCCTTATATCACTGGCAATCAATAGCAAATATTTGAAATAGAAAAAAATAGCATACAGTGGAGAACATTAGCACTTTGAATTGACGAAAAGAAATTAATCAATATTTTGCAACGGAATGAAGATTATAAAATCGATAAATTTTGCATTGTTGAGTAAACTGCAAGTTTCCAATGTGTCAATAAAAAGGTAAAAATCATGCCAGTGTAATTAAGGACAGTGACGACAAGCATTGAAAACTAGAATAATTTGTTTTTTGAATATACCAAGTGTTAATAAACAAAATTTCATTGCTTGTAATCAGCAGTTTGACATTTTAGTAGTTTCGTATTTTTTCCTTAAACTGGTATATGTTCTTGCAAGTTTATCAAGATATGTGATAGAAAATGATACACAGCGGTAAACGCAAATAATATTAAACCAATTAAAGAACGGACAAAATATTACTACTACTAAGATTGACCTATAGCTGCAGTCGAAGGAAAATATGTACCATATCATAAAATACTTACACGTACAGCTACTGCAAATCCCTTCAGTAATTTTACTGCTGATATGTAAGAAATTCTGAAAATATGACATATATTTATTCCAACATATTAATCAAATACAAACTGACACTGTACTTACAAAAACAATTCTAAAAAATATACAAAACACATCATATAAAACTAAAACTGAGAATCAGGAACAAACCAAAAAGTGGCGATTATCGTAAGTGTTTCAATGTGGTTAACGAATATTGGTCCTCTTTTGGTGACCGTCATGTTGCTTATTTATGCATAAATTTGGTATCGAGTCTGATGCGGGGATTGAGGTAACGAAAATGAAACATCGGCCATCATCTATGTAACAGATATTTTAAAACAGTAAATCAAATCTTGATAACGTTATGTTTAGGAATGCATTTAAAGTTATTGTTTGGCGAATAATGTAAACAATGTTGAGCATATACAATTTTTTTTTATAAATCTTGGTTCTTAAATTTATACACTTTGAACCCATTGGCTGATGAAGTGTTCTTTTTCGAGCGTCAGTCTTATGACGTAGAAATATGCACCTTTCGGACCAAAGTATAAGCCTGAATTCTCTAAAGAGAGTTTTTTTTTAAATATTGGATAACTCAATCATGTGGTTGCTCATAAAAATTTCAAAGTGATGACTTGTATTTTTTTCCAAGAATCTTTGAATAAAAGTTTCTTTTTAAGCATCAATCCATTATTTCAAAAATAATAGTAATAATATACAAGTCCTGAAATACGCTCCTAGAATGTTGCTGTTTTAAAATGAAGTTTTAACATTGGAAATATAAACTAAAATTATATCAATTACCAATTTCATGCCCTACCTACGATAGTAGAGGGGAGTTATATTTTCTTGTCTGTTCGTCCGTTCGTCCGTTCATCCGTTTGTCCGTTTGTCCGGCTGTCCCGCCTCAGGTTAAAGCTTTTGGTCAAGGTAGTTTTTGATGAAGTTAATATCCAATCAACTTGAAACTTAGAAACATGATCACTATGATATGATCTTTCTATTTTAATGCCAAAATAGAGTTTTTACCCCAATTGCACGGTCCACTGAACATAGAAAATAATAGTGCGAGTGAGGCATCTGTGTACTATAAACACATTCTTCTTAAATATGAAGCAAACCTGACTTTAATGGAGTTGTCGATAAAAATATAAGTAAACACAACATTAACAAAACAGTTTTTGGAATTACAAAATCAACTGATTCGATTCTAGACTATCAGTCAAATAAATCTGTTTCATATCATGTAATTATAGACTTATCAATCAAAACAGATTTGTAAATCTAATGTTAACTATATGATGTGTTGTATGATTTTTGATTAACATTAAATGAAGCAAGAACATCCAATAGCCAGTCTATCTAAAAACTGATCTATATGTATCATTCTATTATTTACACGTCAAGTATTGTTTTCACCTATGATTGTTTCCTTATTGTATGTTGGTTGTGCATATGTTCGACACAAATCGTTATTTGATTCAATAATTCTTAGATTCGCACCTATATGAAAGCCAGTAACAATATATAATATTATCAAATGTATTGCCCTACTCCAAAAACAGCATACACATTTTGTCATTGATAAACTGAACAAAATCCAAGTAGTTTTATTTAATTAGTTGCTTAGATGATTGTGTCTTGTGTATGTAATGTACCTACTGTACTTAATGTCCGGAAACTCAGGCAACAAATTTAAAAGGCACATAGTAGAACTATTTGTTTAGAATTTCTTTCAATTCAATATTTCCATTTTCCTTTTTTTTATATGACACACAGTTTGTTTTCAAAAATTGGTAAATGTTTTTTTGTTATTTTTTTTGTTATAAAGTTGACGCATTTTCCTTTCGGGGACCTAATGTTAATATTTTGATTGGAGTCGGTTATTCGGTATATATGGTTTGGATTTTCAAACATTAAAGCCTGGAACATCACTGTCGAGATGCGCATCTTGTGCATAATAAAAATTGATACCTTTATGTTATAATTGTCGGCATCTGGTGCAGAAATATTGGTACCATAAATGTTATCAAACTTCATAAAGAAGTCTTCTTACTGTTTGAGTTTCCTTTTCAGGACACTACATTGGTTTCCAATTTTTAGATTAAATTAATAATCTACATAAATGTCATTGTCATAAATACATCTAGGAAGATGTTGTGTGTGTCAATGAGACAACTCTCCATCCAAATAACAATTTGTAAAAGTAAACCATTGTAGGTCAATGTACGGCCTTCAACACGGAGCGCTCACACCGAACAAAAAGCTATAAAGGGGCCCAAAATTACTAATGTAAAACCATTCAAATGGGAAAACCAACGGTCTAATCTATATAAGCACGGATTGGTTGACTGATATCATGTGACCATGTTTCAACTCACAAGTAGCGTGACATGTATTTCCGGTTCAAATCTTTAGATAGCAGACAAGTCGTCTGATTGGTTAATTTCCATATTGTATCCAATTCCCGGATGTTACATTTCAACAAGGGTGGTTTAGCATTTTGAATGATGTATGTGCAGCTTACCCAATCGACTCACAGTTTTGAGGTTTTTTGCGATTCATGCATTTTTTCTTGATCTTATGTTAATGGATCTGAGAGATCTGATCATCGATGAATAAAAGGGAACAGTAGTACACCGTTGTTCAAAAGTAAAACAGCGATTGAGAAAATTGGGTTAAAACTAAAACCGAGTGAGACACATTAATTGTACGAGGAAAACCACAGAACAACAGAAACACTTTAATTTTTAGTTGCAAAGGAACACAATCTGCGACCCTTTTAATTGATTTATAGATCTATTCGTATGGTTTCTAACAGCAACTTTTGAGAAGGTACCACATTTGAATTTGACAAGTACTTTTCTGTCATGCATGTATTGATCCAGAAGATTATTTCTATAAACAGTTCTGCACAGAAACTGATTTCTTTGTTATACAATACGGAAGAAGTCTGTTGAAAATCTGACAAAGAAGTTTAAGCAAGGACTGTTTAGAATGTAGTCACGAATGTGGCGTGACATAGCTCTATCTGGTTACAAGTTGTGATTTAATTAATTGACATAGGTGCTAATGGTTTTAAAACACATATCCAGATGTGACATAAACAAATCTAAATTATAACATAAAGACCATGTAAAATTATCGATTGTAGATTCGTACAGTTTTCGAAGCACGCTAACAGAGCATTCTGAAAAAAAAACTTTCAACAATGTTAAAAATCATATAATCATGGAATATTCTAAATTGAATTTGTTTATCCGCACAGAATGAAACGCATGACATTTTTAACGTGTTGAATTCATTTTTTCTTTATGTGTTGTCTTAACAGAATGTCAAAATGTACAAAATACAATATTCCAGACTATAGCTCTTTTAGTGGGAAAGGGTATGTGGTTTAGGGATTGGATCTTATCCAGTCACTTATAGAAATAAAAATGCACCCAATCTTAGAATATAAGATATAGTGTATGATATACTTACCAAATGGTAGGGCGATACACAACCCACCATTATCTAATGAAGCAATCAAAATATTTTCCTACTAGAAACAATAATAAAACAACGAACAAACATTCCAGACTTACTGGTTTTAACAGACAAACAAAAGAGTTGTGTTTTAAGCTCTAAATTTTAATTTTATTATCACCGAGCTATAAGTTATCATGATGCACTCTACTGCAGTAATTGTAACACTGAAACAAAATTACCTCATTACTAAAACGAGTTACTTTGGATTATTTATGTTTTTCTTGCTCCATATGCTGTACATGCCAGGCACAATTCAGTGAATCGGTTCTTATTAAAAGCCACTTCACGATAGGGCTAGCTGTTAACGACTTTGGTAAATCAAATTGCTGAAGTAAAATTAGAACAAAAAATAAATACAAAATCAAATTATGCACAGGAGCTGATATGAAATAAGAACACTAAGAAGGTCGTAGGTAAACTTCAGACTGTCTCAAGCTTCACTGTTGTATCAATACTTTCCCCAACTGTTTGAGTTCGACTTTTGCATCATATCATTCAATGGGAGAAAAGAATATGGTGCGTATATTTAATTTGAAACCGTAATCTCATGAAGGAACCAAAATAACATGATATCAGTTTAACTGTGCACGACACTTGATCATTGAATAACTATATTAGGTTTGTTTAACAGGAGATTGACTTTGACTTAAGAAGTTTCAATTTCGATTTTAGTACATATATTTCTATAATCTGAAAATACTAGACGACAATATTGGAACAAAATTTCAAACATTTAGAGATTTAATGAATTTCAAATCATTCAAAGTCAAGGTTGGTATGTGTCACATATTTCTTTAATAATACACTGTGATATGCTCATATGCATATTGCAAAGAAAATAACCACATGAATAACAGTTACAGATATCAAGGTTTTTATTTTTAAATTAAAAAAAAGTATAAGAGAGTACACTCTGTTCAATTTCTAATTGTTAGTTTTAGTATCGCTAAACATTTGCAAATTTTGCAAAATGATGTCTTATTGCATAATTGTGACAAGTCTAACAAAGATTAGTTACTACATTTATCAACAAAATTAGAAATTGTACAATTCTTAAAAGCCCGAAGAACATTTGGAAGAAATTGTGTCTGATGAGGAAACATATTTTTGTCTTTTTGTAGATATGATTTATCGCCAAATTAACAGCTTTTAAAAAGTATAGTATGCATATTAGTTTTTGTTATCAACAGTTATTAGAAAATATAGAATGCAAAACGGAAGAGATAAGACTTAAAATGCTTAAATTGTGCCTCTGTATCTTGTAATTTTGTTTTGGTCTCGCGTATTCATAATAAAAACTAATTATCAACCATTTCTTACCGCCAAAATTAGCAAATGCATTTCAAAAATAAATAAGATCAACATTGAACAATGACATCTTTAAAACAATCTTTTTTGTTGGCTTCATTGTTAGTTTCATTTGTATGTTTGTTTGAATTTGTTATTCATATATGTGTTGTTTGTCTGCAATGCATGGTTACATAGTTTTGGCTGCTGGATTCTAATTCTTGTCATATTAATCTTTTGTCTGTTGCGATTGCTCATATTGTTTGGTCAATCAATATAACTAACTATAACCGTATTTCATAAAACTTGGTGGTTAGCTAGCTATAAAACCAGTTGAACTCATAATTTTCTTCTGAAAATGTATTAACCGAGTCGAGATCATGACAGTTGGTTTTTTTTCTTCAGTTAGTTGTTAAAGTCATACGTTGTTTATGTCTTTATGGAATTATCCCTTTTTGAATTAAGGGATTAGTTAAAATATTTATCTAGATATGTTCTTTTAGAACAAAAACACCATTATATGGCAACATTAAATATATGCTTTTGCTATATATATATATGCGTTGAAGGCTACTGCAGCATTTATATTACAATGAAATAAATAAGTGTGTAGTTGACACAAAAGCCTCCTTTGTTCCTTCGTAAGTTATAGAACTGTACAAGTTATATAATTTATGATGTGGTTTCTGGCACTGTCAAGTGTTTTTGGTCATTCGGTTATCTTTATTGTATGTTTAATACGTCCGGACCAGTTTGAATATGCGATAGACTTTACAGAAAATGTCGTAATTATGACAGAATTTACAAGGATAATTCGTTATGGCGATTGGAGAAGTTGTGGTAAGTCCAGTCCCTTTAAAACCAATATGACAGACAAACTGTGTTTCAGTCTCCAATAAAAGCAACAAGTCGTTAGATTTGAGAAAATAAAAACATTTCTGATACAAAATAAATGATGTAAGTCTTTGTGATTTATCTTTAATAGTGAATTGTATAGGAAGAAACAGTCCATTAATCTGGTATTGAATTAACTTCAGGCGAACTTTCATTATTTTCAGTCACATTGAATTACCAGTGATAATAAAGTACTTTCATGCAATGATTCTAACAATCCGACAACCAAACTTCAATAAAGGAAAGGAGTAACCAAGAATATATGTGTTTTCTTTATTTGGCTTGTTTCAATTTTAATCAGTCAGTTTTGAATCATATATGATATACCGATATCGTTTGGGTTTTGTCATCGTCTGAAGAAATGAATACCAAGTTTCTTTGGTACGAAAGCCGAGAAGGCTCACCTATAATTCAGAAAGCAACATTCGGAATTCAGAATTCGGAATTCAGAATTCGGAAATATTCGTTTTATAATGTTATAAACTTAGTTCTTATTGTAATAATTACTATTTGTTTTCATTGTGATATGAAAATTTAATACCTGTCTTTATATATATCCTCTACTCCTTCTTATATAAAGAATTTCTATTTATGTGTCCATGGCATAATCTATATAGGAGGGTTTCTTTTCATTTCATCTTTGTGTGTTTACTGGTTTGAAACCAACCCCTGTAATCCTATGGTTTTACCTTTCACCCTTACCACCATCCCAACATACACCACTACGCTGTTTATATTCCTTTTCTTTATTTACTCTCTAAAAAAATGCATGTTCATAAAACCCAAAAATATCTTATTTCAAACAAAAAGCGAAAATACGATTAGCGTTAAAATTAAATAAAGAACTACATAAAACTTAGGTAGTAAAAGCTTTTTCATGATCGAAAGATGATTTCTCTGGCAAAACTTTGTAAAAAAGTATTCTCAATTATCCGTATTTTGACATGTAGATACGGACCTCTATATAGTTTATATCTATAATTTGGAAGGGATTATTTAAGGGGGAAAAGCAAGGCGACAAACAGATTACGCGCATTCTAGCACTTTTTTAGCTTTGGGCTTGCTCTCTCTCAACACTATATTACATGCCTATGAGTCTAACTACAATCCCTTTGTTGTCAGTTGCCCTTGTATAAACGCATGTCTCTGAAGGGAATTTACTAGTTCCGTGAAACGTTTTGTCGGAAAGATTTTTGATTGTGAGAAAAAAGTTCAGAGATATATTATATCCTATATTTATTTGCAATCCCCTTTCTACTGACGCGATAAGAACGTGCACATATCTTGCTGAGAAAGGCGATATCAATTTCCCGCAATTTTTAGTGTGGTGAAAGCAAACTTACACAATACTGAGTACATACAAAAACGCAACACAACAAGTTTGAAACTTTTATTACAGTTACTCCATTATCTACTATAATAAAAGCAACAACAAAAAAATAATAACCTGGGGTATTGCACATGTTTCTTTATTCATTAGGATCGATCATTATAGCTTAACGAGTGAGTGAATGAATTCTGCTTAACGCACAGAAGCAAATTAACTATATACATATTTTTGATGTCAATATGTGAATAAATGATGAATAAACTCTGCTTTGTGTTTGTTCGATATGTTGAGCCGGAAACCAATTTCAAAGTATTTTGATTGATCTAGCGGACAAAGGTTCGAACTTACGACATTCTGTACTCAGACAAGCATGCTAACAAC
Organism: Mytilus galloprovincialis; assembly: GCF_965363235.1. Taxonomy (NCBI): domain Eukaryota; kingdom Metazoa; phylum Mollusca; class Bivalvia; order Mytilida; family Mytilidae; genus Mytilus; species Mytilus galloprovincialis. The sequence continues at coordinate 62,383,027 of NC_134847.1, forward strand.
GAGACCAACTAGTTTGTTTAGTATAATCATGAATGTTTAAATATTACTCCCATGGTATAATATATTCTTCCCTGAACAAATTTTTTTTAATTAGATGTTATTTACATAGCTACTGATATATTTCATGGGAGATAAATTGTTTCAATCTTTAGACAAAATAATATTCCATTTATTGTTGCGTTTTAATTTACACTCACTATACAAACGGAAAGCAATTACCGATCATCATAAACTATCAATAACAGAACTATTAAACACATTATGTATGTGTATCTTAAGCCAGCAAATTCTCAAGGTTCTAATACTATAATCTGACAAGTAAATAACTGTGTATTCCTTATCTTTATCTTTATCATGTATAATTGAAGTCGGTCGCAGTTGAAAGTTAGCTCTTATAATAATAATAATTACTGTATTTAAAGAATGTGACTCAATTAGCATTCACTAATCTACCTTAAGGATTCTTAAGACCCTCACAAAAATAATACAGAACACATATTATAGATATTACAGTCTTTGACCGTATCATGCTATATATATAAATGATTGTCTGTAGAAAAGGAAAAATAAAAACAAATTATACATTTAATTTATTGCTCAGATTTGTATATAAAGATGTTTTTTTTTGGAACTCATAATTGATAATAAATAGTTAATATCTTTTTAAATATAACCATTATCACAATTTTTTCTAGTACTTTAATTTATGATACTGCAGTTAATGACGAGTGTGTAGGGAGGCACGCGCGGGAAATGTTTATTTGTAACAGTTGATTCACATACAGTAACCAAGCGATGATAATTTTCATTTTCCACATCACGTATCTTGAATTTTGACTTGACTGTATTTAACTTAATAAAAAAAGGAGACATATAGAAAAAGTTGACCAAGTTTTGTAATAAATAATTTTGTTTTAAACATGCTCCAAATTGTCCACCTGACAGAACGGACTCCAACGGCCGTCAACATATACTTTAGGGGTACACCAGATGAGTAACGAAGTTTAACGGATATGAATGGACACGAACAAATTGTTTAAAGTAACAAATTAAGATGCTATCCGTTACTCATCCGTGCGCGTTATCCGGTACAGTGATCAGGGCACGGTCAAACGATCTGTATACGTTTTGGTGAAATTATGATTGTTCGTTCCAGAACTATGGGATTTTTTTATTAGTTGAAAAAAGGGAAGGTATTTTTTCACATATCTTTAAAATGCCATATCTGATTGGCTTTAAACTTTACACAAGTCTTTGTTATTATATATAGTCTTAAGGTCTGTTTAATTTTTTATGACATTTTTATTTAGGTATTTAGTTACAAGAGATACGTACTTCTTTTAATAAAAATATTTAAAGGGGGAATATATTTCGAGCATGTCGCGCTGCATTTTGAAAATGCCTCTTATAATTGGCTTAACACTTTACACAGTTGTTATTGTGATATTAAAGTCTGCAGACTTTTGGGTGAAATTTTATTATTTCACATGTCGCAATGCGTCTTGAGAATGCATTGTTTTATTTACTTCCGACTTTACACAGTTGTATGTTGTCATAGTCAGTCTGTATATTAATTAAAGCCGGGTCATACACGTACGGTAGGATATTTACCAGGACTGGACCATATGAGTATCAATACCAATAGGTATTTTATAAATGTATCAGAATTTCTTAAAAATATCTTCACAAATGTAAAATTTAGATTCCACAAAAACGATGATAGATTTCAATAGTTGAAATTGAAATAGCTGAAGAAATTTAAGAAATTAGATTTTAAAGGATCAAATATTTGTATATGTGCGTTTAAAAAAAAAATATTACGGTATTGTTGTAAATATAGCCGTTGTCCGTCCGTCCGTCGTCCACACTTCGGACAATATAACTCAAACACGATTTTTTAAATTTAAAATATCCGTGCAGCCTTGCATTATATTTTGCCTGACGTCGCATTAGTCCTACAACTATTATTCCGACATCCAATTATTCCGACAACCCATTTTACCGACAATGCATCTGCCATAACTTTATGGGTTAAATTTCTCTAAAATGACCAACTCCATTCTCCATATTATTTGTATTTGTCCGTTTTTATTCCCATTATTCGCCTCATATTGGATATTTGCTGGATATTTGTCTCAGTTCCTTGGAGATACACATTCTTATCAATTGACCCCGTAAGGATTATAGCCCTTTGATTAATATGATGTTTGCTTCTTATTTTTTCGAACATGAAACATTCGGGAGTGGGGATAGGTAGTATTTGTATTATCGTGTAATGGACATATACAACGTAGGGGTGCATGTTAGAACGGTGATGAGGGGGACATTTTGAATCAGAGACTAATAAATGGTAGATTCCAAAACGGCAAAAGCACATAGATATGACGAAAAGCAACCCCAGTATAGATTATATTATGGACAACAAAATAGATATGAACTCTTGATATAAGGCGGAGTAGTTAACATAAAGACAGACATACAATTTTCATATCACAGCTAATACATATATCAATTATTACAATATGTATTTTATTAAATTTGATAAAAATGATTTCCCAATTCTGAATTCCGAATTCTGAATTCTAAATGCTGAATTCTGAATTATAGATGAGCCTTCTCGGCTTTCGTACTTTGGCGTATGTTAATTGTTTTGCACTTTATCATGAAGTTTGACTCCGTTGAATTGATAAGTGTCAATAAATTACAAGATTGAGTTAGTATATATTCTTTTAAAACATTATCTTTGTATCTCTTAAAGAATTGTTAATAATTTGTCATATATTTGTTTATTATATATTTAAGAAAAAACAAAATACGTTGAAGATTCAAATGTATAAACGGAAACATCCAAAAAATAAACATACATTTCTGTTTTGACAAAAGTAGGTGACACCTGTTTTTAAGAGTTTTTTTATGAATGTCCGATTTGTGTATGTTATAAGCTGAAAACTAAAAATCACATAAAAAGTCAAGAAGATACAATTTATATCATTTTTATGGAAACTTTACATTTAATGAACTTTAAAGCAAATGTAATTGGAGGTTACATCTAATGCAGACACAACCTTCCTGTCCAGACATCAAACATCGCTTACAGGTTGTATCACAATATAAGAATGCTACGATAATGATAGCAAGCATAGCATCAAATTGTTAGAAAAACACACATTATGTGGCGTTAGTATGGTATTTTCTTTTTTTTTTATTTCATAGATGTTTGATTAAAAAATACAACAATTCATATCCAAAATGAGAGAGAAAAAAAAAAAAAAAAAAAAAAAAAAAAAAAAAAAAAAAAAAACAGACGTCTCAAAAACCATACACCAAATTATTAATGAATAATAAAAGTTATCCTACAGTACGTTTGATGAATTAGTTTCTTCCGAAATACTTTTATGTGTTAACTTTCACATGGAATGCTCAAACAACAAAGTTCAAAGGTTAATGATGTATAAATAATTAAAGACTTGAAGAAGTGTACGATCATACTTGACAAACATGCTGGACCTACTATGTAAGGTAATTTTGTCTGGTTTGCATAAAAGTATATAAATTTAATTTCGAATAATACAAGAAAGATATTTTTCTTCTCGGTGTCAAAACTATCAAATCAATCGACTCAATTTTGTCATATTATTTAATAAAATTTACGAGTTTTTGCAATATAGAGATCAACTTGTATGTGCCGTTAAATAAAATCGTATAACTTGCACAATGATCTCACTAAAAAAAGGGGGATTATGGTATGTTTTGAGCTACGTGTTTTTAACGTGAGACCCAATCGTTCATTTTATTGTAACATTGCCCTGGTTTTGAAACGTACAATATTGTGAATTCTTATAGATATTTTTTAAATGTCTTTCTGAGAAAATTTGTTATTAGTATGTTCAATTAGAACAAATGTTGAATCTCACAGACTCAGAGAATTAGTTTTGGTCTTCTATTAAGTTGTGGGAATTTTAACAGCAGTATGTATTTTCAGATATTGTCAAAGAAAACACTAAAATCACAAAAATACCGAAAAAGTTTTATTTTGAATGCAGTTTTGTTTAAAAAAGATATATATATTTTCGTTATTGAAGTGATATCCGTCAATACAATTCAGTAAATCTTTTTTCAACCTTTCTTTTGATTCGAGCCAACCTGTAGATTTTAGATATAGAAACATTTTTAAATACAAAAAAAAATGTATTTATGGTAGTTATTAATAATTTTAAATTTTCATGCAAGAACCATTGTTGTTTTAAATAGCTTTATTTGTAAAGGGAACACTTCAATATTCTCTATTTTATGGTTTAAGGCAATGCATATTCAAGAAACAATATATGCAAGCAGAAGCAAACTTAGATGGGACAGTATTACAAAATGATTTTCGTTGAGCAAATGTTTTAATAATTTATCTTTATAATGTATCTCTTCCTATAATGGCCACTTGTAGCTTCACCAAACTTATAATTCTGAATTTTTCTGGTGAGGTTTTACCCAGAAATGTGCTCTGAACACTATAAAAGTCTTACCTATCATTATCAATCATTTGAAGAACAAGCGATTTGAAAACGTTCATTATCGAATGATTTATTTTCTTTACATGACTTGACTAGATTTAAAAAGAATATCTGTTGTATATATATTTAGTTTGAATGGTTTAAAGGGAAGACGATCTGCAGGTATTAATAATTTTAAAGTATACAAATATATTTAGATAAATATTGTATAAGTATGTCCATATATAGATAATCGTTTCATATATAATGTGTTTTTAAACTATGACGATTTCAACCAGACATTTACACACCGGTTGGAGGTATGTGTTTAACTTCCTTAAAATGTTTTGATACTCGAGAAACACAAGTATGTATACATGTTTAAAAAGTAAGGTTCTGATCAACAACACATGTTTGTGGCAATTAAACATTTTCAACTGATTTTTGTGTCAGCTACCTATATTGTCGATGCACCCTCTTTCGGTTCCTTTAGAGGTCATGTTCTTTAATCTTTGGTTTTGTCTCTATCTGATTTCTTAGAATTCAAAATCGGTTAACAACCGTTGACTAAGTAAGTATATATATTTTAATGAATCAATAAAGAGAAGTAAAATGATATATACAGTTTATGAACACTATATTTAAATGACAAAAAAGAGTAAGAACAGGCAATACATGTATATTTTTTTATTAAAGCTGAAAATGAATAGAAAAAAACGTTTGAAATTAGAAGAAGTAATATGATTGCCAAAATGGTTCTGATTTGTATAAAGGCAAATGAAAAAAGACTATGCCAGGAGGGCAATCATCAACTCTAAGCCAAGGACAGACATCCAAACATGAAAAATAACATGACAAGAAGAAAATCTAAAAAGGACAAATAACAACAACGCTTGGCAAGAGTGCTAAGATTGAGATACACGAAGACAACAAAACACGGGTTGAGCTCAGTGAAAAAGTGCAAAATATTGATGCCAATATAAAGTATATTTCTTTCGAAATATATTTTCATAAAGTTATGATGCAGCTATTGCACGCTTATTTTACAGTCACATACAAATAACTTATTTCCGTATTGTTCACGATAAATGATTATTATTAAAAGTTAAATCTGTTTTGAAAGAACAAAAAATAAAAACAATATTTCCTATCAATAAAGGTTTCTCGTGATGATATTTACAACAAGGTTGTATAACTTTACCTATACAGTTGTTAAATAAAATAATCTATGTCAATAGTACTTACTGTTTAAAAAGTAATATCACAAGAATACTATGTGACAATCTCATTTCAGACATTTTTTATGTACATATGACACTTATGTTGTAATTTATTGCAATTCATGGTAGTAAAAAAACAAAACACAGCTATATGATGACAATTTAGACAGTAGAAATCGAGCGTTAGCTGTAATTCAATTAGAAAACTTTTGTGAAATTTGTCATTAATGATCAACTATGTGAAAGTTTAAAAAGAAGACTAGTAACCCAACGATAAAAGAAAAACGACAACCATCTTCTTCTCTTTCTGTTTTGTTGTATTGTTTGATAGCTGTCCCATACATATTAATTTGTTCAAACATGAAGTCAAAATAAGGAATTCAGCAACAGACAAGTATATCTACAAGATGATATATTAAGCTCAAATTCAACAATATCACAGGAAAGATGTTAAAGGAGGATAAGGTTTAATCCACAATTTTCTACATAAGAAAATGCTTGTAAAAAGCCAGGACTATGACAGTTATTATCCATTCGTTCGATGCGTTTGAGCTTTTTATTTGGCCACTTGATTAGGAACTTTTCGTTTGAATTTTCCTCGTAGTTTGGTATTTCTGTTATTTTACTTTTTATATTAGTTGCTTAAAACTGTTTGGTCCATTATAAAATATGCATTCAATTTGAGTGTAAAAGTATAAAGCGTCAACTATTTTTTTACGTAAACCGTCCTTGTCCTGGTGGAGGATTCATGTTTTTTTCCTCGGACTGCTGTACTGAAAATTGGTTCTGCAAAATTTATCCGAGAAAAAAAATGGTATTGAAAAAAGATTGTGCATTAAAAATTAATCAGGAATATGACAGTTGGTGTCCATTCGTTTGGCATGTTTTATCGATTGGTTTTGCCATTTGATTATGGACTTTCTGCTTTAAATTTTCATTTTTTTTTGTGATTTTACTTTTTATATATTGCCATGTATTTTTCCTCGAACGTTTGTACTGAAAATTTGTTTTGCGAAGATTCATCCAAGACACTAGAATAAATAGTAGTGGCAATATTGTGTGCTCAATTATACATTTTTGTATTTACAATTTGTTATCAAATAAACTTACTACACAATTGGAAGATCATTATCAAGACAAATCACAGGTTGTTTAAATCTAAATGGTGGTGTGCAGGGTTAAAAAATCAAAATTTATATTAGAATTAATTTCAGAAACTGATCGAGATTTAAAATTATTCAGAAGTTCTTAAGAATTTTTAAGAATCCATATATGGTAAATACCACTACGCGAGTAAAATAATTTTGTACAATAACATAATAACATATAATATCAATTATTTATTATATTTTGGTTGGTTAAAAGCAAGTTTAGATATAAGTATGGTGAATGTTATTTGGTCATTGGCCGCGTTTAGACATCGATGATTCTATCCCTTAAAAATGTTAATTGTTTTAATTGTTTCTGTAATCGTTTGAGTTTAACATTGATTTTCTTTTTAAAATTATTTTTAAAAACCCGTTTATTTTTTGTCAAAGTGTAACTGGTTTTAAATTTGCAAGTAAGAGCGGCTTTTTTCCCCTTAAGTTTAGAGGAACAGTATTTTACCATTCTATGAACGGAGGAATCCATGGATTTGTTCCCAGTATTAACTATAAAATCGACAGTTTGTATATCTTATAGATTAAAAACTAGATTGAGTAAGTTGATATGACAATAAGCGGTATATCTTTGTATATGTCAATGCACATATAATTTGTAAATCAATGATATATATATTTATTTCCTACTTGCTAACTTTGACAGTATGACAATAGTACGCTTGTTTTTAATGTATACTTATGTAAAGAGGACGTAAATTGTTTTGTTATTTTAAAACTTTTATTTGAAATAAATGTAATGCAACAAGTAGAACAAAAAAGGAAGTTTTTCTACCGATAAGTTTTTTTTTAACTAGAAAATAAATATACCTGTATGTGAGTAGTCAATTTTTAATTTGTATATGCACAATTCATAATCTATTTTAAAAATGAGTTGAAAAAAGGCGATAATCAATAAGTTAAGAAAAACGATTACTAGTAATTCAATATCTATTCAAATTGTTTTAGTCATATTGTAAACCTTATTCTGCATGCATCGTTGTCAAGTAAAAATAAATTCAATGGTAATACCAAAAGTATTATACCAATAATAAGGAACGTGATTTTATATCAACTACGACATCATTCAAAGATAAATAAACCAACAAGAACATATACATGTCTTTATTGTTTTTTTCTTTATTTTTTGAATGCCGTCTCATTAACATAAACTTTACATAATATAGCATTTATATCAAGAGAACAACCTATGTTCCTAAAAATAAACCACTGTGCCAAAAAGACAACGTTCTATTGTCATTTCCAGGCCTTTCATAGCTTACATTCGAAATGGGTTTGTTTATAAATGAATACCGTACAGTGAGCTATAGTTTCTAATTTCTACGTCATTTGCTCTAGTGTGGAAAGTAATCTCACTGCGTTCATTCCCGATCTTTTTAATGTAAGGCTCCACCGACTAAATTCGTCATTCAATAACACGAGTTTGGTATGTCATTGGGAATAATTATTATTATTATCGCTAGTAGGACTATTTTTAAACTTATTTCAATGTTTATTCATGTTTGTTTCATTTTTTGCATGATATGAATACTTTTAATTCATGTGCTTTTGTCAAAACCTTACTTACTAAAGACGTTTTTTGTAAAACATGGTGTCAATTTCACATAGTTTTAATTTATACCATTTTTTATTTCATTTTTTATTTCATTTCATTGGACGATTGAAGTAACAAAATCATTTGTATTGGTCAAAGACCAATCTCACTTTTCAATACTTGTATATTTAACAGGTAAACGATATTGTGGGATTTCAGTTTCACCTATAATTATATGAAATATACATTTATATTATATTTCATTATCTACTTCTATCTATCTTTCTGTCAATCTATTATAAATTAGGAAAATTCAAAACAAGCCTCAGATTTGCTGCGTTTGAGGCCTGATTTTGGAATAACTTCAATAGGGACGCTCGAATCTGAAAGTTTGGAAAGGTAAAGATAGTTATTGTATTAGGCACGATATCAGACTTCGGTTTAAGAAAAAACACAAAGAAAAAAGTAAATATCTTTGAATACAATCATAATAATGAGATATGCAAAAGATATAATACGATTTGATACACGATATAACTAATAAACAAACAGCCATGTCTCGGATCAAGTAATAACAATTTGACGTATTTATTTGGATGATATATCTTTAAGTCAGCACCGTAACAACAGTTGCCAAGGAGCATTCCACTTGACTCGATATTAATTTGATATTTGTAGATAGTAAAATTGAATGTTGCAACTTTCAAAACTATTGGACGATTCAAAACAAGTTCCCGCTATCATATATAGGCATGGGTGAAAAAAAATTAAACAACTCAATGTTTACAGAATAATTTCCAGAAGTGATTTCCATGGTGTATTAGTGAACCCTCAATACAGATTCGTTAGCATTAATGAATATTTGGAACTTATATCTTACTTACTTATCGTTTGTAAAATTGTCTTGAGTTCTTTAGTACAATGTTATCCACTGGAATCTTTGATGAGGTTACTTATTTTGACTTTGAAACATTCATTGTTTGACTTACTCAAAAATTATTCATTTATCTATTCTTTAAATAAATGATTTGCATTTTTAAAATGGTATATAACGGCATACCCTTCATTGTGGAATGAAATTCGTCTACTGGTTTAACTAGTTATTAAGGAGACTGATAGAAGCATTTATTACAATGTAGCATTAAAGGTATAGTATGTTACCGTGTATTAATAAGTATTTGTTTCATTTCGTTCTTCAGTTTCAGAATTACCGATTTTATCGATTTTCCTTTTTTTTTTAAACATTTTATTTCACTTTTCAGACTTATTTAAATTTTTTTCTGTCAAAGATTAAATAATCAGAGGAATACACTTATATAAACGATCGAACCGTACACATGTGTTTGTCCAAAGTAAGAAGTCCTTTCAGTATGTGAATTCAGCTGTTGCCGCTCGTTTCTTCTTTTGACTGTTTTTTGCAGTGTGTTATATCCTCGGTAGTCTCTGCTTATTTCTTTTTTAATCTTACTCTACTTCTTCTGTATAATATTAAAATGTATGGTGCTTTATGAATAAATTGTGTTCCATTCATGTCATAGTTTCTACTTGTAGAATATGAGAATTTTGCTTAACCTTTAGTTCAAAGATTGCACAGTGATCTATACTATTTATATAGAAATTAAATACCTTAATATACAGTTAAAGTTTCAAAGTAAGAAAAATGGTAGATTTTTTTTATCTATTTATACACTGCTATAATTATCTTACTTTCTTACGAGCCTTATGGACTTATATCTATTTACTTTTCTGTAACCCCTTAATTGTCTTGTTGCTATATTGTTTTGATTTGACGAGTTTTCCTATGATTAAGAAGCGAGTCCAAAGATAGCAAATTGGTAATCAATCTCATAAGTAAAAAAGAAAAAGGCTGAAAAAAAACAAGATGTGCAAAACGCCATAAAGACCAACAATAGTTTACAAAGCACAGCAAAGAAAACTAAATAATTAGTAACATAGACCCCACCAAACACTTGAGGCGAAATTAGGTGCTCCGAAAGGGTTAGCAGATTTTGATCTCCATAAGCTAGTAAAAGTAGAATTTTAAGAGATGAAAATAATCATTTGTAATCAAATATAACGCTAAAACTATTTAATGATACTGGATATGTTGGCACTAATCATTCAAAATTATTACTGGTATCAATTTTATTGCAAAATATGTATGTTATACATATAGATTTCAAAAATATTTTCAGATTAAGTAAGCAGTGAGATATTAGGAGATCTCTTGATAAAAACATGAGTATATTGAACCAAATTGAAGAATATCGAGGAATTCCACAAAGATGGAGCTTGCTGTTTATGTATCGAGTCTTCATTCTAGTATTTTGTGAAGGTTGGTAGTTTGAATATGATATTAATGTTCCGGACCATATGAGTACTTGGACAATACGCGTATGGACATGACCATATGCGTATACTCATATGGTCCGACCATACGCGTACCATATGAGTATATACTCGTTTGGTTATTAACGGGCCGGACCATATGAGTATTTTTACCATAAAGGTTTTTTTTTCAAATATGCATTTATCTAAAAAAAACAAAACAATGATGGTCAAATGACAATGAATTAATTCAAAGGCTACGTTAAAATTAAATACTGATGCCATAGATAATTTTCATCGCTCATTACATTCTTGCATATAGTTTTATGGGGACATTTACTTCCTCACGGTACAATAGCTTTTTTGCTGCAGTGATGCCGAGGTCCTGGGCCATTCCGATGTGTCTACGATGTTTATGAAGCTCTAGATCTCAAATATCGTAATATGACTACAGTACACCATATTCACAAAACATCTTAAATAAACTATGTTCCTAGCCGTTGACTTCTTGTATAACAGTTTATTGAAAAAAACTTTGGAAGTTATCTTTTCAAGTCGACATATCGCTATTCACTCGTAATAACAACTCAGTAATGAACATCGGTATAAAATGTGTTTATTATAGTTTTGACTAGGTAGTAAAATTAACTATGTGAAACTTCTTATTTTTATTTAGTTAATCTCTTTATTATAATATGATAATAAAATGACATATATGATAGCGTCTTTTTAATAAACGGCCGTACCGTGTGAAGAGTTTAGAAGTATTAGGAGTAAACTGTAACAGAGTGTAAATCTCCCCGACCATATGAGTATATACCCATATGGTCATGATCGTACGCGTATGGTCCAAATACTCATATGGTCCGGAAAATTTACACATAGTATGGTAGTACCTTTTTCGCGGGATTGAAAATAAAGACATACTTTATTTCACGCATTATTATTTTTAGGATTAATTATGTATCTTTTATTTAATATTATTTGTTAAAAACGATGAATAAGATAAAAAAGACAGCTATAAAAAATTAAAACAGGCAATTTCGAAATCATTAAAAAAAATGACAAAAAAAAAAAACAAACAGCAATAACAAGTACTATGCAGTTAAATTGAGATTCAGCAACACGTAACAACCAAAATATAAAAACTACAATTTTGATTATTTTCAGATATTACTACATGTACTGGGGCTCTGGTGTTTCTTATATTTCTACTACTACTTGTACAAGAGAAAGATACATTGAAATGGGTGTACATTGACATTTATTGTTTGCTGTTTATCCTCTTATTATGGCCATTTACCAGTCCAAAGTGCTTTGATACAAACAATATTTTCTTAGGGCTTCAAGTGGTAAAAAGGGAAAGTTTTGTTGATGCACTTATCGTAAGCTCAGGTGTAGTATGTTATATTTGTCTCTTGACTGAGAGAGTAATTTTAATTGGGCAAGATATTCATCAGAGAAAACAAAAACGACTTCTTGCTGTGTGCATAATTTTGCTGATTTGTGAATACCTTACCCATGAGTTTTTGGAACATTTTGTTGAAGTTATTGTGCAAACAGGTAACGGAAATGCCGTGTTGCAGATCTTAATAAACACTCTCATGTACGTCGTTACATTTGAAATCTTCCACATATCCCACTTTGAATTTGGAATAATGGTATGCATTTATCTTTGTATAACTTACTACTTCATTTCACCAATTCCATATTTCTTTTGCGCTATAATACTTGCAATCCCCATAGGCTTCAAATTAATAATGGACAACAATCGTTTGAATTTAACAATGAACTTTGACAGCATTCGTTTCCAAAGAATAAAAACTTTTATTGATAAACTTTGGAGAGATAACCAAAGATTTAAAGAAATAGCTTTCATATTAACCATTTCTGTTTTACTCAAAATTAAAGATATTCTATTGTAATACCGATACGAGTAGTTTTTAACTGCTGAAATTAACAGCAAGAATGGGAATCTTGATATCTTTATATTTTGTAAACGTATCCTCAGTTTGGTTCTATAGGATGGGAAATAAGATAAGGAATATATAGAGCTAAACATAGGATCTGTTTAAAAGATAAAACATCTAAATACAACCGTATTTGTTTCATTTTTTAAAGCAATGGATCGATACCTCTGCTAGTGGGTTATCAGTCTCTGAGGGTGCTACCAGCTCAGTAGTCAGTTCTTTGGTACTGACATGATTTATGACAACCTCTTTCTTAAATGGCCCGTTTATCAAGGTTTCAACTCGGGTAGGCAAAATTGACTGTTTAAGTTGCACTTTGTAAATACAGCAGTTTCTTAAACCCCGCCTCTTTTGGACAGAGATATAATATTCATAGATATGTTAGTTTGTTAACGTACTGGTTCCCAGATATGATCTCTATGTTTCATCTCATAGAGACATAATTTTGGAATGTTACCAGTATTAAAAAACATGGTAGTTTAAACTCGAACAAGTTCAGGGCATATGAATGTGGAAAATATGCTGCACAGCCCTATATTTTGACCTTTGAATAAAATTGTAGTGCATATCAACTTTCCGTTCTGGCATATAATTTTTCACGAAACTTAATAGTTAAAGTTTCACAGTTGTAGCCGCACAAATTTGTAACGAAGTATTTGATTAAATCAATTATATATATTCCTACGTTATATTGCTCTCACTATTGAGTCAGACTGAGGATCCGTTTGAAAAATGGTAAACGTAACAAGATTAAAATTAGTTATACTTATACTAATAATATAATTAAAATGATAATGATAGTAAATGTGAAAAGTTCACTAACACTCGGTTATAAACTTACGACCAAATTGAACAAGAGGCATACCAAATATCATATGATGATGTCGGAATTTTCCATTTTTTTTTGTTAGCACCGAACTAGACATATGAAGACTTTGTTTAAACAGTGTTTTAAATCCAGGTTTTCATTTCAAAAGAAGTCAAATTGGCATGGTTAGAACCAATAATTCAATTCTTTTTAAATTAATAACAAACAATATTATTGAGGATTTTGATTATGCACGCATATATTGTTTCACTAGATTACGTTTGATTCACAATGCCAATGTGATATTTTTGATTCTTTTAACATTGTGAAAACTGCAAATTTATGTTCAACAATTATTGCTTTTGAAGCATTTGAAATAGAAAGTTTTGTTTTGTATTTGTATCTGTTGTTTTATAATAGCTGAACTATATGCACTCTCAACATTGTTGAATTTATAGTACATGAAAGTATATAATGTAATGTTTGTTTCATGTTGATGAAATGCGTTTATTATTAATTTGTATAAACTTGTAGAATAAAGAAAAAAAATTAAGACAATGTGATTTTGCTTTATAACATACTTTTTGTAATGATTCTTGTAACATTGAGAATGAAAACGGGTAATGTGTCAAAGATACAACAACCCAAACAAAAGCAGAACACAGTCCAAAGCAACCAATTTTAACACAGCAAATTTATTTCAGAAAAGGTTTCTTATTAACGTCTTTACTTTTTATATGTGGGTGTCTTTACCTTTCAAATTCCACAACAGTATTAAAAATTTTAAAGTTGCTTTTGTTTCTCGTCTAGTTTTATCTTTTCTTTGTTGCCTATTTTCTTTAGATTTAATCAACCCTTTAACTTTTGAAGAAGGTTGTGGTTTTTAAAATATAGTTACCTCTGGCATTATTTAAGGGTTTATGGTTTAGTAAGATGAAATATCGTTGATATTGTCATTTTCATAAATTAACTGTTTACAAAACTTTTGAGTTTTTGAAATACTAAGGCTTTTCTGCCTCAGGAATAGTTTACATTCACTGTGTTTGGCAAATTTTTCGGAACTTTGGTCCTCAATGCTCTTCAACTTCGTTATTTGTTTGGGCTTTTACAGGATTCGAGCGTCATTGATGAGTTTATTTTTGACGAAACGCGCGTCTGGCGTAAATCCAAAATTTAATCCTGGTATCTATGATGAGTTTATTTCTTATTTCAAGACTTTAAGAATTTTCTCAAAAAAAAAGCGAATTGTAAAATATTTGAAAAAAAGAATCGAAATTTTACCCTGTCGAACGGTCCAAATTTAATTCATTTGGAGTATATGGGATTCAACAGAACAGGTCTGTGTTTGTCACGTTAAGTTCATGTAAATTCACAATAATAAAATTCTCGAAATGACAAAATTAGGAAATAATCGAAAATAGGACACCAACGGAGAAATAAAATACAGGTATCTAACTATACAAGACATATATTTTTTTGTGGACAAAACCATTTTATTGAACGCCGGAGTAATTGTATATGACTGCTAATATTACATTGGTGGAGGCTTCTGTGTTCTATGGACACCTGTTGTTACTTAATTTCTTCGAAACATGCGAGAAAATATGATACCTATACTAACTTCAGACTTCTTGTTTATTCTTGTGTTATGGCTTGTTTAAACACAATTTTATCCACTATTGTTTTCTGAGTGGACTTGTAATTTTAACATCCTATCGGAAAGTATAATAGACAACAAGCTTTTTCAATGTATAAGTTTTAAGAATTAATGTTTTACTACCATGTTTGGGGACTGTTAGTTTCTAAGGGTCTTGTTATCAGGTAGCGATATTTTATGTATACAATACGAATATTGTTGTATAGTTTCAATTAAGGATGTATCTTTCGTGCGCAAACCTTTTGTTGCACGTCCAGTTTTATCTTTTCTTTGTGGCCTTTTTCTTTAAATTTAATCAACCCATTAACTTTTGATTGTGTTTTTTTAAATACAGTTGCCTCGGACATTATTTATTGGTTTATGCTTTGGTAATATGAAACAATTATCCTCGTTTAGGTTTAATTATATTTACACTATGTAAAGAGAAATGGGTTTGCTAATCGTCCGTCAAAGTCTTGTTAAAATTCATCGTTGCATTTTATGATAAGGATATATTGATGGGATATGAGTACCAATGAAACAACTCTCCATCCATCAAGTCACAATTTCTAAAAGTAAACCATGATAGGTTAATGTACGGTCTTCATCACGGAGCCTTGACTAACACCGAACATCATGTCATTAAGCCCCTCCCCCCCAAAAAACCCATCCTTTCCTGAAACAATAGTGTAACATAACAACATAACAACATAGAAAGAAACACAATAAAACATCAATTGTAATGGTTTAACTCAATCAAAAGACATATGGACACAAACAAGTAAATATACAATGAACGTATAATCTATGGCATAATGTAAATACATAAAAAATAGAATAAGGGGTGTGGTGTTAAACAATTTCAGAAATACAATCATAACATAGAACAAAATGAACAGAATAATAGGTAAGTGTTGTAAGCTTAAGGTATACATAACGGAAAACGATAAACGGAAATATGGGGTATGCATGTTTTCATTACAAATACCTATAACTATTAAAAAAAAAACCTCTCTCTCTCTCTCTCTCTCTCTCTTTTTTTTTAAATTTTTTTTAATTGCCAAGTGTATATTGGGATTTAAAAGAATACTATTTAAAAATATTTTTTTTAAACGATATCACCTTTTGAAAAACTTTTAAGTTTACATTTTTTTCATTGATTAACTTTTTTCAGCAGTATTCATTTAACTATTTGGATATTATAACACTTTACCCACCACATACATAGATATAAGAAGATGTGGCGTGAGTGCAAATGGGACAAATTTCCATCCAAATAACAATTTAAAAAAAGTTAAAACCATTATAGGTCAATGAACGGCCTTCAACACGGAGCCTTGGCTCACACCGAATAACAAGCTATAAAGGGCCCCAAAATTACTAGTGTAAAAACCATTCACACGTGAAAACCAACGGTACATGTACAAATTACATAAACAAACGACAATTACTGTTAGTTGAGTCTTTCATTATCAGAAATAATTAAAAATTGTCTAATTCAGTAGAAACTAATAGTTTTACACGTCGCTAATTTATATTATTGAATAAAATTGAGAATGGCAATGGGGAATGTGTCAAAGAGACACCATCCCGACCAAAGCTGTATCATGCGTTTGTTGAACATGTCTTTTTATAGTTCAATGGTTGTAGCTCAATAATATATTCACGTTTTAAACCAAAAGATATAACTGAAAGTTGTTTTCATTGATCGTCCAAATTTATCAAAAACTAAACATATTTGCATTATAATGTTCTCATGTCAGTACTTTATTTCAGTATTTAAGGGATGTCATTGAATACAAATTGACAATATAAATACTACTGTCGCATATCTCTCCAGTAATCAACACTCGTCAACTGTATCTCGATGGATTGTTTTCTCGTCCAGACTGTAACCTTGAAATAGGTTGTAATACTCTCAGTATCAAACTCAATATTATACGAAAGCAAATGTGTATATAAGTACACTGTACAAGGTCACACAGAACTAATCCTTCAAATTTTTGTATACAAAAATATAACAAAGTACGATAAAAGTAATAATGATATAACTACTAACAATAAACATGACGTCTTGATTGCATATGACTACTAACCCCATATTGATCCTTAGGAAAATATCTATGTGATTCGGTTAAACCAATCACAACATTTCTTAGCTAACATAGGTTCGATTATACAGTTCCAAAAGGAATAGATTTTGTTCTCATCAAAAAGTTTCAAAAGAAAATTTTACTAGGAGAAACAAATATATGTCACATACTGACTTTGTTCAATTATGTTGCAGGTTGGTGCTTTCTAGTCGTACTTATGTATGTTGTGTCCGTCTGGATAATATTGATAATGGAACACAGTAGCATCATCTGTATTAACCCAGTTATATATATATATATATATATTACTTGTATAGTAAATTTAGAGGAGAGTTCTTACGAAATATTTATCGAAAAAACGTTTCAAAAAGTAAAATATGTTACATTTATCTCTAGTCAGCTTCTCCAAATTAAACGTATTTCATTAATGAATATTAAATAATGTGTCTTTATTAAAAAGAGAGACACACTGATTGGTTTTTATGTCAATGCAACGCAAACTTGATAACTGGGGCTAGGTCCTGCACTATGAGTATTTGCAGATACAATATCTAAATAAATTCAGAAAACGCACATTGTTTCTGAAAGAAGGACGAAAGATATCAGAGGGACAGTCAAACTCATAAATCGAAAATACACTGACAACGCCAAAGCTAAAAATGAAAAGGACAAACAGACAAACAATAGTGCACATGACACAACATAGAAAACTAAAGAATAACAACACGAAACCCACCAATAATTGGTGCACGAGAAAGTACTAGGACGATAGATAACAAGAGGGCATTCAAAAAGTTGAAGAGAAACTAATAACGCGACATCTAACACCGAAACACGACGAAAAGTATAACAAGTCCACAAAAACGACAAATAACATTTAGTATAAAAAGAAGATGTGGTTTGATTGCCAATGAGACAACTCTCCACAAGTGATAAAATTACCAAAAATTAACAACAATTGACAACTATAGGTCACCGTACGGCCTTCGACCATGAGCAACGCCCATACTGCATAGTCAGCAATTAAAAGGTGCGAAATGACAAAGACTGATTTGCACAAATATAAATATCATATATATTACGCTAAGAAGTAAGAAAACATTATGACCTACCTTCAGAGGAATACAAAAATCCTGGAAGTCCGCTTGTCAAGGTGCAAAAGAGGGAAATTCATTCAACACATTTTTCTTATATCAGAACAAGTACATCTACAACAGAAAATATGGACGTAAAGATATGGAACCGGTATATATATACTAAACAATAGAAAGATATCAAAATGTAATATAATAGGAACACAGGAATGTGTGGGACTTGCAACGTAGCTATTTTCAATGTAGCTAAAATGAGTCAAATGACCTCTAGCTAATTTTTTTTTATAAAAACAATAAAACATGCTATATGTACTTTTACGTGAAATATATTTCCCTAAAAGCAAAGTTTGTAATAGATCGGTTTCCGTTTTAATGTGTCTGGGATCATAAATAAAATAATAATTCGAAAAACTCACTTTATGCTTATAGTCGTAATTTCACACTTTCAATGCCAAACATACATGGTACAATTGGTGTTATAAATGTTATATAAAGTAACTTAAGTTAGCAAAGTATTCTACAATTATTTGACAGGAGAATGTACTTGATAGGGCAATTATTTAATGTCTAAAATGGCAAAATCCAAAAAATATTATTTATAGAGTGTCATTTCTGCTATCACCGCGACGTCTTACATAATCAAAGAAAGGAACAAAAGATGCCAAAGGGCCAATAAACCTCATACGTCTGAAAATACTAACCACATCATAGCATATAACAACCCAATCAAATAATTATCATTTTCATATTATTGGGAAATCCTACACAGAACCTTACCGCGTCAGACTATATTACCACATCAATATCTTCGTTTTATACATCGCATAAAAAATATCTTTCGTGGTTAGACTCTGATTTATATATAAATAATGATAACAAAATCTCAAATAACGCATTTTTAATTCCATATATTCTACATTATTGAAACCCCTTATATATTTTAGCATTATTAATTCATCATAACTAAAACCAGTATGTAGACAAAATAAAGATCAAAAGGAATGATGATACATATATTGTTTAGTGTCGCAAAATTCATTTGTGTCAATAATATCGTGTAAGTTATTCATTTTTTGAATTATATGTTATATCATCTGAATTATAAAAGGGCGCCAAACAAATCTTATCATTAATAAAAGTAATTCCAATAACTTGTATAGCTTGTTTCTATCAGTAAATGCATCTTTTATTAATAGTGTCTTCTTTTTAAATGTGTTTGTTGCCATCTTTATCAGATTTATAATCCATATTCGACGGGGACACATCAGATATAATATAATACGAAATATTGCATAAATTTCTGTCATTATTCACTCCTTGTTTGCCAGTGGTATTTTTTCCTCTTGTTAACTTACCATCATAATATTTGTAATACAGTTGACAAATTTCATTTGATTTAATCGACAAACTAATAACTTGTAAAATATGAATATTGGGTTGCTGTTTACAATTCAATGACTCAAAGGTCATAAATAGTAGGATTGGAGTTATCCCTTCAAAAATAGACCGGAAGCTATCTTTACTTATTTGAATGTAACAGGAAAAAGAGTACTGTATAGTCATTGATGTCATTGTTTACTTAAACCAACAAACACATTTGCAGTACTGAAACTTTGGTGAAAGAGAAATATATTTAGACAATTTTGAGAAAAAACAACTTACTTGTCAATGATTTTGCATTAACTATTGAGGATTAATGCGCTCTATGGTATATTGCTGATGATTTCCAGCATAACCAAGTTGTTTGTTTAGTACTAATAGTACTCGGCTTTCGAACAGTAGTTTATCGTTACAAAAAATTATATATGGTTTGAAAATTGGCAAGTTAAACGGGGATACATGTTTGATTCAGGATGTTCCTGGCTACTATTAAGTAAATTAAAATATAAGAAAGCTGTGAAAATCGCGAAATTTGGTTGAATGGATTTGGATTTTCAATTTATGGTCCGACACCTATATAAAAGCGCTTCTGCAATGTTGCTAAAGAGAAAAGGAAAAGAAAACAATTAGCAAATAAAATTTAATTCACTTATAAAGTAAGTGTTCGTCCGACCTTCATAAGATCAAAGCTATGATTAAAGACTGAAATATGTATTTGCTATCCTTTATCTGATGTTCAATGGGATAGGTTCAATCAACATAGTCAAAAACTCGTTTTAAGTTATATCTGAAAACCGATATTTTGTTGTACAAGTAACTAGCTTAATTTTGAATCAGTCACATAACTGAACAAAATTACTACACTCGACCCCGGTGTAATAACGCAATAAATAATTAATAAATACCTAAACTATATTTGTTTGTCAACCATTATGGCTGACAATATGTTTCTTCAATAACATAACAGATGACTTCTTATATGAGTACGTTACAGTGAATGTCAACTTATACTTGAATATTAATACCTATATTTCAATCAAGAAGCTTACTGACCGTTACTTATGACAGGCATTACACTGTCTACCAGTGTAAGGGAAAATATAACAAGTACTACTATAGTGAAACTATTGTCATGAAGGAAATTGACATAGCGCATTGTGCATGATAACATTAAGTTTATTTTTCATGCAATTTGATTCAATTTATATTCAAAAGACATTAAATCTGTTTATAAACATTGATACATTTATAAAGCCATGTTTTCATTTATAAATCACGGGGACGATACCAACGGAGTAGAGCGTTCCCGATGGATGCATGTCTAGAAAAGCACTTCGGACTCTTTAAGTTTATAAGTATCGATTTTGAGTTTATTGAGGTCATCGGACACGTCCTTGATTTCTAGAAAAAACACATTTGAAATCTGTTTAAAGGTATTAAAATTGTAATGGACAAATCGTTCTTATATGAATGGAATAACTTCTGACTAATTGAAGTGTTTCTATCTTTTTTTTTAATAATAAAAACAGGGTAAACTATTTTTAACCCCGCCGCATTTTTGCGCCTGTCCCAAGTCAGGAGCCTCTGGCTTTTGTTAGTCTTGTATGATTTTTGATTTTAGTTTCTTGTGTATAAATGGGACTTTAGTTTGACACATTTCCCATTTCCATTCTCAATTGTATTGTCATTTTGTTCATCAATATGAAAAGGTAGCAGCTGCTTTGAAAAAAATATGTCATTTAACTAAACAAAACATGTTCGTGCTACAGATTATTTCCTTTTTAAAGGAAATGTTTGGTTAAAACTACCACAAAACAACAATTATAGTGCTATTTCTAAATGTTTTTTCTGCTATTTTATGAAATTGTTTCTGAGTTGAATAATGACTACCTTCATTGTGTATCTACATTTGTTTTAGTGTTCATTGAATAGTAGTGCTTTTTTAACACTCAATTAATTGTAACCATTTTTTAGGATGGGCGCCAGATAGCTACATCTTTTCACAATTTAAGTGCCATAAACATTATACATACATTTAGTATCTAACAAATGCAAATTACTGTAAGAAAATAAAGGAAAATCGTTACAAACTTATTATGTTTTACTATGAACAAGTATAAACAATGATATTGCAAACGTATTCAACAATTATTTGAGCAAGTATTCTGGAAACGATATACAGTTATATACATTTCATGTTGAGACATTTAAATCCCTTCATAAATCTTTACAATGATTGTTAGTAAATAGAATGAATTGCTGGAGTAGAAAAAAATCATGAAATTAAGTTAAGCTTGCTTATATGAAAGCTAGACACGTCTAATGAAGCAGTTATACAAATGTTCTGACATTTGTTGCTTTTAAACACAAATCTGTCGTCTACAATAGGAGAATGAGTTACATCCAAGGGCTTGTACAGAAAGGAGAAAAGAAATTAGTCCAATCTGTTAATTTCACATTTCGGTATATTGATGATGTACTGTCTCTTAATAATAATAGATTCAGTGATAACTTACATTTACTATATCCAAGTGAAATTGAAATTAAAGATACTACCGACACAGATAAATCTGCTTCATATTTAGACTTTTTTTCGAAATGACTACTGATGGTAGGCTGAAAACTAAAATTTATGACAAACGCGATGATTTTAATTTTCCTATAGTCAACTTTCCATTTCTGTGTAGCAACATCCCAGCGGCACCAGCATATGGAGTATATGTGTCTTAATTGATACTTTACTCTAGAGCTAGCTCAAAGTATTTTTATTTTTTTTGAACGAGGAATACTTCTTTCTCAAAAGTTGCTAAGACAGGGCTATGAACCAATCAAATTAAGGTCATCACTCAAGAAATTTTACGGTCGCCGTCATGAGCTGATTGGCCAATATGACAAAAGTGTGTCAGAAATCATATCTGATATTCTTCCTCAGTCATAACAACCTTCCATCATTACCGAACTGAACAAAAAAATAACACGACGGGTGCCGTATACGGTGCAGGAAATGCTTACCCTTCAAGAGCACCTGATTTCACTCCCGGTTTTTAGTGGAGTTCGTGTTGTTTCTTAATTATTATTTATAATAACATTAACGGAACCAATTTTCCTGCACCAGATGCGCATTTCGACAATATATGTCTCTTCAGTGATGCTCGTGGCCAAAATATTTGAAATCCAAAGCTTATATAAAAGATGAAGAGCTATAATCCAAAAGGTCAAAAAAGTATAGCCAAATCCGTGAAAGGAATCAGAGCTTTGCACGAGGGAGATACATTCCTTAATTTATAATAATTTCTATCATTTTGTAACAGCAAATCTTAATAACACACAAAATACGTATTTTCATGCCAGTACCGAAGTACTGGCAACTGGGCTGGTGATACCCTCGGGGACTAACAGTCCACCAGCAGAGGCATCGACCCAGTGCTGGTAATAACATTAACGGAACCAATTTTCCTGCACCAGATGCGCATTTCGACAATATATAACTGTTGATGTAAATGTCCTTTGGTTTTGTGAGTCTTTGTTTACTCCTTGGTTTGATTGTTATTGTGTTTCACCAACACTATCATTATTTGTTTAATTGACATAAATTATAGTCCAGAGGTATATGTCAATTAGACAAAACTTCAAATCAAATTGTATCGTCACAACTTTATGAACTTTATGAACTGATATTGAAGTGCATTTGAAAAACATAACAAAATGAAAAAGTCATTAATAGGAAATAAAACAAACAACAAATGAACATATTCTATAACCATGTTAGATAAAAGAAGAAAAACACATAACAAAACTCAAAATAATGTTCGCCTCAGTTGTGCATAAAATAGGAAGTAACCATTCTTACATGTATGGAGCAAACATCAACTCTGTCTTATCTTTCCACTTTGGAAGAACATACTTTTGTTAGTATCTTTAAGTGTTTGTTACAGGATTATATATGTTGTGAAAAATTCCCAAAGTTTCAAATGTGAAAAAAAGAGCTTAATATTGGATTTCACGAGGGAAACAAGATATTAAACTTGTACAATTTCAATTTATAAAAAATAATTATGAATTTTTTCACCTTAAAAAAATATGAAAATTGTTAAATTCATCAATATCTTTCGGTTGATTCAAAAACGTGAGGTAAAAATTGATATAGTAATATATTAATAATACAGGGGCCGTGTCAATGAAAGTATCCTAGGACATGTCCTAAGATAGGTCTTAGGACATTATTTAGGATGGTCTTAGGACGTGTCTGAGACATGTCTTATGATGTAAAACAAAGCTGTCTTAGGACAGTCCTAAC
This sequence comes from Mytilus galloprovincialis, assembly GCF_965363235.1. Classification (NCBI taxonomy): domain Eukaryota; kingdom Metazoa; phylum Mollusca; class Bivalvia; order Mytilida; family Mytilidae; genus Mytilus; species Mytilus galloprovincialis. The sequence continues at coordinate 62,407,031 of NC_134847.1, forward strand.
TACGATGGTCCTAGGACCATCCTAACACATTTATTTAATTAAAAATATATGTAGAGATTTGTATGACATAGATTGAATTGTATTTTAAAACCTATATATAAAGAAAGGGAGGATGACTCTTGTATAGAAAACATTTAACGCAAAAAAAGTTAAAGTTTTTTTACGGAATACTAATAAATACGTTATTAAATATGATAAAAGATATAAATGAATTCAATACGAAAAGTAAATGGTCACAAAACTTTGTGATATTCATGCTGCAATTTTAGTACATAAACTAGTTTTGTCCTTAGGTCCACTCGATTCCATTACATGTATCGAATCAGGATTAGGTAAAAAAGAAGTAAACTTTTTCCCATATTTGAGTTATTTATAATAAGTTGCTTATGATGATAGTATTGTTTAGGCTTCAAAAAAAGGCAACACGAAATAATTCAATATAATACAATTAAATTTTTAACAAACATTAAACAATATTTTTTTTTATTAATTTTATCTAATGATAGTTTAATATTGTATTAGTATTTTTAGTATTGAGTTTATGCCATATTTGTTGTTTTTATTACGTTTTAGGACGATGTAATCTTTAGGACTATCCTAAGACACCTAATTGTATATCCTAACTTTAGGACCAAATTTAGGACATATCTTATTATAGGAGACTTTCGTTAACCCGACATAGGACTAAGACGTGTCCTAAGACCATACTAAGACATGTCTTAGTCCTAGGACAGCTTTGTTGACACGGCCCCAGGTTTTCAATATTCAAAGAAGGGATAATTAAAAAAAATATATTTGAGATTATTATTTGGTTATTTCAAAATTCCCTTTTGTGCCTAAAAAAGATAGTTGTGTTTGTACCTATTATGTCTGTTTGTTTGTTTCCACATCGTGTCATTATAAAAGAATTTTATGCGACAGTCAAACAAGTGAGATGTTTAACTAGCTATAAAACAAGATTTAATCCATCAATTTCTACATAAGAAAATTCCTGTACTAAGTTATGAATATGATAGTTGGTAACCCTCTGTCTGATGTTCATGAGCTAATGATTTTGCCATTTGAGTAGAAACTTTCCTTTTTGAATTATCCACCGAGTTCAGTTTTTTTTTGTGATTTTACTCTTTGTGTGCAAGGATGTTATTGAACGCATACTTAAAAATACTGTACATGTATTGACGTAAAGGAAGACTTGATAAGCATCTATAATACTAAAATAACGAGGTCCAATTTGTCAGCCGTCATGGGGTAAAAACGACAAATCAAAGATTTCAATTTTATATATACATGATATAGCTAATACAGGACAATGGTGTAGATTAAAATTACACCACCCAAGACCCTTTTGTTTTCCACATAATTAATATTGCAAATAATCAACATGTTCCGGGTCAAATCCGATACCGATTCCAATAGTATATTCACCTGTCACCTTTTATCTTATCTGTACGTTCCGCATCTGACAGACGCACCACCAAACGGTGTATTTTGGATTTTGGTATATACACGGGTCATAATCACAGGGTTGACAATCATTGTCCAATTGTTCCCTATTGTAGTTTTTAATCAGCAAGACTTTCTAAGATAACAATACGAATACTAAAAATCTGGACTTAAAATGAGGCGTATAGGTACAGTTTTCAATTTGTTAGCTGGCATGACGTTAAACAGCGAATCAAAGAATTCAACTTTATTTATAACTATAATAGGACAATGTTGTTAAAAATACTCCATTCCAGGACCTTTTGTTTTCCAAATAGTATAATTAATAAGTTCGAGGTCGACGGGTTCACACAGAAAGAGTTTGAAAGCAGGGACAACTGTGTATCTTATAATCTGCATGACTTTATCAGATGACAATACCAATACTAAAATAAGGCTTACGCATAGTTATATACTTTAATTCAGTCACGGACCTGCCATATCACGGGTGTGTTCTAGTTGTATTGATAAGTAAGAACATTGATATCCAATAATATAACACAATATATAACATATGTCAGACAAAACAAGAACATAACTCACATATTTGATTAAGAACGACATAAATGTATTGGAAAGACCATAAACAAAAGATCAGTTTACAGCTCAAGAAACAAACTCTATTGGAATTACTTTGGTTAATGATGAAATTTGTTTATAGGCGTTCTTCACTATAGTATTATGATCTATTAATGATACTATGAAAATTTACACGATCTCGTTGACACAAATGAATATTGAAAAAAAAACTATGCCATTTCTAAATATTTCCTTGTCCATAAATAAAATTCATGAGTCGAAAAGATCAATTATTAACTCGAAATAAAGCACAATATAAATATCTATATAATAATAGTCTCGGCATCCAAGAGAAAAATTAAAATTACAAGAATACTGAACTTCGAGGAAAATTCAAAACCGGAAAGTCCCTAACCCAATAGCAAAATCAAAAGTTTAATCACATAACAACTGTCATATTCCTGACTTGGTACAGGACTTATGTTACAAATGGTGGATTAAACCTTATTTTAAAGCTACCAGGTCGTATAAATATAGATTATTACATTAATACAAGTGGATTATCGGATTTATCCAATCGAGATAGTTAAATTATCAATTTTATAGTCCGAGCCTCGGCGAGGACTTTAGAATTTATAATTTAACTATCCAATCACCTTCTAAGATCACCGGCAACCACACGTTGATTAAATTTTTTTATACAATGGGTTCGGAAAGGGATATATTTCCATAGATTTAGAGAAAAGAATTTACTATATAAAAAAATAAAGATCTGGAGATGTGGTTTGCAAATGAGACAACAATTAAACGAAGTTCAAACTTCACTGTTCATAGTTGATATAGATAAGGGTATGAGTTGCCAACTAATCATAATTCAGGCGTATTGTTATGGTTAATCACTTTGGATTTGAAACGGATTTACAGTTGTTTATATAACTACAATAGGGGATTCAAAAAGTGATAGTTAAAAAGAAAAGGCTATTGATGGTAAAACACTTCAACTTTCTCAAATTTTAGAAATCCGTATATTTAGATCTCTTTAGTTATTTTTGGGAATCGTTGGATAGTTTATGTATTGAGGAATAGTTATCAAAGAACTTTTTTTATTGTGAAAGAACAGGAAGATGTGAACTGGTTACCAATGAAAATAACTATCCATATAGCAGAGTCCACATTAAATGGACGAAGCTACTATATATTACCGTAAGGCCCCGAACAATGTACAAGGTATGGTGTAATGTTTAGCAGAAAAAAATCCAATTGCAATATGTGCCTTGTGATAGAAAACAAGTTTCTTAGTATATTACGATAAAATTGGTTGTAAGCTGTAAGCAAATTTTTACCTGCACGTTTTCTGCACAACTTATTATGGTTGAACCCCATAAGAGTGTCTGATATTAAGTTCAATTGGCATTTTATTTGCGTCACAAATGAAATTGAATTTGCACAAAACATACGAGACAATAGTATTAATAAAAATAGCATTCGTGTACTTTTATTGAGTTTATATTTGTCTTTCAAAGCAATTCCATTAGTTTAACGTTCTTTCAACACAAGAATATACCTAGGGATCTACTTTTTTGCGTTCACTGCACTAAATGTGTTTTCAAATATCTAAAGAACCACAAAGGTATTAGATATATATTTATACTGCACTGGTTCTATTTGAGCAGTCAAAATGCGTTGACTGTATATTTCTATGCCATATACGGTCACTGACCTGATATCACTTTTCCTCATGAATATTTAAATAGAAATTGTCGAAATTATATTTAATTATTCATACGACCTCTTCAACCTGTTCTTGTTTCCAATGTAAACAACGATGCGTTTAACGACTCAAACTTGTTTCTTTTGCAATTTTTGGGAAAACATATTTCACTTATTAATATTTTTTTGTTTGCAACCTATAAATCATTATGTTTTATGTTTATAGATGATATTTTAGTCTGCAACGAATTCGTTCATCATTGATTGCTGTAATGATGTACATTTCATCGTGTTTTATATTTCTCCGGTTGTGTGATATGAGGCCTTTTTAAAGGGGGATTTTTCCCAATATTTAAATCAAATAAATAACATTAACACAATAAACAACAATTGAAAATGTTTTTTTAGATTGCAGTATAAAGACAATAATAGTGCATTGACTTGACATATCAACGATATAAGGATTCGGCCCGAAACGGGGAAAATGCTCGGCACAGCCTTGCATTTCCCCGTTTCTAAGCCTCATCCTTATATCGTTGATATGTCAAGTCAATGCACTATTATTGTCTATATACACATATATTTGTGTTTTAAAATCATCACACTATTTATAGTTGAATAACATTTGTCTTATGGTAACTTTTCTCTTAAAACTTGCTCTTTAATTTTCGAGATACGGAGTTTGAAACTGTTTTAAATTGAATCAAACGATATCCATACAAAAGACATAACAGAAATGATGCAAAAAAGAAGATGTTAAAAAATGAACAATTACTATAAACAAATTACATGAAAAAATGAAAGGTTGAATGTAAAATATCAAAAGAAATGTTGTTTTATATCTCGCGGTAATAAATCCTCTAGATTTTACCAACCTTGAAATATTTATATTTTCTTTTGTATGTTAGAGAACAAGATTAAAAAGGGCAAAACTACAACAACCAAAAAAGATTTAACAATGAACATTTGTATTTTGTCCAATTTTTTATTGGAGGTCTACAGCTCGATTCGCGTTTACCGAAAAACTTGTTTTTTTCTTCTTCTGTCATCATAGACAGGACTACCTGATTTAATTTGTCTTTAAAATGTTTTCTATGTCATAACACAGCAGATATGTGATAATTATAACAATAACTTGATGGAATATACTTTTTCTAGTAAAGTATCATTTTAAAATATTCTCCGTTAAGTGAAATAGCTGTATCAGCAACCAAATGCTTTAAATTAATGTGCAGCTTCAAAGGATGCAGAAGTAGTCATTAAGAATCTGAAGAGACATTCGGTACATTGTCATGCTCATTACGTAACAGATACAAATATCTTTTCAGTTAGTGGCTAATCAATTATATGAGGGTTTAATTAAAATCTTTGAAGTGACGTGACTAGTTACAACTACGAACACTTATTTAATTCAACTGGTTTGACAAACACATTCTGCTGAAAAAATTCTAACAGAATGAGTTAAATGGGTATATTTAAATAGAATATTAACTTCTAGTGCTATGTTATTGTATAAGAATAATGATCTATACGAATATAAGAAGCAGGATACATGTAAACTAGTCTGCCATCTTACTACATCTCTCAGGAATCCATAATAAACCTAAATTATCTAGATAGCAGCATTTATATCATGATAATCGTATTGATTAATCTAATGTACGTATTTTTCGTACTCGTTGATAGCCTTAAGACTTAATCTTTATTTTCTTGCAAAGAGCTCAGTCATTTAGCATACTTGTATATAAGGGTAATACTGTCATATTGTGATTTTGACATAGGTAACATCATTAAGATACAGATTGCAGATTAAAAAAGAGTCTTCGTCACTGAGACATGAAAAGAATTGTGTCCAATCAAGAAAATCTATTTTTTTTTATCAGCATAGATTAATAAGGAAGAAACAGTGTATTGCTTCACGAGAACATTTATCTTTTGCGTAAACTGCGTTTACTGAGTCAAACGTATTTCTTACATGAGCATTTTGTTTCGAGTACTTTTTATGTTTGTATTACATGTGTACGTTTTCTCGCGTACTTTCTATGCATTTCAAACATTTTGTCTACTAGCACTTTTCATGTATTTCATAAATATGCTTTTTGTCTGATATATTTATTTCCTCATTGTCGGATGAAATTGAGATAGCTAGTTCTCTTTCTTTTTACATAGAACCATCATATACTCAAGGGTGTTGTAATAAAGATTATATTCCCTGTGATATTATCTTGGAAAGAAAATATCTTGCCACATATGTCTGCCTACGAGTTAATAAAGATAAAGCAAAATAAAACTAAAAGACGATATATTATACAACAGCAAGTAAGATGTTTTAACACACGAATTACATTCATCTCTAACTCAGTCTCCGGGCTGAGCTAAATGCCACTTGATAAAAAAGTGACCACTTAATCTAAAAATAAGTCATCGTTAGTTCAATTTATTTTAGCTAATGTATAACACTAGTTATTAAGCTAAAACAATTCTCCATCAGAAACTACTGTACTTGTATTGAGTTATCAGGACATATAACAAATACCTTTGATCTCGGGTTGTTTAACGTATCAACTTCTAGAATAATATTTTTTTTGTATTTCATAAGTTACCCCGATACGGTTTGATCATAAACAATGACTTTAGACAAATAAATGTTGCATAAACGGGTGGACCAATAATGTAAAATATAAAAGTATTGCTTGTCTCACGTCAGATGTGGACAGTGTTTGCTTGAAGTATTCCGATGTTTTACCACTATTGGACTCTTAGTAATCTTAGTTAACCAAAAAAGAATATTTAGATATGAGTTTGATTTTTTTTAAATAAAATGCATAAATACTACATTATACAATCTTGATATATGAATAAAAGAATATTTAGGGAATGTCAATGAGATAGCAATCGAACATTCTCAAACAGACCTCTAGATGGAAACGTACAGTTATAAAGGTCAACATACAGTATTACATGTCAACATACAGTATTATATGTCAACATACAGTACAATGAGTCAACATACAGTACTTGAGATCAACATATTAAACTAGGATTTAAGCTGATTCATGGTATACTGCCATGTTGGATTGTACAATTACAGTACAAAATCGGTCTAGTAATTTGCCCAAATCAACAAATTTGGAAACAGATTTGGAATTTAATGGTTAGACTGTTTATCTATATCAAGAAAACTTGTAAATTTATTGTATTATTCAAAATATTTTGACAAATATCAAGCTTTATGGTTTTTAAAATCATTTTTTTCAAATGAGCCATTTAAGGGGAGATAACTCTTTTAGTACAAAATTTATACTAGACTAATAGGGAAATTTTTTATTTTTACTTGTGGCAAGAAAACAAGTTCGGTGACACCATGTTTTCTTTTTATTTTCTTAAAATATATTATGAAAGCTATACTCTCACAATTTATTTCAAAATTCTATCTCATAGAATTTTTTTTATGCACTCTAATGTGTTTTTTCATGAACAAACTAACCAAATTTAGGCATTTTTCAACGACTCATAGCTCGAAAAATAGCACGGTGACCCATACTTTTTGTTATATTTTTGAAAAAATCGTAGTATGATCTTCATTTTGACAAATTATAAAAAAAATCTGTCTCAAAAAACATTTACTTATGATCTACCTTAACATACTGTACTAGGGGTCATCATTCTGTACTAAGGGGCAACATACAGTACTCGAGTTCAACATAATGACCAAGTGGACGACGTTGAAAAAAGAGGTCAACTTACAATACTAGAGGTAGAAAAACTGTACTGAAGGTCTCCACAAAGTACAAAAGGTCAACATATAGAACTAGAAATCATTATACTGTACTAGCGGGTAAAATGCAGTACAAGCGTGTAACATACAACACTAGAGGTCAATATACAGTATTAGAGGGCAAAAATAGTAAATCAGAGGAAATATTTATATACATTACTAAATGGTAACATACAGTACATTAGGTCAACAAACATCACTAGAGTGTAACATGCAGTACTAGAGGTAAACTTAATGCTTTAAAGGTAAACATAATGTACAAAAGGTTAACATACAGTATAAGTGGGCAACTGACAGTATTATAGGGCAACAGACAGTATTATAGGGCAACATACATTTCACTTGGTTATTTGCATCGTTTGGTTACTTCTGTCTCATTATCTTCATTATTTAGTTACAAAGAATAAATGTTAAAACCATTATAGTGCCACTTCTGTATTTACTTGAACCAATTCAAATTGACATACATTTGTATTAGATATTAAATGTCCATGAAATTTTAATTGTTATATTACTTATGATCTTTTACCCCCGACATAAACTCACCTAGCTGTATTTAGCAAAATATTTCTTAATTTTTGGCCCTCTTTTTGTTTGTTTATTTTCATAAGTACTTTAATATTGTCTTTTAATTGTCCTTTTAATGTTTTGTTATATTTTAACACACTGTTTAGTTCTTTGTAGACGAAATGCACTTCTGGCGTACAAAATAAGCTTGGTATTTGTGATGAGTTTTTTCTTCTTTAATGTCTATTCGAAAGAGAAAAACACGAATACAGAATATTAGTGTAAATGTCAATGCAGTATTTAATTGGAAATCACACAAAAATAAAATGAGGTTATCTACTAATGAAGATGGTCAGTAATTCACATAATCAAGTTCAGACGCCATCTTGATTTAATTGTAGAAAACATCAACTCGTGAAATCTGATAGATTGATTTACAGCTTCTAATTATAAAGCTAGCAGACAAAAGTAGAATGAAGATTTACAGACATCAAATAGTAAATTAAATTCATTAGGTAATACGAGTGTCGACAAACTAACAAATAAATACAATTATTGTGAACTATAAATACAGTGATAGAAAGCGTAAAAAAATAAGTTTCATACATATATTGGAGCTACGATGTAACTTAAAGGGAAAATCAAAGATATCTATTGGTTAGTATTAGAAATGGAGCTTAGACATGCATATAAATGATTCGTTTACTTGCTATCTATTTTCTTTTTAAATGATGATGTTTAATTATTTCAAATAATTTATAGTAATTGTACTTAACCGATTTGCTAGGTTTTACTAAAATGGTGATTTATTATTCTGTATAAACTGGAAAAAACTAAAGGTAAGAGGCAAACGCTTGTTTTATGGAAAGTGGCACAAACTATGATATTCGAGACTATTGACAACGCAAGCAAAATATCAGAAATATTCAAGTCAACTGTAGAAAGTTAAGACTAAAATATATCACTAATTTTCACATTACTTAAAGGAAAAGTGAGATAATCTCCGATGAGGGATTCCATCAATACACAATAATATACCTACTTTGACATCTATGTTGCTTTTTAGCCACATTAAGCACAATTTTCCATCTACAGTTAAGAATGCGATGCCTTGTCTTATTCGTGATTAACATTTATTGAAGCAAACAGATCTGACTGATCACATTATTTGTATGTATTATTTCATTACTTTTACATCAACGATTGTTTTACGGCATCCTAATAGAGATAACAGATTTGTTGCTGTAACATTTTGTCCATGTTTGTTTGCTAGAACTATAGCTTAATAACTGAAATTATTTTTTTCTCCATTGAAGGATATTGTCTTCTTTATATGTGCCAGTTTTCCGATACTGTTTGTATCGTAAGTTTCATTATAAATAAAATGCGTAACCACTTGGGTGATTTATTTTATAATTTTACCTTATGTTACATTATACAATTGCTTTCCCTTCTGTTCTTTCGATTTGCGACTCCAAATCAACATTCGTGTGACATACTTATTCCGTGTAACTGTAATGAGATAATAGACAGTTATCCCTAATATAAGTCGTCACTGTGAAATAGTCCCATTTTCTTAACTTTGGTTCTGATTTAGAACGGACAATTTGATGACCAAAGTCAAGAATAGCGTTGATTCAGATAAAATGAGATATCGGGTTTACGTTGATGGACCACCAATCCAAATAATGTTAAATAATAATAAAAAAGACAAATCAAAAACACCTTGTACCAATCCAGGAAGATGGCAGTTGTTATCCATTTGTTTGATGTGTTTTAGCTTTTGAATTTACCATTAAATTAGGGACTCTCCTTCTTGAATTTTCCTTTCAATTCAGTATTTTTGTGTTTTTACTTTTTATGCAACAATAACAGTTTATGAGAGAACGGTAAGGTGGTGTGAAAGGTGCAGTTCATTTCAATCTAACCTGTAATCTATAACCGTGGTATTGATCTTAGTGATTCCTTGACTTATGCGATTCGAGTTACTTCAGTATGATAAATTACGAGTCGGAAATATGATGTAGAACAGTTTGACAATGAACATACATTACATATATTTTCAATATATATATGTATTCTTTTTCTCGAGTTTTCTTAAAACTAACGTTTTTTGGTTTTAAGCTTCAAATACAGTTAAACAAAAATAAAACATTGTGATCTAATTTTTGTCAACGTGCTATTGTAGAAGTTTATCTCTCTTGACAAGTAGTGGATACAGCTTGACAATTTAAAGGAAATAAAAGGATTAAAAGATATAAAATTGTGATAGGATAATGATACTGATAAACAAATTAACAACGAAGCTGATATTCCATGCAATATTTTGTATACAGAGATTTTTTTTCTACAGTCATGACTTAGTTCTGAATAAATGATGCCATAAGTCAAGTTTTTGGGCAATTAAACTGTAGAATTCTTCAATTGAATGTTGTTAACTAAATTTATTACATAACCAATAAAATCATCTTTTTCACCTTCTATGTAATTAAAAAGTAAAATAATAATAATTTGTAATCGATCAGCATTATAATTTTTGTTTTGTTTTCTGATCAAATGCACCCGAAACCAAACATTTTAAGACCCACAAATGAATGTAGCAAATAAATCATGATGAATTATTTTTTTATTTATCCATTCTCAGTTCGAGGGTTTGAACTAAAACAATACACCTGTCATTTACTTTAGGTAACACATCCTATATCCATGAAGACGTTAGTTAAATTAACCGTAAGCCTAAAAATATCTAGCAAACATACCCTATCTCTAACTCTAGACGGAATTTTGACTCAAAAGTACAGGATAGCCTCAGGTAAATGTATGTCAAAAGTATTGCGTCAACTTTGGTTGAAAATCTGATTGCAATCCTCAATTTACGAAATAATCACATAACATGAACAGTTATAAACTTAAAAAGAACCTTAATGTGAAAAGTAAACGAAAAAGTGTTTGGCAATTATCTAACAACTTAACATTTACGAGGAAACATAACACATGATCATACTTTTCAGTCAATATACGAGTCTTTTTTTAAATTATATTTTGTAGATAAATGTCACATAGTGGCTGAACAATCAAACATAGTCGGTAACGGTCACATAGGCATTCTATGAATAAAACATGGGCCCAGAAACACCCGCATACACTAATGATACTATTTGGCACCTCATCTGACTAGATTTGCAAAAGCTGCAACGGTCGGGACCGGAACACGACATTCGACAGCCTCTGCACATTCAGTACGTCTTTTTTTCATTTATCTGGCCTGACAAATTTCTTTTACGTTTTATGATATAGTTTCTATTATTGTAGCAAAATGTTTAAAATGCACAGCGCATGTTACGTTTCACTTTACTGTTTAATAAGTTTTTTTTTATTTTATTGGAAAAATTATCGAACAAATAAATCATAAGCAGTTATTCTCTGTTTCCTTTTAAGCCTTATTGTCGTTATTATATGTTCTTTCAAAAAAGTTAATTGAGCACAGTTATATTTTCTAACTCAAGCATAGATTACCTTAGCTGTATTTGGAAATCTTTTGGGAATTTTGGCCCTCAATGCTCTTCAATTTCGAACTTTATTTGGCCCTTTTAACTTTTTTGGATTCGAGCGTCACTGATGAGTCTTTTGAAGACGAAACGCGCGTCTGGCGTATATACTAAATTTAGTTCTGGTATCTATGGTGAGTTTATTTATTATATTTTTTCCAGTTTTACAATCCTTTAGAAATAAAAATACAAAGTGTAATGAACCTTTAAAAGATATTGTCTCAGCACTTTTCATTAGTAGTAGGTGTCGAAAAATAAATGATTTTGACGTCTAGTTTCAAAAGATAGCGTGTAAGTAATGTTATATCCGTAATGCAGGAAAGATGGTTATTGCAAAATGTCTCCCTTGGCGTAAGTGTTTTTGCATCATTCCAAATGTAGACTGATTACATTAATTAATGAGTTTTAGAACTGCATGTGATGTTTCTTTATTAAGGCAGACGCATTTGAAAAAAAGTATACTAATGTTTATGTCTTTTAAATGTTCAATATTTGTCCATGGACTATAAAAAAAACCCTGCATTTCGGAAATGCAGAAAACAATCAATCCGAACATTTCAAAGAGTTTAAATAATTTAATTATGTTAAAACGTATAATTGAATTTATTCTATCGTATGTACCAATTCAAAAAAGATGTTCTCAGACGTGTCTGCTTTATTGACGACAGAACCATTAGAGACTGGATAGAAAATTGGGTTTGAGAATCTAATTATGTCACAAGATGTTGAAAAACACAAATTCATAATAACACCGTTTTTTTAAAAACATAATGTCCGATGAGGGATTCCATCAATACACAATAGTATACCTTCTTTGACATCTATGTTGCGTTTTAGCCACATTAAGCACAATTTTCCATCTAGAGTTATGTTAAGAATGTGATGCCTTGTCTAATTCGTGATTAACATTTATTGAAGCAAACAGATCTGACTGATCACATTATTTGTATGTATTATTTCATTACTTTTACGTCAACGATTGTTTTACGGCATCCTAATAGAAATAACAGATTTGTTGCTGTAACATTTTGTCCATGTTTGTTTTCTAGAACTATAGCTTAATAACTGAAATTATTTTTTCTCCATTGAAGGATATTGTCTTCTTTATACGTGCCAGTTTTCCGATACTGTTTGTATCGTTAGTTTCATTATAAATAAAATGCATAACCACTTGGCTGATTTATTCTATAACTTTACTTTATGTTACATAATACAATTGCTTTCCTTTCTGTTCTTTCGATTTGCGACTCCAAATCAACAACCATGAATCATACTTATTCCGTGTAACTGTAATGACATAATAAACAGTTATCACCGATATAAGTCGTCACTGTGTAATAGTCCCATTTTCTTAACTTTGGTTCTGATTTAGAACGGACAATTTGATGACCAAAGTCAAGAATAGCGTTGATTCAGATAAAATGAGATATCGGGTTTACGTTGATGGACCACCAATCCAAATGATATTAAATAATAATAAAAAAGACAAATCAAAAACACCTTGTACCAATCCAGGAATATGACAGTTGTTATCCATTTGTTTGATGTGTTACAGCTTTTAAATTTGCCATTAAATTAGGGACTCCCCTTCTTGAATTTTCCTCTCAATTCAGTATTTTTGTGTTTTTACTTTTTTATGCAACAATAACAGTTTATGAGAGAACGGTAAGGTGGTGTGAAAGGTGCAGTTCATTTCAATCTAACTTGTAATCTATAACCGTGGTATTGATCTTAGTGATTCCTTGACTTACGCGATTCGAGTTACTTCAGTATGATAAATTACGAGTCGGAAATATGATGTAGAACAGTTTGACAATGAACATACATTACATATATTTTCAATATATATATGTATTATTTTCTCGAGTTTTCTTAAAACTCACGTTTTTTGGTTTTAAGCTTCTAATACAGTTAAACAAAAATAAAACATTGTGATCTAATTTTTGTCAACGTGCTATTGTAGAAGTTTATCTCTCTTGACAAGTAGTGGATACAGCTTGACAATTCAAAGGAAATAAAAGGATTAAAAGATATAAAGTTGTAATAGGATAATGATACTGATAAAAAAAATTAACAAACAAAGCTGATATTCCATGCAATATTTTGTATACAGAGATTTTTTTTCTACAGACATGACTTAGTTCTGAATAAATGATGCCATAAGTCAAGTTTTTGGGCAATTAAACTGTAGAAATCTTCAATTGAATGTTGTTAACTAAATTTATTACATAACCAATAAAATCACCTTTTTCACCTTCTATTTAATAAAAAAGTAAAATAATAATAATTTGTAATCGATCAGCATTATAATTTTTGTTTTGTTTTCTGATCAAGTGCGCCCGAAACCAAACATTTTAAGACCCACAAATGAATGTAGCAAATAAATCATGATGAATTATTTTTTTATTTATCTATTTCCAGTTCGAGGGTTTGAACTAAAACAATACACCTATCATTTACTTTAGGTAACACATCCTATATCCATGAAGACGTTAGTTAAATTAACCCTAAGCCTTAAACTATCTAGCAAACATACCCTATCCCTACTCTAGACGGAATTTTAACTCAAAAGTACAGGATAGCCTGAGGTAAATGTAAGTCAAAAGTATTGCGTCAACTTTGGTTAAAAATCTGATTGCAATTTTCAATTTACGAAATAATCACATAACATAAACAGTTCTAAAATTAAAAAGAACCTTAATGTGAAAAGTAAACGAAAAAGTGTTTGGCAATTATTTAACAACTTAACATTTACGAGGAAACCTAACACATGATCATACTTTTCAGTCAATATAAGAGTCTTTTTTTTCAATTATATTTTGTAGATAAATGTCACATAGTGGCTGAACAATCCTACGTAGTTGGTAACGGTCACATAGGCATTCTATGAATAAAACATGGGTCCAGAAACATCCGCATACACTAATGATACTATTTGGCACCTCATCTGACTAGATTTGCAAAAGCTGCAACGGTCAGGACCGGAAACGACATTCCACAGCCTCTGTAAATTCAGTAAGTTTCCTTTTTTTCATTTATCTTGCCTGACACTCGTCAAATTTTGTTAACGTTTTATGATATAGTTTCTATTATTGTAGCAGAATGTTTAAAACACACAGCGCTTGTTACATTTCACTTTTTGGCATTTACTGTTTTATTAGTTTTTTTTTTTATTTCATTGGAAAAATTATCGAACAAATAAATCATAAGCAGTTATTCTCTGTTTTCATTTAAGCATTATTGTCGTTATTATATCTTCTTTCAAAAAAGTTAATTGAGCACAGTTATCATATTGTTTTTAGTTTTATAATCCTTTAGAAATAAAAATACAAAGTGTAATGAACCTTTAAAAAATATTGTCTTAGCACTTTTCATTAGTAGAAGGTGAAAAATAAATGATTTTGACGTCTAGATTCAAAAGATAGCGTTTAAGCAATGTCATATCGATAATGCAGGAAAGATAATTATTGCAAAATGTCTCCCTCGACGTAAGTTGTTTTTTTTGCATCATTCCAAATGTAGACTGATTACATTAATTAATGAGTTTTAGAACTGCATGTGATGTTTCTTTATTAAGGCAGACGCATTTGAAAAAAATATACTAATGTTTATGTCTTTTAAATGTTCACTATTTGTCCATGGACTATAAAAAACCTGTATTTCTGAAATGCAGAAAAACAATCAATCAGAATATTTCAAAGAGTTTAAATTATTTAATTATGTTAAAACGTATAGTTGAATTTATTTTACCGTATGTACCAACTCAAAAAAGATATTCTCAGACGTGTCTGCTTTATTGACGACAGAACCATTAGAGACTGGATAGAACATTGGGTTTGAGAATTTAATTATTCACACGAGGTTGAAAAACACAAATTCAGAAGAACACCGTTTTTTTAAAAACATTTTTTTAATTAACATTCAATGATTTAACATAAATCAGTAACACTATTGGAGTTACAAAATCTAAGACACTACAGCATTGAATGAGATGTGTACTTCAAAATCTAGTTCCATCACAGTTAAATAACTGACATTTCAAAATAAGAAAAGAGAAATTAACTTTGTTTTTTTTTAAATATTCATGTTAACGAAAATTTATAAAGTCAGAGCACGATAACATTCATTTTTATAAAGTTGACATTATTAAGTGATACATCGAAATCTATTCTTTTCTATGTGATGAACTTGTATTTATCATGAATTCAATTACCGAAAGTGTACAACTTAAATGCTTTTCCTAAAAGTTTAATAGTAATTTGAGTGTTAGGTCAATTGTAAAACAAAACAAATCTTTTAGAGAGTTGTTCATTGTCAAGTATAGTCAATTCATTAAGTTGTCACTGCAATTTTATTCCTTTTAACTGTAGAATCAATACTTTGTAAGACAAGTGCTATAGTATAGTGTTATGAATGGGAAGGTATTTAAAAGTAAAAACTGAGCTAAAAGTACTATGTAGTACACTATGTGTAACACTAGTTTTTATCCCCCAGAGACCAAATGATGTAGATGTAGCGTGTAGTAACGATAGGTAACACTACGGTCTTTCACAATGAGAAAAACTTGACAAATAAAAAAATAAACAGCTTTAAACTGCAACTACATGTAGTTGTGTATTTTCCTTAATATAGTAACACATCTATATTTTGTTCAATGTCAATTCATCATGGAACACTTTTTGCAGTCAGGGGTTCATTAAGGGATAAACCTCGCCCTTCCCCAGTTTCTCAGCCTCATACAAACAAGTTGATATTTTTCTGACATTGACCTTATATTGTATATTTCCTTATATATAAGAATATATAATGAACGCTTCAGATACTCACTCTTTCACCAGCGGATTTGTTACGTTCTTCATTCTTAACCTGTTTTTTTTCAGTTCTGAGTACATTAAAAGCACTATCTAATCTATCATCATCGATTAGATTGTGTAATTTGTCGTCATATTCATGGAGTTGAGAGTTGTTGTGAAGATTGAGTTAATGAGGTGTTAGAATTAGCTAACAGGAAAGTACATTAGCAATTTAGTAGTCTTGATGCCCACCAAATACATTTATTCTACATTTAAATTCAACTTCAAGGCCCATTTTTCATTTAATTGTCTATTTTCGCCAGTTATATATTCAGCACTTGTTTTAAATATTATTCTATTAAGCAAATGTGAATTGATACTAATCTACTGTTACATGTATTTCCCATTTAAACGAGATTACATTTTACACCAATATATTATTCTCTGATGTAGACAGAAAACATAAAGATTGCATATTTTGAAAATAAAACATAAATTAATATTTACATAAGTAACTGATTTTGTCACAATCATTTATATAAAACTAGTAAAAACCATAATCATCAGGATAACACAATATGTATGGTGATGTATAACTGCAGTATATTAGACGCGTCGAATATAGATAATAAGTGTTCCTAAGCTACACTGAGATATTCCAATTCATAAACTTTGTTTTTATTTTTGACGGCAATTTACAAATACTGAACTGATCACTGACAAAAAATGAAACTGAAATTTACTGCCAACAAAAGGCATCAGTTTAATAAAAAGTAAACGTTATCTTTATTCACGTAAAATGAATTTAAATCCAAACATTTATTCAAGGAATGTTTTCAGTGTCAGTGTTTGTTTGCAAAGAAAATACACGTTGAACACTCCAAAGCATTTTGTTAATTCGTTTTTAACCTGATTATGTTTAACATTTTGTTCTTTTTACTTTTTCTTCCCACCTTGCTATAATATTCATACTTTAGCTACAGTAACTAGATTGTGAAAGAGAGGTGAAAGACACAAAAGGGACATTCAAACTCACTCGAATATACACTGACAATGTCACGGCAATAGTTTTTTTTAAAACACTCTATTTTACATGGTACACTACATAGGAAACTAAAGACTAAGCAACAAAAAAAAAAAAAAAAAAAAAAACACCAAAAACCACCAAAAAAGCCAAGAGCATGTGCTTTAGGAAATATTGTGTAAACTAATATCATTACATTCCTTGAACTGATATTCGTATATCTTGTTACAGACCACAACATATGTTGAACGATTCTCGACATGATTGCTGTTACAATTTTATTTCCTTTTTGATATTTTATCAAGATCCTCTGTTTATTAAATTCTTGACATGAAATTGACTCGAAACACGTTGCGTTATGTGTTAAACATAACGACATATTATTTGACATCTAAAAAATAAATCTCGTCTACAAAAGGGCTTTGCAATCATTACTTTAGCTTACATTGGAATTTAAAATGTGAAATTCTCCTTGGATTGGACCTGTCCTCAAATTGTTAATTTCCGATAAAATGTTTTTTTTAAATCTTTTATTGACAAAGTGTTCATTTTTCTTTAAAGAAATATTGTAAGCAGGATATGTCATTTCCTTAGATTTTCCTCTAAGTTCAGTATTTTTGTGATTTTACTTATTCGTTCGGAGGGAGCTAGTTTTATCGTCTTTATCAAACTTGCTCGCCTTCATTTATGAGTTTGCTATTTAAACTCTCTGTTTACCATTATATATTAGTTTTTTGAATTTTAGAATTTTAGAAGTACCAGAGATAGATTATCTGACCAGCTTGTATATGTTTCAGGAAAACATCAGTTAGAATGTCATACTCCTCTCGAAGGCCATCGATCCGAGGTTTTCTCCGTCTTTTTCTTCATAATGCTTCGGATTTCCATAATGCATACATTATAAATCTTTTCTTTCAGTTAATGCAATCGGTATCATTCCTTTAAGGATTCAATCGATTTTTAATAGTTTCTAAAACCTTAATAGTTAGTTTTGATCATCTCTTATGAGCTTATATGCCTCCTTCAAATATAATCGAACAACAGAATACAAAAAAAAAAAAAAACCCCACTAGAGACATTTTAAATAGTAAGCTTAATTAAAAACACTTACTCAACATAATCCGATGAAACAAATGTCCTACTTTCTACAACTTAATTCAGTGTATCAGTATAGCTTTATGACTAAACAACATTTGTGAAATTAGGTAAGAATTAACGAAGGATGGCTTTAACTAACAGTAATGAAGTTCAGATGCTACTATGATCTAATTAAGAAATGAAGGTTGAATAAGTCAAAACAGCATCTTACAGAGTTACAGACCTAACAAGAAGAACAGATATAAAGAAAAATAGTTCATTTTAGAAGTTCGTCAAACCCTTTCTAAATCTAGACCGAAATGTTATTGATTTCATATAAATAATGTATCTAATTACGCCATGTCGACAAACTGCAAGTTTTTTTTCAATATTATGCAATTCCAATTATTGGTTCCAACTTTCGTGTATCAGTTTAAGCACAAAGAAAACGCTTTAAAAATATATTTAATAGTTCTAAATGATACATATTCAAATAAAAGCGAAATTATTGATGGTTAACAGCAAAACAAAATTGTGTCAACTCGTTACACAAACATATACAGCAGAGACAAGGGAATCTTTCTGAAATAAACAAGCATTTAAAGAGTCTCGATCTGCAAGTAAAATTTCAAAAGAAATGTGTCAGAAAAGGGCAGTTAAAAACATTTCACCAAAACAGTAATAGACATATTGTACCTCTATTGATTATTTTTTCGAATTTTTCCGGGAGGCTGTCTAGATATTGTTTGGTGATGTTCTGATGCATTTTTTTGAACTGTTAGATATCATTTGTTAAATGTAAATTGACTATTTCGCTTTTTGAATTCATATTCAAATATGAAATTATTTCATAATCATGTCCTAAACTGACCGTTATGTGAGGAATTAGTTATAAGTATACTAGTTTCTTTTTGTCTTACATAAAATAAACTCGACTTTGAATTCATTTAAGGCAATGCCCTTGGAAAAAGGTATATGATTATGAAGTTAGTACAGGGAAATCCGGGTTATTTCGCTATATGGTATTCATTTCCATTTGAACAAATGTTCGTTTTCTATACCAGTCTAAAATATAATCATCGTGGATATGTATAGAGACACATGACCCTATAGTATAAGCTTTAATCTAAAAAATAAGATATGTGTTGACAGACCAATTGAGTTGAATGCAGAGGAACAATCGGTCGAACGTCAACTATTTGCCTTTCTATTCTTTGTGTGATATTTGATTTTTAGAGTTTCATTCTAAGATTATTTGCTAATCAAAAGTAATCTATATAATTTATTGAAATGTCTT
The DNA here is from genome assembly GCF_965363235.1 of Mytilus galloprovincialis. NCBI lineage: Eukaryota > Metazoa > Mollusca > Bivalvia > Mytilida > Mytilidae > Mytilus > Mytilus galloprovincialis. Next base: position 62,426,766 of record NC_134847.1, read on the forward strand.
TTATATGAGCATGTACTCTTTTGACGGACTTCAGTTGTTTTAATGAAAATTTTCTCGATTTGTCAATTAAATTTCAAATTAAATCTGTTTTAGACGCCAACAAATTGCAATTTATTGTACACAAGCAGAATATCATTCAGCTTCAGTAAATTAGTTTAATGTTAAACTACAAGAAAAATTTTAAAGCAATATTAAATTGGTATCAATTTTACCTTTCCGTTGAATTATAAACAAGCATATTACTTCATGTATGGAAAAGAAGGAATAAACCCATTGGAAATCGTATGAGGATGATTGACTTCATTGAAAATATTGCAGTTTGAAAGAACATTGTTTGGAAATTGAAGGGTTAATGTGTACAGGTTAAAAAAATACTATTAATACAATTGTAAACCCTCTAAGTAGTAGTTACAATGAGACATTTATATTCCGCACAAGTCAATGGGATTTCTTAAATATATATCGATAAAATTACATAACTGTGTCGTAGTAAGAATTCGATATTTATCCGAATTGGTAATTTGGTTGCTCTCGTTATAGAAACGTTGTTTCCTTATATCTGTACTTCTTTCTTTCTTTTCGTCATTGGTGATATCCGATTTCTTAATCCGTTTACCTTTCGTTAATCCCAAGTGTACAATATCATTTAAAAAATAACAGGACAGATAATGCAGAAAAAAAGAACAGCTAAGCAGAATGTTTTGAAAGATGTGATTGAAATGTTGCTAACGTCCTGTTTAAACCATTATTATTTATAATGAATAGTATTTTGATTATTTATCAATCTGACCATTCAGAAAATACGTTAAATTAAAGAAATAGGAACTTGAAGGTAAAACTGACAAATATATTGTAGTCGGGTATAATGAGGACACTATATCTAACAGAAAAATTCGAAATTGTAATCCGGTCATTGTGTGCACTATTGATTTGAGACATCCTGTTTCCGATGTTTAAGTCCTTGACTAAGTCGGGTGTGTCTATTTTTTGTTTTGGTTTATCTAATGTATTCGTTTTTTTCTTCTGTAATTAGTTAATACTTCAGTTTTATAATGTACATTTTTTTTATTAAATTTACTGTTTGCAATAGCATTAATTGTTTTAAATAATAAGGATGTTCTTATCCCAGGTAGAAAGCCCTAACCGTATTTGGTACAACTTTTTTGATCTTTTGATACTCAGTGCTGTACAACTTTGTACTTGTTTTGACTTTGGAACTTTCATATCTGGGCGTCACTGGTAAGTCATGTATGGACGAGGCGCTTCAGGCGTATTGAATTTTAAACCTGTTGATTTTTGTAAGCTATTATTCATGTGTTTCTTTGTCTATTATGTTCTCCTATTTATTTGTATTGTAGTCCTGTAATGTTATGTTGTCATTTTAATGTTATATTTAACATTGCCATTAAAGCGGGAGGTTTGGCATGCGACAAAACAAGGTTCAACCACCATTTTTTTTCTTTTAAACAAATTTTCTGTACCAAGTCAGGAAATTGGCCATTGTTATATTATAGTTCGTTTCTGTGTGTGTTACATTTTAAAGTTATGTCGTTTGTTTTCTCATATATTTGAGTGTGAAGTCACATTACTATAAGACGTGTCACGGTACTTTTCTATCCCAAATTCATGTATTTGGTTTTGATGTTATATTTGTTATTCTCATCGGATTTTGTCTAATGCTAAGTCTGTTTCTGTGTGTGTTACATTTTTATGTTGTGTCGTTGTTCTCCTCTTATATTTAATGTGTTCCCTCAGTTTTAGTTTGTTACCCCGATTTTATTTTTTGTCCATCGATTTACGGGTTTTTAACAGCGGTATACTACTGTTGCCTTTATTTAAGATATCACATATATATCGGAGGGGTACACTAGAATATAGATGAGAAACTATCGATATGTTCGTGTATGTTGCAATTGTTCTCGAGTACCCCATCAAAAAGTGTTGCTCACTATAAAATGGAAAAAAAGTATTATTTACTGGCACACTATAAATCGTGTAGGTAAACTTCCAAACCTCATCAATAAATTTACAGCTCAGTTGTCATCCTTCTATGTTATGTGACATAAATCATCATTGATATGTTAATGCTAATAAATCAACTGTTTACGAAATTTAATTGTTAAAAAAGTATGGGTTTTCTTGCCTGGAAATAGATTACCTTATATTTATCAAAAACCTTTCGGAATTTGTTATCCTCAAAGCTTCTTAACTTCGTACAATGCAACTTCTTTAAGGGTTTGTCAGTTTATTTTCGATCTATAAGTTTGGGTGTCCCTCGGGTATCTTTTACTCCTTTTCAATTGCCTTTTGTGTCTGTAGACAAAAACGCTTCTCCCGTACAAAATTACGAGCCTAATATCTATGACAAGTTGTTTTACTAATACTTAAAAATATTATTATTTCAGGAAGTCACTGTTTCAAAAAACACATTTCGCAATAAATGTACATAAAACTGATACGAACTGTCATTTCAGATTATGCCCCAAACTGTGCGTCCAGTTTCTAAACTTTTATACAATGTACAGCTAAATTTCTTGTACAGTATGAATGCATAATGTTTATTTTGATAGAGCATCGAAGGTAGATGTTGAGTGTTTAATTGCAAGATCTTTATAAATAAAATAAAGTTTAACGGACAAATATCACTTCTGACAGGAAAAATAATGAAGTAAATTTTACGCACAGTGCTACCGGCTGATCTTTTTAAAATCTGATTATACATATATTTATATCATCTTTCATATATCGATCAAAGTTTTTTTTATATTATGATTGTAATTAGTATAATGAATATGAACACAAAAGATGATAGATGTACGGAAGCTTTGATAAAAGATCTGAATCTTTTGCCTACGATATATGTAAAATATTTTTTTTAACTGATAATAAAAATCATTCCTTGTAACTTTTCCAATATATTTATTACTAATTTACTTTTACAAATTATTTACATCTGTTAACTTATCTTTAAGTCGGTAATGTAAGTTTCAATTAATTGATTCATGAAATTATCACAACTGTTACACGATTTGTATTTGTATCCGTAGTTCTACATATGTAATATTGAGCCTTGCTGACAAGTTTAATTGTATTTTCGAACACTGTGGGTCAGTTTTCTTAGATAAGCGTAATGTTAACGTTACGCTATTTCAAATTCTTTTTTGTAGGTTCATAGAACGTACATATGGAAATAACTCTCCAGGTGACGATATTCAAGAGCGTGCGTTTCATTGATAAGGGACTTTCATTTTTGAATTTTCCTCGGAGTTCAGTATTTTACTTTTTCATATAAAAACGTCCATGATAGAGGGTCGTGGCTTACAAATCGCTTTGGAATCAATGTTTTCAAGTGGTGAAGTGGTAGTCATGCTTTCGTACGTTTATAAAAGCCATTATGAATTGGTTGAATGTTTTGAATTTATGTGTCATAGGTGACCGACGATATACTCCTATTGTCTCTTCCTCTTTTCCTCGATAATATCCATCATTTTCTATTTACGAAAATGCATGTTCCAAGTCTGGAATATTACATTTGTTATCCATTCGTTTGATGAGTTTGAGATTTTTATTTTGCCATTTGACTTTTTGTTTTGAAAAAAAAAGAAAAAAAAAAATGTAACAAAAAACCAAACAAAAAAAAAACAAGAATATACTTCTAAAAAGACAGATGTTCTGAAAGAACTATCACGTTTTTGTTTTCATACGACAAAAACTAACATTGTATGTAAATGAGTAAATATAAATATCATATTACAGGTTCGCACTATTGTTACCCTTTAAAATAAAATACAAAAAAACGAGTTTAAATGTAACAAAAAGTACAATAACAATAATACCAAACTCCGATCAGATGATTTGGTATACGGCTTGTAACAGTTTTCATATTATCGGCATAAATTAATGTTTATATTCATCAAAAGTATTTAATAGGAATTACAAAAAGATGTCGGATGCCCATCAACGAATTAAAATTAGACATTAGGATGTTAATTCAGCAGCGTCAACAGAAGACAAGTGTCTACATTGTATACTACATACATGTAACTTTTTAAGCTCATTTTCATTCCAAGTCTAGACAAGATTGGAATACTCGTACCATAGATTACTACATGACTGTCATTGTTATCAAATTAATGTCAAGTATTAAGTTTTTCTTAATACTAGTCAAAAGGATTTCTGACTACAGTACACAATTTGGAGATCCATAGCAAAACAACAATATTTTTTTTAGAAATCTTTTCTTTACTACCAATTAGATAACACAAAATATTGGAATGGATTTCTTCTTAGTAGTCAAATTTACCTAACTAATACATTTCTATTTGTAATTCATTTTCTTTGAACCATTATTTGAATGCTCAAAGCAAACTTATGTGAGAAACTTTTTTTTAAAGGAGTATCAATTTGAACCCTTTCGAGTATGAATGAGACGAGGTCAGGTAACCTCAAAGACAGTGTTACCATTGCCTATTTAAACAATCAAATATCTGTTCAGGGAAACAGTGATTTTTTATAACAATTTCTATACATGTATAATTAGTTATCAAAGGTACCAGGACTATAATTTAGTACGCTAGACGCGCGTTTCGTCTTCATAAGACTCATCAGTGACGCTCATATCAAAATATTTATCAAGCCAAACAAGTACAAAGTTGAAGAGCAATGATGATCCAAAATTCCAAAAAGTTGTGCCAAATACGGCTAAGGTAATCTATGCCTGGATAAGAAAATCCTCAGTTTTTCAAAAAATTAAAAGTTTTGTAACAGGAAATTTATTAAAATGACCACATTATTGATATTCATGTCAACACCGAAGTGTTGACTACTGGCCTGGTGATACCCTCGGGGACGAAACGTCCACCAGCAGTGGCATCGACCCAGTGGTGTAAATAGTTATCAAAGGTACCAGGATTATAATTTAGTACGCCAGACGCGCGTTTCGTTTTCATAAGACTCATCAGTGACGCTCATATCAAGATATTTATAAAGCCAAACAAGTACAAAGTTGAAGAGCATTTGGGATCCAGAATTACAAAAAGTTGTGCCAAATACGGCTAAGATAATCTATGCCTGGAATAAGAAAATCCTTAGTTTTTCGAAAAATTCAAAGTTTTGTAACAGGAAATTTATTAAAATGACCAGATTATTGATATTTATGTCAACACCGAAGTGTGGACCACTGGGCTGGTGATTCCCTCGGGGACGAAACGTCATATTTACGTCATAAAGTAAGAAACTTATTTTGAAATGAAATAAAAGATTTATGAACCATTTAGATATTTCAAATAAATAGTAGACTTCCACATAAGTGTACACTTTAAACTATTAAAGTGATATCAATAAATAGAATACAGTAAATTCGGAAAATTGCGTGCATTTATCATAGATTATTGCGATATTAAAGGAGTCGCATTATTCGCATTAATCAAAACCTCGATCAATTTCTGAATTTATAGTATTCAATAATGGACACAAATCCAATACGTACTATTGACAATTGGTAAGAATGTTTTATTAGGATTATCCTTAACATACACATGTCATGCATGTTCTTATCATTGCCAACACAAAACATCCAATGTTAAATGTCGAGAAACATATTTGCCGTTGAATGTCCATGTCTGATTCTATTTAAACAGCAAATTAAGATTCCTGAAAAATGCTTCTTTAAAAGCATTAATTGGTATAAACGGACAGTGTAAATATCAGATTTGGGATTCTCTTGTAGACACTAATTGAATACAATACTGATAATCACAGACCTTTTCCTGTACAGACATTGTCTGATAGATTGCATTTTGAACGAACTGTGCTCAGCGAGTTTTTGATCAATGTATGATATAGACATCCTCAAACATCTCGTTAGCAGTCTTTAAAATTCCTTATCCTTCATTGGGAAAAAGAATACAACCATTTTCGACAGAATTCAAATTTCATTGATAAGTTTATATGTACAATTCTAGACGTGACGTTTGAGAGAGAAAAGGCAGTAACCAGTTTATTTCACGAGCGATAAAAACTAAAATGTTGTGAAAATTCCTTCAATGATTTGGGTTGAACACAATCGAAAAATAATTTAAGATGTAATTTCTGTCGTTGTAAAACTATTTAAAGAACAGGATTTCAAGGACATATCATAGTAAAAAAAGTCAGGGAATTTATTAATAAAAACAAAAGAATGAAAATGCAGAAACTTTTAAAGAAAATAGGAGAGTCTTTTATTCTGATGTACAAATGCGGGTTAATTTGGATAAAACAAAAACACAAAGAATGAAGAACTTTCTCAGGATTGATGTTTACTATTTGTCTTTTTGCATTTATGTATACATATAATAAAGAAATGTTATTTATTTTAAAACTGACACAACATGATAGATTCAATTGCCAACTTTGCCTTTTTCGTACTTTATTCTTTATTAAGGTAACAGGTACGTAAATGGCTTGTCTTGCGATTTTTAAAAGAAATTGTATGCACGTAGAACTTATTAAAAGATGATGAAAAATCGAAAAATTTAAGTTGGTCACCGATCCAATTTCCGAGTTCCAGGCATTTGAAAATGGTAATGAAACAACATAAAGTACATAGACATAACGTCAAATTTGAACCAAAAATAAGACATTTCAAGCTTTATTTATTCTGAAGTTTAAATCAATCCTACGATTTTTCTATAAAAATCAAATGTTTTTAAGGTATTATTTTCCTTTCTTTTGATATATAATTTTCATGGGGTTACCGATTTCAGCCGTTGAAAGGGTGTTGTTGACGGGAAAAGAGAGAGAAAAATCATGACGTCGCCGAAAGGATTACGCAACGTCAAGGCTATTTCAGCAGAATTGTAAAGACAACGACTGCCTCATTATTATTTGTTTGCTTATTCAAATGCGCTATAGAGCATATCATCCTGTCTGGAAAAAGGATTGATTACCTATTATTGTTTTTTCGGTGATTATACGAGGTCTTTTAGTATTTATAACGTATTTCTGGAATGATTAAAAACACAATGTTTAAGGACATATGTTTATAAACTTATTGAACAGAAACGATAAAAGATCTATCATTAGAATAGATTCTCCGAATGACGAGATACATTCAATATTCACATATTGGACCACAATTTTGCTACTTCACAATATTGGAGGCGAAATATACCGCGCAACGGGAAATTGAAACTTATAAGCCAAAACCATACTGACAATGTCATGTGAAAAAACGAAATGGGGAAATGTGTCCATGGACACAGATGATGCGCCCGCTGGCATATGATTTTATAAAGTGATATTACTAAAAAACTTTAAAAGTGACGCCACCAAAATGTAAACTAGATCTGTGATTTGTTTTGGTAATCAGCATTGTGTATAAGTCTTCTAACATTTGTTTGAGACAAACTAAAGTTAGAGAACGGAAACCAATTTTGGACGGTACGATGGACAGACGGACAAGTGAAGCAATGCCCCCTCCGCTACGGCGTGTGCATAAAAAAAATCACAACATTTAACTTTTAATCTCCTATAGTTGCAGGAGGTCATGCATATAAAATATATAAAATTATGGTTCAATGACACGAGAACATAACATAAACATAAACATGAACACATACTTCGATCCAAATAGTACTGGTCATTTGCAAAGTTAAGTAGTGTGTTTAATATATGACACGAAAGGAGATGTGGGATAAATGTAGATTATAGGCAAAAGACCAACAAAAAGAATATTTCAAAGTTTGTTGCATAGTATCCCTACTTTTATTTTGTTTCGTTATTATAGTGCGGACAGTGCATAGATGTGAATATCTAAAAACAAATGTATATAAATTCAAATTGTTTTTTTTGTTTTTCGGCTTCGCCGCGGTTGCCAATGTTTTCTCGGGATACCAATCTGCTCTAACACCCACTTAGCTATGTGTTGTTATAAATTTTTCAACATAGACTTTGAACACACTTTATATGATGTTCAAATAAATGTATCCAATCTAGATTTTGAGAGCTGTAATGATCAAGCTAACAATATACTGAATAGAAAAGCTGCGTGTGATTTTGAAGAACCGTCTTCGAAGGATTTTAACGTATGCATTAGATGTTGCAGAGATTGGAAATCACCAACAGCATTATGGACCTCGTAATTTATGCCAACAATATTCATATATAAAAAAGAAGATGTGGTATGATTGCCAATGAGACAACTATCCACAAAAGAATATTCAAGTTCGTACTTTTTTTTAGAATGTTTTGCAAGTTTTGCGAAAATTGAGAAGAAATACGTACAGCAAAAATAAAAAAAACTCTAATTCTAAATTTTTATAGCAGCATTTTCACATGTATATAAACAGTATCAACTGAAATCGAAATAACTGTAATTCCGATATTTTGCGCAATTAAAAATTAATTGATTGATGCCAGCAGAAATTTCTATATCATCAGTATAATATATATAATACTTTGCTAATTATTTTATTTTTGAAGTTGAGGTAAAGCCGTAATTTTCAATCAGCGGATCTATATTTTTCACTTGCCGCTTTTTCTTGCTGGAAGCTTGTAATTCACAATGTTCCATTCAATTCAAATTGACTGAAAAGAAACGTGTATTCATTTCTTTTAAATTTTCGTTCATTTTGAAAGACAGTTTTACTTCGGAGTTCACGTTTGTTCACGCAGAAGGTCCCATCACCATTAGTCAATACGATTCTTGTTCAAATTTATTGTCACTTTCTCTTGCTTACCCGTTTGAAGTAATTTTCGACATTATATTTTACAAATTTCATGTCACACAGAAAGCAATTAAACTCTTTTGCTTTTCAATATTTATTTTTACTAAATATAAATTATTTGTTTTTAATAGCACTAGTACTTTCATTTTCAAATTCTATTTATAGACCATATCGCGGACGTGAAAGAAAGTCCTGTAAAGAAAGATTTATGTTTATATTTGTATGAGAAAATGGTTATATAACAGTTATAACAGGAAAATCAAATTAAAAACATTAGACTAAGTATTAACCTCTTTTAATTTTTGTGTCGAGGATTGAATACGTCCTAGCCGTTTTCACTCATGTTGACAGTTGTTTTGGGAAAAAATATTTCTTTGAATGCAAATGACTGAATATAAGTCTATGACAAAGTTTGCTTTGGAAGTTCAATAAATAAAACGACAATATATAGTGTAAGCTTTAATTTGTTTGGGAGTTTGCGTGTGTACTGCATGTACGTGTTCATGATATTGTTATCAATATACTACATTTTATTTTTACGTCACATATGAACATTTCCGATTTTTTAAGTCTCTGATCTTTGCCGATTACCGGCGTATTGTAAGTTCATGTATGGACAGTTACTCCAAGGTTTAAACCAAATATTTCCGAGACCCATTCTTTGTACTTTAAACAGTTTTGTAGAAACATTATTTATATGCAAGTTTTAATTTGGTCAGCTAGTATTTAATTTAGTAAACCCAACTCAGTCGCTCTTCGGCCATCACGACATGCCAAGTTTCTTTCATTTTCATGGGAGGAAAGCACGGTTTAACTGTTACAAGATATTTCATTTTACATTCTTCAATGTTAGCTATATTTTTGATGAGATGCATTCAATACTCTTCCACCAAATTGACCATTATTCCGACATTTTGAAAATATTTTTTATGGTGTACGGGAGATAACTCCCATAGCAACAAACGCCTATTTTCCCGTTTTCCGCTAGAGGCGTTCATTTACGTACCTCTCACCTTAAAGTAATGTGCTGATCAATAAGAATTAAAAGTGATTTCCAGACATTTACTCTGAACACTTATTTACAAGTAAAGTATTTTGTTTTTATCTATCTCTCCAAGTTGACATAATTAAATTCAATTGCGATGTCTGATATCTAATTCGTCACGCCAATGCAGTAGTACAAGTGTTATTTGTTATTTGTTTTCAGTGGTCTGTATTCATAACATTGTATATACAAATGCTTATGAAAATAATCGCTAGTCTAAAGAGCTACTTAATCAATGGGAATCACATTTATTACATCTGATGCTTGGTCATTAGTTCAAGAATATTGTAGGCTATTGATATAAGCAGGATACAATGCTGTTTCAGCTCTGATATTAACAAATATTGTTCGCCCGTTTCCTGCTTTTAAGTTCGATAACAGTTGGAGATGTTGAAAAAATAATTAGTTGCTGTACTTTATACAGTGCAGAATGTATATTGAATGATTTGTAAAGATAGTATTAAGAGAATGTGTAGAAAATGAAAATTTGTTATGAACGAAATACTCATTGCATTATTAGATAGGACCTTAAAGATATACTGTATTACAATTTCTTAATTGAGTTATTTTAGCTACCAACGAGCAACCTCATAAGCAAGAAAGTGACATAACCTACATGGCATCAACAGTCTACAGAGACTTACAAATAAACAACTGTCCACAAATTCGTATACAAAACTGACCTATATAAACAAGAACACAATCGGCGAGAAACTTCTAAAGTGAATCAGATGGTTATGTTTTTCATGTTGCATACACTAGGTTCATTCTGTCCTGCCCTAGGAGTATTGGTGGAAGACGTTAGCGTTGTGTTGCCAAATTGAATTACGAGAGTAGGTTACATTTGTTGTTTTGAGATAGAATAGATTAGATTGTCACTACGTTAAAAGGAACAAATCCATAGACTTCTTCGGAACAGCTTACTGATAGAATCATTCAAATTATGGATGTTGTTAAACTTTAGGCAATATTCCAGATATACATACAAAGGAACAGGAGAAGTAAACGTACTTGTTTTAAATGAATATCTTCCATAAAGAAGTTATGTACGATCTCACCGCCTGATTTGATTTAATGAAGTGTTGAAGTTATATACAATAAATCAAGTTATAGTATGCTTTGTTTTACATTATAGCAAACATTGATCTATATCTACACCATCTAAAGTAAAAATTGCCTTGATTTATTTAGTTATATTGTTATAACAATCAGACAGAAAATTATACTGGCGAATAGTTTATAGCTCTGAACAGAGAGTACGACCTAAATCAACGACAGAATCAACTTAATAACTATCAAGTGAAATATACATGATTACTTCGAAATATTTCAGATTTGTGAAGGAAAAAAACGTGATGATCGGCAACCTTAATATAAGTGAAAGTGTCAATAAAAAGTAAAATTTATATCTTTTAATTAGTGTTGTCAGCGGTTAACCGGTTAACCGGTTAATCACTGACAACACTAATTGTTTGAATGACCGAATACCGAATACCAAAAACGCTTACCGGTAAACTGGACTTTTAATCAATTTTGATTGATTTGATGTAAATGTGTATAGAAATTATTAAAAAGTTATGTTTTCTTTAAACATTATAGTCGTGGTAATTAATTTGAAAGATCAATTGTCCAGTTTATTGATTGCTATTGTTAATAAAAAATTATATAATTAATTAGAACTTGTCTCTCAGCTCGGGGCAAGATCTGAAGGAAACATGTAGTATACATGTTTTTCATGTAACTTTAAATCAGTAATACCATTACATTTTACGATTTACTTCATTTTTTCATTTTTGTTCTTATGTTGTGTAGACTTACATCTGAATGTGCAATCTCCGTCGAGGAAGGCTTAGTCATACTTTAAACGAAATGAATACCCATGTGAATCAATGTATACTTGATAGTACGAATAACAAGCTTTGGCTTAATCATTTCAAATTGAAACACTCCACATTATTTTCGGAGACAACAAGAGAAAATGAAAGACTCATCGTTTTCAGACATATTAAATTCTGCGAGATCAAGAAGTTTTTTTTTTTTTATTTTTCAATCTGAACTTAGTACAAACACCATAGTTGAGACGGTGTATTTGGTCATTAAAAGTCAAACTTTGCCAGGAATCTTCACAGACAAGCCTTATAATACCAAAGGACAAACTTCAATTCATCGTATTATAAAAACGTTAATTTATGACTTGGATGGAAGGTCGTCACATTGACACTCATATCACATATTCTTATATCTATGTGTAGGTCACTATAGATAAGGCCTTCAAACACCAACTTAAACTCCCGGTTAACCGGTTAATCAGTCGAACAATTATCCGAGTAACCGGTTAGGCAAAAGTGTACGATTTGACAACACTACTTTTAATTGACGAAAATAAATAGGAGGCATGGTATATCAGATGATTCAAACGTAAAATGGCTTGCTGTTTTTTTTACATTCTATAATAGTGTCCCTCCCTTTTGTATGTATCTGTTCGTGTGTATGCAAACATTTGTTTCCCTATTTTTGAGCTGAATCCTGTGCTCACCAAAAACATGTGCTGAGACAAAAGCTTGTTTTCTCTAACTGCCTAAATCTCTTTCGGATGATGAAGTTTTCAGAACTTTTAAATACATGTGTCCAAGGAGATACTCGATCTTAATTTCATAGAATCGCTTTTAATGACTTAAAAATTGATGAAAGACTTGCTTTTTAAAAAAACAATTAGTTAAAAATAATGTCATACATTATAGTTACATTGTGTACAGTAGTTTCAGTTAGTTAGATGATGGAATATATCTGTTCATAAACTTGCTATGGCGTTAAACCTTCACTTCGAATTCAAAATAGGCTCTTCAATGTATCCTTGCAAAGCATCCCTTGTATTTTCATTGATAATATGAAATTATTTAATTGTAATGAAATCAAGAGCTGTATATTCGTATGACATTTTCATATTAATTTTTTAATACACTTTATGAAATTAGAGACACTTTGCGAAATAAAAACATTGCGCATTACGAACCACCAATACAGAGGGAATAGAAACACAGATTGCAATCAAATAATTTCAACAAACAATTCAAACAACTAGACAAAACGATAAAAGATAATAAAAAAAAGAATAACAATATTTCACTTAATATAACTCAAGCTACAGACCACAAAACTCTAAAAAAAAAAAAATAGGGATGAACACGAGTAATACTCAAGAATTCGGGTATCAATCTTATCATTTAGTTCCGCTAGTAGAGTTATGATTCAAATTTCCATTCAGAAACAATTTCATATAAAGTTGAAAACTAAATAAGGTTTAAATGGATGAGCATAAGGGACCGAAAATTCCGCAAAAGTATTTACAAATTTTGCAAAGGTAGTCTTTTTGATAAAGAAGCAACCTAAATGGCTCACAAAATAAACCAAAACGTACCCATAGGTCTCCATACGGTTTCTCACAATAGTCAGTTGTCAATACGCTATAGGAGTATCTAAATAAGCTGAGTTTAGAAAACACTGTGAATAAATTTATCAAAGAATAGAAATGATTTGCCAAACACACTTAATTATCCAAATCACAAAAGACAAAAAAATATGAATACACCTTTTTTCGGGAACATTTAATATAAAACATAGATATCTCTGTGTATTTAACTATTGAAAAAGGGGATTCTGTATCAGGAAAGAAGAGATGGAAAACAACAATACAATAATATTTTTTAAAAATCTATTCACGATATTTTATAATTATTCAAAAAGCGCACACATTGCGATTGTTTGCCAAAGTTCTAAACAATTGATATTTGACCAATGATGCAAATGAAATATCCTCTTATCATTTAAATTTGAGATAATGGACCAGAGAATTACGACTTTGCATCTGATTTTTTTCCTATATGATAAACTCTTGTTTTCTTCTCTGTCTATTGAATATCTAATTTTTTATTCCCCCTTAACCGATAACACTATATATTAAAGTGTCCTATAGTTGAGGTTTGATAGTATTCTATTATTTAAACGTTTGAAGTATGTTTATTCTTTCATAGAAAGAGAATATGTTGATCATAAAAGTTCTTTTCTAATAGAACTAATAAATGTAGTAGAAAATGCAAATACCAGCGTTTGCCTTTTTTTTCTGCATAAACATCAATATTTAGCGACCGTTGATAGACAATGCCTTTCCTGTTGAGACACTGCTATGATAAATGGTTTTTTAAATGAAGAGTGGTCAGCAGTGACTAAGACGTATATTATAAGCACTACGTCTAAATATCACATTAATCAATACATCAGTCACTCTGATATTTATTCATTTTAATGTCAAATACATTTCATTTTAAACTCATTTCAAAACAATAGTCGTGCGATCTTTTCACAGATAGTTTGGTCCATCGTAATTAAAAAATTAAGAACAATCTTCAAGTTAATGAGGATCAAGCTGTACAAGAAATATGTCTATTTCAAAAATACATTGACCAGCATGAGTTGTGTCATTATTCAAAGTATATACGGAAGATATACAAACTAGAAAAAGATAGGCGATACATACAAAAGTTAAATTCAAAATCACAAGCTTAAAATACACTGCCAGTGCCATGGCACTGAAAAACCTAAAAGCAAACAACACGTTACAAAACACAACATAGAAACTAAAACGTTACACGAACCCAACAAAACAAAGCAGACATGACGGGAATTTTATATGGACGTCGTTGATATAATACAGAAATAAGTAGATACATTTGTAGTTGTATTTAGGATAATATACCATGTTTTAAAATTGATAAACAATAAGACTTAATGATACAAAGATTTTCAAAAAAAAAAAAAAAAAAAAAAAAAAATCGCTACCGGCGTCCATTTGTAGCACACTGTTCTTTAAATTAAAATTGGTTTTGAACCCACCAACCCATGTATGCACAGCTACAATAATAAAATAATTTGAAGTGTAGCTTCTGGAAACTTTTATTCAGATAACAGTTTACTCTAAAAAATAAAATATTAATTATCATGTCTGTTTAGCAAAAAATGAAGAAAAAAATATAAGATATAAATAAAATATATACCCAAAGGTTTAAAGATGCACCAGAAATTTATATTTAGTTAGAGCACACATTTTCTATAATAGTAATTATTGAATACAGTGTATATACTGTTTCTCTGCAATTCGTTATATGTGTATATTATTGATAATTATAAACAAGTCTAAATTGAAAACTACGTTCAAACCTATCATTGCGTTGAATAAAAACCGCAATTTTTATACGTGTGCATGTAAAACAAATTTCGTTGTAGAAGGGTCTGAATACTGCACAAACATCATTTTCCAAAGATAAAAAAAGTGAAAAAGTATATTTTAACAAAACGCAATTGACTAATTACAGGTCGAACAACTGATGATCTTTAACCCTGCTGACTGCCATTGGCGATTGCCAAATAAATTGATCACAAGATGTAACAAAATGGATCTTAAAGGAATGTTATTCTAGACAGAAAAACAATAAACTTGCAGCAAAGATGTTATACCACAAACAAAACGTGCAAATTATTTTTGTACACCAAATCCGGATTTCGACAATAAATGTCTCTTCAGTGATGTTAGGGATCAAAACGGTATTTGGAAGGCCATATAATTTATCTCAATTTAGAATAGACTCTTGAATTTAAAGAGTCAGAGTAGGATGAACGGGTCATATAAACTAGAGGGAAAATATGATACAAGCCCAAACGAAAAAATATAAACAAGTCTAAATTGAAAAGTACGTTCAAACCTATCATAGCGTTGGATAAAAACCGCAATTTTTATACGTGTGCATGTAAAACAAATTTCGTTGTAGAAGGGGCTAATTACAGCACAAACAACATTTTCCAAAAGATAAAAAATGTGAAAAAGTACATTTTAACAAAACGCATTTGACTAACAGGTCGAACAACTGATGTTCTTTAACCATGAGGTAGTTGCGGGTGGTCAACCTTGAGAATTGGTATTTCGTCCTAAAGAGTCATACCAGGTCCTGTGTTTTACTTTCTGGGTGAAAGTAAGGAAAATTACATCGTAATTAACTAGTTTTTGGGCCTGGAAAAACTTTTTGAAAGTTTGCTATAGTTTGATAGCGAGGTCACGCGAGGTTTGTTGAGGCGAAATTTGGGCGCCATCTTGGATTACGGATTTATGTTGACTTTTTTTATATTGAAAAAAGATTTATTGTTGCTTTAATTACATTGAATATTTAGTATTGCTTTGTAATTGATATTGAAATAAAGTAAAATAAATTTAATAAATTTAATAATATACCAATATTATGGAAAGCGCAAGAGACTACACTATAAAGATAAACACCTGTACTGAGGTGGTACTGAAGTGTATGCCTGGCATAGGGGATGCCATAGGAAATAAAATTATGGATATCAGGAACAAAGGGATTCATATTGATAGGGAGGTTTTAGAACAAATTCCTTATCTGAGAGTAACTGAGGGTCTCCTGGGATTGATTGATTTTTAATCTAATCCAACTAGGGAACATGCTGGCGCAGAGCACCCCAGTATTGCATTTGGAGACATGGACAGCAGTCGACGCCTATTTTCAGCCCGTTATAATCACATGATAATAGAGACGCGCCTTTGCGCAAAGTATGTTCTGAACAAGCCATGGGTTTGTCAGAGGCATATGCAGATTCAACATATTTTAGACCACTTCCAGCTCAACAACATGAGGAAAACAAGCAAAAGATAGCAGAGATGTGTAATTTTGGTAGCAAGGTCAGTGAATGAATTGAAGAACACCATGCTAGTAGGGATACCACACAGACAAATTCCTATAAGACCAATCCATACCTGAAACCGATTGAACAGCCTGATTTCGGACAAAGAATCTCGCCTATTGCATTGCAATCAGTCCTTGAGTCTGAAATAGAGAAGGTTTCCGGGGAAATAGAAAGTTTGCTTGGTAATCTGGGACATCTCAGTGATGTTTCCGATATGGATAGTTTGACACCTTCCCCTAGGACAAACATTTTTGTTCGACGTCAACATGAACAACGGGATTTTACAGGAAGCCCACAAAGACCACAAGTTCTCGATCTGACCTCACACAGCCATGACATCAGGCAACATTTGACAATGGATACTCATCAAGAACTACCTGTGACTAATTTGCAACAAATAGCCCAACAGGTTATCAACAGATCTCAAACGGTCAACAACAGTCAACGACAAGATATAACACCAGTCACAAGTGATGATATGTCTAATGATCATGTTCTCCACTTTCCACTAAGTGTTCAACATGATATAGAATACCGTCAACAAGATCAACAGGAAGCTAGCCATCTTCAACAGGCTTCACCGGCATATCACAGATTTGTTAATAGTGACATTCTTTAAAACAACAAAGGGATATATACAAGCCTGAGACGACATTAGTTGAAAGTGTTTAACCGTTCCAACCACCTATTCAACAGGACAACTACCACCGTCGACTACAATTCAACGAATATGATACAGTGATACCTTCAACTAACAAATACCAAGTTGGTACTAATAACATACAAAGCGATGTCAACAGGGTTCAACCACCAACGTTACAATCACGAACTTATATACCGAGTCCTCAACAGGTATTCTCCTGGTTAGAACTTCTTAGTATCACTTTATATATGTATATGTAATTCACACATGCTATATAAGTTTTTATATTGTTAATATGTATATGCTCTCTGTAACAATTGTTTTAAGAGAATAAAGTATTCATTCATTCCAAACCTCAGATTGATTCCACCAACCAACAGCAATGAGTCAACAGGGTTCAACAGCCTATGTTGCCAGATAAAACAAAGGTGTGCAATTGCAACAACAGGTACAAGGCCTACACCAACGGCTAGCCCAGCTTCAACTTGGGATCAACAGCTTTGCACAACCGAAACAACAACAAAATCCAGCTACTGCACCGGTTTCCTTACTTTACTTCAACAGCAGCTGCATCAACAGCAACCCGCTTACCAACAACCAGGTTATCAACCACCAAATTTTGTACCAACGACTCAACCACCTACAACGATTGGGCACCCAACTTCCATGTTTCAACCTCCTAGGGTTGGATCACTACCACAAGGACCAACACAGTCCTTTAACCAACAAAATATGTCTAGTATAACGTACCCAGCCATGGGTCAGCCTACCTTTTCAAGGCCTCTAGACAGAAGTAATTATCAGCCATAGTCACACACATTACCTGTGCAGCAGCAACAACTTCCATCATCTGGAGCACCACCAGCAAAAAACAACCAACCATCAGCAAGACGAAAGGAGTACGATAGTGATTATCACGAGAGACAGCGTAGGCGTGATCCAGGTCGTTATTATACAGCTGATTCGGACACGTCAGATGCTTCACCATACCGTCAGACCAGTACTAAGCGTAGGTCAGCACCTGCTTACCTGAGTGATCATTCACACAGAGCCTTCTCACCTATGAGAAGTGCAAGGACCTCTCCAGCACATAGTAGACATAGTTCTAGGAAAAGCCTTACTGCCAGAGAATCACAATCAGAGTCTGAGACAGACAGTGGACATTCTAGGAGTCAGTCTAAAAAGAACAAAAAGATTGAAAACAATTTCTATCCTCGATTCCTAAAACGCTCCGCTACAATGAGAAAGGCAACTGGAAAGCCTTTTACACAAAATTCTCTGGTTACGCTAAGATTGCTGAGTGGACAGTCGAACAAAAAAAACAAAAACAAAAACGAACAGCTCTGCTGGTGTTTGGATGATGCAGCCAGTGAGTATTATACCTTAATGCTGGATAACAACAAATCAGCTACTTTTACTAAAATCATATCTAATATGAATAAGAGATTTGGTCATCAAGAACTGCCAGAAACCTCCCAGGTTCAGTTCCAGACAAGTGCACAGGGTGACAAAGAAACCTTGGAGGAGTGGGCGGAAAGAGTGTTGTCTCTGGCCACTAGAGCCTACAGCAGATACAGTGAACAACTGATGACTGAACAGGCAATTATGAAATTTTGCCAGGGTTGCAATGATACCGTTGCTGGAACCGAAGCCTGTATCTCTAAACCAAAGTCTATGGATGCAGCATTGGACATGATAAGATGGTGTTAGCACACCAGATAGGCAGTCAGTGCCATTCAAAAACCTGGTAAACCAGTACATGAGTCTAGTTCAGAGAAACCAGGTAACTCACCAGTAGTTCTGGGTGTTGGTAGCTCCTAGTCCAGCATGGATACCCGTCTCTCTCGTATAGAGGAACATATTGAGAGAATGATGTCGACAGTAACCAGTTTGGCTCAGGAAAAATCTGTTAGACAGGGAACCAGTCCAAGTCCTAGGTCACCAAACCAAGACAACAGATCTTACAATTATTCGCCTAGACGCAACTATGGCCGAGGGCGTGGCAGGGGAAATAATTCAGGTGACAGACGCCAAAACCAGAGATGGTATACTAATAATTGCTATTATTGCCACAAACCTGGCCATTACAAAAGAAACTGTCCAGATCTTAAACACAATAACAACCGTCAACAATCAAAACAGTTGACGCCTAAAAAGAACACCAAGGAGGAAAGGAGGGTTAATTTGACGATGACAACTTCATACAGGATGATTTAGAAGAAAGCTCAACAAAAAGGGTTTCAGTAGGTACTCTAGGAACTACACACCTGTTGAGATGTATAGTAAAAATCCAAGATAGAGAAGTTAATGCTCTGATTGACACTGGGTCAGAGGTTACCATCTTAAAGGACAGCGTTTTTGAAACTTTAGCTGAGAAACCTTACATAATCAGGGAAACTACTATGCATGGTGCAGGCAGAGACATGCTTATGACATGTAGAATAACAAATCCTGTAGAATTTTCAATACAACACTTAACATTTAATGAGAGACTGTATGTAGCACCTATAGACTGCGACATGTTATTAGGAGCAGATTTTCTGATAAAACACAGTGCCATTTTGTATGTACCTGCCAAAAAGTAAACTTTAAAGAACACCGTAGTAGAACTGATACTTGAAGGGGAACCAACCCCAGTCCCAATGGTGAACAGGGTAAACAGTCCATGAAACTATAATAATACCATTATCAATATTAGTGATAATTAGATACATTGTATTGCATGCACATTTAACGACAAATTTATGTGACGTATAAAAAATTTTCTGACGTCAGACACACAAATCAATAAATGTAGATAGATTTTTTTTGTGTTCTGTTAAACTGTCCCTTTTAAAATTGTTATACGATGATGACTGATGTACCCATATTTTGACTATTTTATTTATTGTGTCTGTTTATTTTACGCATCAATGTAAATATAACGGAATTTGACGAGACTGTCATCAAAGTGAGAGGGTTAGTGCTATAAAACCAGGTTTAATCTACCATTTTCTACATTTGAAAATGGCTGTACTAAGTCAGGAATATGACAGTTCTTGTCCATTCGTTTTTGATGCGTTTTGTTATTTGATTTTGCCATGTGATTATGGACTTAAGTTCAGTATTTTTGTGATCTTACTTTTTATTAGATACATTTTTTTTTATATTAGAGACATTGTGTATATGTAAGGCCTTGTCGCGAATAGAGACAGTTTGTTTATTAGAGACATTGTGTATTTTAAAGGCCTTGTCGTGAATAGAGACAGTATGTTTATTAGAGACAGTGGGTATATTATGTACATTGTGTATATAAGAGACAGTTTGTTTATTAGATACATTGTGTATATCAGAGACAGTTTGTCTTTTAGAAACAATATGTATATTTAAGGCCTTGTCGCGAAGAACAAATTGCCATTGATTGACCATGATCAGTAAATTTTGGGATTTCGTTGAATTACAGCTAATGGTGTCTCACTCGAAAACTTTATTCTTCAATTTATATTATCTTTCGTCGATAATAAACAAGAAAATAGTAGCTTACATTGAGTATATTGACAGTGAACGTACATTTGTCAGTCTAGTGTTAACATTATGATCTTTGTATAACTTTTGATTAACATGAAATGATGCGATAACATCCAATTACTGTCTGACATTAAACTGATTTGCTCCTATTATTACATTACTTGTGCATCAAGCTTTGATTTTCTCCTGTTTTATATGATTTGGTGATAGTTTGTCTGCTCAGACATACATTTTCTATATATATGTAGATGACTTGAATGCATTTGTTGAAAGTTATATAGAACATGTTTTGCATCCTACAATGCAATATTTAATCCGTTTATTTTGTAGTTCACAGCCTTTTATCATTTTCATTAAAAAAATGCACGCTTAAACAATATTTCAGAAAAAAACTTTTTTATATTTCAAAATAACAGGTTCAAAATAATTGACATTATAACAATAGTATACCGCTGTTTAAAAGTCATAAATCGATTGAATATAAGAGTTCACATATTTTCAAGGTTTACATAAGGTTTTTACTACAACAAAATCAGGTATAATTATACGATAATGGCAGTATAGAATACATTCTTCAACAAGTCTTTATACAAAAACAAGAAAGTTGTTAATGGTAATTCCTTTACGTTTTTTTAACGGTATATAGATATAAGAAGATGTGTAGTTAATATCCCTCGGTTTTAGTTAGTAACCCAGATTCGTTTCTTTCTCAGTTGATTTGTGAATTTTGAACACCGGTTATGCTTTTATTGTCTTTATTATATAAATATAAGAAGGTATAATATAATGAAATTATACCCGTATGTCCATAAAATAAAACTGAGGATAAAGCTTTGTTTTGTTTTGTTTACAGGTAATTTATTTCTTGTCTGAGAAATTATTTGTATAAGACAAATATATGTGTTTTACATCGAATATTACCAATAAAGTTATAGAAGCATTAACTCGTGCCCTATAAGAAAGAACACACAAGAAAGTAGTACAAAGTTGACACAAAATAGTTTCTATGCATAGTTGTAAATGTATCAATAAGTATTATATTAGAGTAATATTGGTATCAGATGAGCAATATCAAAATATTTTTTTATAATTTTGCATGCTATACATCGCATACAGGTCGTCGTCTCAATTTATCTTCCTTAACAAGTTATCGTCACTATATTAAGCTAAGACACTCAATGAAACCTTATTTCTAAAAAGGTTACAAAAAAATCATTACAGAAGTTCCCGACATAGGACACACACATATATACATATCACACGGCTACTAGTCTTGTGACTACTCAACCCTCTCTTTATTTAAGATTTTTTTCAGCCATTTTATTCAAGCAATCAATAAGAATTAATTGTGCCTTCCGAGGCCTGATTCTTAAACACACTGATTTGTAAGTCGTATTATTAAGCGGTCATTTATTACTCAACGTTGGATAAAATTAGATTTACTTTGGCGTCTGATGCCTAATTCACCACGATTCTTGTATCTCGCGTTAATTTTTTATCTAGATGTTTTCAGTGAGCGGATACATACATCAAACACCGTACTATAACCTTGCATTGTCACTGTTATTTGGTATTTTACGCATACTTTTTTCTGCCGTTATCAAATCTAGAGAAACATAAGAATAAAACAGAATCATTTAAAGGAGAAGTACAATATTGTCAAACTTTACTACACAATCTTAAGTCCAGTGTTCTATTACATAAAATACACTGTCAGGTAGGTTATCAACTCGAATTTGCAATTTAAAGCCCTGTACAAAATATCAACACAAAAGCAGCAGTATATCTTAGAGCAAAAAAAAAAAAAAAAAAACAAAAAAAAAAACGAAACTTTATGTTGAAACTGGATCGGAATTCTATGATAATTTTAGTTTAAACTTATTTATTTATAGTGGATAAGGAAATAAGTTTTGCAACTTATGTTAATCCCTTTCCACTTGAATGATCATTTTAAACATTTTTATATTTTTGGTTGAACGAATTGATATAGATAGTTCATTTTACAAAACTACAAATGCATAGAATTATCATATATGTATATCAAAAACACATTAAGCACATTTGTAAATGAACACATTTTTTTTAAAACTTACACACACCTATTACACCTCTAGATGTATTGTTTTTTAAGATTCAATAAGAGAGTTCAAGCAGAATACAGAAAAAAAAAACTCATTATATTTGATCGAAAAACACATGACTGTTTTTTTTTAAATTTTTGTTAGTGATATTGTTGTTGTTCACTGACATAAAAATGTATTCATACGAAAACTTACAAACTGGCACCTTATTGATTTTGAAATTATTGTTTTCATAGTATAATATGCTTCGTTCGGTTTGCTATCAGACATACATTGTTTTGATGTATGGTTATCGGAATCAGAAGTTAGAATCAGAATAGAGTCAATTGCCCAGTACAGACGGTACCAAACTTATTGACTGTATTATTACTGTACTAATTAATGATAAGCAACTGTAGGAGAACATGTTTGCAATAAATATACAGTATTCGGTTTTACTCAGTGAATATGAAATATTTTAATTTTCTTTTTATAGTTGTCAATATACTTCTCCGATAATAGCTTTCTTCAAATGGCTATCACATCACCTTAACTTAATCGAGGATAAATACATCGACATGTTCTGACTTTCTTTATATTATTTTTTTTTCTTTCAGTTATGCACTAGGACTTTAATTCCATATTGTCAATTTTCGTTTTTCAAAATGATTAATAATGTGTTTGAAGAAATATTGCTTTACAAATCATGAGGGACATTAAGCGGACAGTACAACAGGATTTAGTCTGTAGATGTAAAACATTCGTAACCTTAAGGGATAAATATCATATTCACTGATCTCCTAGGAAACGGATTGTTGACGAAAAACGGATATCTGCCATATGTGTTAGTCTGCGACTTCATCAACAAACAAAGAAAATAAATTGTTTGTATTGATATTGTTAGGTTGATTGACAGTTATAGCAGGCGAAAGTGAAAATAAATAACTGGTGTTGTTAAAGCTGATCACATTAATTAGTTTATATCAGTTTGGTATGAGGATCGCGCGATCATCTCGCGGGTTTATTAAAATAACCTCGAAATATTGTAAAATACTTTGAAGTCTTCGATTTATGATTAACTTCAACACCATATATAAAATAAATTGTCCCTATAGAGATATATTACAATGCTTTTTATACAGACATCTGTATTGAAATGAAGATTCATTAGTCTGGTTTAATCTGTTGTCTGTTTATATTTTCCTTACTTTCACCATTGGTTAAACATGTTTAAATTGTACCAGCTAATAAGAGGATATTAATAATATTAGTTAAAATATATTTAGTAATGATAGTTGTCTATAGTCGTTAATTGTCTATATCGTATACATGTAAGTAACACTTTGTGACTTGTAAATATATATAAGAAGATGTGGTATAAGTGCCAATGAGACAACTCTCCATCCAAGTCACAATTTGTTAAAGTAAACCATTATAGGTCAAATGAAGGTCTTCAACACGGGTCCTTAGCTCACAGCGAACAGCAAGCTATAAAGGGCCTTACACAAACTGGATTTTTACATTGACACCCTTTATGAATATGTATATTTGATAATGATTGGGGATTGGTGTTTAGCATCTTGTAAAATATATTACATAACAATAACATGTTAATGTGCTATTAATATGAACCCTGTTTTTTACAATTAGAATACTCTAATAAAAATACACTTTTCTGACTCCGAGCACACCAGTCGATCCTCATACTTCTTAAAGTCGTGTTTCAAGCGGAAATTCATTCTTTTGCTTATGCTCTTTTATTTTTTGTTATGTATTTAAATTTGCACGGGGAGCATATTTTGGATGCAGAAGTTTGACTATTATTTTTACTTGGCTCTGCAGGAAAAAAACGTAAACTAGTATACGTCTATGTATAGCAGAACGCTTCGTCCTGAACGCGCGTAGGAGAATCTTGAGATCCGATGGTGGCTACTACGATAAATAATATGTTATAATGTGTAATGAAAATTAACAACTGATCAAATCTGCATGAAGATATTCCATGCAAATGTAGAATTCAAGTTTTGAGTCTCTATATAACAATATCAAAAAGATTAAATGATGCAAGACCACTTTCAAAACAAAAGTTAGAATATGCAATTTGATTTTGTGATATAAATTGACAGAAACAGTGATGAGTTGTAGTGGTGAGACAATATGGTATCTCAAGAGACAACAATATCTTTACAACCGTTAGAAAACACGATCATTCAATTACAAAATAAAACATTTAACATATAAATCAACAAAAAAGGTGGTGTCTGTGATTTTATCGGGAACAATACAAAAGCATTGGGATAGAATTTAAAAAGTTGTTCTTATCAGAGAACATTTTGTTATTGGACACTGATCACTACTCTTCAGAGAAACTGATGATTTCCAAAACATTTAACATTAAAACGAACTATAATTAAAACAGACCATTCGGTTTTGATTTTCAGAAAAACGATACATGATTAAGTTTGGGCAATGAATGCTCAGTTTTCAGTGATCAGTGTTATAAAACATCCTATGACTGAAATTGATCATAGGAAACTGAAATGTTCAAGTCGTACGAGTTTTTGTGATAACAGATATTGTTTCATGATATAAAAAAGAAGATGTGGTATGCATTACCAACAAGACAACAAGAGACCAAATGACACAGAAACTAATAACCGTACGTAATCATATTAATATGGTTAAATCGATATTTGAGCCAACGTCGGTAACGTGACATGTAGCTATATAATGTAACCTAACATAAAAATGAAATGAAATCTTTAGTATACGTGCATTAGATTTATAAATGAATCAATAAGTTCCATAAGAAGCCTGCGTTCATGTATGTTGTAAGCAAGAGACAATTTGCCTAGCTTTAAATTGTCCGAGTCTGACAATTCGAATAAGATTTAACAAGCATTTGCCAAAAAAGTCCATAAAAAATTAACTTTTACATGTGACATTACAAACACATAGATTTGAAAACATACACTCACTATCAATCTTCCTGACAGAGGACAGCTGTCACATACACATGTTACGGATAGAACCAATGTTTAAAAAGCTATGAGGTAATTTTGAAAATCAATTCTATGTTTGTGTATGTGATGCTTTGTTTGAATGTAATATATTGTACCTTGTTTTGTGGAAAGGTCTTACGTAGGCCATGTCTGTTGCCCGATCCAATTAAATTTATTTGAATAAAATACTGTTTAAACTAGCTACAGGACCATCATCAAGGCATCCTGTGTTTTATTCAAGTATGTCTGTAGTACAAAGTTTGACAATTAACACTTAAAAATTGTCATGCCCCCAATATTTTGCACTTGATCTCCTGTGCTTGCTACTTCTAGTGTCTTTGTATACACTGAATTGTTAACTAGACTCGTAATTTCCTTCCACAAAATGTACATTTTACTTTAAAATGCAAAATAATCCTCGATATACAACCCCCACAGTAAGTCCATGTTGATTTATTTGTTAATCATTAAATCAGGATGCAAAAAGTACTTGAAATTTAAGCCAAGGTTGGCATATGTAAAAAGTTACATTTGCATTTAAATGACATGTTTATGCATCATATATCGAAATAAACTAATTGATAGATACCAAATTACAAAATATCACTAAATTAAGAAGTAATTATTGATAAACCTAAATCTACTTTAACATATGTTTGATAAAAAAATTAGTTAAGGTAACGAATATTCATAGTAACTGACACTTTTCAAATAAGTTTTTCATTTGATAAAAATTAAACAAAGCTATATAAATATTTATTTGCAGCTTTATTGTAACAATTGGAGTGGGCTATAATCAATACGCTCAACTAGCAACAAATATAGAAACATGTCACGCGACAAGCAGTTTTATATACAGATTTGACTCAAGCTTCCGGTTATTCACCATCTCTCCTTCCGACAACTTCCTATTCTAATTACATCATAACCAGTTTTATTTTACTCTTTAATGATTGAAGAAAAATCGAAGCGGAAACAAAGAAAGTTGTGTGGTCTTTCTCATAAATACATAAATAAAGTACGTTTATACCGGTCGAATAAAAGGTTGGATAACGGGCTAGTAAAATGATGGATGTGTTACATAGATCATGCATCTGTCGGTAACGTACTTGTGCAAATGACCACCTTTTTTTGGCACACTTCAGAACTTTTGTTTTTTTTTGACAAAAAGGATCAAATCATATTTTCTTAAAACGCGTAATACTGTGGAATCATTATTATTCGTTGGATACCAATTTTCGTGGGTTTCGTTGGTACAGGTTAACCACGAATTCAAATGTTCAACAAAATAGAAATTTTATATAGGTTTTGAATGCAGAGATTGGCAAAACCACGAAATCAAATATCCACGAAAATGCGAGTTTTTCTCAATCGACGAAAATTGATACCAACGAAATTAATGAATCCACAGTACACAATTCTGACAGTGTAACTAAACTAATTCCAGGTAATTTCCCCCTTTTTTATATGATAGATTAACATTTGGTACCCCAATACGTAATATATATTATGTAGTTATTGTTTCTTTTAAATAAAAAAAGAATCATATTATCTTCCACGATATTTTTTTTAACTGGGAATGCTAATCTGAAAAAAACGTTATCGAAAAAAAGTAAAAGAATGCTGTTTATTTAAAAAACTGTCAATGAAACCAATTTACTTGGACTTTTGTAGAACAAGTTTCTTATTATTGTTTTATCTATTTCAAAATTCGATTGATATGGATAAACATGACCAGTTGCTTGGGTAAATGTGATCTTTGTACGATTTAAGTTTAAAACAGTAAAACAAAAAATCTGAACGCCATGGCAAATTAACAAGTGGAAGCACCGCACTTGAATAATGACAAACTCAAAATCTATCACACATATTTAATAAGTGAAAACCAAATACCATATTCCTGAATTTGTTTTGGTAGTTTTTTTTAGACCTTTATTCATTTAAACGAATAATATTGCAATGATCGATAAAGTGACTTCACTATTTAAACATGGCAACTACACATCTAGGGTGTCTGCAGATCATTGGACATCAAGATACACATCAATGCAAAACAGTTATAAAAATAAATAAAAAAAAAAACACCAAATTACTATCTATGGCATTTAAACAAATTGATTTGACTTACCTCAAAATATTGATTGCTTTAAATCCAAATTAAATAGTAGTAATTGGTTCTTTTTTAAAGGAATCCTAAACGAATTAATTTGATGAAATCACACTGTTTCACTTTTTTCTGTTAATCTAGTAATTAACACATGATTGACATCCACACTTTATATGTTGTCAGCTTCAAGAATAACTCCTATCACTTGATTCCAGTTAACATGTCCTAATAAAATAAAATAAAAGACGGTTACTTTACTACAGTTGAACAATTGTCGATTTTAATGCTAGAATTGGTTTACGCATATCATCTTAATTTTGTCTTAACAGGCAGTAATAATTTCAATTTCGACCAATTGATGTGTTTGTTTAAATCAATAAAAAAAATTCTTCAACACCAAGTCCTTGTAAAAGTCCGGCATATAAACAATTTAATCAGATAATTTCACTATTTTCTTAATCTTGGATCATAACGTATAGCGACAAGCATTTATTATTAAATTTTGCTTTTTCTGTATGTTCTGTTGAATATTGTCATTAATTTGAATTACACAAAACAATTAAATCATTGTCTTTTATTAGCACACAAACGGAAGGACTTTATCCTTTTGAATTTAATTTTGCAATTTCGAAGATGGATAAATTCTTATTAGATTTATTTCGTAGCAACATTACGAGGTTACTTAGACACAATTCAATGTAATGACTGCAACGTAAGAAAACATGATAAAATTTGTAATGGTTGTTTAAAACGTTGATGAAAAAAATCATCTGTATGTAGTTTTATTGCAATGTGCATAACATTGCAATTAGACAAAAGGAAAAGTGTATATCATTCCCTCTTTTTTTTACTAATTTGCAGAAAACTTTTTTTCGAATTTTGAGTCCTTAATGTTCTTCAACTTTGTACTTGTTTGGCTTTATAATTTTTTTGATCTGAGAGTCATTGATGAGTCTTATGTAGGCGAAACGCGCGTCTGGTGTATTAGATTATAATCCTGGTACCTTTGACAACCAATTAATTCTGAAAACTATAAACCGCTTTCAAATCAAATAAATAAAAAAAGTATATTTCTAAAAAATACAGTCCTAAAATAACTGTTTTTAAGAGATTTCAGATTTGTTTTAGCTAGTTTGCAGGATGACTGGATCACACTACCCGGACATGAACTTCAGAGTCTTTGGATTAACGGTTTATAACTGACTATGATAATTAGATATATTCAGATTTATTGAAGAACAATTCACAAAAAAAATCGAATTTTTGTTTTAAGTTGAAGAGACAGATTTTCTGGTCACTTAATCATTGTTAATTAAGAACATTACAGCAAATGTTGAACTGGTAAATTGACAAAACGGCCATACTCCACGGGAAATTCCAAACCAAATGTCCTTTATCAAAACGCAAAATAAAATCTCAAATCCCCAAACGAGTGGAAAACAAATCTTTATTTCTGACTTGGAACAGGTATTTGTTTTCAATATTATACAGACAAACTCATACATAGTACTTACCCTTTTCTTAGCAATTTCCTGATAAACGCACAATTGATTAGTTACACAATATGCTACTGACCTTCTACGACATATATGTGGTTAGTAAACTCCAAATAGGGTTGAGAGCAAAGCTCCATATGTAATTTAATGAACCTATATATATATCGTTTGAGGTCACTATTACTTCTGTGTATTGAATTTATCTTACCTACCACATGAACTTGTGGCATTTAGACGAATATCTCTCAGTAATCTTTAAACAATAAAAACTTCATCAACATGTTATTCTTTAATGTGATTTTTTGCATCTGTTTTAAATGTTCATCATCACATTTTTCACCTGTTGTCAGGGCATACAGTTCACCTAAGATTTGCTACAACGCACGTGGTGGCAAAACCTTTGTCAAGTTAGGATATTTATCGTCATACATTATACTTTAATGCTCGAAATCGGGTGGTAAATACATTTTGCCAGACATATAATAAATGAAGGCAGTTGTTAACCGGATATCAAAAGTCAGAACTCGACTGAGAGAAAGCAAATCCGAGTTACAAAGTAAAACCGAGAGAATCACATCAACTATAAGAGGAAAACAAAGGCACAACACTGAAGTGCTGCAAAGAACAGATGCCAACATACATCAAACTCTTTGATTTCAAATGCCTTATTCCTGACTTGGAAAAGGCATTTTAAGGAAAAAGGGTGAGTTGAACCCTGACTAAGAACCAACCTAATCTTTCATTTTCTGTCAATATTGAATAATGATAAGATTTACAATTGTATGCTTTAAAAATGAAATTCAAAAATATACTGGTAGGGAACCCTTAGTAGAATTAACATCAAATTTACATTAAGATTGTTTTTTATTTTAAAAGATTTAGTGCTGCTGAAATGCTATATATATATATATAAATGAGAAATTAGCAATTTGGAATTGAGGTCATCTCTTTCCTTTTCTTTAACCTGTTTAACCTTTGCTAGTCGCTGTGTTTTTACTTTATATCGAACTAATCGCAAAAAAGTAAATTTAAGAATTCTGGTTCTTTTTAATGTCCATGTGATTGATAAAACTGTTTGTAAAACATGTTATCTTTATTGTAAATAAGCAGTGCTTTAAATTCAAACCTTGAAAAAGTGTTCTAATTTGAATATACAAAACACTTTAGAATAAATAATTGTGCATATGTTTTTAGTTCTTCACCAAATAGATACATTACTTTGTAAAGTTGGAGACGATATTATCTTTGTCAAATTAAAAAAAAATATATTCAAAAGTTCTCAATTTAAACTGATGTTTTAGGTTTACTGTTGTAGACGTTTATAAAGTACTACTTAATGGGCGGTCTGCATTTCCAATAAGATGAATAAGTTTCAGTAAAACTACACTATATAAACGATTGTCTAAGATAAGGGCTTCACTGTCGCTTTTGTTTTTGCACAAACCACAACATGTTCACATTATACAGTGTTTGCGCCTAATATCTATGGAAAGTTTTTGACGTATTTTCAAATATTGAATAAAATATACACAAAAGATAATTATGACTAGTTGTTTGTTCTATGAAATATACCAGATTGAGAAAACAATCATAAAGGTTTCAAAATATTGTATAAATTTTTGATCCTACTGAATCGTCAATATTTGTTTTCATTGTGTACCACATTTATTATTTTATTTTATCATAGACAGAAAAAATATTACAGTCCTCCCTTAATACTTTAATTTTGGATGTAACGCGTCTTTTGATTGGCTGAAACTGTTTTGCTTATCATTTCATAGACATAATTCTGTAATGTGACCATGACGTCATCAACGTTTTTTCATGATTTACGCCGGTATGAAACGGAATTTAGAATTAGAATTATAAGAAATATTACAAACATGTACATAAGAATGTTAAAAACCTTCAGTTCTGTTTTAGCAAACTGTTTTGAGGCTTCATATAATTTTCAAAATTAAATAACCTGCAGCTTACTTTTAGTATCTGCTTGATTCATTATTGTATAAACTATTTTAAATATATGTGTATCGATATTCTTTGTGTATCAACCAAACTTATTTCTCTGCAAACGTTAATGTTTTGATATAAAATACTTATTTAAAACATCCGCCGAAATTTTCTTTTGTCAGAAATTATATAATAACTTGTCATAACAATAAACAATTCAAATCAACAAATTTTTATTGGAAAACATTAGGACATAATTACATTTTCTGATACAAATGACAACTAAAGTGATAAATTGCAGTTGCTTTGCAAACTTTAAACGCGACGTTTACACATTTATGTTTCAACATATCATAATACTACATTATATAGCAGATCTTCCAATCAAATAAAATTGCATATAAACAAAATGCAGAGAATGAATAACTATCATGATCATAGCTTTAGAATATTACTGTTAAAACATAAAAGAAATTGTAAGTATTTCTGTAAAACAGTAAAAAATCATGTTCGGTCAAAAGTTTATTGATGGTAATGTAGATATATTGCATCTTATTTTTTTAAGAGTTTTAGAGACATCATCTTTGATTAGAAGAGATTTATGGAATATCTGTTTCGTCAGCATTGTGTGTTCTTATCTTATTGTAACACAATAGTTTTGGAAAATCATTTCTGCTCTAAAGATGGTGTCCTTTCATTGACAAATTCAAAGTTAAGTGACGACAGACATTTTAAAACGTCAACAGTGTCAAAGCAGAAAGTTGATGAACCAGGGTTATGTCAAAGAACATCTCGTAATACAGGTCATCGGTAGATACCAAGAACTTGATGGCAAATATTGCGCACCAATTTCAAAAATAATAAATCATGGTCTTGAAGTACTGACATTACTTATCATCTTAATTATGTGCTATATGATCTTTATGTGTCTTTGTAAGTAATCACTTTTACTGTTAAGACTGTTTTTTCGTAATATCGAATTTATGTGACTTAGTGGAAGATATTATGGGAATAATTGTGCAAATCGTGATACAAGCATGAAATTTGGTATAAAGGTTGACTAAATGATAATAAAAACAAATCAGCTGCTGGCCATCAAAAATTTTCATTTTTTCAAAATGGCCACCGCTCATTTTACAAATGGCGTCATATCCAATTGGCTACTTTTCGTAAATTCTTTCAGTGTAATAGGTATAATCCAATGTAAGTTTTGAAAAATAATCCATTACAGCCCTTAAAGTACGACAATACAACACATAGATGCAGATCAAGAGTGACTTCAGGTTCGAAAATGGCGGCAAAATTTCTATCAACTGAACAAGTGATAACACTTACTTTGTTAAGTTTAGATGCCTAATTTGGTTCGAAAGACATGTTGCTTATCTAATGAATATTTTCAACATGAGTAATACATACACATTTTTATTAGACTATATAGAAGCAATTCTGTCGGCAAGAAACTTGAAAAACTTCGTTTTATTGTCATCTGCACAGAGAAAACTACTTCAAACCCTGGTGTTCCACCAGAACGAACACCTTTCCGTCTAGCACAAGAACCTTGCCTCTATCTTGTCACAGCCTGTTAATTATTAATTTTGTAAACACCAAATACAATGTCTACTCTTGAATACTTATCAATGAAAGATTTTATGTAAGACAGTATGACATCATTTTCATAATCATCAAATATTTTTGTCCAACTTAATGGCCTGGAATTAACCATTGCTGCCCCACCAACGATAAATGCGTCAGAACTTGGATTAGCAAATCGCAGAATATTTCAATTATACCAATTTCCACTGTTAAATGTGACATCCTGAGACAAAGCCGGAGGAGCAGTTTGGTGATTATGGATAAGTCAAACTGTCTACTGTGACAAGAAATGAAAAGTCTAGAAAAGATATCGCAATCAGTTTTACGGTTCTCTTGCTTTGTTGTTGACAAAGACGTTTTCAGTTTCATTTTACGGCCATTATAGGAAGTTGTTCTTTTTGATCTGGTTATAAAAGGCAGGTTCTGCATTTGCCATAAAAGATCTTCGTATTGTTTTGACCAATATCTTGGAGATTTTATACATATTTTACCTGCTTCCGAATCAACAATTTCCTTAATAAAGTATTTTTTTACAAATCTGACGACTCTCCTAGAAATAGATTTCTAAACTCGTTCATCACTTTATTTTTTAAAGAAATCCTTTTGTGTTTTCGTAGAGTCTTCATTATGTCGTTTATCTCTTGTAAAATGACTCTAACCACTAGACCTTTCAAATTTATCTGCAAGTTTACTGAATTCTCGTCCAGCTACCATCCATTTTTTTTTAAAAAGGGATCTTTGGTTAAAAGTTATCAAAGGTACCAGGTCTGTACGCCAGACGCGCGTTTCGTCTACATAAGTTAAACCTATGGCTTCAAAATCGCCCTTCACAATTGCATTATTCTGTTTTCGTGCCTGATCAATTGTGCTATAAGAAATAAATTTCCTGGTCTTACGTACAGTGAAATTATCCTTTTCAAATTCCATTGCCACTTGTCGGTGATGTTCGGGAAGGGAAGTCATATCTCGAGAATGGATCGGTACCGATCGAGCATAAATTACACGACATAGACCCAAAAAGATACGGTATCATGCTTTCTATGGACTGTTTGTAACGTACAAAATCTGACTCAAGAAATGAGCATACTACCAAAAGCACAAGAAATTCTTAATTTATAATTGAACGCCAGGAATTACACTGTGGTCGAGATGACTCTATTTCCTTACACCAGTCTATCAAATCATTTAACGTCACAGAGTCATGACATAATTATATTTTCTGCGTTTAGCTTTCATGAGCCGACATTTACAATTCAAGCAAAACACATAGTTCTAGTTCTAGTCACATTTGAACATACTTAAAAAGAATCTGCCGTTCTAGGTGTTGCAATATCGTCTTCAGTGAGGACAAATGTCCATCCACTATCACGCAATATATCTCCCAAATTTTTATAACGAGTCATTTCAATGTGCATTACACCAAAGATGACCACAAACTTATCTTCTCTGTACAAATCAGGTCATTCCCACTGAATTTGCTTAACCATTACCAAAAGTTGCTGCCCTGCAGTTACAATTGATGTTTCTCCGGGAATATCCACATTTTTCGCCTTATCCATCGAATATCTGATCATTGGAAATGAATGGACGTGTTTTCAAACAGAGGCATCATAGAAGTTACACTTACTTGAACAGCTCAAGAAGATTTTTAGAGTAATGAGATGTACTACAATTTATACCAGTGTTCCCTGGTAGTGCATGCAAATCGCTCTTGATGTCTATAAATAGCTTGCGCATGCGCAAAATTGTTGTACGTGTGTGTATCATAACATTGATAAATGTTATCAAACAAAATCATAATATCAATTTAAAGTAAAGAAAACACTAAAAATATAGTAAATAGTTCTAATGTTTTGAAATGAATTTCCTTTTCGCGCATGCGCAAACCCTAGATATGTCAAATATTAATTTCTAGTAAATATGTCACATGTAAGGAAGGTAGCTACCTAACTTAATAATTGTTTGTAACTAAAAGAAGGCCAACGAAAAGTTTTCCAGAAAAATCAGTTTTTTCAAACTGAAAATCACAGCCATTTTAGAAAAAGGCCGTGGCCATCTTGAAAAAATGATTTTTTTTTAATGGCCAGCAGTATTTTCTTAAATAATATATAATAATGATGATTTGTGCTAATTTCCATGCTTGTACCATCATTTGCACAATTCCCTCGATTTTGCCAGCTAATATCTTCCACTAACTCGGTTCTTAAACATCCCGTCTTTGTGTTGTTGTACTATGGAACATTTAAGTTTGTCTTTGCCTGTGTGCTTTGTCTATATGCTTTTTTGTTTTTCCATGTTGACATATTTGTTTGTTTTTAAAGTGATTAAGATTATAACACATTATTTATTGGTATACCCCTAGAATTACATTTGAATTTTATAGTTGCATAAAATGGTCACAGAAATATGTTTCCGGACCCGTTTTACGTCTCGTTGTCCTGATGTAATTTGTGATCTTTGCGATGTGTTTCTTGTCTGATTAATGCAATACAGTTATTGTAAACAGATTAAAATATTAAATTAATTCTAATGTTTGTAATTACTAAAATGCAAAAAAAAAAAAACAAAAGAATATTCCAAACCTATAATGTAAATTCTTGTTGCCTAACATAAATCACAACTCCAGTTTAATTTACACGAATTAACATCTTGGTTATTTGCCAAAATATGGGTGTTGTATTAGCATATGTATTCCTTATTTATGGTTAATATTGCTTTTCATATAACTGCTCAAGTAACTTGTTATTCTATAAAGTTAGTAGAGTACAAGTCTTATGGCTGCATGCAATGTTTGTGTCTGACTTTAGAAAACTGTTTAATTACTAACACTCATTGTAAATTACTCAAACGATTCCGTCTGATATAAAATGAATGTCTTCTATAACCAACACTGTCACTTTTATGTCGTATCTATTTACTGTTTATCAACGTCATTAACTATATTTCTATTTAAGTTTCAGCTCATGCTAATCACAAGAGGTTTACAAATAAAACACCATTTTATATTTTAATCAATTTCTATTGCCACAGACATCTATGTTATGGCATCGTCTTATTTTTGTAACATACAAGAAAACTATGTGTTAAATAATCAGGCGACTCCAGAGAATATAACATATTGCTGAGGATATCGAATTAAGTTTTCATATTGACTCGATCATTATTGCCTTAATGACAGTCCAGATAATGATTGGCAAATTATTACTGACAAAGGAACACAGAACTGTACTAATTAGTATTATGAATAACAACAACAGTGATAATTGGCTTTATAGGATAAAACATATGAATATACAAACCTTATACTCATCACAGCGAGACAGTACTGGGGATTACAACATGAAATGTAATGATGGCATTATAACATATAATTAGAAATATACAAAAAGGAGACGTTATTAGATAGCCAAAGAAACAATTGTCCACAAGAGTTCCAATGAAGTGGTTATACACTACAATACGACCTTCAAAAATGAAGCCTATATAGAGAATATCATATGGCTTTTTCAATATCGCATCCGTATCAACCCGAAACACCAATACCATCCCAAGAGCTCTGCTTGAGGGATTATATTGGTTGAGGGTTGATATGGTGTGTGATATTGAAAAAGCCATATCATATACACTTTATTATATTACATATACCTCATGTAGACATTTTTTATGTAACTTGACGTCATACAGATAAGGAGGTTTGAAATGACGTCATACAGATTATAAGTTTGACATGACGTCATACAGATTAGGGATTTGAAAGCCTATAGTTGCAACAGTGACTGCAATCGATGACGTGACCTCATACAGATTAAAGGTGTGATAAAGCTTTTGCAACCGTGCTGATATCGATATCATCACGAGTGGCTGATACAGCACGCTTGCCAATGATTGTATTATACATACAATTTATCTGTATTTACTACTAAGTATATAATAAAGTCGGATATATAAGTTCCCAACATGAAAGTGTGGAATAATTGAAACTTTATTTAAGGAAACGATGGGATATTGCTGTTAGATACGATACGGACAAGTTTGTCTTTGGAACTGATATTTAACAGTCATGATCAAGCTTAAAAGAAAGATATGATCTCCAAATCATTCACTCATATACTAAACCAAGAAATCTAATAAAACGACTTGTTGTTAAAAGCTGATTTGCAGATATTCAGAAATCGTATTATCGGTTAACAATTTGAATAAAAAACATATACAAATAAAATATGTATATAAAAAGTAACTTTTCCAAGTATAAATTAGTATTATAATGTTTAACAGTTGATATCAAAACTATTGAATTAATTATTTCCTATACAATTTCGTCTATTAATTGATCAAGATGTTCAAACGTTTACAGTAACAGTGCACATTGCACTACATGTAGCGTTTTAGACCTACGAACTGTTATAAAAGAGATGCAGATATCATAAATCGGTCTGAACTGCTATCAAATTTAAAAACAGATATATGAGGATCTTTCTGAAAATACAATTCCACCTACATAGATTCACTTGATACAGTGACTCTTCACATCCATCTTTTTAGTGAAAGATAATCCTCATCTATTTAAACTCGAAATGAGTCCTTCAGCCTTCTTGATGGTTAAATATACTTAGTGATTAAGTTTATAACTATACTTCTACCGGAAAGTAATATCATAACTGATACCTGTGGATGTGTTTCATTTATTCAAGGATTATAAGGAAAAGTGCTTTTTAGAACCTGATATATTGTACGCCCTTCAGTGTAACTCTCTTATTTACGGGCCAAGGATAAAACAGAGGGTTAAATAGAAATAAGTAATAATTCAAACCAAATCTTTGCTGATCGTTAAACATGACAAAATACTGAACATTGGTGTGAACAGGCAGAAACAATGCTTTAATATAAGAAATAAATATAAACAGTTAGCTGTAAAACAATTGTAAATGACACAATAAGCCCCATGATTAAATGAAAGATCAAACAAATCGCCTCATTAAAGAGAGCATTTCTGCAAACATGGGATTCGTAAATAGAAAATTACTTTTTTTGATGTCATGATAAATATCACCATTTTGAGAACTGCACTAAATTATAAAATAAAATGAATTAAGGATAATTTTATCAAAAACACTTCAAAAGTTCATGTTCTGATTACATCTTCATTAGGAACGCTCATTAGTAAAACCGTACTTTTGGAAACGAAAGGTAAATACCGGGCCACGTCCACTTGTATTTTTGTCCATCTGATGAGTTAAGCCTTTTTCAACTGATTTTTATAGTTCGTTCTTATATTGTACTGTTATGCCACTGTCCCAGATTAGGGGGAGGGTTGGGATCCCGCTAACATGTTTAACCCCGCCACATATTTTATGTATGTGCCTGTCCCAAGTCAGGAGCCTGTAATTCAGTGGTTGTCGTTTGTTTATGTGCTACATATTTTTTTTTCGTTCATTTTTTTTACTAAATAAGGCCGTTAGTTTTCTCGTTTGAATTGTTTTACATTGTCTTATCGGGGCCTTTTATAGCTCACTATGCGGTATTGGCCTTGCTCATTGTTGAAGGCCGTACGGTGACCTATAGTTGTTAATGTCTGTGTCATTTTGGTCTTTTGTGGATAGTTGTCTCATTGACAATCATACCACATCTTCTTTTTTTATAGAATCCGACTAGGCTCACCATAATATATTTATTGATACATACGATATGTTTGTCAATCAGCCTACTATCAACATGTTTTCGCTTTTGTTTTTTAGATCGTTTGATATTAGATTAGTCGTCTAATCCGTAAGCTTACCGCTTGTGTCTAATTCCTGACTTTGACATTTTCACAGAGTATTGATTCGCGTGGGTCGAGATGCATGTATGGAACTGACGCATAACCTGTTAACACACCTGGTTTGGCTTTTTTAAAAGTTGATGCGATTCCGTCAGTGTTTGTAAGTTGTCTATTATATCTATTTAGGATATTGGAACATCGGTAAAATACTGTTGCCTTACATTAAAAACTGAATGATTTTTTCCTGAATTAGTATATAAAACCATTAAAGTACTAAGCACAAGAAAGACCCATGGTGAAATAACAATGATGTACATAATGGAAACATTAAAACATAGCTAACAGAAAGATAGAAAGTAACATTGACTCCGAGCAAGAATAATGATTATTCAGTATTAGGAGAGTTTATTACTTTGGACAGCAGAATATATAAACACGCCATGTATCTATTGAACCAGTATATTGTGCACACCTTCGTCAGACAGCAATATCCAAAGAGAATTACAAACATGTAGCATTAAACAAATTGTTTATCAAATATCAACTGCAAATTTAAATTGGAACCTCAAGGAGACTCGATACCACAAGTTTGGGAAGCTTAAAACCGAGGGAGTTGAAAAATTATCTTTAACAGAATTACATAATTTGATTAACTGTAAATTACAGACTAATGTATCAATTAGATGATAACAAGTATTTAACCAGCATTAACATGTTATAGATTTTTGGAAACTTAACAGTAAACTATTGAATCAGAAAATGCAGTAATGTTTGTTTATTAATACAACCTAATACATAACATTTTTATATACCAAAACAAAAATAAAAAAATAACCACATGAGGTTTACAACCAAAACTAGACGTGTTGTGCTTATTAAACCTTATCATTCTAAACATAAAACATATTCAATAATTGTGTGAACTCTCACGAGAGTAATGATGTTCTTTAAGGAAGGTTTCTACCAACTTTGATTATCAATTATAAAAATACCAACGAACAAATACAATATATTTTCATGTTTTAAATTATAAAAACGTCACAATGGTCTACTTATAGAACACAGCTATTATATATAATGTGGTTAAAGTGTTTATGGTATTTAATCAACGATGTTATATATAAGTTAATCAACTTTAAATAAAATTATCAATAATTGCTTTTCACGTACATTCACATTGGTAAGCAGAAAAAACAATTTGTAGATTTATTTGTTAAATATTGGACTCGGTAGTTTTGTTTGTTTTCTATTTTCAGCCAAGCGTGAAGCGGTATGCATTTACAGGAGTGGCAGCTTAAGGTTAGTTGTTTGATCTAGATAAGAATGACAGTACACATATCATAACAATTAAATGTTGCAAGTAAATCTAGAATCAACTGTAATTGTTAAATTCGGTTATCTAGAGATAAATATAAAAAATGAAGCAGTTATTATTAACATATGTTGTGATACATGATAAATAATGGTTTATATGTAAATTTACCATACAGATCCTGGATGGTCATTCTAATTGTTAATCAAAAATGTAATATTGTCTTGCGGTTTTTTTCTCAGAAAAATGATTTATGTATTTATTTTTCAATAGAACTATACTAAGTGACGTAAAGTAAGATTTGAATAATCAGTCATTGTTTGTGAATCGATGTTAATGCCCGCGTCACACTGTCCCGATTTTTATATACGATGGACACCGAATGCGAAAATTGTAAGTTCGTACGAAGTTGGTCCCGATCTCGTTAAAATACCCATAAGTGAGCGAAGCAAGTACGATGAATAACGAAGTCTATACGAGGGTGCCGAAAGTATATACGATAGCAAATGATGGACATACGAAGGTTAACCGAAGACGGTATGTAAGCTTCATATCTCAGCCGAAGCCTACAAGATGGATCACGAAGGCTACACGATGGATTACGATGATGGCGCGATGGCCATACGATGTCTAAAAGACGTCGTGTACAGCTTACGATGCATTTAAATTATATGCCGAAGGCATCACGCGTTTTAAATTGTTTGATCAATATTGAATATATATTATATTGTACATTTAATTTTTGGTTTAATCATAAGACGGAAGACCGTGGGTATTTCCAGTTACTGAATAATTTGGTTGATTTCTAAAACAATAGTTTATGTATCAAATATGCGTATTCAATTTACCATTTTCTGCACATATACAAAATATAGTGTCCATATTTGTCCCCAATATGTTACATACGAGGGGATGCCACGCTCGGCATTGCCTTGTTTGAACTGTAAAATATGTGCACTAGTCTGAATAATCGCCCATAATAATGCCCATGTTTACTGATCTATCTTAAAGGTAAGGTAATGGGTTCGTTGATCCCTTTTATTCAAAAAGAGCTCTTTCCAGGAGAGTATCATAATAATATAGACTAAAGGAAGGATGTGGGGAAAGCAACAAATGCGGCAAAATATGACATATAGAAAACAAAATGTTTATGGAGTAAACATTCGTGTGACAACAACTCAAACGATACATAAAAAATCAGAATAATGAAGAAAAAGTTGGTTTCCCTATATACGTGTACATGCAGTGTTGGTATACGAGGCGCGTTTATGATTTTTATTATGTCATTTAATATGAAAAATTGACAAAAAAATATATTTTATTTGTAAAAGTAAATCCTGAGCCTGTAATACCTACTCTTCTTGTTCCATTTGAATTAATAGAAACAACGCTGTCGCCTTTCTTGTTCTCATAGAATCATATGATATGAGCTCCATGTTTTGTGAACGTCTTTCTTAACTGTCTTATTAGACTGACCAGTGCATATCGCGCATGGCACTTTAAATGTATTTAAGCGCGAAAATTAACTTACATTTAGCTGGATTTATTGCCGTCGTAGTTCCATCTTGTCACCTTCGTACTTTTATTCGATGGCATCACGACGGGATTACGAGGTCTTCACGAAGTCGTGTTGCCATCGTAAGACCTTCTGTTAGCTTCGTGATTCATTCGTGTAGACATCGTAATGTCAAAACTGCCCGATGGAAACGATGGAAACACGAATGCAATACGATGTTCAAAGATGCATTCCCGGTGACATTACGATGGTGAGGATGGTGATACGAACTCAATACGAACCCTAAACATCGGACGCACCTTCGGGGATTTTTTAACATGTTAAAAAATTTAGAACCCTTCCCGAAGTTGTCCCCGAAGGCTAGAAAAAGTGGCCGATGGTTCTACGATGGTTAAAGATGGCACTACGAATATCCCGATCTGGATACGATCAGTCCCGATTTTGAAAATTTCCATAATCGTGTTGCCATCGGCGTAAAAATCGGGACAGTGTGACGCGGGCATAATGGAACTGAATTCATTTAGATTGGAGTTCATGCTATCATAATCATCTTTATTTACAGGTGTTTGTTTTCTGATTGACTTCTAAGGATTGCAATTGCCCTATTCAATGTTGACTTTAGTCAGTGATGGCTATTTATTCAGGATCTTGGGAGCTTGTATGATGTCAAGCGAATTTTTGGCTTTCAAATGTTAATCATACTACATAAATATCTCTGTTTATCTTATTACTACTATCATTAACAACAACTTATATAGGCTAGATACGATTTAATGTCTTTGCCAAATGTCTATTGATTAAAATTTATATCTATGCCAGAAGCGCGTTTTTTCTAAAAAAGACTCATCTGTGACGCTCGAATCAAAAAATGTTTATAAGGCCATATAAAGTATGAATTTTAAGAGCATTGAGGACCAACCTTTCCTAAAAGTTTTGCCAAATACAGCTAAGGAAATCTATTCCTGAGGAAGAAAAGCCTTAGTTTTTTTTTTATAAAAGTTTTGTTAACAGTTGATTTATTATAAAGGGCAGATCAATGATAACTCAAGTCAACACAGAAGTGCTGACTACTGGGTTTGTGGTACCCTCGGGTCTTTCTAATTTGATTCATATAAAAAGCTTCGGTGTTTAAAAACAGGGACATTTAGTCGTCTCTTATTGCATAATATGTCCGGAAATGTAATTATCTTTTGATTAAAATATTCTAAAAACAAACACCATTTTTGCCTCAAGGGACGTTTAGTGTTCAGTCGTGTCTGTATCCTCTGCAAATTATTTTGACCACAATGACTACAGTTTTAGTAACGTAGTGGAAAGTTTTTTCTTAAATTATACAGTACAATCTATATTTAGATTCATTGCCATTATAGTTCTTTACAAATTAGTCTTTTTTAGTCGTTTAAGATTCGTTGCATACAGTCTTGTATCATGACAAATATAACTTGTATTAGCTGTGAATTTATTTCTCTAATTTCAACAAACATTTAGCTAACCTTTGCATATTTCATATATCTGAAGATTCTCGTAAAGTATTTCACAATATTAGAATTGTTTTATTCTTTGACGAAGTTAAAATCATTGTAAAATCATTGTAAAATCTAGTGTCTCACACTTTTCCAATTGGCTTTGGTCGGTGGTTTTCAAAGTACATGATGGTGACATTTGCCTCAGCTTTTTTTAATACTTCATGACATTTATCTCTGTCAAACCTTAATGTATACCATTTAATATGGAAACCTTCTCAAAAAATAAATAAAAATAAAGAAGACACGAGAGATCTTAACAAGGCTAAATGCATGATCATACTTGCAATAACTCAAATAGCAACTATTCAAATAGTAACATCAGCTATCGGAAGATCGTCAGTGCTCTCAGAATGGATGTTCCTAAAACAAAATACTCAAGAAGATGACAAATGTCATCATTGATTGTGAAGCTTTCATTTGATTTATTTCTACATGCTGAATGCTCGTTTTATGAAAGTATTTACCTTAAATTGGTTCCTTAACTTCAATGGAGATGTCACCAGGAAAACCTTTCACTTCAATTAAGTTGACAGATCGGATATTTAAGCAAAAACCCGGAAATATTGTCACCGATACAAACTATTAAAAAAAGACAATCTCGCAATT
Organism: Mytilus galloprovincialis; assembly: GCF_965363235.1. Classification (NCBI taxonomy): domain Eukaryota; kingdom Metazoa; phylum Mollusca; class Bivalvia; order Mytilida; family Mytilidae; genus Mytilus; species Mytilus galloprovincialis. The sequence goes on from NC_134847.1 coordinate 62,470,342, forward strand.
AGATGCTGGTTACCGTAAATTGAACAACTTTTGAGAGGTAGGAAATTTTATGATTTTGTTGTACTTTGTGTTCAATTTGATACTAATTTGGAGAAAAAAAAATCATGTTAAGTACTCAAACGTGTTTAAGGAGTATGATATTATTGATCAAATATAAAGGAATCCTTTATCATTTCTGTTATAGATTTGATATAAATTTGATATAATAATGGAATGTGATACGACTGTCATACAAGTGAGAGGTTTAGCTAGCTATAAAACCAGGTTCAATCCACCATTTTCTACATTTGAAAATGCCTGTACCAAGTTCTTGTCCATTCGTTTTTGATGCGTTTTGTTATTTGATTTTGCCATGTGATTATGGACTTTCCGAATTGATTTTCCTCTGAGTTCAGTATTTTTGTGATTTTACTTTTTACAGAATCCAATTTTAATGATAATGATATAAAATTCGAAATATAAAACGTTCATGTCGTATCGATAGAGCATCCATAATCATGGGCTTCCGCTCAAGTTTTAAAAGTCATATCCTTAAATTCATGACTGCAATATGACAGACATAATAGGCGAGGGGCTACAGGAAGACATAATATTACAATTGTCATGCAATTGAAGACAAATTATTATCAAACCTTTGTGATCTTGTATTTAGAAATCAAAATAATTACTTTAGTTCAAAGGACTGATATGGTTTCCGAATTTATATATTGATTCTTTTCAAACAAAGAATAAAAATTAGTTAGACACGTTAATTGTTCAGAGGTTTAAGAAGTTCATTTTAAATATTTGACTCATAAATGTTAAAATAAGGTGACAGATTTCTGATAATTTTCTCCGAAAGGGGGACCACGTCTATATTCATATATATAAGCTTGGTATCTTTTAGGTTTTATTTTTATTAAACATTTTAAGCCACGTTGACAAGGTTTTATCAGTCAATATTTCCTCAAAGATACAAACTTTACAGAAAAGTTGGACATACATTAGCATTTCCTCTCAATTTAGATAATTCTAAGACCAGAAATAACATCAAATAAGTTCCATTTGTGTTGTATATTGGAGATTTATCAATATTCCTGGGATATCAATTTTCATTGATTTTGTAGATATAGGGAAGCCACGAATTTAATGTTCAACGAAATGTAAATTGGTTATGACTGTAAATAAAGTTCTGCAAATTTACGAAAGGAAATATCCACGAAATACAATTATTTGTCAATTAAAGGAAGTTGGTAGCCATGAATATGAATGAATCCACAGTATATTCCTTACTTAACATGCGGAAGGGGACATTTTTATTTAAGTTTGCCTCTGTATTTCAACTATATATTTTAACATTCATAACATATATGTGACATGCGTTTCCATTTTCGCTCATAGGAAACCTTCATTGGGTAAGGATGCGATAAAAAGTTAAGGTAACTGTCAAATACAGAAACAAGAAAATATATTTTACATTTATATTTTTTAAATTGTTTTAATTAAATCTAGCCTGGAGATAATTCCCAATTTGGTAGTTCTCTTTTATTGGGACAAAACTAGTGATGAAAAAAATAAAAAATTAAAATAACAAAACAAAAAAAGAACTTCAAGATAAATTCAAAACGGGAATTCCTTTAGAAAATTGCAAGATAACAGGCTTAAAGACATCTAATGAATGAAAAACAACTGGCATATTCCTGACTAGGTACCGGCATATTTCTGCACTTGGCACACAAGCATAAACAAAAGAGTCATATCTTAGTACGCATTTTATTGAGCGCGTTCTTTTGTAGGACAATAACTATAACATCAATATTTAGATGGGAAGAATATCAGTTTTTTGGTCATAGACAAATTCACGTAAAAAGGGTTAACGAATTTTCCAAATGTAAATATCAGCTTTTTGAGACAAAAGAAACAACAAACTTATACAATGGATTTGTTTTGTAAAAGTTGTGGAAGACGAAAACGGAATATAAAGGCTTTTATATAATTTCAACAATGGAATAAGTGGAATCACAATACTATTACAACAAAAATAAACAGTAATTACAACCATGTCAATAATGTCTTCTGGAAGAAATTGATTAATGCTCCGTATAAACTTTGACGAGGAAAATACAATAACAGCAATTACAGCTTCAAGATATTAGATATTAATTGAGGATAAATAGCATTTATTTTGTCTGCATATGTGAGAAAAAAATTATAAAAATAAAGGAAATCGGATAAGCTGTGAAGTTAAATAAAAATTCAATGATTTTACCACTCTGAAGAAGAGGAAGACTATAAAAGTAAAGTAAAAAAGATACTGACGAACTCCACAGAAGTCCCTAATCCAATATCAACATCAAAAGCTGAAACCCATCAAACGAATGGATAACAACTGTCATATTTATGACTTGGGAAGTAGAAAATGGTGGATTGCACCTGGTTTTATAGCTAGCTAATAGTTATCAAAGGTACCAGGATTATAATTTAGTACGCCAGACGCGCGTTTCGTCTACATAAGACTCATCAGTGACGCTCATATCAAAATATTTATAAAGCCAAATAAGTACGAAGTTTAAGAGCATTGAAGATCCAAACCTCTCGTATTTACGACCGTTGCATAAAATTTCATTTTATTGACAACAATGTTTAAAAATAAAGACATAATAGGATTTTTTTTAAAAATTGGAGTATAACAGTCAACGTTGTGTTATAATCTAATCACTATAATAAAAACAAAAATCAAAATAAAGCAACAAAGAAAAACAAAAAGGCATATAGAAAAGGTTAACCAGCAAAAGTTTAAGACAAGAATACAAAAAAAATACCATTGGTCATTAACACGACCACAAGATGTATAACTCAGTTAAAAGAACACTATAACAAGTAATTTCGATGATAGTAAACGTCAGTACCCCAAAATGCATACTTTAAGACCATCGTGTATTATTTGTGAATTTGAAACGGAATATATATCAACAAGGGTCGACAAAGACTTGGTATCTTCTGATGAATTAATTTTAGAAAAAGGACGATACGTTATTTGACATAACCCTGGTTCATCAACTTTTTGTGCAAACACCGATGACGTATTATAACTCTTACTCCAAATTTGACAAATGTGTTGTCAATAAGAAACTCCAGCATACTATTCACAATTGTCCGTGTCTTTAGCATGTTTTACTCTTTTGTTCACTATTAACAAGATGTGCTCTATAGAACCCAAAAGTATGCTAGCATTTTTGTAATGACAAGTATTTTAAATTGTTTTTTAAGACTATTCTTTAATTTTACATGGGGAATGGAGGTATCCAGGATGGAAAAATCTAAAGTTTTGATAGAACTTACTTCAGATCGAGATTTAAAGTTAGTCAGAAATAAAGTTGTCAGCATAAAATCATGTTCGGTATACGAAAATGTGAAAGAACACAACGACAAAAACATCAAATAGACACCAAGAGGAGACCAACATTGTGAATAAAAAGACAGTTGACCTTGTGTGTGTGATTATTAACAATGTAATCTGATATATGTTTTCTACGTACAACCACTGTCATTTCACAATTTGGTGTTTGATGACACATTCATATTACAGAATTTAGTCATTTAGAATAAATGGATGAAACCATTCGTACTTACACTTAAAAATCGTGCAATACAATATATTGTTACAAGTCAAAAATGGAATAGCTGTGTTTATCAGTTAATCATTTAAGTATTTTATTTGAAATTTTGCTCGAAATCAGTTTTGGTTTAAGTTACAAGTCATTTTTATTTGACTTCTACGTGACTTATATTAGCGACAGTATTGAAGTGGAAATGATGATTTGGGTGATAAACTGAACAAATACCCCCATGATAATGGTAATATAGAAGAAAATTAAATACCCATGTTATTACTTGGAGTAACGAAATCAGTGTCATTGATTGCAGTGTCAGTAACTAAGGGTCATTTATACACCATACGAGAGTTTCCGATTAATGAACCGATAGATAAACTTGTCTGTATACATCAAGAAAAAACTAATGGCTATTTGTATCAATGTTGAAGAAACAAGAGTACATAAAATGGACTTTTTTTATAAGGCAGAATCGAAAAAAAGAACAAAAAATATTCATGGCTTATCAGACACTTTAAATTGATAAACGTTGAAATAGTATAATCGGCATTATATAAACCAACTACAAAATAAATCCTGACAGACACAAACAAATGATATGTATTTATAGGTTTTATTTTCATAAATATATAATGGGTTTCCAACCATATATAAGTGATATGTTTATACTTAGGGAAACTGAAGAAAGTAAAAAGATTGCCAATTATACAACTGCACAATATACTCAGGATACAAATGTTATAATTTTGGAAGATCATTAAACCTTCACTTAGTTTATACTTCTGGGTTTCAATATCAAAATCAGGTTGGACTGTTGAAATAAAAACAACATCAACACAACAATAGATAACACCACAGCATTTAACAATTGACCAGATACCACATTACAATTTATTGATTGGTTGTTGCTTGCTTTACACATTACAATAAAACACGTTTGTAAAAAGCTCCAAAAGAGGCGACCAACGTATGTTAATCAAATGATCTCTTCACTTAAAAAGACGGAATCAAACATAGAAAATATCAACGGTTTTATTTGTTATTTCATAAAAATAAGTAAAAATATAAAAAAAAAGTTACTCTTCACTTATATTGTGCATTTTAATCGAACAATATGTGTTATATGCGCACATGCAAACCAAGGTAGCAATACAATTGTGTGATGAATTTGAAGTATAAGAAGGAAAGACTTAGAATGTGCAGAAATAAGCCGTGCAATATATTTATAGTTTCATATTATCAATGAATTAACTATACTTTACAAACAGTTTATGGTAATGTGTTAGTTTTTTTTGTTGTTGACTCATTTACATGAATTCCCAAACATGCGAGCATAAAGATTCAAACATTTAAACAAAATCTTATGTCCGTATGATTATCAATTATAATCAAACTAATGAGTATCACCTGACTTTTAATTCCAATTTTAGACAACCGAGGAAATCCTGTTCCAATTATTGTAGAATAAATAGTGAAAAGTAAGATCACAAAAATACTGAACTTAGAGGAAAATCAATTCGGAAAGTTTATAATCACATGGCAAAATCAAATAACAAAACGCATAAAAACGAAAGGACAGGAACTGTCATATTCCGGACTTGGTACAGGCATTTTCAAATGTAGAAAATGGTAGATTGAACCTGGTTCTATAGCGTTAACCCTCTCACTTTGATGAAAGTCTCGTCAAATTTCGTTATACTTACATTGATGCGTAAACCAAACAGACACAATAAACAAAACAGTCAAAATATGGGTACATCAGTCATCATCGTATAACAATTTTAAAAGGGACAATTTAACAGAACACAAAAACATCTATCTACAAACACATTCATTGATTTGAGTGTCTGACGTCAGAAAATTTTATACGTCACAAAAATTTGTCTTTCAATGTGCATGCAAACAATTTTAAAATTTACATATTTGCATGTAGGGTTAATTTAACAGAAAACAAAAACATCTATCTACAAACACATTCATTGAATTGAGTGTCTGACGTCAGAAAATTTTATACGTCACATGAATTTGTCTTTCAATGTGCATATAATCAATTTTAAAATTTGCATAGGCAATGTTAGCATATAGGGTTAAAAAATCAAAAGTATGTAAGAATAAATTTCAGAAATAGACCGAAATTGAAAATAATCCAAAAGTTATTTACAGAATTTATAAGAATCCACAAATAGTAAATTCCACTACTCAGTTGAATGATATTGATGTTTATGGTTCAACGTATTTTGTAATTCATAATAGCAATTGTTTGTCATTAATCATTTTAATGTGAGATAGGATATAAAGAAGGTTCTTTAAAGTGCCTTATATGCATACCCTTCCGCCTGCAGAGACCATTTACGTAAAAAAAATCCTCACAACAATAAACAATCGTCAACTGATATGTAAGGCTGTAAATATATGAATGTATTTATAAAGCTATTAATACAATTGTTTATACTGTATAAGAAGCATAGATGAGATACCATTGAATTGAGGAGCGCAAACAAAAGGCAAACATACTGAAATATCAGCCAAAAAAAAAATAAGAAAAATTTAAACTTTGTTTCAAATTGACAAGTCAACCTGCTAATCTCTAATATGAAGACCCATTGGGACATTCTCCTGTTGGACAAACAAATCAAATCAATTTTTGTAAAACATTTTTTTCTGACAAATTGAAATTCGATTCCTTTAAATTAGTTACATTTCCATTTGGATCTAACTTATTCATTACAGAAATACATAATGTCAGAAATTTAACGTTTTTAAATCTGAAGAACTCGTTGAGCGGACAATAGGCGCTAATTCAAGTGTTATGTCTAGTCCTTAAGAAAAAACGGTTTACTGTCGGAATCAATAATGATGATCTCTACTTCTCCTAGTAAACTGTCAAGCAGGATTTATGAAATCAGTGAATAAAACATTCCAGAAGTGCATAGAGAGATGTCAGATTTTATCCTGTATATTAAATACGCATCGTGTACTTCTCTAAAGAATTTCAAAACAAATTAACATATCGATATGATTGAATAGTAAAAAAATGGAACTGGATATAGAATAAGAACATATATTTTATATGTCTAGTCGTTCATAATTCCCACGCAATTATTATTGATAACTAAATATTGAAAGCAAAACTATTTAACTTTTCTTGTAATTTGGATTTCATTTTGCTTTAGAAATTTTTGTTAAGTATAGCTTAATAATACATTTGTAATATGTATTTAAGAAATTAAACAACTTACCATGAATTTTCCCACTTTGTAACGTAAATAGTGTTTAGTAATTGTAAGTATGAAGAAAAATCAATTGCATTTCAGAACTCCAATTAAGATCCTATGGAACTCTAAGATTTAATTCCACCAACTTGATACAATAAAGGCAATAAAACTTTTTATAGTAGGAGTTAAGAAGATCTGTATTCAAATGATTCCGATCAATGCCTGTGTTGATAAAATACGAAAAAATCACCAATAAACCAATATGGAACCCAGGGATCTGTTCAATAGTGTACCCTACCCCCATTAACAAAAATCAATGACTTTGTGTCTGATTAAGAATAATTTGTTCTTAAACAAATTGATCTATCTGTTTTTCTCAGTTTCTTCAATAATATCTGTTGCGTGACAGATACGAGTCATGTAAGTCGTTCAATAGATCACTAATGTGCTTACTAACAAAAACACTGTGACATATATAGAAGGATAAACGACACTGACAAACAATAAACTTATTGTATATTTAATCAAAGTTCTCCTGGTTTAAGGAAGGCAAATGCAACAGGAATTGTCCTTGCAGATATAATATGTATGAACAATACAATATAATGAACGCAATATGGGTTAAACTATACTAAAACTATACTAAAATCGTAAAAGCAGAGATTTAATATTAAAAATTAAATGATCTTCTCATTCGAAATTTCAGAGATAAGTTTCAAAACATGACTTTAAAAACAACATAATCTAAAATGCTGTTAGAATTGTTAAACACATTGCACAAAGCTTTAAAGTTTTTTAAAGTTATTTCTTGTTATTTATAGTTTCGCAAAGATTTAGCACCTTGTGCAACTCAAAACCAGAAATAGTTACTTGATTAAGCAGTACCTTCTTACAGATTGCATAGACTAAACAGCTATTGCTTAAAGATTAAATTTGTTTTCTACAAACAGATTTGTTAGAATGGTAGATGTTCAAGCTGATTTACCACGATTGGTTTCAAACTATCAGTTATTATACACGTTTTCAATTCGTATAAGGCATTCGGCGTCTAAATAGTTCATATCAAACTGCATACTAAACCCTTATGTGTCAATATCAATTTGTATGTATTTTCAATAATCATCGACATAAACAATCAATAATGGAATAAAAGGAATTACAGTAACAAAAAACAATTATATCCGTATTGTGTTAATATTAAGAGATTGTGAGGCACAATAAAACCGAGATTCATAACGCTGATTAATAGATTTTATATTTCGCGGTATAAAGTGAACGGATTTAACCACCAGCGATTCATTATAATATAAACTGACCACATTCCAAATGTGCAACAAAATCAATGAAAAATTTGACACTAAATCATAAAATCTCACAGAAAAATGGAAAAAAATCACAAGGTGAGAAAACTGAAAATCATAAAAAGAATATCGATGTGCATTGGGTATTAGGAAAAACTTTTAGAAATATATTTTTTAAAACAATAGCTTCATGAAAATTCAAAAGAAATATCATTGTATTGATTGTTAGTTGCTTAAGATCCAGTGGGAAATATTTCATTCATGTTCAAGACGACAATACCACTGTAAGACAGTGTTAAAAAATCTGAAGATTATTCATTTTCTTGAAGTGCTTTTATTTGAATCAAAAATTTAAAAGCCATAAAATTCCCAATTAAATAGATACAAACTTAATCAGCCGTACCCATTAGCGTCTTTTAGTTGGATAAATAAAAAATCATAAGATTTCATTAGCTCATTAAATATTTTACATCGTTAAAACCAGCGTTATAATGAAAGACAAAAGCACACTATTGCCTTCCGTTACTAACAATTTTTTTCATATCAATGTTTTCATAACCATTAAAGAAACACAGAAAGTAAAGAAATATAAATCAATTTTGGATGTAACGCGTCTTCTGATTGACTAACGTCGTTTTGTTTATCAGCCCATATACATAAGTGTGTCATGTGACCGTGACGTCATCAACGTTTTTTCCTGATTTACTCTAATTTAAAATGGATTTAAGAATAAAATTATAAGAAATGATTGTCATATTTTTTCTGCCTATTCGAAATAACATGAAAAATGTGGTGCACACTTTAAATAACCCGCGGGTTATTCAGTGTGCACCACATTTTTGTGTAATTTCTTCATAGACAGAAAAAATATTACAGTCATTCCTTAAATGAACAGAAAAACAAAAATCCCGAACTCCAAGATGGTGGCAAAAAAGAGAGAGTCCATAAAACCTGACAAAATCAAAGGCTAATGACACAGAAATTAACAACTATAGGTCACCGTATGACCTTCAACAATGAACAAAGCCCATACCGTACAGTCAGCTATAAAAGACCCAGAAATGACAAATATATAACGCCTACCAGACCTTCGATTGACAACTCATATGTTGGAGGTCCGTTTAAAGTTTTGAACATGCTTCAATTTTCAACCGACGCTGAATGGACATGAAAGGATATGGATAGAAAGTCCCTAACAAAATGCATGGCAAAATCAAAAACTCAAAAAAATATCAGACATTAACTGTCATATTCCTTACTTTGAACAAGCATTTTTATGTAGAAAATGTTGGATTAAACCTGGTTTGATAGCTAGCTAGTGTAAAGCATTACAAGCTTGTCCTTGTATTTTACGTCAGTTTTGAAAATGTGTGTGTAAATTTACGGGAACAGCAACTATTGGCCTTCACCTAATGCGCTTTTTTTGAAGGAATTGACGTATGAGTCATAATAAAATAGATATTATTCATAAGGGCTTAAATTTATACTGATTTTAACATAGGTTTGTTCTATATCTCGATAGTGTATCCCTCACGATCGTTCAGTGTACAATATCTAGTATAAAGGGCCAAACGCTGGTTGTAACAGATTAAATCAAACTCCCATGAATGATTTCTAAAATAAAATTGATTCCATAACAAACTGAAAACATAAAAACACCATTTACATTTCTTTACAGATTGTTGTATATATCACTTTTTCTTGTGTTAAACACAATTTAAACAATTAAGTTCACTGTTGTTGCAATGCATACTTATTTATTTGTGGCGTTTATTTTTGTTTCAGTCAATAAAATGTACAGAATTAATCAAAGGTTAGTCCATAGTGTTATATGATCGAATGAGTGGTGCGATTTTGGAAAAGGCTTGCGCCATGTTATCACTTTACCAATATTTTTTTTTCTACTAATCAGTTTTAATGTTCCTTTGGTATTTTTCAAATTTCTTTTAGGTCTTTCATACAAATTTGACTTTGTTTATTCTGTTCTGTTCTGTTTTGTCACTGTTTTTTTTCTATTATTCTTTCCACTTCAGCTTTTGATACAGAAATACACATCATGCAAATACAAATTCCATCTAACGTTAATTATGTAACTTTGAGCGATTCGTTTTTGTTTTAATTATACATAAGTTCTTTGCTGTGAAAGTTGTTAGTTTTAAATGTTATGTTGCATGATTTGAAGTCATTTAGTATTTCTTACGTTAACAATTTAAAGTTACTTGATACTTAAATACAAGTGAATGGGAAAGCACTTTTACTAGGATCAATATTGTGACAGTAAAGGGTTTGTTTTATTATATTACGTGCCATATTAAGTCACTACGACTGTCATTAATCCAATCTATTTGCCAACACTGGCATTACTGAGAACACATATTTCAAAACTGTTGAATGTTCCAACTGATGAGGTTTTAAAATAAAACAAGTTACGTGTTAAAAGGTAACAAACCATACAATCTTGAAGTTGCAACAGTTATACAATTCTTCAAGAAAATGAAATAAAATTGTATGTTCTGGCCTTGACCTGAAAATTAAAAAAAGATTATCAACTTGCCGAAACATCTTATTAATTCAATTGATAATGAAAGAGTTTCTAATGGCATTTTTGTTATTAGAAAGGAACTACCGGATGAGATCTCTTTGCAAAAATTGTCGACTCGAATCATGAATCAGCTCAGAGCATAACATATTCCTGTTGGTCATGACCATATAATCTTGTCAACAATTAAGATACACTCTGATCAGAATTTCAGTCTAATACAAATAGGGTTTAACGTCATTCCCTCTACATATGGGTACAGTCTTAAACTATACACAGGTTAATTTAGAGCTGTCATTATGAATGCTCTACACGTTAGTCCCAAAACGTTTAGCAGACCTGCAAGTTAAATGTATCCTCATCAGACTATACCAATTCATTGTACATCTGGTTTTTAAGGCTGCTGAAAATCAGACTAGACATGAGGACAAGTCAACTTCATCAGACCAGAATTGTGGAGGATAAAATTGATCAGATCAAGCAATCGATCCCATCCATGTGAACAGGTCTGCTTTTAACATGTCCTGTAGATAAGTCTGATATATGACAGACCTTTCATGTCAGTCAAGGGGACATATAAAAAAGAAGATGTGGTATGATTGCCAATGAGACAACTATCCACAAAAGACCAAAATGACACACACATTAACAACTATAGGTCACCGTACGGCCTTCAACAATGAGCAAAGCTCATACCGCACAGTGAGCTATAAAAGGCCCCGATAAGACAATGTAAAACAATTCAAACGAGAAAACTAACGGCCTTATTTATGTAAACAAAAATAAACGAAAAACAAATATGCAACACATAAACAAACGACAACCACTGAATTACAGGCTCCTGACTTGGGACAGGCACATACACAAATAATGTGGCGGGGTTAAACATGTTAGAGGGATCCCAACCCTCCCCTAACCTGGGACAGTGGTATAACAGTACAACATAAGAACGAACTATAAAAATCAGTTGAAAAAGGCTTAACTCATCAGATGGACAAAAATACAAGTGGACGTGGCCCGGTACTTATACATCCCGACACAAAAAGACAAAATGAACAGATCTGAGAGTACTCGCAGTTATCTGACAGCTAGTTCAAAGCCACTAACAACTAATAAAAAAATCATGCAACTAAGACTAAACTATCAATCCGTACACATCCAACATCCAATGTATTTAGTGTAAATACGTCATAAACAGCCAGAGAAAAACATGACCTTGTGCAATGCCAAGTTACAGGTATCGACAGATTGTAGATCCATGAATATGTATATACATATAAAATACTAGGAATAATTAGTTAGGTTTTAATTTACTGATAACAAAATCAATATGTATACCAATAAAAACAATATTCAATGATATTATTACAGTGTTGAATAGGTAACCTTTTAAAATAAGTTTATTTCAAGGAGCGACAAGTTTACATGGATCATTTCTAAATTTCCGGGCACGGTTAACAACATTTCCGTAAAAATGAGGATGTGTGGAGTTTCCCGTTTAAAACCGAAATATCTAAATCCAGGAAAGTACAGTTATTACCGAATAAATTTGATTTATTTAAAGTAAGTTCCTTGGGGTAAATTTCCGCAGTATATTGAGAAAATTCTTGATTATTTAACGAAAATATATCATCAAGGTAACGGTAAGTGTTGTTGAATTTATCAATTAAATGCAATTTCGACGGGTCTTTACTGAGTTTAGTCATGAACTGTGATTCGTAAAAGTACAAAAACAAGTCTGCTATTAAAGGGCACAATTAGTGCCCATGGGGATACCTAAAACTTGTCGATAAACTTTGTTGACGAAACGTACATAAATGTTATCAAGGAGAAAATTAATAGTTTCAATTATCTCATCACACCTCCAGTAAGTATATCTAGCATAGTTACCTTTCTCATTAGAGAGGAAGGCTTTAAATGAGTTGCAGCAACTATATCTACATTCAGCTTTACCAAACGACCATTCAATTAAATAGGAAAAATTTTGTTTAATAAGATAGTGTACGTGTGTGGAAGTGCATGTCTTTTTTAAGGGGTCTAATGTTGGCACTGATTGGAAGGGGATACTCCAATAATATTCATCAGTCAAAGGTGCCATGTTTACTAGTTAAATTTGGATCATGTTAACTTTATCTTAGGACGAGGAGAAAGTACAACTTTATTAGAGCAGGTTTAGTTCTATCAGATCTAGAGTAGTCCATATCAGTTCCTGGTTTTAATAGCAGACCTTTTCACAAGTTAAATTTGTATACGATTTGGTTTTGCAAAGTAAATTTTGTCAAGAGTTTGCTTCAACAATTGACCTGCCATTATATCATTTTTTAAGGCAGCTATAAAACAGCGCTAGGACCAGGTATTCTTTATACGATCTTTCAGAGCAGTCATAAATCCTGTCCCAAGTTATTTTCATAAAGTCATAAAGTCTGGTCATCAAGTTAACTAGCTGAACAGGGTTAGTGCTAAATCCATCCGTATGATTGAGAGCTAACTTATAGGCAATCTTGCCACCTCTTCCTTTTTATTTCTTCATATTGCCTAATTTGTATCATTTATAAGTTTGCAATTTAAACAATTGTCAGCAATCGGTTTTTATAGTCAACAAATCTCACATAAAGCTGCAATACAAAGTTTTCTATAAGATGACTATTAATCTTACATCTAACTTTGTTACAACAGGAAACGTTAGCTCTCCCCGTCAAAAAATCTTTTTATCATGACCTTTTTCATTATGTCTCTGAATAGTAGATTAATGATTTTTTTAAATATCAATAATACAATTAAACGAATAAAGGATTTTTGTCTCAACGATGTTTAATATGTCAACAAATTAAATAGAGCAATTGGAAAATCCTTCGACAGATATTGATCCTGATCTTTAATTTGTCTTTAAATAGATTTTAATTATTCCTAAAATTCATGTAAAGAGTTTTATACCTTTTGTCGTAGTATGTCAACAGATCAATTTGAATTTTTAAAATAGTCCATATAAATATTTCACCCACAAATCCCTTATCTTTTAAACAAAAAAATTAATAAAAAAATAGATTGAAGAAAACAAAACAGATAAAAAAAGGTTCTAAATATTGTGTTATCGATGCATATTCTTATTGATTCATGTTAAATTTACCAATAATAACATGAGCGTTAGAGCTGAAGTAACTATCAAATATATATATACGAATCGGAGGTGCGATGGGGACACTGAGGTGCGATAGTCTACGCCGAAGTCAATGGTCTGAACGCTGATGTATTAAATGTTTATCAGCGCAATATTATCAACGTTAAAACTTAAAAAAATGTTTTAAGATACACAATGACATGTATATCGACATGAAAATGATTGCAAATTTAGTTTGAGTGGACCATCGCACTTTGGCGTAGCTAATTACAAACAAGCGTCACAATGCCATCGTCGCACTTAATCCTTATCAAAAGTGTCAAATCATTGCACCTTATCGTGACCATCGTGGTTCGGAGTACCATCACAGTTCAGAATCCTACATATACATTAAAAAAGACAATAGTACAAGTTCAACTTTTTTTTTCGAAATTTGTTCATTTGTGATAGATCAAGTTCATTTCTCAATCTGTTCTAATTTATCCTTTTGATCAAGAATGATAACGCGGATAATCAATTTGCAGCATTTTAAATATTTGAAGTTTTGATGAAATAAAATTTCCAAAGATTTTTTTGAAACAAATGTTTTATTAATTCTGCCCTCTTCGAAAGTGTTACTCTTATGAGTTAGAATTTTTCAATCGACAAAACCGATTAAAAAACAGTTGCATCATGTCAAGCATTATGTCATTTAAATTACAGAAGTCTTGTTTCCATTGTTTTATGGTATTTCCAAGCAAAATCTTTACAAATCAAAATATTTATCTTAAAATTGAGGGACAAAATTGAAAATTAAAGTTTTCTTTTAAATTATCATTGATATATTATTACGATTTTTTCTCTGGATTGCAACATAAAAACTTATCTTCATCTGCACAGAATCCTCCAAAGAATAACAGGAATGATAAAACAATTGTTCTGTACAATATTTTGACTTGTTTAAAAGACATTTGGCGGACACTTACTGTGTAATGTGTAGTAGGGAAAAAAAGTAAAATCACAAAAATACTGAACTCAGAAGAAAAGCTAATCGGAAAGTCCATAATCACATGGCAAAATCAAATGACAAAACACATCAAAAACGAATAGACAAGAACTGTCATATTTCGGACTTGGTACAGGCATTTTCAAATGTAGAAAATGGTGGATTAAACCTGGTTTTATAGCACTAAACCTCTCACTTTGATGACAGTCTCATCAAATTCCGTTATGTTTACAATGATGCGTGAAATAATCAAACATGATAAATAAAATCATCAACATCATCGGGTAACAATTTTAAAAGGAACAATTTAACAGAACACAAAAACATCTATCTACAAACACATTCATTGATTCCGGTCTGACGTCAGAAAATTTTTATATGTCACATTTATTTTTTCGTTAAATGTATATACAAACAATTTTAAAATTTCACATGGGCAATGTTAGCATACATGGATAAAAAATCAAAAGTATGTAAGAAGTAATTTCAGAAATAGATCGAGATTTGAAATAGTCTAAAAGTTATATATAATTTAACGAATCCACAAATAGTTCATTCCACTACGCGATTGAATAATTTTGACGTTTGTGGTTCAACGTATTTTCTAATTTCATAATTGAAATATATCATAATGACATATAATAGAACAATATCATGCTGACGGGATCTTTTAAAGTACAAAGTCACGTTATAAGAGCCAAAGACACACAAAAAGTCGCAGATACAAAACACAGCCGCTCGAATGGGTCACTACTTCCGGCTGAATTATATATCATCACTTGACCAGAAATATATGACCAGGTTGCTGATCAAATCCTAAGTATCTGAAAATTATATGATACTTTTGTCACCTTTGCAATTAACACAACTACCGTAAATGCTTCAGATATGTGTCGAAACTATTTTGCCAACCATTGAATATCCAAATATATGTTTTATAAACATATATCATGAGTATGTTTTCGTTTGAATTTGAAACAAAATGAATAAATAAATGAAAAGGACGGGTAACTTGGTGTCCGTGACACTCATTCATACCACAAACCCCCTTCCACGCATTCGTTTGTAAATGATACCATTATTATCTCATACGAAAGAAAGTTTTAACTGTTATTAAATCGAACATAGAAATAACAAATATTGCAGACCGAATGTTGAAGAACCATCCATAGATCTTCAATTAAAGCATTCCCATATGAAAACACTGTCTTTCAGATTCACTTCAAGTCTTTTACCAGAGTAATACATTACTATCTATTCATTAAGTTAGACGACGTCTCCCAAAGGTATACAAATACATACACATATTTTACTCAACTTGTATTATTGATTTGTCATTAGTGACAAATAATGCTCGTTATTTGTCACATTTTTTATTCCCTAACTTTTTGATAAAATAAAATTAATTCACTTTTATTTTTTAGGTGTTAGTTTACAGAGATAAACAGCAACACCATAGAAATCAACAAAATAAGAAGCAGTACTTTCTATCTCTATTAAAATACCGCGGACTTGCTAACCAAGGCAACTCGTAACGTATTAATAAAATTAACGGTACTAATTTTCTTGCACCAGATGCGCATTTCGACAATACATGTCTCTTCAGTGATGCTCGTGGCCTAAATATTTGAAATCCAAAGCTTATATAAAAGATGAAGAGCTATAATCCAAAAGGTCCAAAATGTATAGCCAAATTCGTGAAAGGAATCAGAGCTTTGCATGAGGGATATACATTCCTTAATTTATAATAATTTCTATCATTTAGTAACAGCAAATTTGAATAACACAAAAAAATCCGTATTTTCATGCCAGTATCGAAGTACTGGCTACTGGGCTTGTGATACCCTCGGGGACTAATAGTCCACCAGCAGAGGCATCGACCCAGTGGTAGTAATGAAATTAACGGTACTAATTTTCTTGCACCAGATATTAAACTGCGATAGAGTACATTTATAGAGGGTAAGTTTGATACAAAATAACAAGAAATTAGTATTGACTTTGATGCACAAAAAGTGCATTCCTGACATGTTTTCTCCATATAACTGGCAATGGACACCAAATATTAGAAATCGTAAATTGGCATACAGTGGAGAAATTTAACACTTTAATTTAACGGAAGAAAGCCAATTAATATTTGGTGGCGAGATGAAGATTTTAAATCGATAATTATTGCATTGTTAAGTAAACTGCAGGTTTCCAATGTGTCAATGAAAAGGTAGGAATAATGCCAGTGTAAAATCAAGGACACTGACGTCAAGCATTGTAAACTGCAATGAATTGTTTTTGAATAGACCAAGTGCTAATAAACTAAGTTATATTGAATTTGATTAGCAGTTTGACTTTTCAGTGCTTTTGTATTTTTTCGTTCAACTTTCTTTCAAGTTTATAGAGATATGTCATAGAAAAAGATACACAGCGCGACATACAATTAATGTTAAACTTATTAAAGAAATGTCATAATATAACATATTCTATTATTAAGATTGACCAATAGCTACATACTTAGGAAAAAATGTACCATATCATGAAATACTTATAGCTACTGCAAATCAGTGCAGTAATTTGAATACTGATATATAAGAAATTCTGTAAATACTAAATATGTTTATTCATATGAGTAACCAAATAATAGTGGCAATTATTGTAGAGTTTAAATGATGTTAGCGAATCCTGGTTCTCTTTTGGTGTCCATGGTGTTGCTTATTGAAGCATAAAAAGAGGAAACAGTAGTATACGGCTGTTCGAAAGTCATACATTGACTGAGAGAAAACAAATACGGGTTACAAACTAAAACTGAGATAAACATCAAATATACATAAATTCGGTAATGCGTCTTATGCGGAGATTAAGGTAACGAGAATTAAAACATATCTGTCGTCATCTTTGAAGTAGATATTTCATAACGGTAAACCAACTCTTGATGGCTTTTCAAGGTTTGAAATATCCCAAACGTATTTTTCGACGAATAATGTAAATAATGTTAATCATTTAAGAGTTGTATATCGTTGTGATCAATAAATAGTTCTGAAATTTATAAACTTTGAACTATTTGCTCGATGTAGTGTTCGTTTTTGAGCACCAGAGATTAGTCTTATGAAGAAGAAATTTTCATCTCTCAGACCAAAGTTTAAGCAGTATTTTCTCTGATGAGTTGTTTTTCATATTCAATTGCATTCCCTAAATTATGCGGTTGCTTATAAAAATTTAAAAGCGATGACTTGTATTTTGTTCCAAGAATCTTTATTTAAAGTTAATTTTTAAGCATCAATCCGTTATTTCAGAAATAATAGTACTACATACAAGCCCTGAAATACGCTCATAGAATGTTTCTTTTAAATGAAATTTTAACATTTGAATCTTAACTAAGGTTTATTTCTATGACAATTTTAAGATATGAAACCAACCCGGTTTTGATGGAGTTAACGATAACATTGTAAGTGATTACAACATTAACCAAAAGGTCATGAAATAACAAAACAACTGATTCGATTCTAGACTGTCAGTCAAATAAATCGGTTTCATGTCATGTTATTATAGACTTATTAATCCAAACCGATTTGTAAATATAATGTTAACTATATGATGGGTTGTATAATTTTTGATTAACATTAAATGAACCAAGAACATCCAATAGCCAGTCTATCTAAAAACTGATATATACATATCACTCTATTATTTACACGTCAAGTATTGTTTTCGCCTAAGATTATTGTAGGTTAGTGGTGCATACGTACGACAAAATCGTTTATTTGCATCAATAGTTCTTAGATTCGAACCTATATGAAAGCCAATAAATATATATATAGTCTATCAAATGTATTGCCCTCCTCCAAAAAACATAGACAATGATCAACTGAAAAAAAAACAGTAGTTTTATTTAGTTGCTTAGAATATTGAAAAATGTTGTACATGTATGTGAAATTATGTCACGACAGACTTGTGTCTGTAATGTACTTAAAAGCACACAGTAGAGATATTTTAACTTTATCTGTAAACAATTACATATTTCCATGTTCCCTCTTTTTATATTAGTTTATTTTGGTAAATGCTATTTTCGAAGTTAGGCACTTTTTTTAGGGATCCTACTGATATGTTGTTTTTCTTATTTGGTTTAGATGCTCTTTATATTTTAGTGAGCTTTTGATTTACAAATATTGAGGCCTCGAACATCACCGAAGAGACATTCCTGGTCGGCATCTGGTGCAAATAAATTGGTATGGTTAAAGTTATAAAATTTCCAAAAGAAGTCTTCTTATTCAAATATGTATGACAAATGGTTAAAGTGACATGTATTTCAGGTCCAAATCTTTAGATAGCAGAAGAGTCGTCTGATTGGTTAATTTTCCCGATTGTATCATATTCTCGGTTGTATCATTTCAAAAAGTGTGTATTAACATTTTGAATGATGCATGTACAGCTTACCAAATCGACTCACAATTTTGAGTTTTTTTAGATTCTTGCAATTTTCTTGATCTTATGTTAACGGATATACGAGATTTGATCATCGATGAATAATGGAAACAGTAGAACACCTCTGTTCAAAAGTCATACATCGATTAAGAGAAAACAAATCTGGTTAAAAACCAAAAGCAAGGGAAACACATTCGTTCTAGGCAAACAACAGAAAAACAGAAACATTTTAATTCTTAGTTGCACAGGAACAAAATCCACGACCCTTTGATTTTAATATATCTATACATATCCTTTTCTTATGGTCTCTTGCAGCAACTTTTTAGAAGGTACATCATTTGAATTTCACATGTACTTTTCTTTCATGCACGTATTGATCCAGAAGATTATGTCTATATACAGCTCTGCATAGGAACTGATTCCTTTGTACTATTAATACAGTTCTGCTTAGGAACTGATTTCTTTGTAAGTCAATACGGAAGTAGTCTGTTGAGAATCTGACAAAGAAGTTTAGGCAAGGACTGTGTAGAATATAGTCACGCATGTGGCGTGACATAGCTCTATCTGGTTAGAAGTTGTGATTTAATTAATTGACATATGTGCTAATGGCTTTCAAACACATATCTAGATGTGACATAAACAAATCTTAATTATAAGATAAAGATCATGTAAAATTATCGATTGTAGATTCTTACAGTCTTCCAAGCAGGCTAACAGAACATTCTGAACAAAACGTGCTGCGATGTTCAAAATCATACACTCAGGTAGTATATTAAATTGAATGTGTTTATCCCCACAGAAGAAGTGAAAATGTGTCTTATCTCTGCAAAGTATATGTAATTTGATCATCAAATCTAATGTCTGTATTGTATTGCCACGTCATATTTATCGGTCTTCTGAATCTGTGTTTGCCTTAAGCGAACGATCCATGATAATACTTAAAAATAAGTGTAATATGATTTTCATGTCGTGCCGATGACGTAACTGGGAAAAACAATATGCAATACTTTTTATGATCATCCAAGGAGCTATCAACAGTATTAGCTAGCTTTATGCATTGATATCATGTTTTATAAAAAAATTTTGAAAATAGTATGAAATTGATACATTATTTAATCTGATTTCATCCATGTACACGCTTGGATTTAAAAGTAAAACCAAGGATAATACTTTAATTATAAGAGGAAAACAACGAAACAACATGACCACTGAAGTGCGACAAAAACAAACGCCAATGCAACATACATAGAAACTGCCATTCAGAATGTGTTGATGACGTTTATTCAAAATGGATTCATATTAGATGTGGATTCTTAAAAATTTAGAAGATCTACTGCAAAATGTCCACAACAATCTTTGTAATGTTAAAGTTATTGATATTATCAAGATGCTTGATTTCTTGATTGACAACATATTTGTTACATTCGGAGGACGTGTTTTTCAACAGACTGTCGGCATTCCAATGGGAACAAACTGTGCCCCTCTACTTGCCGATTTATTTCTTTATTATTATGAGGCTGACTTCATGCAGGAACTTCTTAGGAAGAAAGATTAGAAGTTAGCAATATCCTTTAACTCTACTTTCCGCTATATAGATGATGTTCTTTCACTAAATAATTCAAAATTTGGTGACTATGTGGAACGCATCTATCCCATCGAGCTAGAGAAAAAGGATACTACAGATACAGTTAAGTCGGCCTAATATCTTGACTTAAATCTAGAAATTGACAATGAAGCTATTAAACCAAGAGTTCCAAATGGTGAAGTTGAAATCATCCCTTCGTAAATTTTATGGACGCCATCACGAGTTGGTTGACCGTTATGGAATAACCGTTTCACAAATGATATCGGATATGTTCCTTACGTCGTAACTACAATCCATTTCCCTTTCATGAATGTAACCTACCGAATTAGACTATTTACCGGATTTGTTATCACATAAGCAACACGACGGGTGCCACATGTGGAGCAGGATCTGCTTACTCTTCCCTAGTTTTTTGGTGGGGTTCGTGTTGTTTATTCTTTAGTTTTCTATGTTGTTTCATGTGTGCTGTTGTTTGTTTGTCTTTTTCATTTTTAGCCATGGCGTTGTCAGTTTATTTTAGATTGATGAGTTTGACTGTCCTTTTGGTATCTTTCGTCCCTCTTTTGATACCTTTATATATTTAACAAATGGACAACTTCAAACTGAAATCTTTGAAAATTCTAATGATTTTTAAATCCCAAAAGTCAAATTTTTATTTCGCAATAATAACATATCCTCTGTTTAATCGAATTGCGTATCTCAATTAATACGTAACGTTTGTATATGTTCATATCATATCGACTTTTTATTGCAGGAGGTACTCCAAAGGGGCTTCAAAGATAAAATCTGTTTCTGAATTATACCACTGAAATCTTTTTTTAAATTTTAACGTTTACCTTACGAATTGTTTGACCGATACGATATGTGTCCTAACTTACAAGATTCGGTATTTTTTAACGACCAAGACCTGTTTGCGATCGCGAAATTTGATTCTATGTAGTTTTGAAACGCGGATAATGCATGTTTATTATGTCAACACACCTGGTACTGTCTATATGAGATTTAAGCGATTTCATAAAGTTTGGGGTGTAACCTTGTTTATATTCTTAATCATTGTAATAATTTATACGTTATTCGGCTGGACATGATGTTTTTATATCAGATTTTGAGTTCAAACAATATAATATAAATATATTCATAAAAAAGAGGCGAATTAAACCAAAAGGGTCACTCAAACTTACACGTCGCAAACAAACTGACAATGTCAAGACAAAACAGAAAAAAAAGAAAAGCGTAAAGTGAATTTTATTGATTTTTGTTCAATATTATCTATAAATATAGATTTCTTTCGTTAAAAGGTGGAACATTCATTTTTAGTAGCAAAACAATGAAAGAAAAAAGAATTTCAGGGGGGAAACAGATACATATAAAAGGGGGCGAAAATAGCACAAGTTGAAAAAGAAGAACAACATCAAGGAAACTGAAAACATAAAACCCCAAAAATATATAGTTAAAACTAAAAAAAAACAGAATTTCCACTCTACTCGGAGAGGATGGGATATGAGTGCGAATGAGACAACTCTCGAACCATGTGACAATTTGTAAAATGAAACCATTTAGCATGTTTAGGTTTACTTTAACAAATTGTGACCTGGATGAATAATTGTTAACATTTACACATTGACTTGAATGGATAATAGTTTACTTTAACAAATTGTGACTTGGATGAATAATTGTTAACATTTACACATTGTGACTTGGATGGATAATGGTTTACTTTAATAAATTGTGACTTGGATGGAGAGTTTTCTCTTTGACACTCATATCACATCTTCTAATATTTATTGTCTCTTTATAAAATTTGAAATTATTTGAAACTTAGGTTTCAACTCAATCCGGAAAATTGACCTCAGATGGATTTGGCTAATTAATGTCCATTTTGGTCATAAAGTATTTCAAATGTTTCTGTTCTTATAAATCCTTGGCTTTCAAATATTCAGCTTTTATGAAATTTATTATGTGTTTAATTCAAATTTTCTTTACATATGTTGTCTTAATTGAAAGACAAAATGAACAAAATACAATATTTCAGCCGATAACTCTTTCAACAGGAAAGGGTGTGTGATTTAGGGGTAGGATTTTATCCAATCACTTATAGATCTAATAATGCAACAAATTTTAAAATATAAGATAGAGTTAATGAAATACTTTCCAAATGATAGGGCGATACACCAACCACCAATATTTAGTTAATCAAAATTCTTTCCTCTCAGAAACAATAATAAAACAACAGAGGAACAAATTAATGATTGGTTTAGAGATTTACTGGTTTCAAACAAAAAATAAGATAATAATACTGTACTGAATTTTAATTTCATTATCACTGAGTTATAAGTTCATGTTGCACTCTACTACAGTAATTGTAACACTAAAACAAATTACCTCATTACTATAAGGAGTAACTTTGGATTATTTATATTTTCTTGCTTCATATATTGTACATGCCAGGCAATATTCAGTGAATCGGTTATGATTAAAAAGTCACTTCACGATAGTGTTAACAACTTTTGTAAATCAAATTGCTGAAGTAAAGTCAGAACACACAATTAATACGAAATCAAATTATGCACAGAAGATGATAATACATAAGAAGTCGAGGAAGGTAAATTTCAGACTGTATCAAGCATCTGTCCCCAAATTGTTAGCGTTCGACCTTTGCATCATATCAAGTTACGCCCTTAAGAATTTACTTTAATGGGAGAAAATATGGTGAGTAAATTCCAGATATCCACCTCTTCATTGGGAAAAGTATACATATACCTTTGTATAACTCATTACTTTGTTTTACCAATTTCAACTATTTTTTGCGTAAGCTTTATCCTTTTCCTTTGCCTTATGAGGTATACATTAACTATAATAGGAGAAGTTTCCAGATTATAAAAAACTCTTGTATTAGACTTCGGAGAGACAATCAAAGATTAGGGGAAATATATTTCATATTATTTATATGTTTTAGCCAAAGTTGAAGATATGATTCGATCAATATTCCTTAAAGTAACAGCAATAAAAAATATGATCTACAGTAGGATGTGTAAAACTAGTATTTCGCTTAAGTCAGAAAATTACCATTAATTCAAATTACATATTAAATCAACTTTGCCTGTTTCTTAAAATATTTGAAAATATATAAATTGTATCTATAAATTAAAACTTCGACGTAAGAATTGAAAACAAAAGAGACGGATTTTATTTTACTTTAAATAAACGTCGACTTTTTATTTCAATCTATAGATAAAATTGTACTTTACATTCTTAGTCATTATCTTCTGGCTCCTGATATTCGACATTTGGGGAAATAAAGTAAACGGACATTTGAACTAAAAATTTGAAGCAGCTTGTATCTAAAATATGCTCTTATGACGATTCCTTTAAGACTTGTTCCGTTCTTTTCATTTGTAATCAAAAGTTCTTTTACTTTGATTTGTTCAGGAATGATATTTACAATGAAACGAAAGTTATATGATTTGCTACGGATCCAAAGAGTGTTCGTAAAATGCGTAAACACATATCGAATTCCTAATGTCCTATAGGTTATACTAACCCTCTAGTGATCGTAGGAGTCAGTAGTAATAACGGGTTGATTGCACATGGGACCTTTCAAAAAATGACGTCAACAATAGACATGAAGTAATGATCGAATATTACATCTATTAACCCACATAGATCCGTAGGTGTTACAACGTGATGACGTTTTACCAATTACAGCGTCAGCATTCACTAAAGATGTGATAACCCAGTATGTGTTTCTGTCGGAATTAAATATATAGAATAGTTGTTCCAAAAGGAACAGATTTTGTATTCATAAACAAACTTTTTAAAAGAAAATTATACTAGGTGAATCGCAAATACGTGAAAAAATGACTTTGTTCAATTATGTTGCAAGTTGGCGCTTTCGTGTTGTACAGTTTTATTTTATTTCCGTATAAATAATAGCGTTTATGGAAACATTGTGGCATCTCTTATATTTACCAAGTGTTAAATATATATTACTTGTATGGAAAAGAAGAGTTCTTAAGAAATATTCATTGAAAAAAAACGCGTTTTACAAAGTAAAATGGATTGTTCAACTTTCTCCAAATCAAAGGAACTTCAGAGAGGAATATCAAAATATATGTGTCTTTATTCGTGTTTAGGTCAATTTAACGCAAACTTTGGTGTGGTCCTACATTTTCAGTATTTGCAAGTGCACTCTCTAAAAAAATTTAAAAAAGGACATTGTTTTTGAAAATAATTAGACGATAGATACAAAGAGGGTATTCAAAAAGTTGCAGAGAAACTAACAACCCCACAGCAAAATGCAACATAAGGCACAAAATCTTATAAGTTAACAAAAAACGTCAAATAACACTTAATATAAAAAAGAAGATGTGGTATAATTGCCAATGAGACAACAAGAGATCAAACTACACATACATTATCATTTATAGGTCATCATACGACCTTCAACCATGAGTAAAGCCCATACCGCATAGTCAGCAATAAAAGCACCGAAATGACAAAGGCTGATGTGCACACATATTTATATCATAAATTTATTACGGAAATGCTACGTAAGAAAATACGACGTACCTTCAAATGAATAAACAAGTCCTGGAAGTCTACTGGTAAAGGTTTAAAAGAGGGAAATTCAATCAACACATTTTTCCTATATCAGAACACATCTACAACAGAAAATATGGACGTAAAGATACCTTAATACCGGTATATACATACTAAACAATAGAAACAATTAGAATTGGAAAAATAGAACCACAAGAATGTGTACACTTGCAACGTAGTTATTTTCAATGCAGTCAAATTGAGTTAAATGACCTCCAGTAATTTTGTATTTAACAATAAAACATGCTATGTGGACTTTTACGTGAAATGTATTTCTCTAAAAGCAAAGCTTGTTATAGATCGGTTTCCGTTAAATATGTCTGAGACATAAAAAAAAATAATAATTCGATAACCTCTCGCTTTATGCTAATGGCCGGCATTCTACACTTTTAATACCGAACAGACATGGTACATTTGCTGTGATAAATGTAATCTATAGTAACATTAGTTAGCAAAGTATGTCTACACCTTTTTTTTCTTTTTTAGAGAAGAATGATTTTTGTACCATGATAGGGCAAGTATTTAATGTCTGAAATTGCAAAATAAAAAAAATAATATTTAATCCGGTGACTTTACAGAGTGTCATTTCTGCTATCACTGTGACGTCTTCCATAATCGAAGAAAGAAACAATGTTACCAAGGGGCAAATAAACCTCATAAGTCTAAAATATACTAACCACATCATAGCAAATAACAACACGGACCCATTTAAAGAATTATCATTTTCATATGTTTTGGAAATCCTACACAGAACGTTACCACACTAGACAATCTTACCGTTTCGTCCCCGAGGGTATCACCAGCCCAGTATTCAGCACTTCGGTGTTGACATGAATATCAATTATATGGTCATTTTTATAAATTTCCTGTTTACAAAACTTCGAAAAACTAAGGATATTCTTATTACAGGAATAGATTAACTTAGCCGTATTTGGCAAAAATTTTTAGGATTTTTTGGTCCTTAATGTTCTTCATCTTTTTTTTTTTTGGCTTTATAAATAGTTAGATCTGAGCGTCACTGATGAGTCTTATGTAGACGAAACGCGCGTCTGGCGTATTAAATTATAATCCTCGTACCTTTGATAACTACATGTATTACCACATCAATATCTTCGTATTATACATCGCATGAAAAATATCGTGGTTAGACTCTGTTTTATATATGAATAATGATATCAAGAACTCAAAGTGACGCCATTTTAATTCCATGTATTCTGTATTATGAAAAAGCATAATTAATTTATGATAACTAAAACCAGTATGAAGACAAAATACAGATTAAAAAGTATGAAAATACATATATTGTTTCGTGTCGCAATATTCATTTGTGTCAATAATATGGTACAATTTTCCTTTTGTGAATAATATGTTATAACATCTGAATAAAAAAGGGCGCCAAACAAATCTTATCATTATTAAAAGCAATTCCAATAACTTGTAACGCTTGTTTCTATCAGTAAATCATCTTTTATAAATAGTATCTTCATTTTAAATGTGTTTGTTGTCATCTTAATCAGATTTTTAATCTATATTCCACGGGAACACATCAGATATAATATAATACGAAATATTCCATATATTTCTGTCATTATTCACTCCTTTTTTGACAGTGGCAGTATTTCCCTTTTGTAAACTAATAATTGTAACATTTGTAATACAGTAGACAAACTTCAAATGATTTAATCAACAAACTAATAACTTGTAAGATATAAATATTTTTTGCTGCTTGCAATTAAATAACTTAAAGGTCATACATGGTATGATAGGAGTTATCCCTTCGAATGTTGAACGGGCGCTATCTTTACTTATTTTAATGTCATAGGAAAAAAGAGTACTAGATAGTCATGGATATATTTCATGTAATATGTCATTCTTTTACTATAGTTCACAAGATGAATTATCATGTACAACAATATTACAAAACATGTAGCCTTTATAGCTTGTCGTTCGGTGTGAGCAAAAGCTCCGTGTTGAAGTCCGTATATTTACCTATAATGGTTTACTTTTATAAATTGGCATTTGGATGGAGAGTTGTCTCATTGGCACTCATACCACATCTTCCTATATCTATGGTCATGTCTCTCTGTGTTATTAGAAGAAAATGTGTATGATAACATATTTGCTTGTTACATGTATATACCCAGTACAAAACGTTTATAGCAAACAATGGTTCATAAAGCATTGCATAGATAAATCTGAAATGATCGAGTATTTTGAAACATAGACAATCTCGTTCAAGCAAAGAACAGGTATGTATAAACAAAAAATTATAACAACATATTGCTAGTAACTGTTTTATCTAATGTTAAGACACAACTTTTTAATTTTTCATTTGTACCAGTTTAATTCACAATATATCCCTTCAGGATAAAGCTAATATGTTGGTCTTTAATAAGGTAAGGGGGCGCTTCATTCGAGCGAGATTTACATGAATTTGTCAGATAAACTTAAATGCATCCTTCAACATCGTTTAGGTGACTGTATCTTGTCCAATCGCTAAAAGACAAAGCAACACTGAAACTTTTAAAACGAACGCAGAAAAACAGAAGGTTGCACTCCAAACGGGTAGGCAACTCCTTGTCCCCTAGTGTCACACGTCATTTTGTTCAATATAATGCCACTCAAAAACGAGGTTATGTCACAATTGCGAATCAATCATAAAATATATGATATTATCGTTACGACTTAAGATATATGTGGTCATCAGATACATATTTATTTTATATGGACCAGCAAAAATAAAAAAATATATACTGAACTCCTACGAAAATTAAAATCGGAAAGTCTATAATAGAAAGGTAAAATCCAAACCTCAAACACATGAAACGAATGGAAAACAACTGTTATTCTCCTGACTTGGTACAGAAAATATTGGATTAAACCTGGTTATAAGGCTAGCTTAATCTTTCACTTGTATGTCAGTCGCATAAAATTCTAGTACAATGACAACGATGTGTTAACAAAACAAACAGACATAATAGGTAAAAACGTCAAAAATACGGGCAAAGCAGTCAATATTGTGTTATTATCTTAATCACCATGAAAACAAACAAATATCTAAAAAAAAAAACGTATAAAGACAAAGCACATAAGCAAAAATGACAAAATAAAAAACCAACACCTTAACACAATAACACCATGACGGGATGTATACGTACAGAGCCAAAACTGGCATGGTGTCCGTTTAAACTTTCCACGAGATGACTTTTACATCTTTTTGGAACACCTGGTTCAATAGTTTGTTCTTATAAGCAGCAACTTTCTTACACATAAATCATGACAGAAAACCCCAAACGACGGACCTATAGATGGCAGACCAGCTATATACTCGCTTCTATTTAGAACATAAAAATTACAATTCCCTACATCTAGTAAAAATTAGTGTTTTTAATGTCATTGTTTACTTAAATTAACAAACAAATTTGCAGAACTGCAATTTTTGGTGAAAGAGATATATATTTAGACAATTTTGAGCCAAAAATTACTTGTCAATGGTTTTGCATTAAAAATTGAGGATTAATGCGCTCTATGGTATATTGTTTATGATTTCCAGCATGACCAGGATTTTTTCAGTACTAATAGTTATAGTCTTCCGAACAGTAGTTTATCGTTACAAAAATGTATACATGGTTTAAAAAAGTAAAACGGGATACATGTTTGCTTCAAGATGTACCTGGTTTCTATGAAGTATATTAAAGGTCAAAATATCAGAAAGCTGTGAAAATCGCTAAATTTGGTTTAATAGATGAGGGTTTTAAATTCATAATCTGGTACCTCTATTTAAACGCTTCTGCAATATTGTTAAAGCTAATTGGAAAAGAAAACAATCAGAAAAAAATATTTAATTCACCAATAAAGTAAGTGTTCATCCGACTTTCATCAGATCTGAGCTATGAAAAAGACTGAACTCTATGTTTGCTATCCTGTATCTTATGTGCAATTGAATAGGTGCAATGTACATAAGTCAACTAGTGGTTTTAAGTTAAAACCGATATTTTGTTGTACAAGTAACTAGCTTAATTTTTAATCAGTCACGTAACTGAATAAAATTACTACACTCGACTCCGGTGTAATAACGCAATAAACAATTAATAAATGCCTAAACTATATTTGTTCCACCATTACTGCTGACAATATTTTCGTTCAATAATATAACAGATGGGTTTATATACTATAGTGAATATCAACTTATACTTGAATATTAATACCTATATTTCACTCCAGAAGCTAATTGGTCGTTACTTATGACAGCCATTACACCGTCTACCAGTTTTAGGGAACGGTTGTACTTTAGGCTAAATATAACAAGTACTACTATGGTAAAAACTATTTTTATGAAGGAAATTGACATAGAGCTTAGTGTATGATAACATTTAGCCTATTTTTCATGCAATAGAATTAAATTTATATTCATAAAAAATTAAATCTGTTTGTATACATTGGTAAATTGATAAAGCGTTGTTTTGATTTTTACAAAATCTGGGACGATACCGCTGCTGGAGGACTGTAAGTCCCTAGATAGCTTCAGTTCAGTGATACTACAGCACTGACATGATTTATATCAAATCCTTCCTAAAAGTTTCTGTTCATAAATATTTTTCTCAAGAAACCAAGGTTTCAATTACGACAGGGAAAGCTGACCTTACTTCGATTTTTCTATTATTTTACTTCTTTTCATTTGATCATAAGGCTTTTGAAAAATCTTTCGGTTCTTATACATCCTTGACTTTAATACTCAGGGTCGAGTGTTCCCTATGGATGTGTGTCTAGAAAAGCGCTTAGGACTCTTTAAGTTTATAAGTGTCGATTTTGAGTTTATTTAGGTCATCGGACATGTCCTTGACTTCTAGAAATACATATTTAAAATTTGTTTCAGTGTACCAAAATTATAGAATACAAATCGTTCTTTCTTATATGATATAAAATAACTTCTGACTAATCGAAATGGTTCTTTCTTTTTAGATAAATAATAAAAACTGGGTACACTATTTTCGTTTTTTCTAGTTCAAAAAGAATATAAGTATTCAATAAAATATTCATAGGTATGAAAACATTGCGGTTGCTTTGAAAAATATGTCAATTAATAACAGTGTAGTTAGAACTCTGCTTGAAAGTTGTCTCGTTGACAATAAAACCACATGTCTTTATTTTTAAAGTAAATTTATTCTTACGACTAAACAAATCATAGTCTTTCTACAAATTATTTTATTTCTAAAGGAAATGTTTTGTTAAAACTACTTCATTATAACACTTATAGAGTTATTTCGAAATATTTATCTGCTATTTTCAGAAATCGGTTTTGAGTTGTTGAATAACGACTATCTTCAAATTTTTATAAATTTCCTGTTAACAAAACTTTGAATTTTTAGAAAAACTAAGGATTTTCTTCTCCCAGGCATAAATTACCTTAGCCGTATTTGGCACAACGTTTTGGAACTTTGAATCCTAAATGCTCTTCAACTTTGTACTTGTCATGCTTGTTTGGCTTTATAAATATTTTGATATGAGCGTCACTGATGGGATGAGTCTTATGTAGACGAAACGCGCGTCTGGCGTACTAAATTATAATCCTGGTACCTTTGATAACTATTCATTATTCTTTTAACTTGTTTTAGTGTTCATTGAATAGTAGTGCTTTTTTAAAAACACTCAATTAATTGTAACCATTTTGTTGGATGGGCGCCATATCGCTACAATTTTTCACAATTTAAGTGCCATAAACATTATACATACATTTAGTATCTATCAAATGCAAATTACTATAAGAATATAATGGAAAATCGTTAAAAACTAACTAGTATAAGGGTTTACTATGAACAAGTATAAACAATTATTTGAGTACTCTGGAAACGATATACAGTCATATACATTTTCTGTTGAGACATTTAAATCCCTTCATTAATCTTTACAATGAATGTTGGTAAATAGAATGAATTGCTCGAGTAGGAAAAAATCATGAAATTAAGTTAAGCTTGTTTATATGAGAGCTAGACACGTCTAATGAAGCAGTTATACAAATGTTTTGACACTTATTGCTTCTAAACACAACTCTGTCGTCTACAAAGGTAGAATGATTTACACCAACACTATCATTATTTGTTCAATTGACATAAATTATAGTCCAGAGGTATATGTCTGTTAGACAAAACTTCAAATGAAATTTCGTCACAACTTTATGAACTGAAGTGAACTGAAGTGAAGATAAGTACATTTGAAAAACATATCAAAATAAAAATGTCGCTTATTGGAAATTAAACAAACGGCAAATAAGCATATTCTATAACAGTGTTAGATAAAAGAAGAAAAGCACATTCTCCAAATATTTTGGAAATACCGTACATATATTGACGTACAGGAAGACTTGATAAGCGTCGTATTAACAAGATTGAACATCTATATCAAATAATATAACACAATATATACTATATGTTAGACAAAACAAGAGCATAACTAACAAATTTGATTAAGAACGACATAAATGCATTGGAAAGATCATAAACAAAAGATCAGTGTACAGCTCAAGAAACAAACTCTATTGGAATTACTTCGGTTAATGATGAAATTTGTTTATAGGCATCCTTCACTATAGTATTATGATCTCTCAATGATACAGTGAAAATTTACACGATCTCGTTGAAACAAATGAATATTGAAAACAAAAACAATGCAAATTCGATCTATTTCCTTGTCCATCAATTAAATTTATGAGACGAATAGATCAAAAATAAACTCAACGTAAAGCACAATACATAACCAACCAATCCCAACTACTGCATGGCTTAAAAAGTTGGAAACATTTGTTTTCCAATCTGTAAATCTCCATTATCGATTAAGAAGAATATTTAAGGTAACAACCAAAAAAATTAAGTGAGAAATCCGATTACACACTCAAAGAGTAGAAGAAACCATGTTAAGAGCATACGAACAATCAGTTATAACCCTGATACTTGATAATATTATGTTCTTGTAGGAGGACTTTTTCTCATTGTAAAAAACAAGAAGATGTGAACTAGTTGCCAATGAATTAACTATCCTTGTAGCAGAGTCCAAATAAAATGGATATAAGCAACTAAATGTCACAGTTAAGACTTTACAATGCACAAGGCATTATAAAATGTTTAGCAGAAACAGATTTCAATGTGCCTTGTGATAGAAAACATGTTTCTAAGTATTGGATGCTATAATTGGTTGTAAGCTGTAAGCACGTTTTCTGTACAACTTAACAATGGTAAAACCTCATAACAGTGTCTGACATTTAGTTCAACTGGCATTCTACTTGCTCCTCAAATCAAATTGCATTTGCGCAAAAAAAATCCGAGACTATAGTATAAATAAAAGTAGAATTCATGTACTTTGATTAAGCTTATAATTGTCTTTCAAAGCAAAACCAGTAGTTTAACGATCTTTCAATACAAGAATATACCTAGGGATTTATTTTGTTGCGTTCACTGCACTGAATGTGTAAAATATAGCAAGTCGGCAAGAATATAGGCGATTCCAATATCTTAAGAACCACAAAGGTATTCGATATATATTATATTTGTGTTTAAAAATTGACAATATTTATAGTTGAATAACATTAGCCAAATGGTAGTTATCTCTTTTAATTTGCTATTCTTTTTTCGATATACTTTGTTTGAAACCGTTTTAAACTGAGAAAAACGATATCCATGCAAACGATAAAAAAACAACAAAGAATATTTAAAAAAAAAGCACAAAAATAAAAACAGATATCAGGAAAAAGCAGAAGACTGAATGTAAATTATAAAAAGAAGAGGACCAAACAAATTCATCATTTTTAATTTCTCAAGGTGATAAATCGTCTACAACCCTTCGGATATCAATATTTGCTTTTTATCGGTAAGGCAAAAAGATTAAAAATATCAAAAATACACACACAAAAAAAGCAACCAGTTGACAATGAGCTATTGTACTTTATCAAATTTTTTTATTGGGTGTCCACATCACGATTTTTCCCCCTTCTGTTTTCATAGACACAGGATACCAGGTAACTTAATTCTTCTTTAAGATGTGGTCTATGTCACAAAACAGCAAATATGTGATGATTATACAACAGCTTCATGGAATATACTTTTTTCAGTAAAGTATCATTTTAAAATATTCTCCGTTAAGTGGAATAACTGTTACATCAACCAAATGCTTAAACTTAATGTGCTGCTTCAACAGATGTTAAAGTAGATAACAAGATTTTTGAAGAGACATTCGGTACATTGTCATACTTATTACGTAACAGATGAAATATGTTTTGAGTTAGTGATTAATCAATTATATGATGGTTTAATTGAAATCTTTGAAGTGACGTGACTAGTTACAACTACGAACAATTATCTATTTCTACTGGTTTGACGAACACATTCTGCAAGTTTTAGTTTCTAACAGTAACGAACATATAAAGCAGGTTACACTTTGATTAGTATTCTACATTGCGAAACCTCCATGAAAAAAAACCTGAAGCGTAAAAAATTAAAAAAAACACCAAGAGAGCAACATGCAGTCATAAAAAGACAAGAATTTATACCAAGATAATCTTATTGGTCTAGCTTATGTATTTTACGTACTATTTTATAATATTTAGACTAAATATATGTTCTCCGGCAAAACCCCATGTGTGAAAGGGAAATACTATTGTTTTGTGATTTTGACATACATGTAGGTAACATCATTAAGCTTCAGATTGTATGTCTAAAGGCGTCTCCTTCACTGGAACATCAAATGAATTGTGTCCAATCAACCAAATAAACATTTATTTTAACCTGAGATTAATAATGAAGGGACATTGTATTGTTCTAGTGAGGGTATTTTGTTGGTACAAATCGTATTGAATGATTCAAACGCATATCTTAAACTTTGTTTCGAGTACTTTTTATGTATTTGATACATGTTTACTTTGTCTCTAATGCGTTTTTTATGCGTTTCATACATGTGCATGTTGTCTGGAGTACTTTTTGTATATTTCATACATGTTAATTTTGACTCGAATGCTTTATATTCAGCGCATGCCTTGCCACATTTGCGTACTTCTTGTTGATCTCTTTTAACATTTTGTCTCTTCCACCATGTCCAGTGTTCACATGTGCTCTCATTACAATGCTGTATATTTCAAACAAGTGCATTTTGTCTCGATTATTTATTTTTCTCTGTTGAACGTTATCGTCGAACGATGTATTGCCACATGTGTGTGTCTGCGAGTTAATAAAAGCAAAGCAAAATAAAACAAAAAAGACGATTTATTATACGACTGTTTGGAAAGACGACAAGTCAATTTCAATAAGCAATACTTTTAGATGTTTCAACACACGAATTACTTTCAACTCAAACTCAGTCTTTTGGGCTGTGCGAAATTCCTCTCAAGGATTAAGTGACCAACAAATTGTCAAAATAAGTCATTGTTTATTTAAATGATTTTTACTAATTTATGGTATAAGTGTATTTTATAACACTAATAATTAGCAAAAATGAAAAAGTGTCCATCAGACACCACTTTTCTTCTATTAAAGAATCAATAAATATCACAATTACCTTTTATCATTGAATGTCTAACGTATCAAGTAATAGAATATTTTTTGTGAGATTATCAGAAGTTATCCAAGACGATTTTGTTATAAACACACTGACTTTCGACAACAGATATGTTGCATCCATTTGTTCATTAAAGATAAACAGATAAAAAGATTAAATTGATCTCCGTTTTTCTAAAAAAAAATATATTGTTTTTTTAAGAATAAAGTATTCAAAAATTGGATTTAACCTTCTCAATAAAAAATGTCTCTGTTTTGAAATGCACCAAACAAGACCTAAACTATCATATTATTGCCTATCTGTTATCATATTTTGCCATTGTTTGCTTGTAGGATTTCGGTTTCTAACTCCGATGTTTTACCACAATTAGACTTTATAAATCTTAGTTTACCGTAAAGAACATCTAAAAAATGATTTTGTTTTTAAAATTTTTCAACGAAACTACATGATGCAATCATCTAGATATTGAATACAAGAAAATGTGGGGAATGTCAATTAGGTAGCAACCCGACATTCTTCAAAAATCATCTAGAGGGCAACATAATGTACTAGAGGTCAACATACAGTTTTAGATATGAACATAACGTACTAAAGATGAACATATAGAACTAGAGATCACCATGCTGTACTAAAAATCATCCTTTTGTACCGAAGGGCGGCATGCAATTCTAGAGGAGAGTATTATGTACAAGAGTTCAACATTCAGTACTAGAGGTCAACACACAGTCTAGATGTCAACATAATGGCCTAGTGAGCAACGTAAAGTACAAAACTAGAGAACAACATACAGTAATATCAGTCAACATACAGTACTAGATATCAATAAAAGTACTAGGAATCAATAGAGGTTAACATACCTTACTAGATGACAGTATTCAGTACAATATGGCAACATATAGTACTAAAGGTAAACATACAGTACTAGAGGTAAATATTCCGTATTAGAGGTCACCATACGGAATTAGAGGACAACACA
Organism: Mytilus galloprovincialis; assembly: GCF_965363235.1. Lineage (NCBI taxonomy): Eukaryota > Metazoa > Mollusca > Bivalvia > Mytilida > Mytilidae > Mytilus > Mytilus galloprovincialis. Next base: position 62,506,203 of record NC_134847.1, read on the forward strand.
CAGTCATGGAGTTTAACATCCTATACTATAGGTGAACATAATGGCCAAGTAGGCAACGTTCAGAACTAGATAGCAACAGGAAACAAGAGGTAGACATACACAACAAGAGGGCAGCATAAAGTCCTAGAGGATAACATACTGTACTAGAGGGTAGGATAAAATCCTAGAGGACAACATACAGTACAAGAGTGCAGCATAAAGTCCTACAGAGTAGCATACAATACTAGAGGTAGACAGACAGTATATGAGGACAACATATAGTCTTATGTAAACGAAACACGCGTCTGGCGTACTAAATTATAATCCTTGTACCTTTGATAACTATTTACACCACTGGGTCGATGGCACTGCTGTTGGACGTTTTGGAATTTTGGACCCTCAGTGCTGTTCAACTTTGTATTTGTCTGGCTTTATAAATATTTTGATATGAGCGTCACTGATGAGTCTTATGTAGACGAAACGCGCGTCTGGCGTACTAAATTATAATCCTGGTACCTTTGATAACTATTTACCAGACATAAACATATTGTACTAAAGGTCAACATACATTACTAGAGGTGAACATACAGTACTATAGACCTACTTAAAGAACTAGATGTTAGTAAATAGTACTAGATGTCAACGTACTATACTAGAGGGTAAGATTCAGTACAAGCTGGATCTGGCAAAACGTTACAGAATTTTAAGTCCTCAATGTCCGTCCAAGTTTTACCGTATTTGATGTTTCCATTGAACGTTTTTTTTTAAAACACTTATCCGTTTTATGTAGACGAAATGTTCTTCCGTCTTACAAAACAAGCCTGGTATATGTGATGAGTTTTTTGTAAAGTCTATCCGAAAGAGAAAAACACGAATACTGAATATTAGTGGTAAATGTCGATGTAGTATTTAATTGGAAATCACGCAAAAATAAAATGAGGTTATCTACTAATGAAGATGGTCAGTAATTCACATAATAAAGTTCAAAAGCCGTCTTGATTTAATTGTAGAAAACATCACCTCGTGAAATCTGATAGATTGTTTTACAGCTTCTAATTATATAGCTAGCAGAAAAAAGTAGAATCAAGATTTACAGACATCAAATAGTAAATTGAATTTATTAGGTAATACAAGTATCGACAAACTAACAAATGAATACAATTATTGGGAACTATAGACACAGTGACAAATAGCGTAAAAAATAAATATTGGAGCTAAGATAGAACTAAAAGGAAAATTCAAAGACACATGCTGAATAGTATTAGAAATGGAGCTTAGATATGCAAAAATATAATTCACTTACTTGCTATCTAAAAGCTTTAAAAACACGATGATGGTAAGTTATTACAAAAAGTTTATAGTAAATGTACTTAACCTATATGCTAGTTTTTACTGTTGAAAAACATTGCGATCTCTAATTTAAAAACCTAAAGATAAGGGGCAAACACTTTTTCTATGGAAAACCGCAAAACATATTCAATCAATTCAAAAACAGGTGCGCTTGAGAACATTGACCATGCTAGCATAATATTAGCAGTACTATCATCAACAACTCAAGCAAGAAAAATACTTATATAAATAACTCGATTTGCAGTCAATTGTAGAAAGTTAAGACTTAAATATATCACCGACTTTGACATTGATTAAAGGAAACGTGAGAGAAGCTTCGATGAGGGATTCTATTAATGCACAATATTATACATACTTTTTCCTATCTTTGACATCTATGTTGATTTTTAGCCACATTAAGCACAATTTTCCATCCTGAGTTAAGAATGTGATGACTTGTCTTATTCGTGATTAACATTTAATGAAGCAAACAGATCTGACTGATAACATTATTTGTATGTATTATTTCATTACTTGTACGTCAACGATTGTTTTACGGCATCCTAATACAGATGACAGATTTGTTTGTGTAACATTTTGTCCATGTTTTCTTGACCTATAGCTTATTAACTGACATTTCTTTTTCTATACTGTAGAATGTTGTCTTCCTTATATGGGACATTTTTCCAATACTGTTTGTATCTTGAGTTTCGTGGTAAATGTAATGAATAACCACTTGGCTGATTTAATCAATATTGGGACTCTTTGTTACACAATACAATTGCTCTCCCTTCTGTTCTTTCGATTTGCGACTCAAAATCAACATACATGTATCATACTTATTCCGAGTAAGTTTAATAACACAATAGGTAGTTATACCTAATAAGCGTCTTCACTGTGTAATAGTGTCCCTTTTCTTCACTTTGGTTCTGATAAGAACGGGCAATCTTATGACCAAAGTCAGGCAAAGCTTTGATTCAAATAAAAAGGAGATATCGGGTTTACGTCTATGGACCACCAATCAAATGACACACGTAATCATAAACAGCTACAAATGTGGAAATCAAGATAATGCAAAAAAAAAAAAAAGAAATAAAAAAGACAAAACAAAATCTCCCGGTTTATGCAATAATACCAGTTTATAAGAAAACGGTAATATGGCATGAAAGTATTTTTTCTTGTAATACATTGATACAAAACTGTTTAACGGAGTTTCGATGACTTTACGCGATTCGAGTTACTTCAATATGATAAGTTATGATTTGAAGAGATAGTGTGTAACAGTATGTCAATGCGCATAGATTATATGTAGGTTCAAGATATATTTATTATTGTTCGTGCACCCATATCGATTTTGTGAGTTTTGATTAAACTTACATATTTTAGTTCTGAGTTGTATTTGGCAAAACTATTTGGAATTTTGTCCTCATTGCTCTTCAATTTCGTATTTTATTTATCCTTTTAACCTTGTTTTTATTTGAGTGTCACTGATGAGTCTTTTGAAGACGAAACACGCGTCTGATGCAAATACAAAATTGCAATCTTGGTATCTATGATGAGTTTATTTATACAGTTACAAATACACCGAGCTTCAACTTCATGTCCACATGCTATTGTTTGACAATTCAGTAGTTTTGGATAATGCCTGACAATTTAAAGGAAATAAAAAGATTAAAAGATCTAAAGTTGTGATAGGATTATGATTTTCATGAACAAATTATCATACAAATGTGATGTTCCATGTACGATTTTGTAAATCAGAGAAGTTTTTTCTACAATCATGACTTAGTTATCGAAAAATGATGAAACAAGTCAACGCTTGGGTAGGTATACTGTAGAATTTACAAATTCATTAAAGTTCCTCAAATTTCTCAACTAACCAAACAAACCCATTTTTTCATTTTTTTTTACTATATCAAATAGATATGATAATATTATTTTGTAATTGATACAAAACCAGAACAAAATGTATAAATGTTATAATCATTTGTTTTCTGAATAATGGACCACTCTTTTTGTTGTAGCGGGAGTTCGATCGTCATGTGGGTTAGATTTAAAAGTTGTGAATAGTTATTTACTTCTTCACGAATGAGGAGGGATTAATAAATAAGTACATCGACCTCCCACATAGAAGAGTATATCGAAATTATATGTTTCGTGGAAGAATTTTCCATGCAATTTGTACATAAGAAAAACTGAAATATTGTTTTGTTTATAGACATTTTACTTCTGACCAGGTGCGCTCGAAACCAAACGGTTTAAGCCGAGAAGTGCACGATGGCCTAAAGAAAATTTAAGACGAAAGAATAACAATAGCTTTGGCTGAAGTAGGATTTTAATCTCGATTGAGGAAATAACCACGCAACAAAAAAAAGTTACTGATGAACCGAAAAAGAATTAGGTTACTCTTTTATATGATATATTGGAGCAACAGATTTTGGCAATTACTTAACTTAACATTTACCCCAAGGAAACGTCAGTTACAAATGCATTAAAACATTTGTGGTCTGTAAGTTTTAGCTAAGTATAATGTTGCTTTAATGTTGAACTTGATTTTTATATTGCCCATGCAAATTTTAATACTTTCCCAAAAAAATCAATATGTGAGATTTTGAATATAATTTTATTATTTTACGTTCCTATGCAATTTTATCAAGTCTTTCTGGCCAATAACTGTAGATAATCAACATTGTGGCGGAACAACTTAACGCCGACAGAAATGATTCCATTAACACCTGCATTTACAAAGGAACATATGTTGACAAGACTTGCAAAGACCAAACTTGTCGGGACCGAGAATCGACATTTCAAGCATTTTACCCGGATAAAAGGTATGTCGTCATCGCATCCAGCAAAGTCGAAACCGAACAGCAAAATTGAAAAAAAGATGGCATGTACTTATCTGATTGATTCTGCAAGAAGTTAAAAATGATTGTCTTAATAAAGATAAGATAATACATGTCTAAGTACAGTGATTGTACTTTGACTAAAAGTCGTTTGCACCATGGAAATTGTGATGTATAGATATATATTGCAACAAATGTCATTAGCCTATGAAGCTGTGTATTCTGATTTATACAATGATCCCCTACTTCATAGACTGGATGTTTTATATACGTCTTCCTTTTCCTATTTTATTTGGAATAATACTCGTGAAATTTCTTCTGCATTTTATGATATGTTTTCTATCATTTTAGATCAAATATTTATCATGCTCCGTGTATGTTACGTATTATGTATTATGCAGTAACTTTTGTTTCCTTTTAAGCCTATAATTGCCATTATCATATTCTCTTTAACGAAAATCTTAATTGAGCACAGTTATTATATTCTTTTTAAAGTTTTTTGCCATTTAAATCACTTTTACAATCATTTAGAAATACAAAGTGTAATGAATGTTTTAAGATATTGTCTCAGCACTTTTTCATTAGTAGCAGGTGTGGAAAAATAAATGATTTTGACGTCTAGATTCAAAAGATGGCGTTTGTGTAATGTTATATCGATATTGCAGAAAACATAGTTATTGCAAAATGTCTCCCTCGACGTACGTTTTATAAAGCATCATTCTATAGGCTCTTATTTATCAGTTGGTCATGCTTATTGATAGATAGACTTAGTTCAGACAATTACAAATGAAGACTGACTACATTAAGTAATGATAACTCCATGTGATGTTTATTTATTAAGGCAGACGCATTTAAAAACATGTATACCGATGTTTAATCGTTTAAATGTTCCATTTGTATCCAACTAAAGTTTTAGAATTAAGACAAAAAAAAAAAAAAAAACAGTAAAAAGTATTTTAAATTGTTAAGTGGATCAATTAACGTAAAATTTACAAAATTTCCCAATCAAATTAATTTTACCATAACTATCAAATAAAAAATAATCAAACTTGACTGTCTTATTGACGATATTACCATGCGATACTGGATATAAAATCCCAAAAATTTCATACACACGTATTTAAAATGACATTTTAAAACAAGAAAAGAGAAATTTACTTTCATTTTTTAATAGTCATGTTAACAAAAATTTATAAAGAGAACGATAACATTTACTTTTATCAAATCGACATTATTAATTGATACATCGGAAGCTGTTCTTTTTTGGTTGATGAATTTGGATTTATCACGAATTCAATTACTAGGTGTGTACAACTTAAATATTTTTCCTAAAAGTTTAATAGTAATTTGAGTGTAAGATCAATTGGAAAATCAAACAAATCTTTTAGAGAGTTGTTCTATGTCAATTATAGTCAATTGTGTATTCATTAAGTTGTCACTGCAATTTTATTCCTTTAACATGAAAATCGATACTTTGTTAGACATGTGATGTTGTAGTATTATGTTATGAATGGGAAGGACTTTAATAGTAAAAACTGAGCAAGAAAGTACAATGTAGTATGGCGCTGTAACAAAAATCCTAGAAAATATCTTAGAAAAAAAAAGTTATGGTATGACTGTCAATGTAGCACTAGTTATTATCCACCAGAGACCAAATGACATAGATGTAGCATGTAGTAACAATAGATAACTCTACGACCTTTAACAATGAGAAAACATATGCAGTTAATTACCATTTAAGTAAGATTACATTTTACATGTTTTACAGGAACATTCTATTTATTGCTGTAGACAGAATACATACAGATTGCATATTTTGAAAATAAAATAAAGATTAATATTCACATAAGTAAGTGGTTTTGTTACAATCATGTATATAAAACTAGGAAAAACTACGAAAAAACAAAATGTTTATGGTGATATATAGCTGCAGCCTATTTAAGACGCGTCGGATTTAATGTTCCTAAGCTGCACTGAGTCTATTCCAATTCATGTACATTTCTTTTATATTTTTAACGGCAATTTCAAAACACTAAACTGATCAATGAGAAAAATTTAAACCCAACGTGGAAATTGAAATTTACCGCCAACAAAAAGCATCAGTTTCATAAAAAAAAATCCTTTATTTATGTAAAACATATTTGAATCCAAAAATACATTTATTGACATGTTTTTAATGTCAACGTATGTTTGCAAAGAAAATACACGTTAAACACTCCAAATAAGAAGATGTGACATGAGTGCTAATGAGACGACTCGCCATCCAAGTCATAATTTGTAAAAGTAAACCATTATAAGTCAAAGGAGGTCTTGAACACGGAGCCTTGAATCACACCCAGCAGCAAGCAAAAAAGGGCCCTAAAAAATTACTAGTGTAAAACCATTCAAACGAGAAAAAACGGTCTAATCTATATAAAAAACAAGGAACGAGTCACATTTATGAACCACATCAACCAACGACAACCACTGAACATTAGGTTGCTGACTTAGGACAGGTACAAACAAGTGTAGCGGGTTTTGATAGCTACCAGCCTTCACACTACCTGAGAATTTTATCAATTAAATTTGTTCCTGATAATGTTTAACTTTTTGTAGGTTTTTGTAGGTTTTTTCCACCTTGATATAATATTCCCCTTTTTGCTACACTAACTTGATTGCGAAAGAGAGGCAAAAGAAACAAATGCACATTCAAATATTGCAAAAAAAAAAAAAAAAAAAAAAATAGGGGAAACAAAGGAAACTTAAGACTGCGCAACAAGAATTCCACAAAACAATCTGTACCCAAGAGCATGTGCTTTGAGAAATATTGTGTAAAAAATACCATGAAACTTTCTGAAACAGACCACAAAATATTTTGAACACTTCTCGACATTATTGCTGTTACAACTTATTTCCTTCTTGATATTTTACCAAGATCCTCTGTTTATCAAATCTTGACATGAAATTGTCTCGGACCTAGTTGCATTATGTGTCAAATCATTGAAACACATTATTTGAAATCTGAAACATAATTGAAAATCTTGTCTATTAACACAGTAAATATCATATATCGACCCCAAAAGGACTAAAATGCTTGAGAGAAGTACCAGAGATAAATGCTTTGAACAGGTTCAGCTTGTGTATGTTTCAGGATTCAGGAAAACATCAGTTAGAAAAACATAAACCTCTCGAAGGCCATCGATCCGAGGTTTTTTTCGTAAGTGTGAACTTCCTTATCATGTATTAACATCTTCCTCTGGATAATACTTTGGATTTCTGTGATGCATGCATTGCAGATGTTGTTGATTAAGTCGATTCGGCCTCATTCCTTGTAGAGAGCATTCGATTTCTAAAAGTTTTTACTGACATTATAGTAAGATTTGATCATTCCTTATACTCTGAAAATGGCATGCTTCCTTTATATTTGATTAATTAACTCAAAAGACAGTTGAAATAATAAGCTCAATTAAAAAAAACCTTACTCAATATAATCAGAGAAAACAAATGTCCTACTTTCTACAGCTTTATACAGTGTGTCAGTATAGCATCATTACTAAACATCATTTGTGAAATTTGATAAAGATGACTTTAACTAACTGTAATGAAGTTCAGATGCTACTATGATCTAATTGAGAAATGAAGGTTGAATAAGTCGAAACAGCATCTTACAGAGTTACAGACCTAACAGGAATAACAGATATAAAAAAAAAATTAGTTTAATTTAGAAGTTCGTCACATCCTTTCTAAATCTAGACCAAAATGTTATTGATTTCATATAAATAATGTATCTAATTATGCCATGTCGAGAAACTCAATATTATGCAATTCCAATTATTGCATTGGTTCCAACTTTTGTGTTTTAGTTTAAACACAGAGAAAACGCTTTTAAAAATATATTTAATAGTTTTAAGTGATACAGATTCAAATAAAAGCGAAATTATTGATGGTTAACAGCAAAGCAAAATTGTGTCAACCCGTTAAATATACATATACACCAGAGACAATGATATCTTTCTGAAATAAACAAGCATTTGCAAGTAAAATTTACAAACCCAAATGTGTCAGAAAAAGGCAGTTTAAAATCATGCCATAAGGAAACATTTCATCAAAATATTTATAGACATATTGTACCTCTATTGATTATGTTTTTCGAATTTTCACCGGAGTCTGATCTAAATATAATTTGGTGCTGTTTTGATGCATTTAATTGAACTGTTGGATATCATTGGCTAAATATATGTTGACAATTTCGCTTTTTGCATTCATATTCAAATATTGAATTATTTCGTTATGTAAGGAATTAGTAATAGGTATACTATTTTCTTTTAATCTTATATGACATATTAACTCTCCTTTGAAATATTGTAAGCTTCTACCCTTGCAAACAGTTTTATGTTGATACAAGTTAATATAAGGACAATGTGATTTATTTCGTTATATGTTATTCATTTCCATTGAAGATATGCAGTTACTTAATTCGTTTTCTATACAATTATTAATAATAATAAAAGGAAATATTTACAGAAACATATGATACTATAGGATAACCTTTAATTCAAATCAGAATGAAAGATATGTGTACTTTAGTCCAATTAAATGGAATACATAGGACCCATCAGTTGAAGGTCAAATATTTGCTCTACTTTTCTTAGTGGAATATTTGAAATTTAGAGTTGCATTCTAAGATCATTTGCAAATTAAAAGTATTCTACCCCGGTATAAAATTTATTGAAATGTCTATTATATGAGCATGAACTCTTTTGACAGACTTCAGTTGTTTTAATGAAAATTTCCTTCATTTGTCAAATAAATTTCCAGTTAAATCTGTTTTAGACGAAACAAATTGCTATTTATTGCACAAAAGCAGAATATCATTCAGCTTCGGTGAATTAGTTTAATGTTAAACTTCAAGAAAAATCTAAAAGCAACATTAAATCGGTATCAATTTTACCTTTCTATTGAATTATAAACCAGCAGAGCACTTCATGTATGGAGAAGAAGGAATAAACTCCATTGAAACCCGTACGAGAAAAAGAATGTTTCGGAAATGAAGAGATATTGTGTATTAGTTAAGATATTCTATCAATACACGTGTTAATCATTAGTAATGGTTGCAATAAAATAATGATCTTCCAAACAGTTTCAAGCGGATTTCTCTGATATATATCGATAAAATTACATATATGTAACAGTTAAAATTCGAAGTAGTACATTTACATATTATAAGGTAAAGTATGGAAAATAACAGATATTTATCCGACGTTGAGTGATTTTGTTGCGGAAAAAGATCTAGCAGCTAACATAAAAGAGGTACGAAAGATACCTGAAGGACAGTAAAACTCGAAAAATATTAATCGGAAATAAACTGACAACGCCATGGCTAAAATGAAAAAGACAAACAGAAAAACAAAAAGACACACGACACAACATATAAAACTAAAGAATAAGCAACATGTTAACCGTTTACCTAACCGTTTTATACAATGTACCTTTATATTAAATTATCTTTATTAATTATTTATATATTCCTCTGTGGTGAGTGGGAGGTTTGGCTAGTCATAAAACGAGGTTTGAACCCACCATTTTTCCTTGAAGCTTTCTGTACCAAGTAAAGAATATGGCAGTTGTTATAAAATACTGCGGATTCGTTTTGTAGGTGCCAATTTTCATGTTCGTTTTTTGTAGTCGTTAATACTTAAAACTTCTTTGTTTTGCCGAAGCCTCCTTATTTGATTATCCTTTTGTTAACTCAAAGTGCACATTATAAAATCTAAAAATTACAGGACAGATAATAAAGAAAAAAGCACAGCAGTACACACACAAATGTCCGAGGAATGTGATTAAAATTTTGTTAGCGTCCCGTTTAAAAAATCTATATTTGGAACCGTATTTCTATGACTCGTCCATCTGACTATGTAGAAAAAACGCAAAATTGATAAAAAGTAAGGTAAACCTAACAAATACAATGTAGTAAGGTATACAAAGGACAATATCTCAAAACGTAGGATTCATAAAATCATTATTTCAAAAGAAAACTAATCAAAATGAACAAATAAACAAAAAAATGTTAAAATAATACATGATTACAGTGTGTACAGCCCTTATCCTTTCGTACTAATCCACTAAAGTATGTACAACGTATTGGATGTTAAAAGATAAAGATTATAGAAATGTTCTAAACTATGCACAATAATAGAAGATGAATAACTGATATAATTATAAATCATAACAAAAGGACAGAACGTATGTGTTATGTAGTTAGATGTCAAAAAACAAGTATGCTTTCTGTATCTACCAACTCACAAATACATACAAAGTACAAAAGACAAAGTGCAGATAGGAAAAAAGCATGGAGCAGGACGAAGAAATTCCATAATATGGGTTCAGTAAACTTCCGTTTCTTTCTTATCTTTATCGATAATGATTTGGATTGCATTATTGGTAATCTGATCGTGCAAAACTAATAGGTCACGCATAACACACATTTACAAGACAATCTTAATAAAGGAACAGATTAAGTTTGAAATTGGTCGAATCGGTATTCTAACCATTTTTGATGAATCAAATTCATTGCTTTTAAACGCTACTTTTTGATAACTTTTACCTTTACCAGTAACGCACAGCTTCTTATAAAAGCTTTTGAGTAAGTATGAAACATACAAGTTAATTATGTAACAACGAATGAAAATTTGTTTTTTAAACAATTATAAAATATTTCCTAACTGGTAACCATTTTACTTCATGTAACAGTTCTTTTCGCTGTTTTGTGCATTCTTCATTTTATTTGTTTTGGATAATTTTTCATATCATGCTTCTCGCTCGAGATGGCAAGTTATGGCTAGAAACGTAGTGCTGCTAATGCATTGCTAATGAAATTGACATGCAATTGACAACGTCGTCATAGGTAAAATAGCGATAAACAGATTATCGTTGGTCATCTCAACTCGATTGCTTTTCTCGCTTTCGCTGTACCGGCTCAAGCGTGAAAATCAATCTCGTTAAAATGATCAACTATAATCTGATATTACTGTTAGTATTTCTTAGTTGTCTATTTAAAAAATAAAATTGAGAATGAAAATAGGAAATATGCCGAATAGACAACAACCCGACCAAAGAGCAGACAACAGCCGAATGCCACCGATCGGTCTTCAATAAAGCGAGAAAATCCAGCACCCGGAGACGGTTCTGAGATGGCCGCTAAATAAGAAAAACCCGATATAGATTCCAGGGTTAAAATGTTACACCAGACATGTGTACACGCGTTTTCGTCTTTAAAAGACTCATTAATGACACTCAAATCGAAAAGAGGAAAAAAGCCAATCAAAGAAGAAGTTGCATTTAGGACCCTTAATTACGAAAAGGTTTCAAAAATACAGGTAAGGTAATATGTTTATGGTTTGAAAATTCTTAGTATTACAATTTTTTTTAAAATAAACAGTTAGTTGTAATTTATAATTATGACCATATCAATGCAAGTTCATATCAAAATAGAAATACTGACTACTGGGTCACAGATTCACTAGAACATCAGTAGGATAGACCTGTGAAACATTGTCCTAATTAAAAACCATTTCCTATTTTCTTAGAAATATCTTTGATTTCAATATATAAAGAACGTGATGTAGTAGTTCCAAGAAAACATCAGAACACCAGGTTAACTTCAAAATTGAATTTGCATCGTCAATACTATTTTAAACAGTACTGGAAATCATTCGTTTTGGGAAGAAGAATTTTGAATATTCACGTGAAAAAACATAAGCACGCTAGCAACAGATGAAAATGAATAGTAACTCTGCAAAAAAATCATCCTTTTTCACTCTCTGCATATCAAAAGACAATCCTGTCATTGTTTGCAGTTTTGACCTTAAACACCCTGTTTCCGATGATTTAGATATCAACTATCGGAGGGGTGAACTAGAATGTAAGGTGAGAGAATATCGATATGTTTATCTGTGTTGTTCAACACTAATGCTACAAATGTTATTATTCTGTTCAGGAAGTCACTGTTCAAACAAACAATTTCATGTACATGTGCTGAATACTAGATACGAACTGTCATTTCAGATTATACGGTTTCTTATCTTTTATACAATGTACAGCTAAGTTTCTTGACGGTATAAAAATAGTCTGAGTGTTTTTTTTATAGAGCATCGAAGGTATATGTTGGGTGTTTAATTGCAAGATCTGCATAAATAAAAATAAAGTTTAACAAACAAATAGCATTTCTGACTTGAAATATAATGACGTAACTATTACTCACAATGTTACCGGCAGATATTTTTTTTTAATTCCATACATTTATATCATCTTTCATATATATCGATCAAAGTTTTTTTTTATATTATGATTGTAATTAGTATAAAACATACGAACACACAACATGATAGATATACGAAAGCTCTGATAACAGATCTGAATCTTTTGCCTACGATATAAGTAAAATATATTCTTTTACTGATGATAAGAATTTATCACTCGTAACTGTTCCAATATATTAATTACTAATTTACTTTTACAAATTATTTACATCTGTTTACTTATCTTTGAGAAGGTAATGTAAATTTCAATTAATTGATTCCTGAAATTATTACAACGATTTTTATTTGTATCCGTAGTTCTAAATGTGTAATATCGAGCCTTGCTGACAAGTTTAATTGTGTTCTCGAACACTGTGGGTCAGTTTTCTTAGATAGGCGTAATGTAAGAGTTACACTTTTTTTAATTCTTCTTTTGTTAGATTTATTGTACATATGGAGAATATCTCTCCAAGTAACGATATTCAAGAGCGTGCGTTTCATTGATTAGAGACTTTCCTTTTTGAATTTTCCTCAAAGTTCAGTATTTTACTTTTTTCATATCGTGATGTCCTTGATAGAAAGCCGATGCTTACAAAGAAGCTTTGAAATCAATATTTTCAAGTGATGAAGTGGTAGGCATGCTTCCATACGTTTATTAACGCCATTTTGAATTGGTTGAATGTTTTGAATTGTATGTACTATACACTGTAGATGACCAACATTATGTTCAAATTATCTCTTCCACCGACTGAGATAGTTATCGTTGTATTTGCACGGGTACAAAATATTGAAGCAGGAACTAGGTGTCCTCTTGATACACCTGAGATCAATCATGGGTTATTGATAGGACTCATGTAAATAAGTCCCTAATTTCCTATCAGTAATGAGTGGACTTGTTCATATTTTCGTCGTCTTTCACTATATATAATGACATTGTGAATTCATATTCAGTTTATGAGTTTGAATTTACCCTTTGTATTTGCTGCTTCTTTGTAAAAAATAATTAATTAACATAACTTTAAGAAAGTTCCAAACAGTTTCCATTGGACAACGGTGACTATGGTGATTTAAATGACGTGATGTTGAAAAATTCAGTTGGTATTCTTTTTTGACATATTTTTTTTTTTGTTTTTGTTTGATAGTGATTAAGATAACAACGCAATGTAGACTGTTGTAACCCTATTTTTGACATTTTACCTATTATGTCTGTTTGGAATTGGTTTAGTTGACACCTCAATGTTAAAATAAAGGAATTTTATGTGACTGTCATACAAGAGAGAGGTTTAGGTAGCTATAAAACCAGATTTAATCAATCGTATTCTATATAAGAAAATGCATGCTCCAAGTCAGGAATATGACAGTCTTTATCCAGTCGTTTGGTGAATTTAAGATTTTTATTTTGCCATTTGATTAGAAACTTTTCGTTTTGAATTTCCTCGGAGTTTGGTATTATTGTTATTGTACCTTTTGTTACCTTTTAACTCGTCTCTTTTTCTTTTAATAAAGTGTAACAATAGTACGAAAATGTCATATGATATTTATATTTACTCATTTACATAGAAAGATATTTTTTGTCGTACGAAAACAAAAACGGGATAGTACTTTCAGAACAGATTGTTTTTGTTTATGTTTTCGGTTGTTTTTTTTTTGATATATAAAAACATCAGATGGTTTGGTGTACAGCCTCTAACAGTGTTCATATTATCAGCATATGTTTATATTCATCAAAAATATTTAATAGGAATTACAAAAAGATGTCGGATGTCAATCAGCGAATTAAAATTAGACATGAGGAGGTCACTACACCAGCGTCAACAGTAGACAAGTGTCTTAATTATATACTCTATATACATGTAACATATTAATTAAGCTCATCTTCATTCCAAGTCTAGACAAGATGGGAAAAGTAGAACCATTCATTACTACATGGCTGTCATTATTATCAAATTAATGTCAAGTATTAAGTTTTTCTTAATACTAATCAAAAGGATTTCTGACAACAGTACATAATCTTGGAGACCCATAGTAAAACAACAATATGTTTTTATAAATCTTTCCTTTACTACCAATCAGATAACACAAAATATTGGAATGAATTTTATCATAGAAGTCAAATATACGTAAGTTACTAATATAAAATGAGGGGCGTAAAGGGGGGGGGGGTATCTGCACGGAAGAACGCGAAATAAAATTGCCCTTTCACGATGAACGAACAATTAAAAGTTTCTTGCATGTTGATCTTTTTACCGATTTCTCGAAATACAGTGAATGACGAAACCTTTTTACGGCTGCGTGTGAAATTAATATGGCAAAACACGTTGCACGAAAATAAACCTTTTCAACCCTCTATAATTGTTTATCATTTTCTTTGAACCATCATTTGAATCCTCAAGGCAATTGTATGTGATAAATGTCTTTTTTGTTTAAAGAGTATCACACTGAATCCTTTCGAATGTGAATAACACGAGGTCGGATCACAATGTTGTTGCCATAGCCTATAAAAAAATCTAAATATCTATTGAGGAGAACAGTGATCTTTCTTAACAAATAGTGACACATAGTGATCATACAACGGTAGTGGAAATTTCGGCGCATTTGCAGGACATATATATATATAAGCGAGAGAGAAAATCGGACGTTTCAGCTCTATGTTTGTCATTAGCTCTAGATCTCACAGGATCTATAATGCAGCTTTGATTCAGAAAGTTGTAACTGTTTAAGTAATTACATCATATACACGTCATAAAGTGAGAAACGTATTTTGAATTGGAATAAAGAGTCATGAACCATTTATACATTTTAAAATAAATAGTAGCACTCCGGATGAATGTATACTTGAAACTAGAAAAATGAAATCAATGAAAATAATACAGTTAACTCAGAAATTATTGCGTGCTTTTATTATCGCGTTCTTAATATAAGTTTCTCACATACATATGTATTTATATCTGAATGCAAATTCTTATCATTACAATACTCAAGGAGTCATGTTGTATGCATTAATAAAAATCTCGCATTAATTTCTGAATTTACAGTTTCCTATAATGGACAAAAATGATTACGGACTATTGACAATGGAGCATGATGTTTAATAATTTAAAGATTATCCTTTACATACACATGTCATGCATGTTCTTATCATTGCCAACTCAAAACATCCAATGTTAATTGTCGAGAAACATATTTGCTGTTGAATTTCCATGTCTGATTCTATTTACACAGCAAATTAAGATTCCTGAAAAATGTTTCATTGTAAGCAACAATTAGTATAAACGGACAGTGTAAATATCAGCTTTGGAATTTTCTTGTAGACATTAATTGTATATAATACTGATAATCACAGACCTTTTCCTGTACAGACATTGTCTAATAGATTGCATTTTGAACGAACTGTGGTCAACAAGCTTTTGATTAATGTATGACATAGACTTCCTAAAACATGTCTTAAACAGTCATTAACATTGATTGGTGGGAAAGAAATCTATTTTCGACAGTATGCAAATTTCCTTGGTTAGTTTGAATGTATAATTCTTTACTAAAATGAGAGAACAAGCAGTTACCAGTTCACGATATAATGTTGTGAAAATTTTATCCATGAAGTTGGATTGAACACAGTCGAAAACATATTTAAAGATGCAATTTCTGTCGTTGCGAAACCATTAATAGAACAGGTTGTCAAGGACATATCCTAGTATACAAAGGCTGTGAAATTTTCAATAAAAAAAAAGAAATGAAAATTCAGAAAATGATGAAGAAAATAGGAGGATTTCTTTATTATGATTTACAAATACGGATTAATTTGGATAAACAAAAATACTACAAAGAATAGAGAAGTTTCTCTAGATTGATGATTCCTCTTTGTCTTTTTGCATTCATGTACACATATAATGAAGAAATATTGTTTATTTCAAATCTGACAAAACATGATAGATTCAATTGACAACTGTGCCTTTTTCGTTCTTTATTACTAAAGCAATTTGCTAATCAAAGAGAATTAAAAGTTACTTCCAGACATTTACTCTTAACACTTATTTACAAGTTAAAGTATTATGTTGTTATTTATCGTTGACATAATTAAAATCAATTGCGATGTCTGATTTTTAATTTGTCACGCCAATGCAGTAGTTCAAGTGTATTTTTATTGGTTTTCAGTGGTCTGTATTCATAACATTGTATATTCAAATGAATATGAAAATAATCGCCAGTCTAAAGAGCTACTTAATCAATGGGAATCACATCTATTACATCTGATGCTTGGTCATAAGTTCAAGAATATTGAATGGTATTGATACAAGCAGGATGCCAAGCGGTTTCAGCTCTGATATGTACAAAATATTCTTGCCTTCGTTTCCTGCTATTAAGTTTGATAACAGTGGATATATTGACAAAAGAATTAGTTGTACTATTTACTGGCCAAAATGTCTATTATATGAATTAAAATATGTGAAGATAGTATGAAGGGAATGTAAAAAAAAATGAAAACTTGTTATAAACGAAGTACTAATTGCATGATTCGATAATAGGACTTTAAAAATATACTGTATTACAATTTAATGATTGAGTTTTTTTAAGCCACTTACGAGCAACCTCACAAGCAAGAAAGTTACAGACACCTACATTTTCATCAAAAGTCAACAGAAACTAACAGACAAACAGCAATCCACAAACTTGTACCAAAATTTGAAATATAGAAAGACGAACACAATCGTTGATCAACTTCTATAGCGATTCAAATGGTTATTCGTTTCATGCTGTATACAAACGGACCAATCGTTCATGCCCTTAAAGTATTAGTGTAGGCCGTTGTGTAGCCAAAGACATGTTAAATTGAGAGAATAAGTTACATTTGTTGTTTTGAGATAGAAAAGATTAGATTGTGACTACAGTAAAAGGAACTAATTCCGTGGAACAGCTAACCGATAAGGAGAATTCAAACCATGGATGTCGTAAAACCGTAGACAATATTCCAGATGTATACACAAAGAAACAAATAAACGTACTTGTTTTTCAATATATCGTCGGTATAGAAGTTATGTAAGATCTCACCGGCTGATTTGATTTAATGAAGTGTTGAAGTAATATACAATAAATCAAGTTATAGTATGTTTGCTTTACATTATAGCAATCATTGATCTATATCTACAACATCTAAAGTAAAAATTGCCTTGATTTATTTAGTTATATTGCTATAACAATCAGACAGAAAATTATACTGGTGAATAGTTTATAGCTCTGAACAGACAATACGACCTAAATCAACGACAGAATCAAACTTAACAACTATCAACTGAAATATATACTTAATTACAACAAAATATTTCAGATCTGTAAACGAAAAAAAACCATGATTTTCGGCAACCCTGTAAATAAAAATGTAAATAAAAAAGAAAATGTATATCTTTAATTGACGAAAATAAATAGCAAGCATAGCATTACAGATGATTCAAACGTGATATGGCGTGATAATTTTTATATTCTATAATAGCTTTCCTACCTTTTCTTTATATTTGTTCGTGTGTATGCAACCATTTGTGTTTTAGTTTTTGAGCTGAATCCTGTGTTCGCCAAATACATTTGCTGATAAAATAACTTGTTTTCTCTTACTGCCTTAATCTTGTTCGGATAATGAAGTTTTAAGAACTTTATCATCACCGGTAAATATGATATCACGTACTATTATTGCAGTAAATTAGTGCGACTTTGCATCTGATTTTTTTCCTATATGATTAACTGTTGTTTTTTCTCTCTGTCTGTTGAATATCAATTTCTTTATAAATTCCTACTTAACCGAAAAAAAAAAAAACATCTATTAAAATGTCCTTAAGTTGAGGTTGTTGTATAGTATTCTATTATCTAAACTTTTGTCATTGAAGTTTGTTATGTTTTTTTTTATAGAAAGAGAATATGTTGTTCATAAAAGTAGTGTTCTAAAAAGAACTAATATATGTAGTAGGAAATGCAAATACCAGCTTTTGTCGTTCTTTTTCGGGATAAACATCAATATTTAGCGACCGTTGATAGACAAGGTCTTTCCTGCTGAGACACTGCTATGATAAATGTTTTTTTTTTAATGAAGAGTGATCAGCAGTGATTAAGACGTCAATTATAAGCACCACTGTCTACATTTCACATTAATCAATACGTCCGTCACTTTGATATTTCTTCATTTGAATGTAAAATACATTTCATCTCAAAACAATCGTCGTGCGATCTTTTCACAAATGATATGGTCAATCGTAATTAAAAATATCAAACCATCTTCAAATCAATGAAGATTAAACTGTACCAGAAATATGTCTTTTTTCAAAATTATATGACAACCATGGATTGCGTCATAATTCAAAGTATATACGGATGACATACAAACTGGAAAAAGAAAGGCGATACATATCAAAGTTAAATTCAAAATCACAAGCCTAAAATACACTGCCAGCGCCATGGCACTGAAAACCCTAAATCTAAAAGCAAACAACACTTTACAAATTACAACATGGAAAACTAATGAGTTAAACTATAACACATAATCAAACAAAAATTTAAAAAAAAATACCGAAGTCCATTTGTAGCACACAGTTCTTTAAAATAAAGTTAATTTTGAACCCACCAACCCACCTTAGTACAGCTACAATAATAGAATAATTCTGAAGTGTAGCTTCTGGTCACTTTTATATAGATGACAGTTGGCTTTAAAAAATAAAATATTAACTACTATCATGTCTGTTTTGCAAAAAAATGAAGTAAAATTTAAGATATGAATAAAATGTATACCCAAAGGTTTAAAGATGCACCAGAAATTTATATATAGTTAGAGCACACATTTTCAATAACAGTAATTATCTAATACATTTTTGTTATATATACTGTTTCTCTGCAATTCGCTTTGTGTGTATATTTGTGACAATAAGATACATTATTTTTATTTGATATATTGTTAATATTAGAGACAGTTTGTTTATAAGAGACATTGTGTATCTCTAAGGCCTTGTCGCGAATGGAGACAGTTTGTTTATTAGAGACATTGTGTATATTAAAGGTTTTGTCGCGAATAGAGACAGTTTTGTTTATTAGAGATAATGTGTATATTATGTACGTTGTGTATATTAGAGACAGTTTATGTATCAGAGACAATGTGAATATCAGAGACAATGTGTATATCAGAGACAATGTGTATATCAGAGACAATGTGTATATCAGAGACAGTGTGTTTATAAGAGACATTGTGTAAATTAAAGACCTTTTGTTTATTAGATACATTATGTTTATTAGAGACAGTTTGTTTATTAGAGACATTGTGTATATTAAAGGTTATGTCTCGAATAGAGACAGTTTGTTTATTAGAGACATTGTGTATATCACAGACAGTTTGTTTATTAAAGATATTGTTCATATTAAAGGTCTTGTTGCGAATAGAGACAGTTTGTTTATTAGAGACATTGTGTATATCACAGACAGTTTGTTTATTAAAGATATTGTGTATATCAGAGACAGTTTGTTTATTAGAGAAATTGAGTATATCAATTATAGACAGTTTAATTATTATAGACAGTTTGTTTATTAGAGCCAATATGTATATCAGAGAGAGTTTGTATATCAGAGACATTGTGTATATTAAAGACATTGTGTTCATTAAAGGCCTTGTCGCGAACACTACTGGACGAAAAAACGTCTGTCCATACCAGTAACAGTCGTTCTAAGACTGATAATGTTTGTTAAAGTTGTAACAGTTGTTAAATTTCACTGCTGCAGTTTTTTTGTAACTGTCCCAACTTTAAAAGTGTTTGTCTACAACATAAATCGACTGTAACAACGCAAGAAATAACTGTCACCGTTATTAAAGGACTGATACAACTATTTCAAAGTTGTAACAGTTGATTTACAACTGTCCCAACTCGGAAAACGTTGCAACAGTCATAAATAAACTGATTAAACGCCTAAAGGGTTGTCACAGTCGTAATAAAACTGATGCAACCATTTGAAAGTTGTAACAGTCATTTAATTACTGTACCAACACGGAAAACGTTGAAACAATCATAAATAAACTGTTTAAACGCAGAAAAAGTTGTAACAGTTAAAATATGATAGCTACAACCATTGTATAGGCATAGCTAATTTATAAGCGTAGCAACTTCCAAACATTGATCTTCATGTACACTTTAAAGTCACGGATACAAAATGTCTAACAGTCAGGTATATAGGTTCAATTATTTGTAAAAAAAAATTTACTGTGCGAAATATAAGGTTGTGACAAAGAGAAACAACTA
Source organism: Mytilus galloprovincialis (assembly GCF_965363235.1). Taxonomy (NCBI): domain Eukaryota; kingdom Metazoa; phylum Mollusca; class Bivalvia; order Mytilida; family Mytilidae; genus Mytilus; species Mytilus galloprovincialis. The sequence goes on from NC_134847.1 coordinate 62,526,894, forward strand.
TCACTCCAATGTAATATATTAATTTTAGATAGATATTGATTTAAAAAAAAAAGTATTTTGAAATATTTGCCGCTGAACACATTTTTGTGTTCCTCGGTTATTTAGTGAATGTGCTGAATTTATATATTTTTTTAACACTTCCTCGCCCTTATCTCTTCGAACCAATAAAATCGGAACCAGCACTAGATACCTGCAATTTCACTAGATAAAAGATATATCTACTAACAGAAAAATCGAAAAACGTTACCCAATATATTTGTTACCAAATGTATCTTTATAACTGAATTAAAAGTTGACAATTTTTATATCATCTAAATAACAATTTAATTATTTTTATATTAAATTAGTTAGGTGTAAAATCATTCATGCATACACGGTTGTTTTCAATACCCGTAGTTTTACGAATCACATCACTTCATAATAACGCTGAATATACATGATATACTCTAAACCTAGCGAGGAACTCCTAATACACGCACTTGTCAAACTTATCCCCACATAAAACTGCTTTATATTTTCTTGAGGGTTTATTTCACACACTAATTTTTGGGGGGCTACATTTCTTGTAAAATTATAAATATTGCCGTATAATCATTTTGATTTCTATATATGTAAAAAAAATCAGACATTTAACACATCTTTTGCAGCTATGGAAAACAAATCTTAAATCTATCTGAATTTAATTTATTTTATTTTACCGTATTTTATTTTTGAATAGGTCAATATTAACTCGACTTTGTATTGTACATTGTACGGAATGGTCTATTTGAAGTTCAATTGTAATTGATACACATGATACAGGTAAATAGCACGTCAGCATTCATGATTGAGGTAAAAAAATATTATCACTCGCGAGAAAAATTCATATTTTCAACGGATTTTTCATTGTTTTTCGCAAAGAATTTACCATACATAATTTATGTAAATACTAGTAGATGGACGTACTGTTCAAGACCCGACAAAATAACTAGCGCAAGTGAAAGTTCAAATGTTCAAAACATGAAAACTCGCATTGTTTAAGACAGGGAAATCAAATCTTAATTCTTTTATTTTTTTCACATCACTTTTTAGAACTTGATGTACTTCTCTTTAGACTCCGGTCTTATTAAATTCTAAAGACTGACATCGGATTCTCTTGTGTGGTTTCAGTTGATCAGATGTACTAACGTTTATCCAAAATATTTTCCCATTTCAATTGTTCAAATTCAAATTATTTAATCCCATAAATGCTTGTACAATAATGACATATTATTCAATCAGTAAAGAAAACTAACAATGTTACTAGATAGATAGATAGATAATTATGTACAGACAATATTTTGGGTCCCTTTATATTTTTTTGTTCGGTGTGAGCCGAGGCTCCATGTTGAAGGCCAAGGAGCTGATCCAGCCATTTTAAAAAGAAGTTGTTACTAACCCAGGACAAAGGGGGGTTCCAATTACATGTACCCATTCAAATGCCTTGATCGTCCAAAAAAGGGGGGTTCAAACCCACGGACAACCCCCCCCCCCTGGATCCGCGCCTGAGGCTATACATTGACCTATAATGGTTTAGTGCTTATACATGTATGACTTTGTAATGCTTATTGTGTTTATGGAAAACAATGGGAAAATGTTGCTTAACATCTTGGGATATATATTAAGAAGGCATTCGTATGTTTTTCTTTGTTGTGATGTTATGCTATTGTTTCAGAAAAAGGGAGAAGGTTTGGATCCATTAAAACGTTTAATCCCGCTGCAAATGTTTGCACCTGTCCTAAGTCAGGAATCTGATGTACAGTAGTTGTCGTTTGTTTATGTAATATATACGTGTTTCTCGTTTCTCGTTTTGTTTATATAGATTAGACCGTTGGTTTTCCCGTTTGAATGGTTTTACACTAGTAATTTTGGGGCCCTTTATAGCTTGTTGTTCGGTGTGAGCTAAGGCTCCGTGTTGAAGGCCGTACTTTAACCTATAATGGTTTACTTTTTAAATTGTTATTTGTATGGAGAGTTGTCTCATTGGCACTCACACCACATCTTCCTATATCTATTTATTCAAAAGCAGATAGAATTGATTTGTAGAAAAACATGAATATTAAAGGGCAGATGATCAACTATTATAGTACAAGTCTTTGATTAACCACAATATTATATTTGTCATCACTGACGTATCAATGTTGCTTTTGTATACATGGTATAAAAATCCAACTTGGGTTTCTCATCTGAACTTGTTTACACGGTGTTACATTATCTAATATAGCTAGGCCTGTTATAGGTTTTTCATTAATACACTTATGGGGAACTGATTTTGCTCATTGTTGAAGGATGTACAGTTACTAACAATTACACCACTTCACTTGAAGTTCCTCCATCGTTCAATTTTCATCCATGGAGATCCCTGTCTTGGTTTACGGTTGATGGTTGTCTTATTGAAATTCATACCACATCTCCTTATTCTGGTTATCATACAGTATACATGTTATACCAATGTCCCAGGTTAGTGGGAGGGTTGGGAACTCGCTAACATGTTTAACCCGCCACATTATTTATGTGTGTGCCTTTCCCAAGTCAGTAGTCTGTAATTCAGTGGTTGTCGTTTGTTTATGTGTTACATATTTGTTTTTCGTTCATTTTTTTAAATAAATAAGGCCGTTAGTTTTCTCGTTTGAATTGTTTTACATTGTCTTATCAGGGCCTTTTATAGCTGACTATGTGGTATGGGCTTTCTTCATTGTTGAAGGCCGTACGGTTACCTTAAATTGTTAATGTTTGTGTCATTTTGGTCTTTTGTGGATAGTTGTCTCATTGGCAATCATACCACATCTTCTTTTTTATATGTTATACAAGACTAAAATACCTAGTATTATCAAATGAATTATAACAATTGTTAATAGTTGTCAGACTTTTGTTATCAAAAAGCAGCTACTGTACATGTGTATAATCAAGATGTACACATGATCACTGGTGTCAGATGTAAACAAGAGTGACTGTGCAAATGCTGAAATGTCATCTCTGCTTTGCCTACATGTATGAAGGTTTTACTACATGTACAAGTATCACATAAACTTTCAATTTTCATTAACCTTTGAAAATGAAGTTGCAGTCAAATTAACCATGCCAGACAGATGATGTACACCCTACAAACTGACATTCCATACCCATGATACCCAAAATTTAGTGATTTAAACTGTCTGTGAAATAGACTTAACATTCATAACATCCAAACCATGAAAACTAACTTATGAATATCCAATAATATGCCAAAAATAGTGATCCTATACATGTCATGCATGTACATGTAGTTTATACTGTAGCATCTGAGAAACATTTGGAAATAGATCAATCCACAAAATCTAAGCATTGTTCAATGAACCATGTAACTGAAGTGACCTTAATCACTGATCCATGAAATGAAGTCAGGATCAGGCCAACCCTGCCTGACAGACACTGAGACATGTACACCTTTCAAAATACCATAACAATTAATCCAGTAACTCAATTAATATACATACGTTATACATTTAAGACTTCAAGTGTATTTCACTGTGACTGTTCAAACAGTAATATTTTTTTGTAAACAGTTACATGTACATGTAGTGTACCATGAAAACTAGGTGAAGTGCAATGAACAAATCAATAACAGAAACTTCATAACATTTTAAAGGAAGTATCCAGGCATTTCAGCTTCTAAAATGTATCTGGTGAAGCTTAAATACAAAACGGTACGCTGTAGCCACTGCCAGATTGTAATACATATTTCTTGGCTTGCATGCATGTACTTCAACTTTTATTGCAGGAGGGATAATAAAATTATACTTTAATGTACGTGCATGGTTTATTTGTTTCAAAAACCATGAACACTTGGCCACTCACATGACTAATCATGCTAATTAAGATTTTTATTTAATTCTAATTCAGACTTTAATAATTTAAGTACAGCAAGCAGTCATTTGACTCTAAACAATTGACACGGACTGCACGAGACCCTCATAGTTGGTTAAGATCTTTTTACACACCCAGTGACCCTGGACATGCTGGCGGTAGTTAACAATTGCAATGCCAACATAAACTTCAGATGTGATATACATGTACTGTTTTGTTAATTTCACTGAAACTAGAAATTCACATTATCCATATTGTTATTATATTAAAATGACTGATTATCGACTAATTAAAAGTATTCATGAATTCAGATATGATGCACTATTATTAGTAGTATTCACTGAAACTATGCATTTTCATTATTCCAAATTGCTATTTCAAATGAATAGTTATCCTGGGTATTCTTGGAATTCAGAAATAATGTACATGTATGATTGCACTTTTAATATTCACTGCAACTACGAAATTTTGTTATTCCAAATTCACAATTGATCATGATAATCCAAGGTAATTAGTCCTCCAGTAACGTGGTCCTCCTTTAATACAATTTGTAATTTTCCTATTTGTACAAGGCACAATTTTCTTCTTGTCCAATTTAATCAGAACATCACATTATCATCATGGAATAATGCTGCACGCCATATTCATAATTTCCAAAAACAATAGATACCTAGCATTAAATAATGAATTAATCCATTGTTTCACAATTTGCAGCTATACAGCGACTCAGTGACATCTATATTTTCTATGCATCAAAGTGCACATGTACTAGCAGGTGTCATATTCTATTAAAGTGGGAATCATGGTCAAACCAATACATATTCATTATATTCAGTATGATTCTACAAAATAAAATATACATTTAGACTCAAGTACAGTAAATGTTTAACTAATAATAAATATATAATACTACATGTATATACATTGTGCAATAATAAGAAAGTTAATTACAATAACTGTATTTACCTAGATAAAACTAGCACTTCTCATTTGATTGACCAAAAAATTCTAGCACTAATACAATTCTATTTTCAAGTCACTATTAACAAGAAAAATAAATCTTTTAAGGGGGTCTAAATTCTATATAGTGTTGTCTTTTTTCCTGCATTAATGATTTGTTAAGTGTGATTGTGTACTTTCATTGAGGGGTTACTGTCTCATTGAGGCTCACACCATACTTTTTTTCATCAATTCTTTAAAGTCAGACATCATGGACATAGTTATTCCTCTCTAAAACACAACAGGTTATTTCTTTTGTTTATTTTAATTATGTTTATGATTTAATATGAAATATATTGATACTACAAACATGACAAAGAAAAGTTTAAGGAACGAAAAAATAAAATAAATAAATGCCCTGTTACTATATACATGTAGATGATATTGACTTTACCTTTGTCCAGTGCATATAATGAATAAACCTTTGTGATGTAAAAATATTGTTCCAAGACTTAACCATCCCAGTTAATGTTTTAAATCCTTGAGTTTAATAATTTTTACATCTTTTGTGTTACCCTGAATACTTTTTACTTATTCATTTGTTATAACAGCTTGCATTAAATAATGCTTTGCAGCTCACTTTTTTATTTAATTTAGTTATTTACCCAATTTTATTTTAATAAATCAATATTCAGATTACTTTTAAAATTTGCATTTTAATATCCAAAATAATATATATCCTGCTGTTTCATATTTTTCTTAAATTATAATTTGTTTTGAAAAAGTTATCAAAATTTTGAAGAGGACAATTTTAATTATGATAATTTGTGAACATTATTATAAAATTGTATCATTATACCAATGACAGATTAAATATCATCCCCCAGGGCAATAAACTATTGTGTCTTAATTTGTATATTAGCTAGATCATGTATATAAGAATTTCTGATTATTACCTATCGCATATCCAGTGTTAACATCCTGATTATTACCTATTTTAATGTCACATTTGCATGGTCATATTCAGTAAATACAAATATTTTAATTGTTAATTTTGAATTTGAATTAAAAAAAATTGTTTTAGACTAAATTAGTAGATACAACACATACAATGCAGTTAACACAGTAAATGTTATGAGAACTTACTGGATAATACATACTATATCATTAAAAAATATTTTGAGCTTCATAAAATACTTTTAAAAAAGTTTATACCATGTTAACATAAAAAAATATGCATACAGATAGATTTTTTTGTTATGTTTTCCTGACATATTGAATGTTTACATAAAATAATTATCATGATTATGTAAAAAATGCAAAAAATCTGCAGTCGTATGTGAATGCACATGATCAAAGGAGATGTGGGATATATCAATGATGCATCAACCCAACAGTTTAATAGGCAACAATAAAGTAACCAAAACACAATTGAATGCGTGTCGAAAAATATATATGACTTATGATTAGAAGGTCCTTAATCATTGCGGAATAAATATAATGACCATTGAATGTTACTACTTGTAAGTTAGATAACATGTATGGCACAAATGAATTTTGAAAAACAATGCTAACAGGGCACAATTTATATAAAAATTTCACATGAAAACACATAGTTTGGGTTCAAAGTATTAACAAATTATAGTGATTTAATATAAATTCTATGTTAAATCTAAAAAGAATAAAATTATGATGCTAGCTTTGCTCTTTTAATATGTGTTTTTTAAACAATGTAGTACATGATAAAACAATTACTAATTGAATTAGCACAATTTGTTTAATCAACTGTGTTTAAATGGCAACTGTTTATGACTCTGTGCCTTGTTTCAGGAACATTAATTTAATAATATTGTTTTATTTTGATGATTAATGCTATTTTAAACCATTTTTAAAATGTTTATTCACTTTCAATGCCTGGCATATGCATGCTATTATCAAATATTTTAATGTTTTGTTGTCCATGATTTGAGAATTATTTAAAATCTAAATGAAAATGGACACTTGCTAAATAAGTCACTATTTAATCTTAAAGTTAATAATTTTCTTAACATTTTATGATCAAATCATATGTGTTTGTACTATGCATGTTTTTTTTTTATCGAAATCGTGACGTCACAATGCATTCTAAATAGAACAAAAACTATCAGCTGATAAAGCAAAACTAGGGAAATACTAGTAATCCAGCATAAGCATGATAAGAAACACATTTATATGGATACATACATGTAAAGATCGGTTGGTTGTCGGTTATAAAATGTCCAGTGACAAGTATTTCATGCAAATTTATGACCCGAGTTAGCAATACATTAACATACAATATGTACACTACATGATGTATAGGTTAGCATGGTCAGTGGCAGATCCAGAACTTTTCATAAGGAACAGGGCCCCTGACTGCCCTTAGTGGCACGGATCCAGTCATGCTTGAGTGATTCCCTATATAATCGACCAAAGGGCGGTGTCCTTCATGACTTTCAATGATTTATTATGAAGCACAACTTTAACATTGAAGCTTAAAGGTGGCTCAAAGCTTATATTTTCCCTGGAACATACAACTATGCACGAGTGTGGTAATATAGAACGTCGATTCATAGCTATATATAGCCTATCGGAGTATCTCAATATAGATTCCGTAGGATCAGTGGCGGATCCAGCCATTCTAAAAAGGGGGGGGGGGGGGGTCCAACCCAGAACGAAACAGGGGAGGGGGGGGGTCCAACTATATGTCCCCATTTAAATGCATTGAGCGGCCAAAACAAAGGAGGTTCGAACCCTTGGAACCCCCCCCCTCTTTGGATCCGCCAATGAGAACCATTAGTAGTTTCCATTGGAAACTATCAGACCTATCATTTGAAGTCTGAGAGTTCTTGCTGTTCTCCTAATGGTTCGGTAGTTTCTTTCCGAGATCCTATTCAGTAGGATTTTCGGCTTTCCTCTACCTTGATACAGCAGGGCATTTGGTAGTGTCGGTTTTGATAGATTTTGTCCTAACCGATTCCTCGTTATTACCTTAGACGTATTTTGCCAAGGCATTTGTGGGGCATCCGGGGTGACCCTCTCCCATTCAAAACACACAGATATTAAAAAAGGATATTTGATACATAGAAAAAATACACTTTTTATACTTTGAGGACTAAGCGAATCAGGTGAGTGTGTGAGTTCGTATGTTTTATTTGATTGCATTGTATTTATGTTTTGGGAAGGTTAACTTTCTGGTAATAAGACCCGTCACGGCCTGGCTGGGGAATTGGGTAGGCAAATGCTCACATTAATCTGTACCGATACAGGCTCCAAATGTCCTCCTTTATACGCCATAACTATGGTGGTGCTCCTATTTAAAGGAGGCTCATACGGAGACAAGAAGAAGAGAACACATTGTAAGGTCTGTAAGCCGACAAATGTGCACATTTTCCCTTCAAAATTATGAATCCATGATTATTCGATAGACATGCTTTAAAATATAGATAATTTCTACTCACCAATTGTATTTTCCAGCTCAGATTATTGAACATGTGGTCTAACATCTGTAGTTACCTGTGTAAAAATATAGTTTGCCGACCTGAGGTCCCGGTTTTTTTGTTTTTTTGCCGACAAAAAATTAAAAGTGGATAAATCGTTTACGGTGAAGAATTGTTTTCCGTTTTTAATGAAACTTGACAGATTTTACTAATTATTTTTTTAATCATCGGAAATGTCCCTCTTGGTGTAATTCGAATTAAAACGGGTTTATTATGCTGTACAATACTGGTAACTTAGTCATAATCTTTAAATTTATTTCAGGTACACCCTTGTACATTTTTCTATTGCGCAGAATTTATCAAATATGAATTTGAATGAATCCATTATCATCTTCTCATTCTTCTGCAATAATATTAAAACTCTATTTTAAACGAAAGCTTCTGGTTTTTAAAACCAGTTATGAACGAAAATGTTATAAAACAGATATTATAAAATAAAAAGTAAGGATATCAAAAGGATTATTTAAAGTCAAACGCACATGACTGTCAAAAATGAACGGACACCGCTACGGAAATAAATGTAAAACGACAAAAGACAAACAACGATCGCAAAATAAGTGAATAAACAGCAAAACAAGTTTACAATCGCACGATAGACGATAATAGTATAAGTAATGGACTATTTCACAACAAAATCAAATCTTGAGAGCCGGGTGAGACGTGATTTTTTTTTTACACTGATGGACTACCGTTACGCTAAAATATTTGTATTAAAACATTTACCGACTGTATCAACCTATGAAGTGTTTGTTTTAAACATTTAACGACTGTGTCAACCTTTTATAAGTTGTAATAAACATTTAATGACTGTGCCAACCTTTACAAAGTTGTAACAAACATTTAACGACTGTCCCAACTCTAAAAACGTTGTGACAAACATTTTTTGACTGCATCAACGTCTGAAAAGTTGACAAAAACAAATTTTAACTGTCCCAACTATTAAAAGGTTGGGACGGACATTATGCAACTGCCACAACTATTAGAAAGACTGTAATAAATAGATTTTGACTGTGACAACACCGTAAACCACTGCAACAGTTCTGAAATGACTGATGGTAGAATTTTTTGACTTTCACAACCCGTAGAAAAGTTGGGACAGACATAAATGAACTGTTGCAACGAAATATGACATATTTGACAGTCATTACTTGTCTTTTACAGACTAAGACAGTCGTACAACGACTGTTACTGGTATGGACAGTTGTTTTTTCGTCCAGTAGTGGAAGAACAAATTGCCATTGATTCCCCCATTTTGGGATTTCGTTGAATTACAGTTAATGGTGTTTCACTGGAAAACTTTATCATTCTTCAATTTATATCATTTTTCGTCGATAAAAAAACAAAAAATATTAGCTTACATTAAGTATACTGACAGTGAACGTACATTTATCAGTCTAGTGTTAACATTGTGATCTTTTGTATAACTTTTGATTAACATGAAGTGATGCGATAACATCACTGTCTGACACCAAACTGATTTTCTCCTATTATTACATTACTTGTGCATCTAGGTTAGATTTCCTCCTGTTATGATTTATTGACAGTTTGTTTTTTTCAGACATATATTTTCTATGTATATATGTAGATGACTTGAATACATTTCTGAAAGTTCTATGCAACAGATTTTGCATCCTATAATGCAATGCAATACGTAATACGGCTTTTTTTCTATTTCTTTTTTTATTATTTTCTTTTAAAAATTGTACGCTTTAACTATATTTCAGGAAAAACAAACTTTTTTATATTCAAAAATGACAGGTTAAACCAGTGAACATTATGAAAGAAACAATAGTATATCGCTGTTAAAAAGTCATAAATCGATTGAATGTGAGAGGTCAAAATATTTCAAGGTTTAAATAAGCGAGGACGTGTGTTTATACCCCAACAAAATCAGGCGTAATTATACGATAACGTCAGTATAAAATACCTTCTTCAACAAGTCTTTATACAAAAACCAGAAAGTTGTTAATCATGTGTTTCAGTACTTTATATCCTTCGGTTTTAGTTTGCAACCTTGAATTGTTTCTTTCTCAGTCGATTTATGAATTTTGAACACCCGTATGCTACTATTGTCTTTATTTTATAAATATAAGAAGTTATAATATAATTGCAAATATACATTAATGTCCATAAAATAAAACTGAGGATAAAGCTTTGAATAATTACAGGTGACGGATAGTGTTTTGTATACAGGTAGTATCTTTTTTGTCACAGAAACACGATTTTTTGGCAATGGAAATTTTTTGGCGAAGAAACAATATATGTGTTTTACATCGAAGAGCACTAACAAAGTTATAGAAGCAATAATTCGGGCCTGGTTAGAATGAGCATACAAGAAGGTAGACAAATTTTGACACAAAATAGTTTCTATGCATTTGTCAACAAGTATTATATTAGGGTAATATTGGTATCAGAGGAGCAATATTAAAATATTGTTTTACACCTTAACATGCTATACATCGCATACAGGTCGTCTCAATTTATCTTCCTAAACAAGTTATCGTCATTAATTTAGCTGAGACAGTCAACAAAACCTTATTTCAAGAAAGAAATAACAAAAAAATCACTATAGAAGTTCCAGACATAGGACACACACATACAAATATGGCACTGCTACTAGTCTTGTGACTACTCAACCCTCCCTTTTAGCCATTTGATTCAAACAATCAATAAGAATTAATCGTGTCTTCCGAGACCTGATTCTTAAACACACTGATTTGCAAGTCGTATTATTAAGTGGTCATTTATTACTCAACGTTGTATAAAATTAGATTTGCTTTGGCGTCTGATGCTTAATTTACCACGCATCTTGTATCTCGAGTAAAATTTCTATATAGATGTTTTCAGTGAGTCTATGTATACATCAAACACCGTACAATAAACTTGCATTATCAATGCTATTTGGTATTTTACGCATACTTGTTCTACCGTTATCAAATTTAGAGAAATATAAGAATAAAACTGAATCATTTAAAGTGCCAGCAGAATACTGTCAACCACGACTTTACTACACATTCCTTAGCCCAGTATTCTATTATATAAAACACATTGACAGGTAGGCTATCAGCTCGAAATTGCAATTTGAAACCCTGTACAAAATATCAACACAAAATCAGCAGTATATATGTTTAAGCAAAAAAAAAAAAAAAAAAAAAAAAAAAATTCGGAACAATATTTTGAAGCTGGATTAGAATTTTATGATAATTTTTATTTTTTTTTTATTTTTGGTTGAACGAATTGATATAAATATGTTAGGAGAGATTTTACCTTTTTTATTTAGTTCATTTTACAAAAGTACAAATGCATAGCATTATCATATGTGTATATTAAAAAAACCATTTAATCACATTTTAAAATGAACACCTTTTTTCAAAACTTACATACACATGTTATACCTCTAGATGTATTAATTTTTAAGATTCAATAAGTAAGTTCAACCAGAATTAAAAAAAAACCCATTATATTTGATCGAAAAACAGAATACAATGCTTTGTTTTTTTTAAGGGATATTGCTGTTCACTGACATAAAAAATGTATTTTATACAAAAACTTACAAACTGACACCACATTGATTTTGAAATTATTGCTTTCATAATAAAATATGCTTCGTTTGGTTTGCTTGTATCAGACATACATCGTTCGGATGTATGGTTATTGGAATCAAAAGTAAGAATAGAGTAGAGTAAGTTGCCCAGTATAGACGGTGCCAAACTTATCGACTTTGTTATTATGGTACAAATTAATGATAAGCAACTATAAGAAGACATGTTTTCAATAAATATATAGTATTTGGTTTTACTCAGTGAGCATAACATCTTTGAGTTTTCTTTTTATAGATGTCAATATACGTTCTCCGATAATAGCTTTCTTCAAATGGCTATCACATCACCTTAACGTAATCAATGATGCATACATCGATTCTGTTCTGACTTACTTGATATTATTTAATTTTTTCAGTTATGCACTAGAACCAAGATTCCATGATTTCAATTTTTGTTTTTCAAAAGGATCAACAATGTGTTTGAAGAAATATTGCTTTAAAAACCATGAGGGACATTAAGCGGAAATACGACAGGTTTTAGTGTATGGATGTAAAACATCCGTAACCTTAAGGGGAAAATATCATATTTACTGATCTCCTAGGAAATGGATTTTTGACGAAAAACGGATATCTGCCATATGTGTTAATCTGCGACTTAATCAACAAACAAAGAAAATAAATTGTTTGTATTGATATTGATTAGGTTGATTGACAGTTATAGCAGGCGAAAGTGAAAATAAATAACTGGAGTTGTTAGAGCTGATGTCATTATTGTAACAGTTTATATTAGTTTGGTATGAGGATCGAGAGATCATCTCGCGGGTTTATTAAAATAACCTTGAAGTATTGTCAAATACTTTGAAGTCTTCTATTGATAATTAACTTCAACACTATAGATACAATACAGTGTCCCTATAGAGATATACCACAAAACTTTTTATACTGATATCTGTATGGAAATGAAGATTCATAAGCCTGGTTTAATCAGTTCCCTCTTTATATTTTCCTTACTTACACCATTGGTTAAATATTTTTCAATTGTATCTACTAATAAGGGGATATTACGATATATTAATCAAATATATTTAGTAATGAGGGTAACTTGTTTCTAGTCTTTTAATTGTCTATATTATATACTAGTAACACCTAGTCAGTAGTAAGTATATATATAAGAAGATGTGGTATGAGTGCCAATGAGAAAACTCTCCATCACAATTTTTAAAAGTAAACCATAATAGATCAAAGTACGGTCTTCAACACAGAGCCTTAGCTCACACCGAACAGCAAGCTATAAAGGGCCTCAGAAATGATAAGTGTAAAACCAATCAAACGTGAAAACCAACGGTCTGATATACTAGTAAAAAAAAACGAAAACCGAGAAACACTTATGAACTTATGTTTTGAACATTGATACCATTCATAAATATGTATATGAGATAATGATTGGGGATAGTTGTTTGACATCCAGTAAAATATATTACATAACAATAACATGTTAATGTGCTGCTAAGGGAGTTCGCTACTCAGTTACAAAATAATTAACTTTACAAATCACTGGTATATTTTGATAGGGGATTAATAAAGGAATCAAAAAAGCAAAAATATAAATAGGTCAATGTGTTTGTTTTCGAGATATTAGCCATTGAAATTGTGGCGGGAAAATTTTCTCTTTTGACTTTTCATAGCTTTATAACTGACAAGTTTTAGTTCTCAAAAACTATTAAAAAATACAGATGGCTTATCATTAAACATCTAATAGATTTATAAAAAGAAAAACGGAAGTTAATGGGCAAAATATTTTAAGGCATTCAAATGGATAAAACCAGAGGATTCCGAAAATCTGACAAAAATTCAAAAACATGACAAGCATACATCCTTAATATGAACCTTGTTTTCTACCATTAGAATTACTAAAATACACTATTCTGACTTGTACAACACCAGTCCGAGCTCATACTGCTTTAAGTTGCAATTAAGTGGAAATTTAGTTCTATAAGTATATTTTCAAGACTATCATTTCACCTTACCGCCGAGGATCCAACTGACGACCTCTCTAACTCAATACAACTCGATTGCAAGACACAACAGAGGCGGCTGTATGTGGTTTCTTTCGGAGCGAAATCATAACAATGGTAACAAGAATTGTCAACACACTAGAAAGAACAACAGACAACGTTGAACACAAAAATACATCTATTGTTGTATTTCTAACAGCAGCATGAACAAGAGGCTCCAAAGAGCCTGTGTCGCTGGCCTTGGTCTATGTGCATATTAAACAAAGGACACAGATGTATTCATGGCAAAATTGTGTTTTGGTGATGGTGATGTGTTTGTAGATATTACTTTACTGAACACTCTTGCTGTTAACAATATATATATATATATATATATATAATGCAATTTGCCCAGTAGTTAGAGAGAAAAACATTTTGTAAACATTTACCAAAATTTACCAAATTTATGAAAATTGTTAAAATTGACTTTAAAGGGCAATTACTCCTTAAGGGGTCAATTGCCCACTTTGCTCATGTTGACTTATTTGTAGATCTTACTTTGCTGAACATTATTGCTTTTTTTAAAGTATATCTCTATCTATAATAATATTCAAGATAATAACCAAAAACGGCAAAATGTCCTTAAAATTACCAATTTAGGGCGACAACCCAACAACCAGTTGTCCTATTCATCTGAAAATTTCAAGGCAGGTAGATCTTGACTTTATAAACAATTTTGATATGTCAGATTTTCTCTAAACGCTTTGGTTTCAGAGTTATAAGCCAAAATCTACATTTTACCCCATATGTTCTATTTTAGCCATGGCGGCCATATTGGTTGGCTGGCCGCGTCATGGGACATATTTTTTGAACTAGATACCCTAATGATGATTGTGGACAAGTTTGGCTAAATTTGGCCAAGTTGTTTTAGAGGAAAAGATTTTTGTAAAAGATTATAGAAATTTAAAGAAAAAATTATAAAATTGACTATAAAGGGCAATAACTCCTGAAAGGGTCAACTAACCATTTTGGTCATGTTGACTTATTTGTAGATCTTACTTTGCTGAACATTATGCTGCTCGCAGTTTATCTCTATCTATAATAATTTTTAAGATAACAACCAAAAACGGCAAAATTTCCTTAAAATTACCAATTAAGGGACAGCAATCCAACAACCAGTTGTCCTATTCATCTGAAAACTACAGGGCAGGTAAATATTGACTTTATAGACAATTTTACCCATGTCAGATTTGCTCTAAATGCTTTGGTGTCATAAGCCAAAATCTACATTTTACCCCTATGTTCTATTTTTAGCCATGGCTGGTTTGCTGATCGGGTCATCGGATACATTTTTTGAACTAGATACCCCAATGATGATTGTGACCAAGTTTGGTTAAATTCGGTCCAGTAGTTTAAGAGGAGAAGATATTTGTAAAAGTTAGCAGACGACGCCGGACGACGGACGACATACGACGGAGAGAAAGTGACGAGAAAAGCTCGATTGGCCCTTCGAGCCTGGTGAGCTAAAAGGTATTTTATTGAACGTAATTCTTTTGATTATGCATTTTTGTTTTTTAATCGGTAACAATATTTCCACGCTTAGTTTTGACACACGAGCGTACAGTAATCGTAAGATCCGATTGTGCCTATTGTAAAAACAATGAGGTGTTAAAATATATATGAAGAAAATGGACAATTGATCAAATCTGCATGGAGATATGACATGCAATTGGAGAAAGATTGGTTGCAGTCTTTCTATAACACTATAAAAAGATTAAATGATGCCAGACCAATTTTAAAACAAAAGTTAGAATATGCAATTAGATTTTGTGATAGAAATTGACAGAAACAGTGATAAGTTGTAGTGGTGAGACAATATGGTATCTCAAGAGACAACAATATCTTTACAACCGTTAGAACACACGATCATTCAATTACAGAATAAAACATTTAACGAATAAATCAACAAAAGAGGTGGTGTCTGTGATTTTATCGGGAACAATACAACATCATTGGGATAGAATTTAAAAAGTTGTTTTAATCAAGAGAACACTTTTTTTATTGGACACTGATTACTACTCTTCAAAGAAACTGATGATTTCCAAAACATTTAACACTAAAATGAACTATAATTAAAACAAAACAAGCGGCTGTGATTCATTAAAAATATATATGTTTCATTTTGGACAATAAAAGTTCAGTTTTCAATGATAAGTGTCACACAATATCCTATGACTAAATATAAAAAAAGAAAATGTGGTATGATTGCCAATGAGACATCTGTCCAAAAGAGACCAAAATGACACAGACATTAACAACAATAGGGTAAAGTACGGCCTTCAACAATGAGCAAAGCCCATACTGCATAGTCAGCTATAAAAGGCCCCGATATGACAATGTAAAACAATTCAAACGAGAAGAACGAACGGCCTTATTCAATAAAAAAATGAACGAAAAACAAATAAGTAACACATAAACAAACGACAACCACTGAATTACAGGCTACTGACTCGGGACAGACACATACCTAAATGATGTGGCGGAAGTTTATCATAGTAAACTGAATTGTGTATATGTAAGCCGTACAAGTTTTTGTGAAACTGATTGCAGAACGTTTTATGATATATAAAAAAGAAGATGTGGTATGATTGCGAATGAGTCAACTCTCCACAAGAGACCAACATGACACTTGGACCTTTGACGAAAATCAAAAGACGAAAACGGTGTTCCAATACCAGCTTGGAATTTGTGATATTAACAATTCACAACGTAACGTTTTTATTTCAACATATTTGTGCTAATGCTGTTATTTATGTCTCCATGACAACCAATGTTTACAGCAGAAGGTATTATCAATTTTCAGTGCGGATAAAGTGTGAGTATCAATAAATGTCCTATAGACCTACAAAACCATCATCAAGGCATTCCATGTTTTCATTCAAGAATATATGTAGTACAAAATGTAGTCATCAACACTTTTCAGTTTCATGCTCTCGGTATTTTATGTATTTGACCTCCCTCGCTTGCTACTTCTAGCTATTTTGTTCGTATACGCTGAATTGTTAAACAGGCACGTCAATTTCCCCCACAAAATGTAAGTTTTACTCTAAAACGCAAAAACAAAATCCTCGATGTACAACCCCGCAGTTAACGCTTGCTGATTTATTTGTTAATCCTCTGAATCAGGATACAAAAATCACTTGAAATTTAAGCCAAAGCGGCATATTTAAAATAAACCTTCGCATTTAAATGACATATTTATGCATCATATATCCAAATAAATTAATTGATTGATACAAAATTACAAAATATAGTTCAATTAAGAAGTAATTATTGATAAACCATAATCTATTGAAGATATTTACGATAATATATGAGTTAAGGTCGTCCTAGTTACTGACACTTTTCGAATAAATTTTTTATTTGATAAAAAAAATACAGAGCATTATGAATAAATGTTTACAACTCTATTGTTGCCTCTGGAATTGGTTATAATCAATACGTTCAACTAACAACAAATATAGAAACATGTCACGCGACAAGCAGTTTTATCTATAGATTTGACTCAAGCTTCCGGTTATTCGGCAACTCTCTTTCCGACAACTTCCTATTCTAATTCTAATTACATCATAGCCAGTTTCATTTTACTCACTAATGATTGAAGAAAAATGGAATCGGAAACAAAGAATTGTGCGACCTTTCTCATTAGTAAAACCATGAAGTACGTTTATATCGGTCTAACAAAAGGTTGGATGTCGGGCTGGTTAAGTGATTGATGTGTCACAAAGATCATGCTTCTGTATGCAATGTATTTTCGCAACTGCACACTTTTTTTTGGCACACTTCAAGACTTTTTTTGTTTTACAGAAACGATCAAATCATATTTTCTTTTTTTGATTCATAGATAAACATTTATTACACTAATTTGTATTTTATATTATGTAGTACTAGTAATTGTTTCTATCACATATTACCTTCCACCTTTTTTTTAACTGGGGATGCTTATCTTAATAAAAGTTATCGAAAAAGTAAACGAATGCTGTTGATTCGAAAATTGCCAATGAAACCCAAGTACTTTGTTTTTTAATAAACCAAGTTTCGAATTATTGTTTCAGTGTTATCTATTTCAAAATTAGAGTGAGACAGATACGCCTGACCAGTTGCCTGGGTAATTATGAACTTGATACGTTTTTAAAAGTTCAAAACAATAATACAAAAAAAACCCAGAAATCCATGGCAAACTAACAAGTGTAAGATCTTGAAAAATGACAAAATCTTAGGCTATCAATCAATTTAAAGTGAAAAACAATACCATGTTCCGGACTAAGTACTGATGGTTTTAAAAAGCACATATTGCAGTTAAACGACTAATATTGCAATGATCAATACAGTGACGACGCTATTAGGAAATGGCAATAACACATCTAGGGTATCTGCTGGTTATGTGGACAACAAGATAAACATAGATGCAAAAAGTAAAAAAACTAAAAACAACACAATATAACTTTGCATGGCCTTTAAACAAATATATTTGACTTACCTCAAAATATTGCTTGCGTTTAATCCAAATTAAATAGTATTAATTGTTTCTTTTTCAAAGAATATTAAACGAAATGATTTGATGAAATCACACTGTTTCACTTTTTTCTGTTCAAATCGAGTAATTAACACATGATTGACATCCACACTTTATATACTGTCAGCTTCAAGAATAACTCCTTTCACTTGATTCCAATTAACATGTCCTAATAAAATAAAATAAAAGACAGTCACTTTACTACAATGGAACAAATGTCGCTTTTAGTGCTAGATTAGGTTTACGCATATCAACTTAATTTTCTCCTAACAGGCAGTAATAATTTCAATTTCGACCAAATGATGTTTTTGTTTAAATCAATGAAAAAAGTTATTCAACACCAAGTCCTTGTAAACGTCCGGCAGATAAACAATTCGTTCAGGTAAACGTAATTTCACTTTTTTCTTAAATCGAGGATCATAATATGTATCGTTTATTATTATATTTTGCTTTTTCTGTAAGTTCTGTTGAATATTGTCATTCATTTGAATAACACAAAACAATAACACCATTTTAGCACACAAATGGAAGGACCTTATATTTTTGAATTCAATTTTGCAATTTCGGAGATGGATAAATTCTTATTAGATTTCGTAGCAACATTACAAGGTTACGTAGACACAATTCAATGTAATAACTTCAATGCATGAAAACATGCTAAAATTTGTAATTGTTATTTAAAACGTTTATGAAAAACATCATCTGTATGTAGTTTTATTGGAATGTGTATTAAATTGCAATTAGACAAAAGGAAAAGCTTATACATCATTCCCTCTTTTTTTACTAATTTGCAGAACACATTTTTAGAATTTTGAGTCCTTAATGCTCTTCAACTTTGTACTTGTTTGGCTTTATAACTTTTTTTAACTGAGTTCCACTGATGAGTTTTATGTAGGCGAAATGCGCGTCTGGCGTATTGAGTTATAATCCTGGTACCTTTGACAACCAAGTAATTCTGAAAACTATAAACCGCTTTCAAATCAAATAGATAAAAGAAAATATAATTCTAAAAAATACAGTCCTTAAATAACTGTTTTTAAGATATGCAAGATTGTTTTTAGCTAGTTTGTATACAATCCACTGGATGACTGGATCACACTACATGAACATAAACTTGGGAGTCTTTGGATAAACTGTTTATAACTAACTTTAATAGTTAGAAAAAAGATACATAGGTACAGAGTCACATAATAAAATAACTTTGTCGTTCAAAGTACAAATAAAAGAACTATAAAACACGTTGTTAAGATGATAAACAACATCAGTACACAGAATCTATACATCAAGACCATCGTGTATTATTTGTGAAGTTGATACGGAATATTTATCAACAAGGTCTTGGTACCTTCCGATGAACTTTTTTAGACATATTCAGATTTATTAAAGAACAATTCACCAAAAAAAAAAAAATGGAATTTTTGTTTTAAGTTGAAGAGATAGATTTTCTGGTCACTTAATCATTGTTAATTAAGAACATTACAGCAAATATGGAACGGGTAAATTGACAAAACGGTCAAACTCCACGGAAAATTCCAAACCAAATGTCCTTTTTCAAAATGCAAAATAAAATCTCAAATCCTCAAACAAGTGGAAAACAAATCTTTACTCCCGACTTGGAACAGGTATTTCTTTTTCAATATTATCTAGACAAACTCATACATAGAACTTACCCTTTTCTTATTATTTTCTGATACACGCATATATGATTAGTTACACAATATGCTACTGACTTTCTACGATATATATGTGGTTAGTAAACTCCAAATAGGGTTGAGAGCAAAGCTCCATATGTAATTAAATGAACCTATTTATATCGTTTGAGGTCACTGTTACTTCTGTGTATTGCATTTATCTTACCTACCACCTTAACGTGTGGCATTTAGACGAGTATCTCTCAGTAGTCTTTAAACAATAAAATACCAACTTCATCAACATGTTATCTTTTAATGTGTTTCTTGTATTTGTTTTAAACGTTCATCATCACATTTTCCACCTGTTGTCAGGGGATAAAGTTCACCTAATTTGCAATAACGCATCTGGTGGCAAAATCTTCGTCAAGTTAGGAAACTTATCGTCATACATAATCGGGTGGTAAATACATTTTGCCAGACACATAATAAAAAAAGGCAACAGTTGTTAACCGGATATCAAAAGTCAGAACTCGGATGAGAGAAAGCAAATCCGTGTTACAAAGTAAAACCGTGGAAAACACATCATCTATAAGAGGAAAACAAAGGCACAACACTTAAGTGCTGCAAAGAACAGATGCCAACATACATCGAACTATTTGATATCAAATGCCTTATTCCTGACTTGAAAAGGGCATTTTAAGGATAAGGGTGGGTTGAACCCTGTCTAAGAGCCGACCTTATCTTTCATTTTATGACAATATTGAATAATGATATGATTTACAATTGTATGCTTTAAAAATGAAATAAAATATACTGGTAGGAAATCCTTAGATATTCAGAAAATTTAAAACTATAAAATTTTATTCATAACTATGATCATATCAACCATAATTCAATCTAATATGGGCGTGTTGGCAACTGGTGATAAGAAAGATACCATTATGGCAAACAAAGTTGGACGAAATTGTGTATACAAAATGCGGAATATATTCGTATCCAATTCATGCTGCTGTCCGAACAACATTCGTAGAATTAACATCAAATTTACATTAAGATTTTTTTTTTATTTCAAAAAGTTTAGTGCTGCTGAAATGCTATATATGGAAATTAAAAATTAGCAATTTGGAATTGAGGACATCTCTTTCCTTTTCTTTAACCTTAGCTTGTCGCTGTGTTTTTACTTTATATCGAACTAATCGCAAAAAAAGTAAATTTGAAAATTCTGGTTCTTTTTAATGTCCATGTGATTGATAAAACTGTTTGTAAAACATGTTATCTTTATTGTAAATAATCAGTGCTTTAAATTCAAACCTTGAAGAAGTGTTCTAATTTGAATATACAAAACACTTAAGAATAAATAACTGTGCATATGTTTTCATTTCTTCACCAAATAGATACATTAATTTGTAAAGTTGGAGACGATATTATCCTTGTCAAATTTAAAAAAAAACTATATTCAAAAGTTCTCAATTTAAACTGATGTTTTAGGTTTACTGTTGTAGACGTTTATAAAGTACTACTTAATGGGTGGTTTGTATTTCCAATAAGATGAATAAGTTTCAGTAAAACTACACTATATAAACGATTGTCTAAGATAAGGACTTCACTGTCGCTTTTGTCTTTGTACAAACCACAACATGTTAACATTATACAGTGTTTGCGCCTGATATCTATGAAAAGTTTTTGACGTGTTTTCAAATATTGAATAACATATGCACAAAAGATAATTATAACTAGTTGTTTGTTCTATGAAATATACCAGACTGAGAAAACAATCATAAAGGTTTCAAAATATTGTATGAATTTTTGATCCTACTGACTCGTCGATCTTTGTTTTCATTGTGCAACACATTTATTATTTTATTTTATCATAGACAGAAAAAATATTACAGTCCTCCCTTAATACTTTAATTTTGGATGTAACGCATCTTTTGATTGGCTGAAACCGTTTTGCTAATTATTTCATAGAAATAATTCTGTAATGTGACCATGACGTCATCAACGTTTTTTCATGATTTACGTCGGTTTGAAATGGAATTTAGAATTATAATTATAAGAAATGACTAATATTTTTTCAATCTTTTCAAAATAACATAAAAAATGAAATGTACACTTAAACAATTCGCTACGCGGGTTTTTTCAGTATGATTCACATTTTTTATGTTATTTCTTCATAGACAGATAAAATTTACAATCATTCCTTAAATGAAAAAATCTACCTTTTAGAATTCTTACAGTCTTGACGGTCAAATCGTATTATTGTTAAGTGGTAATATATCATAAACAATAATTGAGAAGACAATAAAAAAAATCATAATAAGGAATATCAGCCCGAGACTTGTATGCTCAAGTATTGTAAAATTATTCTTAAAATGTACCCATTTCAAAAGCCTTGTTTTCCATCAATAGGACATAATTTCGTGAAAAATCGGATATTGCAATACTTTGAAAAGACGTGAAAAAAAGAAAATATAGAAGTTTTATTACAGACATGTACATAAGAATGTTAAAAACCTTCAGTTCTGTTTTAGCAAACTGTTTTGAGGCTTCATATAATTTTCAAAATTAAATAACTTGCAGCTTACTTTTAGTATCTGCTTGATTCATTATTGTATAAACTGTTTTAAATGTATGTGTATTGAAATTCTTTGTGTATTAACCAAACGTATTTCTATACAAACGTTTATGTTTTGATATAAAACACTTATTTAAAACATCCGCCACAATTTTCTTTTGGCAGAAATTATATAATAACTGAATGATTGCAATTTGTCATAACAATAAACAATTCAAATCAACAAATTTTATTGGAAAATATTAGGACATAATTACATTTTCGATACAAATGACAACTAAAGTGAAAGATTGCAGTTGATTTACAATCTTTAAACGCGTGGTTTACACATTTATGTTTCAACATATCATAATACCACATTATAAAGCAGATCTTCCAATCAAATACAATTGCATAAAAACAAAATGCAAAGAATGAATAACTATCATGATCATAACTTTAGAATATTACTGTTAAAACATAAAAGAAATTGTAATTATTTCTGTAAAACAGTTAAAAATTATGCTCGGTCAAAAGTTTATTGATGGTAATAAAGATATACTGCATCTATTTTTTTAAGAGTTTTAGAGACATCATCTTGGATTAGTAAAGATTTATGGAATATCTGTTTTACATTGTAATCGATCATGCTTTGTTACGTTTATAAATATGTAGTTAAAATCAAATCAGCCTATCCACTTTGGTGACTTTTGTTCGTTTTTGAACTGGTTAAAATCAACACGACACGTGCCATTCGTTCTAGTCCAGAGATTACAACTTCTGTGATGGCGGGAATTATCATTTACATAGCCATATTTATAGAATAGGTGTTTATAAAACTTCAAAATATTTAAAATGTTCAGATGTTTTTATTATGAATAGGTTACTTTTGTCGTATTGTCCAAACCTTTTGGGATTTTTGTCCTCCATTATCAACAAACTAGTACTTCCTGACCTTTTAACTTTTGTATTCCAGCGACACCAATGAGTCTTTTGTAAGGCAAAACGCCTGGCTAATAAAATATGTGCCTAGTATCATTGATTATTTTTTTTCCACACATTTTCACTCGTTTTTGTTTTTGGCTCGTGGTGTTTACTATTAATGTGGATATGTCGAATTGTTTTAAAATCTTGCTTATTTGTGTCGTTTTGTCGTCTTGGCTATGTACTTTATGTCATAAGGTTATAAATGTGCAATTCTAATGTAAATCAAGCCTTCCAAATATAGATATCTTTCTGTGAGATTTAATGAGCTTCATTCACATCTTTTTCCTTCGCTACGGTTGCATCACATTAGAACAGACAGGTCAGTATAATATGTGATATGGCTCTTTTCCATCTTTTAAACCAGTAGAATCGAAACCAATTCATGAGGAAAGTAGGAAAATCCTATAACTTCAGTTGTTCTCATAAATAAATCGATGTTATCCAAATTTATAAGTTTTTTTTTATCACAAAGAAGTAATTTCTTAAAGACCACTTTATTCTAAAAATAAATCGGCTCTTTTTGTATCCTTTAATTACACCAAAACCATTGCATCTAAACAATCAGCAAGTAGTGCAGGACTTTGATTCAGATGAGTCCTTTAAAAAATGTGACTGTTCCAACTTGCTTCGTATTTATAGCCCCTCTGGCTATGTCATTAGTGGGGATCTAAACATAACTCTACATGAACATCTCCAAAAGGTGATATATTATGGTCCTAAATTCAGAGAAACCAAACACATCAATTGGAACCAAAACTGTAAAAAAAAATATGGGTTCCATTGATAACTACACAAGAGCAACATCTAAACAAAAAGAAGTTGAACTGAATACTCTGTCAGAATATGATAAAGCTATCAGGTTTCTGATAAAATATCGAATCCAAACGTTAAAAAACTATTAGTATGCCGTAGTTTCGGACAAAGCTGCAAATAATATTGTTTTTGTATGTAAATCTTTCTACTACGTGCGTCTAATAAAATAGTGAGAAAGACATGAGCACTCAGGTAATCCCACGTACAACAACGTAACATTAAAAAGGATAAGATTTTGGCAAAGCCTCAGTCCTTCATTCTTTCTGTGAACAAACTATTACATTGCTTCTATTGAATACATGCATGTAAGCTTTGCATGTTCTACAAAGACATTGTCCAACATTGACAAAAATTCTGATTGGTAACGTTTGGTAACGGGTAAAAACAAACTTCATATACAACGTATGAAATGCAGTTTAGGCGTGAGTGTTTTTTGAGGTTTTAAAGACATCTTAATCGAATGTAGCTATCTTGATACTTAAGCTTGGTGAAATCATGTTGTGGGAAAGTAGTATAATAATTCTAAAATGTAAAACAATGATTGTGTTTACTTCAAAGCTCTCAATTTTACAATATCAAGATCATTGACAAATTGGTAAGACGAAACCACGTTTAACATTTAATTTCAACCAAAATTAGGATATACTTTAATAAGATTAGCATGCATATATGCTTTTAGCGTTAACAGAATATATCTGTTGTAATCGGTTTTAATATCTTTGCTGTGTATGTAAGCTTAAAGTGGATAATTTTAAATGAGTAGTCGTTCTCTTAACATTGGAAAGTTAAGTATCAATTGATTAACATGGTATAGTTGTTATATTTGTTTAAAATGTAATTTATCACACAATATATATACAAAACAGTGTCCATTTAGATTGATACCAGTTTTATGCATAGAATCATATTCAAAACAGTGTGGCTGTGGCCATTGATTGACGACCTAAATTATCCCATTGACTGGGACAGATTAGGTGAACGTTTGTCTGTAACGACCACTGCTCACTATGTACTTGTTAAAGATACTGAAACTGTGGGGTCACCAAAGGTTCTCAACACCTAAAAAAAGTAATTCGAAAAAAACTAATCAGGAATAATACGATGTTTTGATTTATATCAATAATATAAATCAAAACATAAAGGTTATTCCTGATTAATTTTTCAAATTATTTTATTATTAAAGGCGTTAAGAACCTTTGGTGACCTCACAGTTTAAATTCTATAATAAGTAAGTAGTGAGCAGTGGTCGTTACAGACAAACGTTCACCTAATCTGTCCCAGTCAATGGGATAATTTAGGTTGTCAATCAATGGTCACAGCCACACTGTTTTGAATATGATTCTAGTTTTGTTGATAAGACATTAATTTACCAATACACATCAATAACAAATGATAAAGATTTGTTTCATTAATCAGGGAGAAATCTGTGGAAATCGTCAGTTTGAATTTTCCCCTTTAAAGTGAGTAAATGAGTTCCACAATCCTAATTAGAATAATCGAGAAAACCATCTATTGTATATCCAATAAAATGACTAAACGTCTTGAATTAATCTAATTAAAGAAAACATCTGTTTTTTTTTTTTTTATTAATTTTGATATGATAGCAATCATGTTTAATACGATTGCATATCTTTACATTCTAGGCAAACAGACCCCAAACACGTTTTGAGACAGGTCTAACTGAGTAGTGATACATTCATAACTTACGTTGACAGGAATCCCAAATACACTGTTAAAAATTAAAGATATGTTGAAGGAAAGGATTATGTATTTCTCAGCTTTTTATATGGGTGCAAAAAAAAATGATTGTGTTTTCACCCCAGAGTTGCTTATTTCGAATAATGGTAGTACAGCTTTCTATATGTTCATATACATGAATATGTTCATACATATTCAATTTGTAGGAAAGTTTTGTACATGTAATTAATCTAAAAATGTAAAACCATGATTGTATTTGCTTCATACTTCTCATTTTTACAATATAAAGATCATTTGTACACTAGAAGTAGAACGAAACCACAAATAACAGTTGATTGCATTCAAAATTCAGTCGAGAATTAGGACATACTCCAAGAAGATTACCATGCATATATGCTTTTAACATTAACAGAACATTTTTATTGTAATCGCTGTTATTATTTTTGCTGTATATGTAATCTATAAACGAAAACTTTTAAGTAAGTAGTCGTATTCTTAAAACAGGAAAAGTGAAGTTCCAATTGATTAAGATGATAGAGTTGTTATATTTGATTAAAATGAAATATATCACACATTATATATACAAAAATAGTGTCCATTTAGTTTATACCAGTTTTATGCATAGTTTTGTTGATAAGTAGATATAGGAAGATGTGGTGTGAGTGCCAATGAGACAACTCTTCATCCAAATAACAATTTATAAAAGTAAACCATTATAGGTCAATGTACGGCCTTCAACACGTAGCCTTGGCTCACACCGAACAAAAAGCTATTAAGGGCCCCACAATTACTAGTGTAAAACCATTCAAACGGGAAAACCAACGGTCTAATCTATATAAAAAACGAGAAACGAGAAACACGTACAAATTACATAAACAAACGACAACTACTGTACATCAGATTCCTGACTAAGGACAGGTGCAAACATTTGCAGCGGGATTAAACATTTTAATGATACCAAACATTCTCCCTTTTTCTGAAACAGCATAACATCACAACATAGAAAACCACACGATAAAATATCTATTGGAAGGCTTAACTCAATCGAAAAACGTAAATCAACACACTATGAAGACGTACATTGACCAATACACATCAATGTTATTCCATAAGTCCATGAATTATCCCTTGAGAAGAATAAATAAAGAAGGCATTTTCATTGTAATCAATTCTGATTATTGCGTCCATAAAACTAGAGAACTATCGTACATAATCAAACACAAAAAGTGTCTTTAATAATTCGAAGTCCAAAGAGAACACTCAAAACTGCTGCTTATGTATAGCTGAGTGTCTTTTCTTATTCCTCATTATAAACACGATAATGTGGTTATAACATGTGTCAGGAATTGTTATCTGTTATACAAGTGCATACAGTTTGCAGAACTTGTCTTATTTATATATTATGTCATATTATTTTGGCAGCATCATTTTCTGTATTATGTTTGTTTTATTGTATTTTTAAACGACCATATTCTTTTATAGAATTTTAACACCAATGGTAATATAAAAGCTACATTAACGTTTTTTTTAAATATTTTAGAATGCTATAAATATAGATTTTTAATAATACATCTCAAGTTATTATAGACAGCATAAACATAGTCTTCAATTCCTTTTTCATATTCAATACTATTTTCTGGACTTAAATAGACATTTGTTTTTGTTTAGCATTAGTTAAAATGAGGTTGATCTATATTTTTACCATTGTCATTCCCCGTAGAAGGTTCATGTACCAAGAAAGGAACACAACATGCATTTTTTTATCTTGCTCTATAGTATATAAGAATTTTTCGTTTCTTTGACTTTTGGTTTTTGGTCGCACGTTTTCCCGGACAACCTTGAAAGGTAGAAACTCCCGAAAAAACAATGCACATTAAAACAACTGACCTCAAAACAACATTCCATCTGGAACACCACACAACTGATAATTCAATACGGTTGAAATAAAATTCAATAGCAAATAGACGTAATAGTACAAATTAAATATAAAAAATGTGACAGTTAAACAGACTATGTCAGAATTCAGGATTGTCACGTATGTTAAAACATTTTTACCATGACCGTTTTGTGTGGACTAAACGCAATGGTCTTGGTTATTTAACATGTCAGTGTGATATTATATAGCAGTAGTGTTGGGAGTGTGTTTTATTTTTCTGCGGAAAGTCATAAGTAGAACATTTGAAAGCCAAGGATGCATAATCAACAAAAAAATGAACAGCTACAGAACCAAAAAGTACATACAGATAAAAGCAAACTCCAGCTAAGGTAAACTTTGACTGAGGAAGATCAAACCTTAGTTAACTTATAATTTGTAATTTATGAGCGGACACTTTTAGAAAGGTTTGTTATATTAATCAGATAGTACGCAATGAGCGGTACTGGGCTTGCTTAACTCTGAAACGCGTTTTATACAAGTCATGATAGTTTATGACTGCTCTTCAACTTTGTACTTGCTTGGCTTTATAAATATTTTGATCTGAGCGTCACTGGTGAGTCGTATGTAAACGAAACGCGCGTCTGGCGTATCAAATTGTAATTCTGATACCTTTGATAACTATGTATGTATGTACTGACGATAAATATACAAGTAATTACGAGACCTTCGAAAGAGATATTTTGAGATAATTTGATAAAATCATTGTCATTTTCACCAGTTGTGTTACACGTTTAAGATCGTTTGACGCCCGCATCTTTCATCGATTTTAAAAACTCGTTTTAGTCATGCAACATGAATCAACTGCTGATTACAACCAAATTTATTAAGAGCATGTTACAGCATGTTAATGTGAGCTGAAATATGGGTTAATGTTTATTCATCCTTTTGTCTATTAATGAAGGTTGTCTAATCTGCAATCATTATCACACAACATCCTTTTAATCAAACTTTTCTTCAACCAAATAGCTGATATAAACAAAATTCTAAAAGGATAACAGACATAAAATTTGATGTTTTCTTATGTGTGTCAAAATGTTTCATTGGTAGCGCTTCGGTTATGTCAAAATTTATGAACATATCTATTGATAAACAAGTACATGCATAAAGAACAAATGTTCGACCTATCTATGAGCCGTTGTGGTCTTTGGTGTATAAATGTATACTATCCTATTCGTGCCTAATCTTAAACTTTAAAAGGGTATCTACATCATTTAGCTGTAAGCCAGTTTCATGCACGTATTTTTGTTGATAACCAATACATGTTAAATACATCACATTTTCAATGATTTCCTTGCGTTGTCCCTAGAGAAATACAAAGAAAAAGGCGTTTTAATTTTGATCAATTCTGATTATTACAAAGTGTTAACATAACTGGGGTAGTTATTGTACTTTCAAAAACACGAAAAAGTTAAGTTAATAGTCCGAAGCCTCGCGGGAAAAGTATATTAAACTACAGTGAAATGTATTGCATAGTGTCTTCTCTTATTATGTTTGATTAAACAAATATTTTTTCTGGAAGTATTATCTGTAAAAAAATAATACTTACTGTAGCTTAGTTTTATTAGTTATAGCATTTAGTTTCTTTAACTTTCGTCAAAATGATTTTCTAATGGAGTCAAACATAAAATAAAATAAAATTCAAAATAAAACATATAAATCATAAGTTCATATTTGCTGAATGAAATCAGAGATACGGCTATTAAAAAGTTCAGTGACTACGCTCAACGTGTTCAATGTTGAAACAGTATAAAAACAATGTTTCATTCCATGCTTTGCATATGCACTTACCGCAAAAAATGCCTACTGGAACGTTTTATCCCAATCTAAGTACAGAATCAACTAATGATGATTTAAATAAGTGAAATCTTCCGAAACAAAACAAGTTATTACATCGACTGCAGTAAAAGATCTTGATTTCCAGTCCAAGAAAAAACTTTACTTTCACACGAATTTTTTTTCTTCTGACGTCACACAAAAATATAGAACTAAAGTCTTTTGAGAATTAAATCAGATTTGCTTTTTACTTCCTTTCAAAACTGCCTGTGAAATACACCCCATCGCTTGAGTTTATGAAGTTAGTGCATCGGTAAAGTAGACAAGTTTTGAAGGTACATTTTTAAAAAAAGTCCAGATATATTCGTCGCTCACATACAATATTAATCCCAGGAATGAAACAAGACTGGTAAAAAAAGAAGAAAAAAAAGACATCCAAAAAACAAATATAAACAAACAAATAATGTAGAAATTTTCCGTAATGTCTTATAAAAGTAAGATTCAGAAAGTTAGATTTGAAGTGATGATATGTTAGGATAAAGTGTTCATTTTAAATCCGCATAATTGTTGTCCGGTAATCAAAAAACCATGGTATGAATGCTTTTGATAAGTAAATAAAATTTACAATATAAAAGTCAATTATAGCATTTGTTTATGCAACTTTTTTTTAATATTGAGATTTTTATGACCTAATTAACACCTTTGATGGTCTTTAATCTGTTGATCAATCGATCTCGGGTTAATTAGTGTCATCACTACGATTAACACAGGAGCAACAATCTGAATGTTTACTTTGCAATTTCCTTCAATCGAGATAACTTTTAATCTTCGTATCTAATGGCTTCAATTCTTCACTCTAATTTATTTTTAGAAATGTTAAATCCACGAATTTAAGAACCCACGAACATGTAACATTTGTTCAAACCACGACAATTGATACCCACGCACGTTTACTATAAAACTATGTTTAACCCACCTTTTTTCAGATGAAAATGTCTGTACCATGTCATAAATATGGCAATTGTTTCTCACTCGTTTAATTGGTTTATAACGTTTGATTTTTTCACAATTTATAATCCTTCATATATTTGAATTTGCCCTAGACTTCGTTACCTTTATGTTATAATTTTGCATCAGGTTTTGTGAATATATGACATGTGAGGTTAAGGTCAATTAAACAGCTATCAAGGGCAAAACATAATAGCAAAACAAATATACGGTCATAAATACTTTAAAAATGGCAAGTAATGCATGTCAATAAGTAAGTTGATATTTGAATAACCATTGCTAGATGTACCAAAAAAACACAATCATTCAACTTCAAGTTTTGAATGTAATTTAACGCAACCATGAAAGGAGTTCCCGACTTAGGAGATTGGCATGTAAATGGTCATGCGATTAAGTCATGGAACAGTAAAATGGAAATGCAACAGGTCTTTGCTAAAGGGGTAGGTCTGGTAAGGGCCGATTTTGGCCTCAATTTTTTAGATTCATCTAACGAAAAATTTTGGACACTTTTTAAACACTTAAGTGTCTATTTCAATTGATTAAATTAGTTTATGTGAAAGATTTTAACTAATTTTGTCATTTAAAACGCTCCGATTCAAGCTTAAATATAGAAAATCTATCAAATATGCCAAAAAACGTCACTTTTCAGATGTTTTTTGTCAAAAATGAAATGGCCGCATATGTGTTCATCCTCTACCTTTATATATGTTATGTATTATCATCAAATACAACTTACATTTCAATATTATGAATGAACACGAATGCGGTCACTTTCATTTAAGACGGAAACCGTCTAAAATGTAACTAAAACGCTAAAATTGTGAAGATTTCAGTAATTTAGCATGACTTAATGATGCTAGTACCCAATATATGTGCATTGTATTGTTAAAAACAACCCATATTTATGTAGCAGAAGCATTCTACTTTCCAGTAAATAGCTAAAAGGATAATATTTTCACAATTTTGTAAAACTGCTATATTATGGGATCAAAAAGGGGTCTTACTGAACCTATTCCTTTGGTATTCATGTATATAATTTAACATATTTTATTAAAAAAAATAATTTGAATATGGTATTTAAAGAAATATAATTACTTAAACGTTCTTGGAATACATATATGGTGCAAATTTGCCATTACAACGTTGTAATGATAATTTTCAAATCCCCATTCCTTTAAAACTAATTCCTGTTTTCTTAAAAGTTTACATTCTCTTCGTTTATGAATAGTTCAAATGAACTTGAGATGTTAAAGAGAAAACAATCTTTACCTTTATATTTATTGTTTAAAAAGATTGTGTGCCCCTTTAATAGTAATCAGTGACCATTTTATTTCACATTGATTGAAATTAGCTTTTCAACCTTTTTGCGTTTCATTTGGGAGTAAAAAAACTATAGATCAGATCAAGCAAGGTGTATTCTGTCTGTGTTAAACCACTTACTTGACCAGATCTACAGAGATTGAAAACACTTGATTTAATGAAATATATAAATAAATATTGTGTCTTGGCTAGATATCTGTTTGATTACATGTGTAATGATAACTTATTGGACTTTGTAAAAACAAATCTGCATGAAGTCATCGGATACTGAAAAGAGTATAAAATTCAATGTAGAAAAAAGATAGGAGATGTGTGCTTTTAACTAAAAAACTATATAACGTATTATTCTTGTAATCTCATTTTTGTTAATGTGCTTTGTCTATATGTCTTTTTGTGTTTTTGATACATATGACGTTGCTCTTTACCTATATATCCCGTCATTGTGTTATTGTGCTATGGTAAAATATTTGTATTCTTGTCTTTAATCTTTGCAAAAGTGCTTTGTCTGTATGTCTTTCTGTATTTTTTTTGTTAAATATTTGTTTGTTTTTATAGAATATTACACAATGTTGGCTACTGTTCAAATATTTTCGACATTACGGTAGAAGTGACTTTTAAAAACATCAATGTTATTGAGAGTATCGTCAAACACAGACACATACACTTATAAAGGATAATGAACGTACAGCATTGAAGCAGAAATAGAAATGTTATGCTGTAAATAATAGTCCAAACCCATAATGTAAATTCCTGTTTCTTTACATAAATCACGACCCCAGTTTAATTTACACGAATTAACCTCTTGGTCTTTTGCCGAATTTGGGTGTTGTATCAGCATATTTATTCCTTATTTATGGTTAAGATTGCATTTAATATAACTGCTCAAAGAATTTGTTATTCTATAATGTTAGGAGAGTACAAGTCTTATGGCTGCATGCAATGTTTGTGTCTGTCTTTAGAAAACTATAGTTCTATTTAAGTTTCAGCTCATGCTAATCACAAGATGTTTACAAATAAAACACCATTCTATATTTTAATCAATGTCTATTGCCACAGACATTGAAGTTATGGCATCGTTCTATCATTGTAACACACAAGAAAACAATGTGTTTAATAATCAGAGGACTCAAGAGAATATAGCATATTGCTGAAGATATCGAATTAAGTTTTCATATTGACTCGATCATTGATGCTTTTATGACAGTCAAGATAATGTTTGGCTAATTGTTACTGACAAAGGAACACAGAACTGTATTAATTACTCTTATGAATAACAATCAACAGTGATAATTGGCTTTATATGATAAAATATATGAGGATACAAACGCATTACAGCGAGATAGTACTGGAGATTACGATTTGAAATTTAATGATGATTAAAGAATACACAATTCGAAATATACAAATGAGGAGATGTTGTTAAATCGCTAAATGAAACAACTGTCCACAAGAGCTCTAATGAAGTGGTTATAGACTACAATACAATGAAACCTATACTGTATACATTTGTTATTGGATGTAGAAGATCCCGACATGAAAATATAAAATTATACACACTCTTTTCATGCTATTTAAGGAATCCTAATATGGGATCTTGCTGTTGGATACAATATTGACAAGTTTGAACTTGGAACTGATAAGTTGAAAAGAAAGATATGATCTCTAAATGCTCTCATATACATCTACTAAACCAAGAATTATAATAAAACGAATTGTTGTCACAATGCTGATTTATAACAAGATGTTTTTTTTTTGTATTTTGAAGATATTCAGAAGGCACATTGTCTTTAAACAATTCAGATACAAAATTTCATTTGCCTATAAAAAGTAACCTTTACGCCATACAAGAAGACATTAGTTTTATAATGTTTAACAGTTAATACCAAAACTATCAAAATTGACAATTTTCTTTATAATGTTCAAGCATTTACATTAACAGTGTACCTTGCAATGAACGTAGCGTTTTTGACAGAGATTAGGATTAAGGATACTATCGAAACTAGAAGGTCTGCTTCATTTCTTCATATTTTCCTAAATAGATAACTTCAAAGTAGAATCGATGACAAACTTGTTGATTTCCATGTGTCAACTTTCCCGTTCCAATCATTTACATACTCTTTAACCCATAATCCCATATATACGTACCAATCACACATTACTTCATAATCGGCTGGCAGGGATTGCGCCTTACACAACAAATTTATAAGGAAGAATGACTGAGGTCGAGACAACATAAGTGCATTGATGATGGAAATTTATAACGACCATGGCTGGCTTAACAGCCCTTGCACGGTCGGGCATAAGTGCAATGCTCATCATCACAAAATTATTGATTGATATGATATGCCTGTAAAACAACCCCCTAACAACATGTTTTCGCTGTTTAAGATCATTTGATTCCAGAAGAGTCGTCTAATCTTCATGCATACCGCTTGTGTACAATTCCAGACTATGACATTTTCACTGAGTATTGATTCGCATGGTTCGTGATGCATGTAAAGAACTGACGCTTAACCTGTTGACATACTCGATTTGTTTTAACAGTGTAAGCGATTCCCTCAGTGTTTGTTATTTGTCTACTATATCTATTAAGGATATTGAAACATCGGTAAAATACTCTTGTCTTACATTAAACACAGACACTTAAATCAAGAAGGATACACGGTGAAATAACAATGATGTACAAAATGAAAACAGATGAATAACAGAAACCACTACGATAGAGCTTCTGACTACGAGTAAGCGTAATGAATATAACAAATGAGGAGAGTCTATAACCCTGACAACTGGAGGACCAGCAGAGTATTTCAACACGCCATTAATCTATTGAACCAATGTATTGTGCAGACCTTCCTCAGACAGCAAAATC
This sequence comes from Mytilus galloprovincialis, assembly GCF_965363235.1. Classification (NCBI taxonomy): domain Eukaryota; kingdom Metazoa; phylum Mollusca; class Bivalvia; order Mytilida; family Mytilidae; genus Mytilus; species Mytilus galloprovincialis. The sequence goes on from NC_134847.1 coordinate 62,561,915, forward strand.
CAAAAAGAATTACAAACCTGCAGCAGTAGATTAAAAATCGCTATCAAATATCACGTGCAAATTTAAATTGTAACATCAAGGAGACTCGAAACAACAAGTTTAAATAACTAAAAACCGAGCTCTTAACTGAAAAAAAACATAAACAGAAGATTCTAAACAGACTAAATTCAACTTTGCCTGAGGGAATTGAAAAATTATCTTTTGCAGAATTACATAATTTGATTAACTGAAAATTACAGACAATTGTATCCTTTGTATGATACCAAGTATTTAACTAGCATATAAATGTTATAGATTTTTGGAAATTTAACAGTAAAATATTGAATCAGAAAATGCAGTAATGTTTGTATAACAATCGAAATGTTCATTTAATCAATATACAAGCTAAAAGATAACTTTGTTATATACCAAAACAAATATTAAAAATAGCCACATGAGGTTTACAACCAAAACTATACGTTATGTGCTGATTAAACCTTATCATTCTAAACATGAAACATATGCAATAATTGTGTGAATTCTCACGGGAGTAATACTGTTCTTTAAGGAAGGTTTCTTCCGACTTCGTTTACAATTATAAAAAGACCAACGAAAAAATAAAATCTATTTTCACGTTTTAAACAACAAAAACGTCACAATGGTCTACTTATCGAACACAGCTATTATATTGAATGTGGTAAAAGTGTTTATGGTATTTAATCAACGAGTTAAATATAAGTAAACATGCTGGTTAACTTAAAAAGTATTATCAATAATTGCTTTTCAAGTACATTCACATTGGTAAGCAGAAAAAACATTTTGAGGATTTATTTGTTAAATATTGGACTCCGTGGTTTCATTATTTTTTATTTTCAGCCAAGCTCGAGGCGGAATGCATTTACAGAAGTGGCAGCTTAAGGTTAAGTATTAAATCTAAACAAGAAATGCAGTACACATATTTTAACATAAAATTTTGCGCGTAAAGCTAAATTCCACTAGAAATGTTAAATTTGGTCATCTAGAGTTATTTAAGTAATAGAAAATATTTGAAATTTATTATGAACAGATTTTGTGAAACATGATAATGGTGTATGTGGTATAACTATAACAGTGCGAATTTATCATTTTAGACCCTGAATGGTAATCCCAATTGTTTAACAAATATACTATATTGTCTTGCGGTTCTTTTTTAAAAATGATTTTTGTATTTATTTTTTCAACAGTCGAAAACTTGTTACCACTGAAGGAATATCGTTACATTATGTAGTGCTTCTATGCTTATCTTTACAAAACCAAGATGCTAAAATAATTCATAACAAAAATTCACACATTGAAAGTGTCAACGCTGGTTTACTGTCACTTTCCAACGGTAAAACATATCAATCCCCAATGATTCCTTATTGATATAATTAAAATGATTAAAGATAAGTTATTCAAATTTTAATGAACAAAAGTTCAATATTTTTTTGCTCCTCTATGCATTTCAAAAACCTTCTTTCAGCTAGTTTAAAATCAGATTTAATCGCCTTTTTTCTACATCAGAAAAAGTAAGTACCAAGTCAGGAATAACACAGTTGTTATCAATTCGTTTGATGTATTTGTGGTTTTGGTTTTGCCATTTGATTAGGGACTTTCCGTTTTTAATTTTCCTCGGAGTTCGGTATTTGGTGATTTTTTTTCTTTCTGCCTTTCATTACGTTACTGTCTAGCACAAATGTAACAGCAAAGTACCCTAAATAGTTATCAAAGGCACAAGGCTATAATTTAATACGTGAGACGCGCGTTTCGTCTATATAAGAGCTGGTATGATGTCAAGCGATTTGTTGGGTTTCCAATGTTAATCATATCATATGATAATTTCTGTTTATCTTGTAATTATTAACAACAACTTTTATAGGCTTGATACGATATAGTGCTTTTGACAAACGTCTATTGCTTTAAACATTTAATTTAACAGTTTGTGTTTGTAGGTTGTACTGTGTCCTAAGGTGACCTTCTTATTGATGTTTAGCTATCAGTTTCGATTCATATAAAAAGCTTCGGTGTCTAAAAACAGGGACATTTAGTCGTCTGTTGTTGCATAACATGGCCGGAAATGATATTGATTTTTGATTCAAATGTTCCAAAAATAGACACCATTTTTGCCTCAAGGGATTTTTAGTGGTCAGTCGTGTCTATATCCTTTGCAAATTACTTTGACCACAATAACTACAGTTTAAGTAACGTAGTGGACAGTTTTCCTTAATGATAACATACATTCTATATTTTGAATTAATGTCATAAAATCTTTAATCTTCTTAAGATTTGTAAGAGCGTTGTATGTGGTCTTGTACCATATATTAACTTTAACTTGTATTAACTGTTAGTATTATTTTTTTTTTGATAATTAACTTTTGAATATTTCATGTCTGAAATTCTCGTTACCTTTTTCGTAACATTAGAATTGTTTGAATCTTTGAAATCATTGTTATACAACATTCTCATACATTTCTAACATTGTTTTGGTTGTTATTTTTCAAAGTACATGATGCGGACATTTGCCTCAGTTTCTTTTTATACTGCATTTCAATTATCTTTATCAAACCTTGCTCGGGTTGTATACAATTTGATCAGGGTCGAAACTGCCGATAGTGTACTGCATGCCCCCTAAAAAAATCAGTCAGTGCTTTGGTACTGACATGATTTATAACATACTTTCTTCGTTTTCTAAATTTTCTTTTAATAATTTGAGACATTTAAAAAAAATCTAGAATAACACAAGTAGTATCAAAAGTAACTGGTGAGCCAAAAAAAAAAAGAACAAAGAGAACTCATCAACGATCTTATGAGGGCTAAATGAATGTTCATAATTAAAATAACACATATAACAACTATTGAAATAGCAACATCAGCAATCGAAAGACTGTCAGTGCTGACAGAACGGATATTCCTAAAACAAAATGCCCAACAAGATGACAAACGTAATCATTGATTGTGAAGCGTTCATTGGATTTATTTCAACATGCTGAATGCTCGTTTTATTAAAGTAATTAGCTTAAATTGTATCCTTAACTTCAATGGAGATGTCACAAGGAAAACCTTTCACTTCAATTAAGTTGACAGATCGGATATTTAAGCAAAAACCCGGAAATATTGTTACCGATGCAAACTAGTAAATGAAGACAATCTCGTTATTAGATGCTGGTTACCGTAAATTAACAACTTTTGAGTGATACGAAATTTTATGATTTTGTTGTACTTTGTGTTTAATTTGATACTAATTTGAAACAGACAATGTAGTCAAGTACTCAAACGTGTTTAAGGAGTACAATATTATTTATTGAATATAAAGGAAACCTCTATCATTCTGTTATAGATTTGATATAAATTTATCAGGATCAAATTTTGAAAACTAATGTTATAAAATTCGAAATGCAAAACGTTTATGTAGTATCGGAAGAGCATTCATGATCATGGGCTTCCGATCATGTTTTAATAGTTGATCTTTAAATTCATGACTGCAATATGACACATGTTATAGGTAAGGGGTTACAAGAAGACATGATTTTACAATTGTCATGCAATTGAAGACAAATCATTATCAAATCATTGTGATATTGTATATAGAAAACAATTTAAATACGTTAGTTCAAAGGGTTGATACGGTTACCGAACTATATATTGATGCTTCTCAAACAAAGAATAAAAATGGGTTAGACTCGTTAGTTGTTCAAATGTTTAGAAAGTTCATTTTAGATATTCAACTCATAAATGTTTAACAGAAGTGACAGATTCCTGAATATTTTCTCCACAAGAAACAACGTCAATATTCATATATACAAGCTAGGTTTTTTTTATAAAACATGTTCACACTGGAAAGGTTATTCAGACAATATTTCTTCAACAATACAAATTTTACAAAAAAAGGGACATACATTAGCATTACCTCACACTTTGGATTATTATAAGACCAGCAATAACGTTAAATACGTTCCATTTGTGTCGTATATTCCTTGGATATCAATTTTCATTGATTTCGTAGACATAGGGTAGCCACGTATTTAATGTTCAACGAAGTGTAAATTGGGTATGGTTGTACATAAAGTTCTGCAAATTTACGAAAGAAAATATCCACGAAAAGACAATGATTTGTCAATTCAAGAAAATTGGTAGCCATGCATATGAATAAATACCAAGTTTATTCATCACTTAACATGTGGAAGAGGACATGTTTACTTTACAAGTTTACCTCTATATTTTAATTACTAGTATATATTTTAACATTGATAACATATATGTTAAATGCGCTACCATGTATGCTCATAGGAAACATTCATATAGTAAGGATGCGATAAAAAGTTAAGAAAACTGTTAAATACAAAAACAAGAAAATATACTTTACATTTATATTTCTTAAATTGTTTCAACTAATCAAGCTTAGAGATAATTTCAAACGTGGTAGTGCTCATTCATCAGGACAAAACTAATGGTGAAAAAAAGAACTTTAAACTAAATTCAAAACGGAAAGTCCTTTATAAAATGGCAAGATCAAAAACCTAAACACATCGAATGAATTGAAAACAACTGTCATATTCCTGACAAGGTGCAGACATATCCCTTCACTTGGTACATAGGCATAAACAAAGAATCATATCTTAGTGCGCATTGTATTGAGTGCATTCTTTTATAGGACAATAACTATGACATCAATATGTAGATAAGAATATCAGTTTTGTGGTCATAGATAAATTCACGTAAAAGGGTAAACGAATTTTCCAAATGTAAATATAAGCGTTTTGAGACAAAAGAACCAACAAACCTATACAATGGATTTGTTTTGAATAAGGCGTGGAAGAAGAAAACGGAATTTAAAGGCTTTTATGTAATTTCAACAATGGAATACGTGGAATCTCAATACTATTACAACAAAAATAAACAGTAATTACAACTGTGTCAATATTTTTCTTCTGGAAGAAAAATGATTAGAACTTGAGTATAAACTTTGACAAGGAAAATACAATAACAGCAATTACAGCTTCAACATAATAAATATTAATTGAGGATAAATAGCATTCATTTTGGATGAATATGTGGGAAAAAAATATAAAAAATAAAGGAAATTTGATAACCTGTGAAGTTAAATAAAAGTTTAATGTTTTAACACTCTATAGACAAGGAAGATAATAAAAAGTAAAACATCCAAGATACCGAGCTACACGGGAAAAATTTAAAACAGAAAGTTCCTCATCAAATATCAAAATCAAAAGCGCAAACAAATCAAACGAATAGATAACAACTGTCATATTCATTACTTGGGAGACAGACAATGGTGGATTGAACTTGGTTTTATAGCTAGTTAACTTCTTATATGTACGACCGTCGCATAAAATTTCATTATGTTGACAACAATTTGTAAAAATTGACATGATAGGAAAAAATATCGAAAATAGGGGTACAGCAATCAACTTTGTGTTATAATCTAAATCATGTTAAAAAGGCATATAGAAAAAGTTAACTAGCAAAAGCGCAAGACGAGAATATAAAAAAAAATCCATTGCTCAATAACACGATCACATGAAGTTCATACATACTTCAAGAGCAGCACGTATTATTTTGCATTTGAAACTGAATATATATATATCAATATATATCTTCCGATGAATTGTTTTTAGAAAAAAAGACGATACATATATAATGGAGATATACATGGTTGAGAAATCGAAAGTTTTCTTAGAACTAATTCAGATCGAGATTTAAAATAATCCAAAAATAAAGTTACCATTGTTTAGGAAAGACAGGATGAGAACATGTTCGATATACGTAAATGCAAAAGAAACACAATGACAAAAATATCAAAAAGACAACACGAGGTCACCAACATTGTAAAAAAAAAAACACTTGTCTATGTGTTTGTGATGATAAACAATGTCATCTGATACAATTGTTGTACCTGCAATCACTGTCATTGAATAAACTGGTGTTTGATGACACGTTCATATATATCCTATAATGAAGAGAAATGAGTAATAAATGGATGAAATTATTCGAACTTCGAACAAAAATTGTCCATCAAAATAGAATAGCTGTATTTATCAGTTAATCATTTAAGTTTTTTATAGAATTTTTGTTCGAAATGAGTTTCGGTTTAAGTTACAAGTCAATTTAGTATGACTTCTACGTGACTAATGTTAGCGACAGATTTGAAGTAGAAATGATGATTTGTATGATAAACTGAACAAATACCCCCATGATAATGGTAATATAGAGGAAAATTAAATATCTATGTTATTACATGGAGTAACGGAATCAGTGTCATTGATTGCAGCGTCAGTAACTAAGGGTCATTTATAAACCATACGAGAGTTTCCGATTAATGAACCGGTAGATAAACTTGTCTGTATACATCAAGAATAACGAATGACTATGTGTGTCAATGTTAAAGAAACAACAGTACATAAAATGGATTTTTTTATAAGGCGAATCGAAAAAAGAACAAAAAATTCCAATGGCTGATCAAACACTTCGAATTTTATAAATGTTGAAATAACATTATCAGCATTATAAAAACCATGTTCAAAATGCATCCTGACAAAAACAAACAAAAATTTCGTTTGGGTTTCAATACCAAAAACATGTTGAACTGTTGAACTAAAAACAACATCGACACCACAATAGATCCCACCGCAGACTTCACCAATTAATCAGATAACACATTACAATAACACACGTTTATGAAAAGCTTAAAAAGGGGCGACCGACGTATTCAATCAAATGATCAAAAGATAATACCACATAAAGAGACAGAATCAAACATAGAACATATCCTATATTAAAAATAATGATACTTTTCACTTATTTTGAGCTTTTAATCGAACAATTTGTGTTATATGCGTACATGCAAATCAAAGTTGCAATGTATTGTGTAGTACAATTTAAGCATAAGAAGGAAAGGCTTAACACGTGCACAAATAAGTTGTGCTATATATTTATGGTTTCATTTATTGTCAAGGAAATACATATACATTACAAACAGTTTATAATAATTTGTTAGTTCTTATTTGAACTATTCAAATAAATTCCCAAACATGCGAGCATAAAGATTCAAACATTTAAATAAAATCTTATGTCCGTGTTATTATCCATTATAATCAATCTAATGAGTATCCCCTTACTTTTACCATCGTTAATTCTAAATTTAGACAACTGAGGAAATCCTGTTCCAATTATTATAGAATAAATAGTGAGCAATTGTTTGCTATTAATCATTTTAATGTCAGATGAGATATAAAGAAGGTTCTTGAAAGGGCATTACATGCATATCCTTCCGCCTGCAGAGACAGAAAAGATTTTTTCAAATATAGTTACGATGTCTTAACTTAAATCTGAAAAGCTTATTTCAATACTCCGTAGATATTATAAAATACCTCAAAACAATAAACAATGACCAACGTATATGTTAAGCTGTAAATATATCGATGTATTTATAAAGCTATTAGTACAATTGTTGATTATTGAAGGCATAGAGAAGATACTGTTAAGTATATACCAGTGCACGGAGGAGCGAAAACAAAAGGCAAAAATACTGAAATGTCAGGCGAAAAAACATTAGAAAACTTTCTTTTAAACTGACAAGTAAACCTGCTAACCTCCAATATGAAGACCCATTAGGAAATTCTCCAGTTGGACAAACAAATGAAATCAATTTTTGTTAAACATTTTTTCTGACAAATTACAATTTGATTCCTTTAAATTAGTTACATTTTCATTTATATCTACCTTATTCATTACAGAAATACATAATGTCAGAAATTTAACGTTTTTAAATCCAAAGAACTCGTTGAGCGGACAATAGGCGCTAATTCAAGTGTTATGTCTGGTCCTTCAGAAAAAACGGTTTACTGTCGGAATCAATATTAATGTTCTCTACTTCTCCTGGTAAACTGTCAAGCAGGATTTATGAAATCACTGAAAAAAACATTCCAGAAGTGTATAGAGAGATGTCAGATTTTGTCCTGTATATTAAATACGCATCGTGTACTTCTCTAAAGAATTTCAAAACAAGTTCATATATCGATATGATTGAATAGTAAAATATTGGAACTGGATATAGTATATGATCTTATGTCCATAATTTTCACGCAATTATTATTCATAACTTGGACTAAACACTAAATATTGAATGCAAAACTATTTAATTTTTCTCGTAATTTGGATATCATTTTGCTTTAGAAACCTTTTTTTTTTGAAGTACAGCTTAATAAGAATATGCATTTAAATAAAATAAACAACTTACCTTCCAGCCATGAATTTTCCCACTTTGCAACGTAAATAGTGTTAAGTTATATTAAGTATGAAGACTAATCAATTGCATTTAAGAACTCTAATTAAGATCCTATGGAACTCTAAGATTTAATTCCACCAACTTGATACAATAAAGGCAATAAAACTTTTTATAGTAGGAGTTAAGAAGATCTGTATTTAAATGATTCCGATCAATGCCTGAGTTGATACAATAAGAACAAAATCACCAATAAACCAATATGGAGGCCCAGGGGGCTGTTCAATAGTGTACCATACCCCATTAACAAAAATTAATGACATTGTGTATAATTAAGAATAATTTGTTTCTTAAACAAATTGATCTATCTGTTTTAACAAATAAGACATTCTTTTTACAAATTCTCAGTTTCTCCAATAATGTCTGTTGCGTGACAGATAAGGAGTCATGTAAGTCGTCCAATAGATCACTGATGTGCTTACTAACAAAAACACTGTGACACATATATAGAAGGATGAACGACACTGACAAACAATTAACTTGTTTTATATTCAATCAAAAATCTCCTGCTTTAAGGATGGCAAATAGTTCCATAAAAACAAATAGAACAGCAGATTTCATTGCAGATCCAATTAGTATGAGCTATGCAAAATAATGAATAAATAAAATGTCAAAATATACCAAAATTGTCAGAGCCGAGATTTAACATTTAAGATAGAATGATCGCCCTATTAGAAATTAAAGTTTTAGATAGTTGTCAAAAGATGACTTAAAATTGACATAATCTCTAAAGGGCGTACATTGGCACTCACACCACATCTTCCTATATATATTAAAATTGTTTATACTGTTAAATATATTGCACAGTTCCTTAATTAGTAACAGCCATTTCCTTGTAACTTATAGTGGTGACACAAACTAAACAATCTATTCATTAGATTATATCTAGATACTCTAATCTCTAATTCTAAAATCTTACACCAAGGCCTCTGCTTGACATTAAACAAAACCCATAAAAGTTTAAAACTAAAGTTCATCGTATGGCCTTCAACAATTAGCAAAACAAAACCCAAACGGCATAGTCAGTTACGAAAGGCTCCGAAATGACAAATTTAAAACCATTCAAAGCATGAAACTCGCGAAATAATGTATGTTATTTAGGCATTTTATCGTTAAATATTATATAAACACACCTAAATTCCATGTATATAGTCTCTCTTTAAGGTTAAAAATGTTAAAATGTATGAAATTCTTTATATGCAAGGAATTCTTTATATGAAAGAAAACAAACCCCATTATGATGTAAAATGACACGAAGTAATTATGACAGTGTTTACAATGTTGGGTCCTGAACCTCAATTTTCTTGTCCTTGGTACATGATTATGCCTTATAATGCTTTAAATTTCGATGTAAATGGATGATATTTTTGTTGACAAAACACACATTTGTAGTACAAAATTATTGGCCTTTTATCCTTGTTTCAGTTTTTTGTAAAGTAAAACAAGAACTAAAGGCACTGGCATGACGTTGGACAGTTTTAGAGACGGTATTTTACGTGTTTTATCAATTTAAATTCATTTTGTAAGAAAAAAGTTAAATACAGTTAGTATGATACGCTATTATACAACTGTATCACAGAGATATATTTTAAAAAGAAATTAGGGTTCACGAATTCAAATACTATGAATAATACTATATTTTCTGCAGTAAAATATTGTTAAGGCTAGTTTGACTTATTAAGCATCACTGGTTCACCGCTGAATTCCAACCTACCAGAATTACATACAAATACGATACCTGTAATACACAAAACAAATTTAATAGTATCTGTAAAACCGCGTTTACACTAGCTGTTTTGGGAAACAATTGTTGAAAAGAGAGGACAGCAAAACAGACAGTGAAAATAAATAAAGGTCATTGAGAGACAAAAACAACATGATTGGAGAGAAACCAAAAACATGAAAAAGGAGAAAAGTAAAAAATCATAAAAAAAGAGACGTTTAATCAATGATTTGGCAAATTATGCTTACCAATCGGAAATAGATAAAAGGAATTACAGACTGGTTAAATGTTTATCAAGTTTTATAGCATGAACCGCTATTGCTTAATGATTAAATACGTTTTTAATTAACAGATATGTTAGAATGGTAGATATTCAAGCTGATTTTCCACAATTTGTTTTGAACTATCAGTGATTATACACGTTTTCAATTCGTATTAGGCATGTTAACTAAGGAGAAGACACCAGCTTCTCAATATTTCATATCTAAATGTATGGTGAACTTTTTTGTTTAAAGATCAATTTGTATTTATTTGCAATAATCATCGACACCAACAATCAATTATGGAATAAAAAAAATGAGTCAATATTATGTACTTGTCTGTCGTATTGCATTGTTATCATTGACGGCCTGTGAATATAAACAAAAGATATTGAGAGATTGTATAGGGACAATAGAACCGAGAATCATAACATTGATAAATAAATTCTATATTTGGAGGTATCAAAGAGAACGTACAGAACCACCAATAAAACATAGTTATTAAAACTGGCCACTTTCATAATGTGCTGTTTCACCATACCAACAAAATCATTGATAATAAATTGACACTGCATCATAAAATATCACAGAAAAATCGAATACATCACAAGTAGAGAACATTGAAAATTTTAAAAAGAATATCAATTTGGAACGGGAGCATTTTATAATACAATGCCTTCATGAAAATGCAAACGAAATACCTCTGTTGAATAATCTATAGTTGATCAATTTTCTGTATGTGCTTTCATTTAAATCAAAAAAATTAAAAAGCCATACAATTTCCAATCAAACTGTTACAAACTTAACCAGCCGTACCCATTAGCGTCTTTTAGGTTTATAAATAAAAAGTCCTAAGATTTCGTCAGCTCATTAAAGATTTTGCATCGTTAAAACCAGCGTTATAATAAAAGACGATAACACTCTATTGTCTATTGTCTTCTTTTTTTTACATCAATGTTTTCATAACCATAAAAGAAACAGAGAAGGTAAAGAAATATGTACAGATATAGAAAAACAAAACTACTTGACTCCAAGAGGGTTACAAAAAAGAGGGAGTCAAACAAATCAAACGCTAATGACACAGAAATTAATAACTAGTATAGGACACAGGATGGTCTTCAACAATGAGCAAAGCCCGTACCGCATAGTCAGCTATAAAAGACCCATACATGACAAATATAAAACGTACGCGTACCGGGCCGAACCGGACCTTCAATGGACAACTCATCTGTTTGAACATGCTAGAAATATTCAACCGATGCTGAACGGTCAAGAACGGATATCGATGGAAAGTCCCTAATAAAATTGCAAAATCAAACGCTCATAGACATTAGACGAATTGACAACAACTGTCATATTCCTGACTAGGAATAGGCATTTTTTTGCATTCAACCTGGTTTTATAATTAGCTCGTGTAAAGCATTACTAGTTTGAATTGTACTTTACGTCAATTTTGAATACAGAACTGCTCAGAAGTTAGTCCATAGTGTTATGTGATTAAATGAGCGATTTTGGAAAAGGCTTGCGCCTTTTCATTACTTTACCGATAGAACTATTAACACGGCATCACATATTGGAATCATAAATATCACTAAAAACATTTTATAAAGAATAGGGCAATTGTATTTAAATCGTATGAAACGTCAGATCGGTTTTCAATAACATAAGACGAAAACTAAGTAAGATAGAAAAGTACAACTGGCACCTACTGATGCGTGTTGTTCTAACTAATTCTAACAAATATTTAAACTTTAAAATACATTTCCTTTTTTTAGGTTCGTTTTGCTTAGCCTTTAGTTTTCTATGTTGTGTTTGTTGTAACTTTGTTTGCCTATTTTGTTCAGCCACGGAGTTGCGTTGTCTAGGTTTTTTTCTACTAATTAGTTTGAATGTTCCTTTGGTATATTTCAACTCTCTTTTATGTCTTTTATACCAATTTGACGTTGTTCATTCTGTTATGTTCTGTTCTGTTCTGTTTTGTCACAGATTTCCTTTTCATAATTTCCACTTCAGCTTTTGATACAGAAATAAGCATCATGCAAATACACATTGCATCTAACGTTAATTATGTAACTTTGAGCGATCCTTTTTTTGTTCCAATTACACGTAAGTGCGTTGCTGCGAAAGTTTTTAGGTTTTAAATGGAATGTTGCATGATCTAAAGTCATCTAGTATTTCTTGCGGTAACAATGTGCAGTTACGTGATAGTTAAATACGAGTGAATGGGAAAGCACTTTTACTAGGATCAATATTGTGACAGTAAGGGTTCGTTTTATTATATTACGTGGCATATTAAATCACTACGACTGTCAATAATCCAATCTATTTGCCAACACTGGCATGACTGAAAACACAAATTTCAAAACTGTTGAATGTTTTTACTGCTGAGGTTTAAAAAGAAAACAAGTAACGTGTTACAAGGCAACAAACCATACAATCTTGAAGTTGGAACAGTTCTTGAAGAATTAGATTGATTATGAAAGACGTTCTAATGACTTTTTTTTGATACATAACATACCTTTCATGTCTGTCCCGGTGACATGTCTTTTTTAATCGGTCTAATATTGTCACTGATTGGAAGTAAAATTGAGAATGGAAATGGGGAATGTGTCAAAGAGACAACAACCCGACCATAGAAAAAAAAAAAAAAACAGAAACAAAAACAAAAAACAACAAAAAAACACAACAGCAGAAGGTCACCAACAGGTCTTCAATGTAACGAAAAATCCCGCACCCGTAGGCGTCCTCAAGTGCATACTCAAATGATATCGATCAGTCAAAGGTACCATGTTTACTAGTTAACTTTGCATCATGTTAACTTTGTCTCAGGGCACACAGGAGAAAGTACAACTTTATCAGAACAGGTCTCGTTCTAACAGAGTAGTCCAGATGAGTTTCCGATTTTAATAGTAAAGCTTGTCAAAGTTAAATCTGTTTAGGATTTGGTTTTGCAAAGTAAACTTTGTCCAGAGTTTGCTGCATCAATAAAACAGTGCTAGGACCAAGCATTCTTTTATATGATCGTTTGGAGCTGTCATAAATCCTGTCTCAAGTTATTTTATACCAGTCATATAGTCTGGTCATCTTGGTAACTAGCTGAACAGCGTTAGGAAAAATCCGTATGGCCGAGAGCTATCTAGCCACGTCTCCCTATTTATTTCTTCATTTTGCTTTTTTTGTATCGATTATAATATTGCAAGTTTTAACAATTACATCCAGTGGTCAGCAATCGTTTTTTTAGAATCAACAAATACTCACATAAAGCTGCAATACAAGGTTTTCTATAAGATGACTATTAATCTTGTATCTAAATTTGTTAAAAAGGGAAAGTTAGCTCTCCCCTTCAAATAAATACATCCGTATACATTTTATGCTGTTTGGGATATTCCAATGAGTGTTCGTGCTGTATCGCATCCCTGATGTATAGTTAGGACAGTATTTACATTTTTCGAACTTTTATCCTGACTTTTTATTATGTCTATAGATTAATGATTTCCTTTAATATTTATAATCAAATTAAATGATTTAAAGATTTTTGTCTCAATGATGTTTAATATGTCAACAAATTAATTAAAGCTATTAGGAAATTCCTGAGCAGATATTTATTCTAATATCCGTTCCTATGTCTACAAATAGATTTTAATTATTGTAAAAACTTATGTAAAGAGTTTTTTACCATCTGTCGTAGTGTGTCAACAAATCAATTTGAAATTTTAAAACGACCACATAGATATTCACCAACAAATTTCTTATCTTTTAAACAAATAATTAAACAGTATGTTATATTGAAGAAAAAAGAAACACCGAAAAGGTTCTAAATATTGTATTATTTGATGCATTTTCTAGTATATGAACGTTTGATTGTTATTTTCATATAACAATAATTAAATGGGTTAAGTAACTGACATTGTAAGCAATACATATTTTGAAAAAGCTGATGAAGACGTTTAACTCCCAAAAAATATATATGGAAAGACAATATAACAAGTTAGCACATCAATTATGATAACTTATTGATATTTTTTTTTAATTTGCAATGTATATGTTACGGGCATTTTCTAAATTAAGGCATTTTGTAAAATGCCTGAAAACTTAAGGCATTTTCTAAAATGCTTGCAAGATTCAGTCATTATACATAATGACTAAATTGTCTAAGCACTTTACAAAATGCCTGGAAATATTGAACGGCGTTTTACAAAATGCCTGAAATTATTTTATAGAATGAAATCTAAAAAAAAAACCAATTGAAAGCTTTGAACACCAGAGCTGTTTTATTTGTGATACTTACTGAGTTAAAACAGAAGAGCTTAAATAATTAAGAATACATTTTAATGAATTATTACAATTCACACAAGCACAGAACTTGACATTTTTTTTTTAATTTCTCAAAATGTTTGCACGACAGAACTACACAATATTTGTCCTAAGTTTTTGCAAATATATTGTTTGGCGTTAAATCTGATTTAGCACTCAGACCACATTTGGAGAAATCTTGATCATTACACTTTTAGGTCTTTAATTACCTTTACTGATAAAATACTTTACGTAAGGCAACATAAGGTTTCGCAATAAGCACACACATCTCACATGCAGATCTTCTTTATCATATGTTCCCAAAAAAATTAAAGTATATTATCATGATTCGTTTATCCGCATCTTTTGACTTATAGCTTTAAACGGACTCAAGCAGATCTGCCCATGACGGGTGATCCCTCTTTAGCAGGAAATGCTTCTCCTGTCAAACCACTGTTATTATTATATTCTTTGTCGATTTTTAGCTCTCCTAGCCAAGGGAGTCAAGTGAGCTTTTCTGATCCCGGCGGCTGTCTTCCGTCTTCGTCTTCTTGTTAACTTTTACAAACATGTTCTCCTATGGAACTACTAAGTCAAATTTAACTAAACTTGGCCACAATCATCATTAGAGTATCTTGTTTAAAAAATTTGTCCAATTAATCCCTGATTGCAAAACAACATGGCCAACATGGCTATAAATGGAACATAGGGGTAAAATACAGTTTTTGGCTTAATATATCTCTAAATCTAATGCATTTAGAACAAATCTGACATTGGGGTTAAAAAGTTCTTCAGGTTAAGATCTATCAGCCCTGACATTTTCAGACTATCGGACAATCCTTTTGAAAACTCTAAGGTTGTTTTTAAGGGGGCTTTTCTGTTCCTGTCCTAAATACCTTCATTTCAATTGCAAGCTGCAGTCTAAATTTCTTTCCTTTATCCAGGTCAATCCACTGTAGAAATAATCCATACGATTTATAACCAAATTGTTCACATTTGAAAAATGCATGACATATTTGCACTAAAGCAAAAAAACAGCAAAACTTTTCTCAGTCTACTTCATATGTTTCACTTTTCTGTTTTGAATCTATATTTTCTTAAAATGTGAATGTAAATTTTGTTCTATTGACAGAACAATTTGTCTTTTTGCCATATTGACAAAAGAATCATAAATTTTCTGTTGGTATCTGAAATACAGAGTGAGTACGTACTTAACGTAGTTAAAAAAAACCCATAAAACAAAACTTCTGATCTGGTTGTTGGAGAATAAATTAGTTCTACCAAACCATTAGTTATTTTCTTTGTAAGATATTGTGTTTTTGTCAACTTTTGTCATATGCATCTCAATGATATCATCCTTCTACAAATTTCCTTAAACTCAACAGGCAATTTGTGGAATTTTGCATCAAAATTTTAGATATTTTACAAAATGACTAGGTATTTTTAGTCATTTTGTAAAATGCCTGTCAAAGTTAGGCATTTTCTAAACTGCCTGAAAATTCGGTCATTTTACAAAATGCCTACATTTAGAAAATACCTGTAACATATACAACTTTGTAAAATTATTTTATTTCTTATTCTGTTTTAATGTATCCTTTTTATCAAGAATAAGAACGTTGATGATTTATCTGCAGCATTTGGAGTTTTGATTGTATAGAATATTTTTAAAGATTTTTTTTTCAAAACAAATGTTTAATCAAGTTAACCCTCGTCGAAAGTGTTACTCTTATTTGTGAGAAGTTATTACAATGGCAAAACAGATTAGAAAACCAATAGTTTGTAAATATCAAATGAATCCTAACATTTGTTCTAGATTGACACTGCGTAACTTTTAGTATTACATCATGTTACTGAATTTCAAAATATTTGATTGATTGTGTTTCTGAGGTTGACACGAGCTATTTTAATGTTGCTGTAGAAAGGATAAAATAACTGATCACAAGTTGCATCATAGTAAACATTATATCTATTTAATAACAGAAGTCATGTTTAATTCTTTCTGTTGTGTATTCAATTTATCCTTTACAAATCAGAATATGAACCTTACAATTGAGGGGCAAAATTGAAAATTAAGATTTTTTTTAAAGTCTCATTGCTTTATTACTATGATGTATTCTCTGGATTGCTAAATTAAAACTTATCTCTGTCTATATGCAAGCACGGAATCCTCAAAAGAATAACAGGAATGACAAAACAATTGTTCGATACAATATTTTAACTTGATTGTAAGTCACATGGCAGACACTTACTTTGTATTGTGTAGTAGGGGATCACCGGGTCGAATGGGTAACTATTTCTAACTAAATAATAGATCATAAGTGCTGATCAAATCATAAGCATTTGAAAATTATAAGAACATTTTTTTCACCTAGTATGCAATTAACACCACTACCGTTAATGCTTCAGATATATGCACTGTTTTGCCACCATTTGGATAGCGTAGTCGTGAAAGTTATATGTATGTTTTATGAAGATATATCATAGTATATGTTTTGATACGATTGTCATATAAGTGATTGGTTTGGCAAGCTATAAAGCCAGGTTCGATTAACCATTTTCTACATAAGAAAATGTCTGTATCAAGTCAGAAATATGACAGTTGTTATCCATTTGTTTGATGTGTGTTGAGCTTTTGATTTTACCATTTTAAATTTATTGACTTTCCGTCGTGCATTTTCAACGGAGTTCAGTATTTGTTTATTTTACTTTTTTCTTTTGAATTTCAAACAAAATGAATAAAGAAACCAATAAATGAAAACAAAAGGACACTCGTTATCCGATACACTCATTCAAACCACAAATTAACCCCTCTTACACGCATAGGTTTGTCAATGATAGCATTATCATCTCATTCGAAAGCAAATTTAACAGTTATTAAACTTTCAAAGAAATAACAAATATTGCAAACTGAATGTTGAAGAGTTATCTGTAGATATTCAATTAAAGTATTCCCATCTGAAAACACTGTCTTACAAATTCACTTCAAGTCTCTTACCAGAGCAATACATTACTATCTATTCATTAAGTTACACGACATCTCCCAAAGGTATACAAATACATACACATATTTTACTCAACGTGTTTGCATTATTGATTTAACATTAGTGATAAATAATGCTCGTTACTTGTCACATTCTTTATACCCTTATCTAAAAGATAAAATGAAATAAATTCGTTTTCATTTTTTAAGCGTTAGTGAACAGAGGAACACAGCTTCACCATAGAAATTTACAAAACAATTAAGAAGCAATAATTTTCTATCTCTAATAAAAACAAGAGTGCAGACGCTGAAATGTCTCGTCTTCTTTACTAATCACTGATATTATGGTGACATTCCTAAATATAAAGCTTCATTACAACTGTCACATAAACATAACATTGACAAATGAAACTAAACATTGACCAATGAACCATGAAAATGAAATCAAGGTCAGATGAACCATACATGTACAGCTAAATATTCTTCCATACAACAAATATAGTTGACCTATTGCTTATAGTTTAAGAAAAACAGCCCAAACCACAAAAACACTGAGCAATGAACCGTGAAAATGAGGTCAAGGTCAAATCGAACGCGCGACTGACATATAGATCATAAAATATTTCCATACACCAAATATAGTTGACCTATTGCTTATAGCATCTGAGATATTGTCTTGACCACCAAAAAATAACCGTGTTCAGTGATCCATGAAATGAAGTCAAGGTCAAGTAAAACTGTTTGACGGGCATGATGACCTTGTAAGGTAGGCGCAAAACAAATATAATTATTATATTACTTATAATTAGAGAGAATTTAACATTACAAATAATCTGAACTTTTTATTCAAGTAGTCACTGAACCATGAAAATGAGTTCAAGAACATTGGACATTTGACTGAAAGAAACTACATAACATGAGGCATACATATACAAAGTACATGTATGAAGCATTCAGGTCTTCCATCTTCTAAAATATAAAGCTTTTAAGACGTTAGCTAACGCTGCCCACGCCGCCGCCGGATCACTATCCCTATGTCGAGCTTTCTGCGACAAAAGTCGCAGGCTCGACAAAAAAGGCTCACCAGCTGTCAACCAAGACAACTCGTAACGTGACAACGAAAGAGAACATTTTAGGCCGTAACTTTGCTACACAATAAAAAAAACAATAGTAATAATTATGAAGCAGAAAAATGCATTCCTGAAATTTATCTTTTATATCACTGGCAATGGACACCTAATAATTGAAATCCAAAATATTCATACACTGGAAAACAGAATCACTTTAAATTATTCGAATAGAAGCCCATCACTATTTCGTTTGGGTATGAAGATTTTAAAATCGATAAATTTTGCATTGTTGAGTAAACTTCAAATTTCCAATGTGTCAATAAAAAGGTAAAAATCATGCCAGTGTAATCACGGAAAGTGACGTCAAGTATTGTAAACTTGGATAATTTGTTTTTTTAATAGATCAAGTGTTAATAATAAAAAATACTTGCAAGTTAAAATAAATATGTGATAGAAAATGATACACAGCGCAAAATACAATTAATGTTAAACGAATTAAAGAATTGACAGTATATAGTTACTATTAAGATTGAACAATAGGTACAGTCGAAGGAACATATGTACCATATCATAAAATACTTACAGCTACTGCAAATCACGTCAGTAATTTTAATGCTCATATGTAAGAAATTCAGAAAATAGGACATGAATTCATTCCAACACATTTATCAAATACAAACTGACATTGTTGTAACAAAAACAATTCTAAAAAAGATACAAATCACAACATATAAAACTGAACACTGAGAATCAGGAACCAAACCAAAAATATATCGTAAGTGTTTTAATGTGGTTAACGAATCCTGATCCTCTTTTAGTAGCCGTCATGTTGCTTATTTATGCATATATCTGGTATTGAGTCTTATGCGGGGATTGAGATAACAAGAATTCAAACATATCCGTCATCATCTGTGAAACAGATATTTCATAACGATCGACCAACTCTTGATTGCATTATATCTGGGAATACATTTTAAGTTATTGTTTGGCGTATAATATAAACAATGTTTAACTATAACAAATTGTATATATTTATGAATCTTGGTTCTGAAATTTAAAAGCTTTGAGCCCTTGCCCGATGTAGTGTTCTTTTTCGAGCGCCAGTCTTATGACGTAGAAATTTGCACCTATCGGACCAACGTATAAGCCTGATTTCTCCAAACAGATTTTTTTTTATGTTCAATTACAATCACTAAATCATGTGGTTGCTCGTAAAAATTTCAGAGGGATGACTTGTTTTTTTTTTCAAAGAATCTTTGGATGAAAGTTTCTTTATAAGCATCAAACCATTATTTCAAAAATAATAATAATAACATACAAGCCCTGAAATACGCTCCTAGAATGTTGCTATTTTTAAATGAACTTTTAACATAGGAAATATAAACTAAAATTATATCAATGATCATTTGTATTCCCAACCTACGATAGTAGAGGGGCATTATCTTTTCTGGTCTGTGCGTCCGTTCGTACGTTAATCAGTTTGTCCGTTCCGTTCGTCTGTCTGTCCCGCCTCAGGTTTAAGTTTTTGGTCAAGGTAGTGTTTTTATGAAGTCCAATCAACTAGATTGACTAGTATACATGTTCACTATGATATGATCTTTCTAAATTTAATGACAAAATAGAGTTTTATACCAATTTCACGGTCCACTGAACATAGAAAATGTAAGCGTGAGTGGGGCATCCGTGTACTTTGGACACATTCTTGCTAAATATGAAGCAAACCCGACTTTAATTGAGTTGTCCATAAAAATGTAAGTAAACACGATATTAACAAATCAGTTCTTGAAATTACAAAAACAACTGATTCGATTCTAGACTGTCAGTAAAATAAATCTGTTTCATATCATGTTATTATAGACTTATCAATCCAAACAGATTTGTAAATCTAATGTTAACTACGTGATGTGTTGTATAATTTTTAATTAACATTAAATGAAGCAAGAACATCCAATAGCCATTCTATCTAAAAACTGATTTATATGTATCATTCTATTATTTACACGTCAAGTATTGTTTTCGCCTAAGATTATTGCCTTATTGTAGACTGGTGGTGCGTAAGTACGACCAAAATAGTTTATTTGAATCAAGATCAGCACCTATACGAAGCCACTAATAAAATGTAATAATATGTATTTCTATCAAATTTATTGGTTTACTCCTAAAAACAACATACACATTTTGTCATTGATGAACTAAAAAAAATCAGTGGTTTTATTTAGTTGCTGAGATGATAGAAAAGTGCTGTATGTGAAAAAGTCAAGGCAGACTTGTGTCTATAATGTACTTAATGTACCTAATCACGTAGAACAAATTTGAAAAGACAGAAAGAAGAGCTATTGGAACTATATCTTGAAAATATTTTTCAATTAGATATGTTTATGTGCCTTCTTTTTATGTAACACACATTTTGGTAATTTCTTCTTTCAAATTAAACGCTTTTTCGTTTCGTTAACCCAAGTTATTTTTTTCTGTCATATTTGGTTATAAGATCTTTAGATTTTGTTTACAGTGACTTGACTGTTACTGTTGCTCTCCACCAATTGCAACTCATTCAAAATTTTGACCGAATTGCAATTTGTTTTATAAAATCAAATTGTTCAACTGGTCAGAAATTTGAACCAACTGCTGTAGAAAACCACAGCCAAGTCATGAAAGTGCAAGGTGATAAAATAAAACATACTTACAATCCTATAAGACTTTAACTCCACTTTAATGATGTTGTGACAAAATTAGTTTATCAGTTTGTATAGTTATATTATATTCATTTCCATGCTGAAGGGGAACTGTTTATTTTGAATTGCTATTAAATTGTCCAAACTAAGCTTTCATATAGTTTTTCTTTCTAAAAGTATTCTATATTTATAAGAATCAGACATTATGTGAATTAAAACATTTCATATTCAGTAAAATATGTGTAAAATTGCAATATATGTTTGTAGGAAGTTTCCATGGGGGAGATAACAACTTTTCTTTCAAAAAGTCTTTATTCAAAAGAATAATATTTCAGGTTATCTCCCCTGAAAACTTATCAATAGCATATTGTTATTTCACACATATTTTACTGAATATATGATGTTTTATTTAAAATGATATCTGATTCTTATAAATGTAGAATATTTTTAGAAAGAAAAACTATATGAAAGCTTAGTTTGGACAATTTTATAGCAATTCAAAATAAACAGTTCCTCTTCAGTATGGAAATGACTATAATATAACTATACATACTGATAAACTCATGTTGTCACAACATCATTAAAGTGGAGTTAAAGTCTTATAAGATTGTAAGTATATTTTATTTTATCACCTTGCACTTTCACATTTTGACTGAACAATTTGTTCAATATTCTGACCAGTTGAACAATTTGGTTTAATAAAAAAAATTGAAATTTGGTCAAAATTTTGAATGAGTTGCAATTGGTGGAGAGCAACACTAACAGTCAAGTCACTGTAATAAACTTTCGATTTATTGAGGTCTCGCACCTCACTGAGGAGACATTTATTGTCAACATATGATGCCCAAAAAAAAATGGACATATTTATTATGTAGCTGCAAGAAGCTGTACATGTATCTGGTCAAAACCTATTAAAAATTAAAATCCTGGATTTCAAAATAGTATATGATATTAATGATAAACGCAAATATATGAACTATAAAAAGAGTGTGATCAAGTGTATCAACTGGTAAAACATCCATCCTAGGTAGGGATCAACCATCACACTATGGTAGATTATTCAGTTATAATTATAAAGTAGTAAAATCGTTTAACGAGTGGTATTAAGGACCATATCAAGCGAAATATGCATGTGCAAGATACTCAAATACAAATTGTACGTTATTACTTCCAAATGGTTAGCAGACAGTAGAACAAGTTAAGTTATTTCATAGTTTTCGTAGATGTTAGTTGAAACGAAAAAAATGCAAGTCCATTTTGATATATTTATACAGATCCAATTCCAAACATATCATAGAACAATTAATTGTCTTATGGTTTCTAACAGCAACTTTGGA
Source organism: Mytilus galloprovincialis (assembly GCF_965363235.1). Lineage (NCBI taxonomy): Eukaryota > Metazoa > Mollusca > Bivalvia > Mytilida > Mytilidae > Mytilus > Mytilus galloprovincialis. The sequence continues at coordinate 62,584,546 of NC_134847.1, forward strand.
AGAGGTACTACTTTTGTATTTGACAAGTACTTTTATTTCATGCACGTATTGATCAAGAAAATTATTTCTATATACAGTTCTGAACAGGAACTGATTGCTTCGTTATACAATACGGAAGAAGTCTATTAAGAATCTGAAAAAGAAGTTTACGCAAGGACTGTTCAAAATGTAGTCACGCATGTGGCGTGACATAGCTCTATCTGGTTAGAAGTTGTGATTTAAATAATTGACATATGTGCCAATGGCTTTCAAACACATATCCAGATGTGACATAAACAAATCTTAATTATAATATAAAGACCATGTAAATGATCGATTGTATATTCTTACAGTCTTCCAAGCACACTAACAGAACATTCTGAGTAAAACTTGCCGCGGTGTTAAAAATCATACAGTGATGGAGTAAAATAAACTGAATGGGTTTATTCGCACAGAAGAAGTGAAAATGTATCTTATCTCTCTAGATATATTCAACTTGATCGCCAAACCAAACGCATGTATTGCCACGTCATATTTATCGGTCTTCTGAATCGGTTTCTACATTAAGCGAACGATCCGTGATAATCCTAGACCATAACAGGTGTAATATGATTTTACTTAGTGCCGAATAAGTTAATGTCGAAAACAAGATGCAATACGTTTTGTGGATGCCACTGCTGGTGGACGTTTCGTCCCCGAGGGTATCACCAGCCCAGTAGTCAACACTTCGGTGTTGACATGAATATCAATTATATGGTCATTTTTATAAATTTTCTGTTTACAAAACTTTGAATTATTCGAAAAACTAAGGATTTTCTTACCCCAGGAGTAGATTACCTTAGCCGTATTTGGCACAACTTTTTGGAATTTTGGGTCCTCAATGCTCTTCAACTTTGTATTTGTTTGGCTTTTTAACTATTTTGATCTGAGCGTCACTGATGAGTCTTATGAAGACGAAACGCGCGTCTGGCGTATAAAATTATAATCCTGGTACTTTTGATAACTATTTACACCACTGGGTGGATGCCACTGCTGGTGGACGTTTCGTGACCGAGGGTATCACCAGCCTAGTAGTCAACACTTCGGTGTTGACATGAATATCAATTATATGGTCATTTTTATAAATTTTCTGTTTACAAAACTTTGAATTATTCGAAAAACTAAGGATTTTCTTACCCCAGAAGTAGATTACCTTAGCCGTATTTGGCACAACTTTTTGGAATTTTGGGTCCTCAATGCTCTTCAACTTTGTATTTGTTTGGCTTTTTAACTATTTTGATCTGAGCGTCACTGATGAGTCTTATGTAGACGAAACGCGCGTCTGGCGTATAAAATTATAATCCTGGTACTTTTGATAACTATTGTGATCAGCAAAGTAGCTATCAAAAGTTTTACCTAGCTTTATGCATAGATATCATTTTTCACGAAGAATTTTACAAAACAGTATGAGATTATCCCTTCCCCTTCCTTGCACCCCATCACCATTTCACAATACATAATGTATGTTATGTTAAGCATTCCCCAATTAAGCATTCACGATAATGTACAATTCTGAATTACATATAATGTTTATCATCATCTTCGCACACCAAGATTTTTCCCATTACATTACAAACAATTGTATGATCCATGCAAAAGTCTTCAACTTTGTTATAGCTTAACCTGAATGAACAAAAGCTGTTCTGAGCGCTAAAAAATCGACGACAATGCACCACACATAGAAACGATGAGCTTTATTCATCCAGCGATTTATTGCAGATGTGGATTCTTAAAAATTATAAAGATCTACTGCAAAATGTTCAACACAATATTTGCAATGTTAAAGTTATATTAAAACTTACGATAGCAAATGAAGTACTACAACCCCCAACCCCCTATCCATAGCTCAACTGAAATATTAGATACATCTTCTTACAAACAGAGCGTTTTTTCTACAAATATGAAATTCGACAAATGGACGAATTTAAGCTGAAATTTATGAAAATCGTGATGATTTTTAATTCTAAAAGTCAACTTTCAATTTTTCAGTTAAATCCTCCCTCCGTCTCATCGAATGACGTACCTCAATTGATACGTAACGTTTGTGTATGTTCATACTATATGTAGACTTTTTATTGCAGGGGGTACACCAAACGGGGCTTCAAAAACAAAACTCTAATTCAAAGGAGTATTAAGAATAAACAAGATTAACTAGGTTGCTTTGGTAATCGAATTTCGCTCCATTCATAGCATCTATCGTATTTCTTAAAAAAAAGATGTATAGCGCTTCAAGACGATATGATGTTTGTATTGTACAGATTGCAAGAAAAATGCATACATAGAAATTACGACTAAGAACTAAGAACAACCATAAAGTTAATTCAAATAAATAAATTAATGATAAGAAGATTTACTGGATCAACCGGACAAAACAAAAATAGTTAATTATATATACTTTAAATTTTAATTTCATTATCACCGAGTTATAAGTTATCATGATGCACTCTACTACAGTAATTGTAACACTAAAATAAAATTACCTCATTACTAAAACGAGTAACTTTGGATTATTTATGTTTTTCTTGCTTCATATGTTGTACATGCAAGGCAATATTCAGTGAATCGGTTATTATTAAAAGCCACTTCACGGTAGTGCTAGCTGTTAACGACTTTTGTAAATCAAATTGCTGAAGTGCAGTCAGAACAAAATATATAAATACAAAATCAAATTATGCATAGAAGCTGGTATAAAATAAGAAGTCGAAGGAGGTCGTAGGCAAATTTGCAGACTGTCTCAACCTTCACTGTTGTATCCATAATTCTCCAACTGTTTATGGTTCGACCTTTGCAGCATATCATGTTTCGCCCTTAAGAATTTAATTCAAATGGAGAAAAGAATATGGTGCGTATATTTAAACTGAAACCGCAATCTCATAAAGGAATACAAATAACATGATATAAGTTTTACTGTGCACGACACTGGATCATTGAATAACTATATCAGGTTTGTTGAACAGGAGATTGACTTTGACTTAAGAAGTTGCAATTTCGATTTCAGTATATATCTTTCTATAACCTGACAATTTACAACACTAGACGACAATACTAGATACAATTTCAAATATTTAGAAATTTAAAGAATTTCAAATCATTCAAAGTCATGGTTGGTATGTGTCACATATTTCCTTAATAAGACACTGTGATATGCTCATATGCATATTACAAAGCAAATAACCATATGATTAACAGTTATAAAACAGATCTCAAGGTTATTGTTTTTGATTAAAGACAGTATAAGAGAGTTGGTTTTAGTATAGTTGCAAATTTTGCAAAATGATGTCTTATTGCTTAAATTGTGAAAAGTCTAACAAAGATTACTTACTACATTTATCAACAAGATTATTTGTGCAATACACGAGAGCATGAACATAGCCGTATGAATAAGTAGACAATATTTACTGGAACACCAACAGGTCTTTAAACTTTCAAAGTATTTTTTTATGATGTACACCGATATTTTTCCACATGCCATTGATTTTACTGTTAAATACATTTATACTTAAGAAAAATTGGAAGTTGCACAAATTGAGAAGAAATTGTGTCTGATAAAGATATTTTTGTCTTTTGGTTGATATGATTTATCGCCAAATTAAAAGCTTTTAAAAAGGATAGTATGCATATCATTTTTTTTCATCTTATCTATAGTTATTAAAAATGATAGAATGCAAATCGGAAGTGTTCAGACTTAAAATGATTAAATTGTACTTCTGTATCTTGTAATTTTGTTTTGATCTTACGTATCCATAATAACAACTCGTTAACAACCATTTCTTACCACCATAATTAGCAAATGCGTTCCAAAAATAAATAAGATCAACATTGAACAATGACATCTTTTAAACAACTTTTTTGTTGGTGTCATTTTAGTTTCATTTGTATGTTTGTTTGAATTTGTTATTCATTTGTATTGTATATCTGCGATGCATGTTTACATAGTTTTGGCTGCTGGACTCCAATTATTGTCCCATTAACTTTTTGTCTGGTGTGATTACTCATATTTGTTTGTCAATCAATATAACGAAACTATAACCGAATTTCATCAAACTTGGTGATAAGCTAGCTATAAAACCAGTTGAACCCATAATTATCTTCTGAAAATGTCTTTACCGAGTTGAGATCATAACAGTTATTTTTGTCCTTCTGTTGGTTGCTAAAGTCAAACGTTGTTCATGTCTTTATGTCTTTATTCCTTTTTTAATTAAGGGATTAGTTAAAATACTTATCTAGAAATGTTCTTTTAGAATGAAAAAAAAACAACATTATATGGAAACATTAAATACATGCTTTTGCTCAGCGTTGAAGGCTCTACTGTATCATTTATATTACAATGAAATTTATAAGTGTGTAGTTGACAAAAAAGCCTCCTTTGTTCCTTCGTAATTTTTAGAACTGTACAAGGTATATAATTTATGATGTGGTCTCTGGTACTGTCAAGTGTTTTTGATCATCCGGTTACCTTTATTGTATACTTAATATGTCAGAACCAGTTTGAATATGCGATGGATTTTACAGAAAATGTCGAAATTATGACAGAATTTACAAGGATAGAGAAATTGAGACACAGAGACATGATATCTTTCATCCAATTCGTAATGGCGATTGGAGAAGTTGTGGTGATAAATACAGTTACGTTAAAACCAATATAATAGACACACTGTGTTTCAGTCTCTAATAAAAGCAACAAGTCGTTAGATTTAATAAAATAAAAACATTCCTGATACAAAATAAATAATGTAAGCCTTTGTGATTTATCTTTAATAGTGAATTGTCCATTAATCTGGTATCAAATTAACTTCAAGCGAACTTTCATTATTTTCAGTCACATTGAATTACCAGAGATAATAAAGTACTTTCATGCAATGATTCTAACAATCCGACAACCAAACTTCAATATAGGAAAGGAGTAACCAAGAATTTATGTGTTTTCTTTATTTGGCTTGTTTCAATTTCAATCAGTTAGTTTTGAACCATATATGATATACCGATATCTTTTTGGGTATTGTCATCGTCTTAAGAAATAAATACCAAGTTTCTTTGACGTATGTTAATTGTTTTGCACTTGACCATGACGTTTGACTCCGTGAGTGTCAAAACAAAAATACAAGATTAAATTACTACCTATCAAAATATTATCTATTTTTTTGAAACTTTGTTTTCAACATCTCTAAAAACTGACAATTGTTAACTATTTGTCACATATTTGTTTATATATTAAAGGAAAACAAAAAAACATTGAAGATTCTAATGTAAAATCGGGAACATCCAATAATTAAACACGTTAAAATGTGCCAGTCTTCCTTCAACACGGGACGAAGCTAGGTGACGCCTGTTTTTTAAGAGTTTTAATATGAATGTCGGAGTGGTGTATGTTATAAGCTGGAAACTAAAAATCACCTAAAAAGCCAAGACCATACAATTTATAATATTTTGATGAAACGCTCGTATGATTTTCAATTTCCATTTTTTTGTGATTTTGAAATGAAGGTTTCGTAAATTATTTTAAATTCTCAATTTTCTCTTAAATGCTGGTCATGAACATCCTCTAGAACCGTAAAAGGGCTATATATATATGAGAGAAAACGCTATAGAAGTTTTGCAATCAAATAAAGTGGTAGAAATATATCTGCTTCTTTTGTGATAAGCTTGAATTTAAGTAATTGAGAGGAGCGAAACGGTAGTATTCACATATTTTTTTACGTACATAATGTCGAATCATATAACGGGAAACGTATTCGGAAAAATCCAAACTATGCTAAAGATCATTCCATCGTAATAATGAAAACAATGTACGATGTGCACTAAGTCATATGGCGTTTTTTAAAACAATTAACAAAAAACACAACAATATAGCTATAAACAGCAAAAACCTAGAAATACTGAATTAAAGGCTTCTAGCTTGGGTTATACAAATACCGAATAAAGCACGTTTAAATGTGCCAGTTGTCCTTCAACACTGGAAAGTGCTGTAACAATAATACATAAGAACAAACTTATTTTTATTCAAAAGAATCAATACAATGTACAAATGCAACTAACAAAATCACAGAAGATAAAAAGAAGAGATATGAGAGTACTCCCCGTTACTTGAAACTAGATAAAAACTAATGACAAAACATATGGAAGACTTAAATGTAAATAGGTACACACCCAACTTCCAGTAAATTTAGTATGAAGACGACATTAACAAACGGAGACAACATAACCTTGTGTATTGGCAAAATATAGGTATCGCTAGATTGTACAACCGTTCATCGATGTATGTTGCTCATATTCAATTTTTTATTCAACAAATTATGTCTGTACATGCACTATTAAGAGTTGACAAGGAACAAATACACAGTAATAACAATTAATCTTGGACTTAAAGCAAATGCAATTGGAGATTACATATAATGCAGACACAACCTTCCTGTCCAAACACCAAACATCGCTTACAGGTTGTGTCAATCTCTTCCTTACAACAATATCAGAATCTTACGATAATGATAGCATGCATAGCATAAAATTGTTAGAGAAACACACATTATGTAGCGGCAGGATGGTATTTTCTTTCTCTATTTCATAGATGTTCGATAAAAAAATACTACACTTCATATTCAAAATGAGAAAAATAAAAAATAAAACAGACGTCTTAAAAACCATACACCAAATTGTTTATGGATAATAAAAGAAATCCAACAGTACGTTTGATAAATTAGTTTCTTCCGAACACTTTTCTGTGTTAACTTTCATTTGAAACGCCCAATAAGAAAGTTAAACGGCTAATGATGTATAAATACTTGAAGGCTTGAAGAAGTTTACGATCAAACTTGACAAACATGCTGGATCTACTATGTAAGGTAATTTTGTCTGGGTATATGGAACTAGTATTTCTTAACAATTTCTACATTCGATTTCGAATAATAAGTAAGAGGTATTTTATGGATCTTTTCGGTGTCGAAGCTATCAAAGGAATCGACTTAATGACGTCATATTATTTCATACATATACGATTACGAGTATACACAATGTACAGAACAACTTATATGTGCCGTTAATTGAAATTGTGTAACTTGCACAATGAAAGTATATATTCTGAGATGTTGTCAAAGACAAAACTAAAATCACAAAAATACCGAAGAAGTTTTATTTTGAATACAGTTTTGTTTAAAAAAAGATGTATGCATATTTTAACATACTATTGAAGTGATATCCGTCAATGCAATTCAGTATGTGTTTTAGTAGTAAAAAACATACAACAATAATGGGACTTCATGAGTCATAATAAAAAGTATTTCATCCTCAGTAGGGCACACAATAAAGATTAACATTTTTTTTCCTACAAATCTCACCTCCATCATGGTTTATTGGTGTTATTTTTATTTTTTGATGTATTTGTTTGCAATTTTTGTTGTCAGCCTTTCTTTTGATTCGAGCTAACCTGTATATTTTAGAAGTAAAAACATTTTTAAATGCAAAATATTGTATCTATAGGTGTTATTAGTAATTCAAAATTTTCTTGCAAGAACCTTTGTTGTTTTAGTATTCTTTATTTAATGGTTTAAGACAATAAATATTCAAGAAACAATATATGCAAGCAGAAGCAAACTTAAATGGGACAGTATTACAAAGTTATTTCGTTGAGCAATTGCTTTAATACTTTATCTTTATAATATATCTCTTCCTATAATTGCCCACTTTAGCTCCACCAAACTTATAATTCTGAATTTTCCTTGTGATGTTTAACCAAGAAATGTGCCCTGAACACTACAAAAATTTTACGTTATCATTATCAACCATTTCTGGAAGTGACGATTATAAATGTTCATTATCGAATGATTTATGTTTGACATGACTTGACTCGATTTAAAAAGAATATCTTTTGTGTATATATTTAGTTTAAATGGTTTTAAAGAGAAGACGATCCGCAGTATGAATAATTTAAAAGTATATAAATCTATATATGCTGTATAAGTATGTCCATACATAGATAAATCGTTATGTATGTATTATGTTTTTAAACAAGTTAAACTAAGACATTGACACACCAATTGAAGGTAGGTGTTTAACTTCCTAAACAAATATACAAAACAAACACACGCATATACACATTTAAAGTACATTGCTGATCAGCAACAACTTTTCATGACAATTATAAATTTCAACTCAATTTTGTGTCAGTTACCTAAACTGCCGATGCACCCGCTTTCGATCCTTTCATTATCTGTCTATTTAATCAACTTATGAGAATTCATTCGCCTTAATATATTTTTAACGAATTAATAATGAGACGTAAAATGACCGACAAAGAAGTGCTAAAACAGGCAATTCATGAATATTTTTTTTTTATCAAAACTAAACAAATGAAAATTGTTATATCGCTATCAATTTGAAAATTAGAAGAAGGAATGTGATTGACAAATAGTTCTAATTTGTATAACGGCAAGTGGAAAAGTGGAAAAGACGATGATAAGAGGGCAATCATAAACTCTAAGTCAAGGAAAGACATACACGCATAAAAAAGCAAAAAGCGACTAACAAAAACATCACATCTTTGCAAGAATGCTTAGATTGAGATACACGCACGAGTAACATTCAACATGAATTCAGATCAGAACAAAGTTCGGCATATTGATGTCAATATAAGGTATATTTCTTTTTATACATATATTCATTAAGTTATGAGGCAGCATGAGTACGCTATTTCGTTTAAAAGTCATACAAATATTTAGGTTTGTTTCCGTATTGAGTCACGATAAACGATTAATATCAGAAAACAAATCTGTTTTGATACAACCGTAACTATTTCCTTATCAGTAAAAACATTTTTGAAAAGATTTATCACTAGGTAACTTACCCATATAATTATTAGATCAAATTATCTGTGTCAATACATTTAGTACTTACTGTTTAAATGTGACAATCGTATACCAGATATTTATATATTTTTATATGACGAGGTGAGTTTTTGACACTTATGTTGTAATATATAATGAAATCCATGATAGTAAAGATATCCAAACCCAGCTATATAATGACAATTTTGACAGTATAAAATCGACCGTTAACCAAATAACTTTTGCAAACTTTTTCGAAATGTGCCATTCATGATCAACTATGTTAAACAAAAAGAGACAAGTTACCAAACAATGAACAACTAAAACAACAAAAATCACATTTTTTCTCCTTCTGTTTCGTTATGGTGTTCGATAGCTGTCTTCTGTATATCGATTTTTTGAAACTGGAAATCAACAGAAGGAATCCCGCAATAGAACAAGATGTTATATTAAGCTTTAATTCAACAATATCACAGATATCGTGTTAAAGGAAAATTAAGCTTAATTCCCTATTTTATACATGAGACAAAGCCTGTACCAAGTCAGGAATAAAACAGTTGTAAATAGTTTGATGTGTTTGAGATTTTTATTTAGCTACTTGATTAGGAACTTTCGGTTTTTGAATTTTCTTCTGAGTTCGGAATTTCTATTATTTTACTTTGTAGTGGCTTCAAAATGTTTTGTAGGTCCTTCATAATAACAAATATGCATCAATGAGAGTGTAAAGGTGTAAAATGCGAACTTTTTTCTGGAAAAATCGACAAACAACCAAACCGTCCTGGTGATATAATTTGTTCTGCGAAGACATTTGAAATAATTGACAAAGCAATGGTCATAAATAAATCTATTGTCATGTCAATATATTTAAGACACTTAAATAACTAGTATTGGCAAAATATTGTGCTTAATTATACATTTTTGTATTTATAACTTATTAACTTACTACACAATTGCTATCTACAATTTCAATGATCATTTGTTATCTGTGTGTCCTTTTTATATAACTTAATAAATTTTGTAAATTTTCAAAAGATATAAAGTCAAGGGAAAATCTGATACCGATAACTATGTTTCAAAAGTGCATGTCTATATCTCTATAGCATTCAGCGACATGAACGCATTTTAAGGATTAAAGGATATTAATAAGGTTTTAAATGATAGGAATATACATAAATTAATTAAATAACGAAAACGCCGAACTCCGGGGACGATTCAAAACGGAAAGTCGTCAGTCAAATGGCAAAATTAAAACACATCAAACGACAAAAACAAATGGATAACAAATGTCATATTCCTGACTTGGTACAGGCAATGTGATTGGTTGAAACACGATTGCTTACAATCAGTCAAGTCCCTTACATATTTATTTTGAGAATTTTGTCTTAATATCTTCTTTATTAGTTTGTTATATATATTTATGTTCAGAACGAATAAAAGCAAGTTAGGATTTTGGTAGGGAAAATGTTAAATGACCATTGAATTCGTTTAGACAGCGATGATTTATTCAATTTTGATTTTATTGGTTGTAATTGTTATTGTTTTGCTTTAATATAAAAAAAAAAATATTTTAAAGGAAATATATTTTACCATGCTATGAACTGAGCAGTAAATAAATTTGTACACAGGGTTAACTATGAAATCGACAGTTTGTATCTCTTTAAAAAGATTAAAAACTAGAGCGAGTATTTCAATATGAAAGTAACTGATATCTCTTTTGTAAATGTCACTCCACATAGTAAATCAATGATATATAAATAAATATTACCTACTTGTTTACTTTGACAATATGATAATAGTGCACCCGTCTTTAACATATAATTATATGTAAAGAGGATGTTATTTGTTTTGTTATTGTAAAAAGTTTTATTCAAATTAAATGTAATGCAACCAGTGGTAACAAAAAGGAAGTTCTCTACCAATAGAAGTTTTACTAGACAAATTGATATACCCCTACGTGAGTTGTCTATCTATAAAGTAGATTACAATATCTTTAAAGTAGATTACAAATGAGGTAAGAAAAACAAAAATTCCATATCTATTAACATTGCTTTAGTCATTTTCTTAATTTCATCGGCTTCAACCTTTGTCAAAGTAAAATAAATTTAAGTGTATTATTAAAAACACAACATAAAAAACTAATAATCATCCACACACTAAAAAGAGTTGAAAATCTATTATCATTTACATCAGTATTAATACCTCAGGTGCTCTGGAAGGCAATGTATGGCACCTGTCGTGTTGTGCATCTAAGAAACAACACTGTGATAAGTATATTTCGATATGTCACATTCGGGGCAAAGAAGACGGAATTGTAGCTACGACAATTTGAAAATATCTATTGCTATTTGTGAAACGGTTATTCTATAAGGACCAACCAACTCGTGCTTGCGTCCAATAAATTAACGAAGGGCTGATTTTATTTAACACATGGTTTAATTTTTTTTCATTATTTTTTCTCTCGCGTGATATAAATAAATTAAATGTATCAGGTTTCATAAACATCTTCCTACAAAAATTGTACGGAAAGGGTTAAAAATGAGTATAGTTTTACATTATACCTTTATAAACTATATTTCATTTCCCTATTTCATGAACTCATTTTGCAATTTTCTTTGTATTGGCAATATGAACAAACACTAGTAATTAACAAATTTAACGAGGTCTCAAAGTTGCAGATAAATCATATGGAATCCACAATGATGTTTTTCTTTTCTGTTTTGAATATATCTTTCTACAATGTCTCTTTTATTTTGTCAATCGAATGGAATTGTATGCGACTGTCATATAAGTGAGAGGTTTAGCATGCTATAAAACCAGGTTTAGTTCTACATTGTTTTACATGAGAAATTGCCCGTCACAAGTCAGGAATATGACAAATGTTATCCATTTGTTTGATGTTTTGAGCTTTTGATTTAGCCAGTAGATTTAGTCATTTGACTTCGGACTTTCCGTTTTTGAACATTCCTAGGAGTTTGGTATGTTTGTTATTTTACTTTCTACTCTTGTATTCATCTTTTAATGTGTCTATATAACCTTTGTCTTAAAATTGTTAATTTTGTCCGCTCGCATAATTTGTGTCGCAACATTGACACAAAAAAATATTAAGTAATATCTCTAATATATAAAATACAAGTAAGTCTACATAAGAAAATTCCTCTACCAAGTCAGGAATATGACAGTTGTTATCCATTCGTTTGATTTGGTTGAGCTTTTGATTTTGACATTTGATGAGGGAATTTCCGTTTTGAATTTTCCTCGGAGTTCGGAATTTCTATTATTTCACTTTTTGGTACTGTTGTGATTTTAGTTTCTATATCATTATCATTTAAAGGTTATAACGATCACATATTTACATTTCTGTAAATGGCCTAACTCGTAAAATTTGTATAATCAATAATGAACTGTATGGACTACTTCCTTTTTAAATTTTGAAATAATCTAACCGATTTTTAAAATATATATCTATATATTAAGGACGTAATTGTTTTTGTTATTCAACTATATACAAATTAAATGTTATGCAGTCAATAGTTATAAAAAAGGAAGTACTCATGATAACGATATTTGACATGACAAATTAGTATACCTATATACAAAATTTATGATCAATTATGAAATAAACTTAGAGGTGATTTTAATAATTTGGTAAGAAAAAGCGGTGCATTTAATATATATCAAATCGTTTTTGCTTTTGATAATCTAATCCGTAATGAAAAAGGTATTACCAAAGAGACTAGGCTAATAGGTTGAAACGCTAGACGCGCATTTTGTTTACATCAGACTCATAAGTCACGCTCGAATTATAACAGTTTGAAGACCAAATCAATATGAAGTATTAGACCTAGAGCATCACAGTATTCAAATCTAGGAATCAACAGTAGACACGAATCTGTTCCCTATGTCAAGCTTATTTTTTTGCATAGCTTATATGGGTTGGGTAAAATCATTGCACACTATTAATATGATCATCATTATAGGTAATATCATGATTTCAAACTGTTTTACATATGCCTTCATTTACCTTTCATTAATCTTTCTTGCATGGTATAACAAATACGAAGCTGGATTAAAACATAACACATACTGAACTATTGACACATACATGACAGACTTCATATATAATGTATTTAGATTTTCATTCAGTAAATCTTTATTTACTAAGCAAAATGAAATACAAAAACAACGTTTATTTATCGATCAAAATAATTGTTACTTAGAAAAAGGTTTTTATCCGAATAATTTGTTCAATTACATAATACAGCTGTAATATTTGGACTTTAGCATTATCTATGACTTTTTTTATCCATAATTGGTTTTCTGAATAATATAAATTAGTATCTGAAAGTATAAAAGATAACAAAGCATGTTCAAGATACACATGCTTAAGTTTTTATAAATTAAGGTTTTAGTACCACAACATCGTTGTCGTTTAAAAAAAAGGGGGGGTATATTTGTCCCTAATGATTCCAATTAGCAGGTAGCCATTACTTTGGCAATTCTGTATCTTTGAAATATAGAATTCGCATATTGTTGCATTGATTCAATTAAGGAATGTATCTTTCTCGTGTCTATTCCTTTACGAGATATTAATTGTAGAAAAAAGGCATCTGATGTAGTTGGAAACACATGGTATAAATGCTATCTCATTCTTTCATGATGCATTTATTGTGCAGTGTATAGTAGAGTTAATAAAAATATTTTTTTATTTCTTCAAAAGATAAAATTTATCAAATCATTTTTAAGTAACTTTTTTTCCTTGATATAATTTTTCCAATTAGTAGAACGATTTGGATATGGAAATAACAAGCCGCCCCGCGAAATACATGTAGATATGTGCTAGTCTTAAGTCATTCTTTTTAATCAGGTTTTTTTAATGTATTTTGCAGTTGCAGCTATTTCCTCTCTGGACTGTTTAATTGCGGTATTTCCTCTTATAGTTGACGTGTTTCCCTCGGTTTTAGTTTGTAATCCATATTTGATTTCTATCAATCGATTAATGACTTTTTTTACAGTGGTATACTACTGTTGCCTTTATTCATTCATTTAATAAAACGATAAACAATTGTAATATGGAGGAATTTTAGCTAAATTATGCAATAGAAAATGTAAATATAATAGTTAACACTAGATTACGACAAATAATTTGATTATGCAAATAAATATTTTAGCTAAATGATTCGTGTGCATATCTAAAATTCGATATTATATATATATATAATATGTTTAAAGGATTTTATTGCATAAACTTATTAAAAGAATAAAATGCATATTTTAAGGATATAAGTAACATCAACTTGAAAATTAGAAAATAAAGTAATTGGATATTTTGTTCTTGATTAACTCCTAATGATGTTTGAAGAATATTATTCATCCAGAATAAGCATTCCAATATATATAAAAAGAAGGTCAGACGTATGGAAAAGTTTTTTTCAACCGGAATATTGCAAAATACATAATAATATCAGAATAATCTTTTCAGATTTAGGTAAAAGAAAGATATTCGATAATCTTTAGAAAGATATGATTGTGCACAGATGGAACTTACTCTTCTTGTATCAACTTGTTATCATCGTATTATGGCAAGGTTTGTAATTCTAATGTATAACAAACACATAATATGCAAATATCCTCTTCTCTGATTTCAAAAGATGAAAAAAACGCTGGACAGACAAACCCGTTAAAGTTTTAATCATTTATTTTGGTCACGATAGACATCAATGTGAAAAATCAAATTGGATACCTAAAATAAATAAATTGAAACCAATAAACCAATAAATAAAACATGGGGAAAAAGAAAATTAACAATGGTGTGGAAAATATTGATCATTCAATCTTCATAATTACCGAACTTTACTTTTTTGGCTACTTCGTGCAAAATTCCCGATATTTACCTAAAAGAAATTGAAAGCTGTCCAAATATATTTAAGAAGGAAAAAATGACAAAGTGAAAAAAAAACCCAACTTATCAGCAAATACAAAAAGAGGAGGGATCAGAATGATTGATTTTGACAGTTATTTTACAGCACTGAACGCTTCATGGGTCTCCAAATAAAACAACAACCAGTCTGCCAAACAGGAAAATTTTTCCTAACAAATATTTCGACAATCTTGGTAAAAACTTTCTTGTCTTTGAAATAACTTTTGATAATATAAAATCACTAAATGAACATGGAAAAATACCTGCTTTGTGTTCATAAGTAATTGAAAAAAAATTAACAATTTCGAATGAAAACTTCTTCAGTATGTTATTCCTACAAAGTAGTTACTATCAAAATGGAAAATATCAGAGAATGGTAAATGCAATATTTGAAAAACAGAAGAAGATTACTTGCATTTCTTTATTACATGTTCATTAAAAAGGTTTTTGAGAGAAAGCACATTATCTCCTAGCAAAAATGCAGTTTCAAAATTAGATATTAGTAAAACAAATATTATTTGGATACAAAATATCAGATCATGGGTATTATAGTTTTAACCTTTTTTTTTTACAGTTTTATGTGTTCGTATTAACAAGTCATACTATATCTCTGAGCGAAAACTGCAATTCTTAAATGTGTTTATAAATGATCTACGAATGGTTATGAATGAGAACTCAAACAGTATCTCAAAAGTATTTTTCATAAATTAAAAAAGATTGATATATTTTCGTAGATACTTAGAAGTAATTTTCAGGAATGCTTGGACAATGAATTAAAATTGTAACAAGTATTCTGATGAATAATAAAAATATTTGTTGTTAAAAACAAAACAAAACCAAAAAAACTCCCTTTGTGTTATTCATACGCATCATGTTATCAAAGACATTTCAATGTTTTTAATCTTACCTGTTCTTTTAAGATACCAAAGAGAACACACCGAGTGCACAGTAAACAAAATTATTACCCCAATGCAAACATTCATCACCATGAAATAAAATAGAACCGACAAAAAACTAACATCAATGAAATAAAACAATTGAACAAAATGAACCGTATAGTGAGTAGACTATAGATTATGATTGGTATTTTTGATAACAGATTTAAATGAACTTGATGCATAAAACAAAAGTAGACATTGTTAATTGCTATGTCATTTGGTCTCTGTGGAGAGTTGTCTCATTGGCAATCATACCACATATTCTTTTTTTATATTATAAGATGAAGTATTGTGTGGTCCAATAAATGTATACTTTCATTTTTTTTTCAGATATTGCCACATCAACTTGGGCTTTAGCATCTCTAATATTTCTTTTACTACTCATACAAGAAGAAATTGTATTGAAACATTTGTACATGGACATTTTCTGTTTGATGTTTATTCTCTTATTATGGCCATTTACCAGTCCGAAATTTTTAAATGCAGACACTTTTTACTTTGTGAGTGAACAGATTAGAAGTGGGGAAACGTATTGTAATGCACTTGTTGTAATATTTGGAGTTTTGTGTTTCTCTTACGTCTTAGCCGGAAATGGACTTTTGATTGCACAAAATATTTATGACAGACCAAAAACAAAACTGTCTGTGTGTATCTTTTTGCTCGGTTGTGAATATTTAACTCATGACATGTGTGAACAGCTTATAGAAAGTACTGTGCAATCAATATATGGAAACATTATGCTGCAAATCCCAATCCACTTTCTCATGTATGTATTTACATTCGAGATATTCCAAATATTCACCTCTTCATGGGGAATAGTGTATATATACCTTTGTATAACTCATTACTTTGTTTCACCAATTACAACTTTTTTTTGCATAAGCTCTATCCTTATCGCATGCCTTATAGCTTGTGAGGTATACATAAACTATAACAGGATTAGCTTCCAGATTATAAAAAACTTCTTTATTAGACTTAGTGGAGACAATCAAAGATTAAGGGAAATATATTTCATATTATTTGTATATGTTTTAGCCAAAGTTGAAGATATGATTCGATCAAAATTTTAACTGCTTAAGGTAACAGCCATAAAAAAATAATCTGCAGTAGGATGTGTAAAACCAGTATTTCTCTAAAGTAAAAAAAAATACCATTATCTCAAACTGTCTAGGTTTTTCAATCACATAATATCCTCAACATGATCTTTTAAATTTGATCACAACATTACTTAAAGGAAATACGCTTTAAAAAAACCTTCCTATAACAAGGATAGTCACCAGAAAGGCTGTTTTTTTCCTTAGCTAAAAAAAAAATGAAAACAAAGGAATCTATCAAATCATTAGGTAATGAAGAATCAAAATACTTTGCCAAACATTTATATTTTGATTTCATGTTTATATATATAGAAATGCATATCACATATATTGTTGTTACATTGCCTTTTGCAAACAATTAGGTAAGTGTGATTTATTTACCACATGTGATATCGTGTTTACTCTTTGATAATATATTTAATCTTATTGTTTTTTTTATATTGATCTTATCTGCAGTGATAGTGTGATAGTTTTTGATTTTAATTATATAAACTTATTATTTATAGATATCTATAAAAGAGAGAAAAGTATAAAATTTAAACAAATGTCTAAATTTATGGAAAATTTAACAATAGACAAAAGAAACCGAGCATCTTTTCTAAACCATAAAATTGAGAATGGAAATGGGGAATGTGTCAAAGAGACAACAACCCGACCATAGAAAAAACAACAGCAGAAGGTCACTAACAGGTCTTCAATGTAGCGAGACATTCCCGCACCCGGCGGCGTCCTTAAGCTGGCCCCTAAAACAAATATATACTAGTTCAGTGATAATGAACGCCATACTAATTTCCGAATTGTACACAAGAAACTAAAATTAAAAAAATACAAGACTAACAAAGGCCAGAGGCTCCTGACTTGGCACAGGCGCAAAAATGCGGCGGGGTTAAACATGTTTATGAGATCTCAACCCTCCCTCTATACCTCTAGCTAATGTAGAAAAGTAAATGCATAACAATACGCACATTTAAAATTCAATTCAAGAGAAGTCCGAGTCTGATGTCAGAAGATGTAACCAAAGAAAATAAACAAAATAACAATAATACATAAATAACAACAGACTACTAGCAGTTAACTGACATGCCAGCTCCAGACTTCAATTAAACTGATTGAAAGATTATGATTTCATCATATGAATATCAGGCACAATCCTTCCCGTTAGGGGTTTAGTATCATACCATCATAACATATATGAGAAGAACATAACCCGTGTCATGCCAACAACTGGTTTTTTAATAAATGTGTTCCGATGCAAAGACCCTATAAGTGAATCAATATTAACGCCAAAATAAGCAATCTTTAGTGACCTAACAACAGTATTGTAACCCTTCTTTATAAGTCTATTTAAAGGTTTTGGTAGTTTCTGAGGTGAATACTGACATTTTTGTGCTTATAAAGAATATTTCCATAAAAAATTGGATGTGAAATACCTGAATGTATAAGAAGTCTGCATGTTGAGCTATATTTACGAATGATGTCCTTATACCGATGATAAAATTTAGTAAATGTTTTGACTAGTTTGTGATATCGAAAACCCTGGTGTAATAATTTTTCAGTAATACATAAATTTCTCTCGTTAAAATCTAAAACATTGTTACATACACGAGCGAATCGTACAAGTTGAGATATATAAACACCGTAAGATGGTGACAAAGGAACGTCACCATCTAAAAATGGATAATTAACGATAGGAAATGAAAAATCATCTCTTTTATCATAAATTTTAGTATTAAGCTTTCCGTTAGTGATATAGATATCAAGATCGATGAAAGGGCAGTGGTCATTGTTAGTATTAGCTTTATTTAAAGTAAGTTCAACAGGATAAATTTCTTTAGTATACATACTGAAGTCGTCATTATTGAGAGCCAAAATGTGATCCAAATATCTTAAAGTATTATTAAATTTGTTTATGAGATGTTGTTTCGATGGGTCTTTGCTGATTTTTGTCATAAATTGTAACTCATAGCAATACAAAAACAGGTCCGCAATAAGTGGAGCACAGTTAGTCCCCATTGGAATTCCAATAACCTGGCGATATACGAAATCTCCAAAGCGAACAAAAATGTTATCTAGTAAAAATTCAAGGGCATATATAGTATCAAAGCATGTCCAATTGACATAGTTTTTTTGTTTATTGCTACTAAAAAATGACCTAAAAGAGTTTGAACATATATATTCACATTCTGACTTTTTAAATGCCTATATTTGCATTATATTTTTTTTCTTTCGATCTCTTTAAAAAAAAATGAAATACATGCTTCAAATGTTTAATGACCACGGCACAATACGTTCTACAAATTTTCTTTATTGAAACTATTTGTGTTAACAGTGTTCGTTAAAGCAGTTTTGAATTACAATTCACAAGTGGATCGGATAATAAATGTCATATACTACAATACAATTGCAACAAAACGACTAATTCATTGCTTAGCGAAAAAAAAAAACAAAGTGTCATAACATTTTAATCTGCTTTAAGTAGTCGAATTTCTCGCCAATATAACGTCGTGAGATTATTTAAATATCGATACTTTGATTTTCAAAATGTACAATTTGAATCACATTCCGCAGTAAAACTCGTTTGTTGTATGATAGGTCTTGTTCCATATACATTGATTCCAAGAGTTTGCCATAATATTTAGGAGTTTGAATATTTGTATTAAGTTTGATGATTAAGTAAATGTTAAGGGCATTCATAAAAACAAAATATACAAAGGGGAAAATCAACACTCAGCAGTAGAACAGATTAGAATAGGGGTAAAATGTTAAAACAACTCTTTATAAATTGCACGCCTTCCTGAATTTACCTTTACCAGGAACACTCAAAACCGACCCAAATATTTGAACGCCAACGATATTTAAGAGCTATATGTCAAGAAAAAGACCAAAGAACAAACAAAACAAAAAAGACATATACACAAAAAGTCAACTTTGTTTGTTTCTCAACAATGAGATAGTTTATAAAGTTCATTATAAGTTGAAACGTGGACAATAGTATTAAATACAAAAGAATTGAAACATAAGATAAAAGTAGATTTTTTTCACAAAATTACAATACAAAGATAACTTTGTATTATTGTTTTTCTTGTCTATCGTGTGTTCCTACTGGCCATCAATTTTAGAAATAAAGTTAAAAGACTTTTGAACTACATGTAGAAAAAATAAATTTCTTATCATGACTGTTTTAAGACCTGTTCCTTTATTTTTACTTGTCATTAAATAGTAGTTAATTGTAGTTTGGTGTGTTCTAGAATAATATGTCTAAAGGAACTCAAATTATTTGTTATATGGTTTGCTGCAGAACCCTCACGGATCAAAATAGATTTCGAAAAATCCATAGAGTAGAGGCGGAAGCCCGAATGTCCTACATGTATGAATTGTACTAACTATCGAGAAAGGTCACACAGAACTAATTCTTCAAATTGTTGTATACAAACATACAACAATTCGATAAAAGTAATAATGACATAACTACTAACAATAGACATGACGTCTTGATTTCATATGAGAACTACTAAACCCATATTGGTCCTTAGGGATAACCATGTGATTGTTTTAAACAAATCACAACACCATTACCTACTAAGGAGCGTAGGTGCGATTATACAGTATGTGTTCCTGTCGGAATTAAAGATAATGAATAATTGTTTCAAAAGGAACAGTTTTTGTCCTCATAAAAATGTTTCAAAAAACATTCTACTAGGCGAAACGAATATATGTGACACACTGACTTTGTTCAATTATGTTGCAATTTTATATCCGTACGGATAATAGTAATTATTAATGAAAAAAAGTAGCAACATTTGTTTTAACCAAGTTTGAAATATATATTACTTGTATAGAAAATTAAAGGAGGGTTTTTAAGAAATATTCATCGAAAAAAGCTTTTCACAAAGTAAAATGGTATGTTCAATTTTCTCCTGTCAGTTTCTCCAAACTAAAGGCTCTTCATTAGTAAAAATCAAAATAATGTTTCTTTTTTCAAAAGACAGAAAAACATATTCGCAATTAAACGCAAACTTGATATCATGGGTTGGGTCCTACATTAGTATTCGCAAGTACAATATATAAAAACAAAATCACAAAAATGGATATTGTTTTTGAAATTACTAGGACGATAGATAATAAGAGGGCCTTCAAAAATTTGAAGAGAAACTGACAACGCCGAGGCAAACACCGAAACACTGGTAAAAGTCTAACAGCTCCACAAAAAAATGATGTATCCCATTTAATACAGATAGAGGATGTGATATTATTGCCAATGAGACAACTCTGTACAAAAAATAAAATTACACATAACTTAACAACTATAGGTCACTGTACGGCTTTCAACTATGAACAAAGCCGATACCGCATAGTCAGCAATAAAAAAAAATAACAAAGACTGATTTGCACAAATATAAATATCAAAATGTATTACAGTAAGATGTAAGAAAACATTACGACCTACCTTCAGAAGAATAAAAAAAATCATGGAAGCCCACTTTTCGAGGTGCAAAAGTGGGAAATTCATTCAACACATTTTCCTTATAACAGAACACATCTACAACAGAACATGTGGACGTAAAGAAATCTTAATACTGGTATATAAAATTGAGAAAGGAAATGGGGAATACGTCAAAGCGACAACATTCCGACCATAGAGTAGACAACAGCCGAAGGCCACCAATGGGTCTTCAATGTAGCGAGAAACACCCGCACCCGGAGGCGTCCTTCAGCTGGCCCCTTAAAAAAAATGTATACTAGTACAGTGATAAAGGACGTCATACTAAATTCGGAATTATACACAAGAAACTAAAATAAAAAAAAACACAAGACTAACAAAGGCTCCTGACTTGGGACAGGCGCAAAATTGCGGCGGGGTTAAACATGTTTATGAGATCTCAACCCTCCCCCTATACCTCAAGCCAATACAGAAAAGTAAACGAATAACAATACGCACATTAAAATTCAATATAAGAGAAGTCCGAGTCCGATGTCAGAAGATATACATACTAAAAAATAGAAAAATACTAGAAAGTGAAAAACATAGGACCACAAGAATGTTTCGGACTTACAACGTAGTTATTTTCAATGTAGTCAAAATGAGACAAATGACCTCTAGCATTTTTTTTATGAAACAATTAAACATGTTATGTGTACTTTTACGTCAAATGTATTTCCTTAAAGCAAAGTTTGTCATATATCGATTTCCGTTTTAATATGTCTGAGAACATAAAAAAAATAATAATTCGATAAACTCTCACTTTGTGCTAATGGTCGTAATTTTACACTTTCAATGCCAAACATACATGGTACATGTGCTGTTATAAATGTAAAGTACAGTAACTTAAGTTACCAAAGTATATCTACATTTATTTGAGAGGAGAATGTACTTTGTACCATGATAGGGCAATAATTTAATGTCTGAAATTGCAAAATCAAAAAAATACTATTTAATCTTGAGACTTTACAGAGTGTCTTATCTGCTATCATCGTGACGTCTTACATAATCGAAGCAAAAAACAAACGATACCAAGGGGCAACTAAATCTCATAAGTCTGAAAAATTCTAACCACATCATAGTAAATGACAACACGAACCCAATCAAAGAATTATCATTTAAATTTTTTTGGAAATTTTACACAGAACGTTACCCAACAGAAAATCTTACCACATCAATAACTTCGTATTATACATCTATTGAAAAATATCTTTCGTTGTTAGACTCATTATAATGATATCAAGATCTGAAAAAAGTAAAATCACAAAAATACTGAACTTAGAGGAAGATCAATTGGGAAAGTCCATAATCACATGGCAAAATCAAATAACAAAACGCAAAAAAAAACGAATGGACAAAAACTGTCATATTCCTGACTTGGTACAGGCATTTTCAAATGTAGAAAATGGTGGATTAAACCTGGTTCTATAGCGCTAACCCTCTCACTTTAATGACAGTCTCATCAATTTCCGATATTTTTACATTGATGCGTTAAATAAACAGACAAAATAAATATAATAGTCAAAATATGGGTACATCAGTCATCATCGTTTAACAATTTTAAAAGGAACAATTTAACAGAACACAAAAACATCTACTATCTACGAACACATTTATTGAGTGTCTGACGTCAGAAAATTTTATACGTCACATAAATTTGTCGTTCAATGTGCGTACAAACAATTCTAAAATTTTCATGGGAATGTTAGCATACAGGGTTAAAAAATCAAAAGTATGTAAGAATAAATTTAAGAAATAGACCGAGATTTAAACTAGTCCAAAAGTTATATATAGAATTTATAAGAATCCAAAAATAGTTAATACCACTACGCGATTGAATGATTTTGACGTTTGTGGTTCAACGTATATTGTAATTCATAATAAAAATATATCATAATGACATATAATAGAACAATATCATACTGACGGGATCTTTTAAAGTACAGAGTCACGTTATAAGAACAAAAGAAATACAAAAAGTCGCAAATACAAAACAAACCACAAAAAAATGAAAGCCAATACAAACACATTGTCGAGATGTATAAGTACCGAGCCACGTAAAACGGATATCACATGAAACCATTCAACAGTAAAAGTAATATTAATAATAGAACAAAGACAAATGAAAGAACTATAAAACACGTTGTTAAGATGATAAACAACATCAGTACGAAGAATCTATACATCAAGACCATCGTGTATTATTTGAGAAGTTGATACGGAATATTTATCAACAAGGTCTTGGTACCTTCCGATGAACTTTTTTAGAAAAAGAACGAGACGTTCTTTGACATACCCCTGTTTCATCAACTTTCTACTCAGACACTGATGACGTATTACAAAGTCTGAGTAGGAGCTGCAAGCTCTTGAATATCGAATAAGTTGGGAAATATATATCCCATATGCAGGTGAAGTTGGTATATTGCTACTAAGGTGGGGGAAATTTATGATTTCAAAATTAAAATCGTCTCGTTTGTCATAGATTCTGGTACTGAGATGACTGTGTCAGTCAAATTCGAGATATAAGTCTAAAAATGAGGCGGAGGAAGCCGTGTCTGTTGTTTCTTTAATCTCTAGTTCTGGGGGGATATATTAATGGAACCCAATCAGAAAAGTTCGGATTGTTTATGAAAAGAACATCATCAATATATCTGAAAGTGAAATTAAATAATCTGGCTTCTTTGATTCTCTTGTTTTTTACAAGTGTCTGGAGGAACTCCGATTCATATGAAAATAAGAAGAGGTCGACAAGAAGAGGCGCACAGTTTGTTCCCATAGGAATGCCGACAACTTGTTGGAAAAGTCTACCTCCAAACTCAACAAATATGTTGTCGATAAGAAACTCCAGCATACTGACCACTTGTTCTTCTGTGTAGCATATTTTACCTTTTTGTGACACCATTACAATTCTATATATTCTGCATTATTGAAACCCCTCATATTGTTTAGCATATTAATTCATGATAAACTAAACCAGTATGTAGACAAAAACAGATAAAAAAGTATGATGATATATATATTGTTAAGTGTCGCAATATTCATTTGTGTCAATAATATCGTGTAAGTTTTTCATTTTGTTAATAATATGTCATAACATCTGAAATATAAAAGGGCGCCTAACAAATCGTATCATTAACAAAAACAATTCCAATAACTTGTATAGCTGGTTTCTATCAGTAAATATATCTTTTATTAATAAGCTCTCCCTTTTAAATATGTTTGTTGTCATCTGAATCAGATTTATAATCTATATTGGATTGGGATACATCAGATCTAATATAACACGAAATATTGCATACATTTCTGTCATAATTCACTCCTTTTTATGACAGTGGCATTATTTTCCTTTTGAAAATTAACAACTGTTATCTTTGTAATACAAAAAACAAACTTCATATTATTAAATCGACAAACCAATAACTTGTAAGATATAGTTATTGGTTGATGCTTGCAATGCAATTACTTACATGTCAAAAATGGGAGGATATAGTATTCGTCTTCCGAACGGTAGTTTATCGTTACAAAAATGTATACATGGTTTGAAAATTGGCAAGTAAAACGGGGATACATGTTTAAATCGCAAACATTTGTTGAATAGAGGGGGATTTTCAATTGATGGTTTGACACCTACATATAAGCGCTTCTGCAATGTTGAAAAGAGAATTGGACAAGAAAATGAAATTTAATTCATCAATAAAGTAAGTGTTCATCCATAGTTCATAAGATCAAAGCTAGGAAAAAGACTGAACTATATATTTGTTATTCTGTATCTAATGTTTAATTGGATAGGTTCAATCAACAAAAGTCAACTAGACGTTATAAGTTATATCTGACAACTGATGTTTTGTTGTACAAGTAACTAGCTTAATTGTGAATCAGCTACATAACTGGACTAATTCGACCTGTTGATACTGTTTATAATGCTTTTTTGTCATTTTTTATTTATACGGATCTTGTCTGTACACCAGCTTTGATTATTTGTAATATCTTCACTTATTCTTACAACATTTGTATAAACTTCAAGATTATAAAAAAAACGGTTTTTTTCTAAAGTGAACATTGATTGGTTAAATATTTCTCAGTCATGTCCTGTTTTTGAATTTGTTTGTTAGCTTTTTGGTCATGAATGTTTGTCTCTAATATTTAATTAACTGTGCATTTGTATTCAGATATCGCAGATCAAATTTATTCGTTCATTGTTTAATCATACGTTTTTTGATTGAGTTAAGTCTGCCAATTGATATTTTATCGTATGTTTTTCTTTGTTGTGATGTTATGCTATTGTTTCAGAAAAAGGGAGAAGGTTTGGATCCATTAAAACGTTTAATCCCGCTGCAAATGTTTGCACCTGTCCTAAGTCAGGAATCTGATGTACAGTAGTTGTCGTTTGTTTATGTAATATATACGTGTTTCTCGTTTCTCGTTTTGTTTATATAGATTAGACCGTTGGTTTTCCCGTTTGAATGGTTTTACACTAGTAATTTTGGGGCCCTTTATAGCTTGTTGTTCGGTGTGAGCTAAGGCTCCGTGTTGAAGGCCGTACTTTAACCTATAATGGTTTACTTTTTAAATTGTTATTTGTATGGAGAGTTGTCTCATTGGCACTCACACCACATCTTCCTATATCTATAAATTACTATACTCAACCCCGGTGTAAAAACGTAATGAACAATTAATAAATGCCTAAACTATATTTATTTTTCAACCATTACTGCTGACAATATTTTTGTTCAATATCATAACAGATGTCTTTATATATGAGTACGTGTAAGTGAATATCAACTTATACTTGAATATTAATACCTATATTTCACCCAGAAGCTAATTGACTATTACTTATGACAGGTATTACACTGTCTACCAGTTTAGAGAAAGGTTGTACTTTAGACAAACATATAACAAGTACAACTATAGTATACAGTTATTCAATATGTAACTATGCAATAGATCAAATTATATTTCCCTCGGTATGCCAGTAAGGTCAGCTCATTGTATTTTTGTCCTCAGCCGTTGGCTTCGGGCAATAGAACAATGAGCTGATCTTCATATCGAGGGAAATATAATTTGATCTATTGCACTGTTACACATTCACTAACTGTTTTATTACCTAATACATACTGATTGGACAACATGAATACCTTTCAAATAATACGATTTCAGAATAAGAGGTTATAACAGGTCATTGCAATAGATTGCACACACTCAGGTGCAATAGAACGATAATTTCCAATGCAATAGACCATAGAACAAAAAATGGCAGAAAAATAGCAAATAATATAGAAATATTAATAAAACAGTAAAATACTCTTTATTAGGTAATAATAAAAACTATTAGCATGAAGGAAATTGACATAGCACTTAATGTATGATAACAGTAAGCTTATTTTTCGTGCAATATAATTCAATTTACATCCATAAGAAATTAAATCTGTTAATATTCATTGGTAAAGTTATAAAGCGTTCTTTTCATTTTTACAAAACTTGGACGATACTGCTTCTTGAGGACTGTAAGTCCTCGTGATAGCAGCAGTTTAGTGATACTCAGCACTGAAATATTTTATATTAAATCCTCCTTAAAATTTTCCTCAAGGTTTCAACTATCTCAGGCAAAGCTGACCACTACTTCGATTATGCTATTATATTAGTTCTTATCATTTGACCATAAAGCTTTTGAATAATCTTTCGATTCTTGTTCATCATTGACTTTCAAATACTCGGGGTCGTGCGTTACCGATGGATGCATGTCTAGAAAAGCGCTTCGGACTTTTAAAGTTTATAAGTGTTGTTTTTTAGTTTTTTTTTTGCGCCTGACCCAAGTCAGGAGTCTCTGGCCTTTGTTTAGTCTTGTGTGATTTTTAATGTTAGTTTCTTGTGTATAATTCAGAGTTTAGTATGATGTCCATTATCACTGAAATAGTACACACATTTATTTAGGTGTCAGCTGACGGACGCCTCCGGTGCGGGAGTTTCTCGCTGCATTGAAGCCCCATTGGTGGACTTCGGCTGTTGTCTGCTCAATAGTCGGGTTGTTGTCTTTTTAACACATTCCCCATTCATCTATTTTCAATTTTATTGTTGTTTTTCCTGTTTCCCTGTTTTCCTGTTTTCCTATTTACAAAACATTGAATTTATCGAAAAACTAAGGATTTTCTTATTCCAGGCATAGATTACCTTAGCCGTATTTGGCACAATTTTTTGGAATTTTGGATCCTCAATGCTCTTCAACTTTGTACTTGTTTGGCTTTATAAATATTTCGTCACTGATGAGTCTTATGTAGACGAAACGTGCGCTTGGAGTACTAAATTATAATCCTGGTACCTTTGATAACTATTTTCTACTTCAAAAAGAACATATTAAGTATTCAATAAACTTTCCATAAATATGAAAATGTAGCATTTGCTTTGACAAAATATGTCAATAAATAAAGGTGTAGTTTGAACTCTACTTGAAAGTGGTCTCGTTAGCAATCAAACCACATCTCCTTTTTTTTATTAAAGTAAATTTATTTATACGACTTAACAAACCATGTTCGTGCTACAGTCTATTTTCTTTCTAAAAGGATTATTTTGTTTAAACTACCACATTACAACATTTATATAGCTTTTTCTAAATGTTTATCTGCTATTTTATGAAATTGTTTCTGACTTGTTGAATAACGGCTATCTTCATTATTGTTTTAACTTTGTTTTATTATTCATTGAATAGTAGTGGGTTTTTTAAACACTCAATTAATTGTAACCATTTTTTAGAATGGGCGCCATAAAGCTACATCTTTTCACAATTTAAGTGCCATAAACATTATACATACATTAAGTATCTCCCAAATGCAAAGTACCGTAAGAAAAAAAAAGGAAAATCGTTACGAACATATTATATTTTACTATGAACAAGTATAAACAATGATACTTCAATCGAATTGAACAATTATTTTAGCAAGTACTCTGGAAATCATATACAGTTATATACACTTTTTGGTGAGACATTCAAATATCTTCATAAATCTTTTCAATGAATGTTGGTAAATAGAACGAATAGTTCGAATAGAAAAAAATCATGAAATAAAGTTAAGCTTGTTTATATGAGAGCTAGACACGTCTAATGAAGCAGTTATACAAATGTTCTGACATTTATTGCTTCTAAACAAAACTCTGTTGTCTACAAAGGGAGAATAATTTACACCAACACTATCATTATTTGTTTAATTGACATAAATTATAGTCCAGAGGTATATGTCAATTAGACAAAACTTCACATGAAATTGTGTCGTCACAACTTGATGTACTTTATGAATTGACAGTGAAGATATTAAGTGCATTTGAAAAACATAACAAAATAAAAAATTCGTTTATTGAAAACAACAAGGCAAATGTGCATATTCTATAACCGTGTTAGATAAAAGCAGAAAAACACATAACAAAACTCACAACTGTGTTCGCCTCATATGTGCATTAAAACGCAATAACTGTTCTTAAATATATGCAGCAAACATGAACTTTGCCATATCTATGCATATTGGAAGGGAATACTTTTGTGAGCATCTTTAGATGTGTGTAACAGGACATAGTATGTTGTGTAAAATTCTCAATTTTTGAAATGTGTTTAAAGAGGTCCACCTTAGAATTCAAACAAATTTTAAAGTATACTCTGCAAAACCATTTTGATAACAATAAGCTATAATATGAAGTATCCCTTTAGATCCCATTGAATAGTTAAACAGCTATACATATTTGTATGCCATTTACACAGTCCACACCAAAACAGATGTAAGGAAAGACATTTCAATAAACTGAATAAATCATAGTAGTAAATATGTACAAGAAAAAAGAAAAAAATCACAAAACTACTGATCTCCTTGTTAAATTCAAAGGGGAAAGTCCCTAATCAAATAGGAAAATAGAAAAGCTCAAATACATCAGACGAATGGACAACCACTGTCATATTCCTGACTTAGTATAGGCATTGTCTTGGGAAAATGAAAGCATTTTTAAAATACCGTACATAGATATTGGAAGATGTGGTATGAGTGACAATGAGACAACTCTTTATCCAAGTAACAATTTATAAAAGTAAACCGTTATAGGTCAAGGTTCGTCATTCAACACGGAGCATTGGCTCACACAGAACAGCAATCTATAAAGGGCCCCAAAAATTACTAGTGTAAAACCATCCAAACAAGAAAACCAACGGTCTTATCTATATAAAAATGTATTGATGTAAAGGAAAACTTGTTAAGCATTGTAATGTTAAGATAGAACATTGATATCCAATAATATAACACAATGTATAACATATGTCAGACAAAACAAGAACATAACTCACAAATTTTATTAAGGACGACATTAATGTATTGGAAAGATCATAAACAAAAGATCAATTTACAGCTCAAGAAACAAACTCTATTGGAATTACTTTTGTTAATGATGAAATTTGTTTATAGGCATTCTTCACTATACTATTATAATCTATCAATAATACTGTGAAAATTCACACGAACTTGCTCTTCTTTTTTCGATATACGGTGTTTGAAACTGTTTTAAATTGTATAAAACGATATCCATGTAAACGAACAAACACACATAGTGCAAATGAAAAGATTTTGAAAAAAAACAAACAATTAATATAAACAGACAGCATAAAAAAACGAAAGGTTGAATAAATA
This sequence comes from Mytilus galloprovincialis, assembly GCF_965363235.1. Taxonomy (NCBI): domain Eukaryota; kingdom Metazoa; phylum Mollusca; class Bivalvia; order Mytilida; family Mytilidae; genus Mytilus; species Mytilus galloprovincialis. The sequence goes on from NC_134847.1 coordinate 62,614,469, forward strand.
TCAAAAGAAATGGACCAAAATATTTCACCCTTGTTTCATTTCTCGCTGTAATAATTCATCCATATTTTACCACCCTTGGAATATTAATATTTGCTTTTTTTACGAGAGAACAAGATTTAAAATGTCAAAATTCCAAACAAAAAAAGAAGAATAACAATGAATTGTTGTATTTTGTAAAATTTTCTTATTAGTTGTCTACAGTACGGTTAGCGTTCAACCAAAAACCTGTATTTGTTTTCTTCTGTCTTCATAGACACGGAGTACCGGGTGACTTAATTCGTCTTTAAGATGTTTTCTATGTCACATAACAGCAGATATGTGATGATCATACAAAAACTTAATGGAATATACTTTTTCCAGTAAAGTATCGTTTTAAAATATTCTCCGTTAAGTGGAATAACTGTAAAATCAACCAAAGGTTTAAACTTAATGTGCTGCTTCAAAGGATGTTGAAGTAGTTAATAAGAATTTGAAGAGACATTTGGTACATTGTCATACTTATTACGTAACAGATACAAATATCTTTTCAGTAAGTGATTAATCAATTATATGATGGTTTAATTGAAGTTTTTGAAGTGAAATGACTAGTTACAACTAAGAACAATTATATATTTCTACTGGTTTGACGAACACATTCTGCTAGTTTCAATTTCTTACAAAAGGAGTTAAATAGACTTATTCAAATAGACGTGCTATTTGTATTTCATTTGTATAAAGTTCTATACGAAAATAAGAAGCAGGATAAACATTAAATAGTATGCCACCTTACAACACCCCTCAAGTAAAGAAAAACCAAAATCAAAACAAACCAAAACCACCTTAAGAGCAGCAAAGAGAGATCATAAAGAAAGACAAAAATATATACCATTATAATCTTAAAGGTCGAGCTTATGTATTTTTCGTATTTATGTTTCGAGTACTTTTTATGTATTTGATAAATGTGTGCTTTGTCTCGAGTACTTTTTTCTAGCATTTGATACATGTGCATTTTGTCTCGAGTATTTTTTTTTTATATATTTCATACATGTGCATTTTGTCTCCTAGCTTGTTGTTGTGTATTTTAGACAAGTGCATTTTGTCTCAAATATTTATTTCCTCAATGTCTATTGAGATTGAGAAAGTTAGTTCACTTTTTTTTTTAAAAAAAAACCATCATATCATCAAGGGTGTTTAAAAGATTATATTCTCTGTGGAATGTTATCTTAAAATGAAAATATATTGCCACATGTGTGTGCCTGCGAGTTGATAAAAACAAAGCAAAATTTAATTAAAATGCATCTCCTTTTAATAGACGACAAGTCAATTTCAATAAGCAATCATTTAAGATGTTTTTAAAACACACTAATTACTTTCAAATCAAACCCAGTCTTCTTGGCTGAGCTCAAATCCTCTTAATAATTAGGTGACCACTTCATTTTCTAAAACAAAGTCAATGTTTATTTAATTGACTTTTGCTAATGTAATCATAGCAAATCAAATCAAATCAAATAATGTTGTTGGTGAAAATTCAAATACAGGAATAATACCAGCTGAGATTTACAAAATACAAATAAAAACAAAAACAAAAAAAAAACCCCAAATATACAGAGATATTTTCTTAATGATAAGAGACACATATGTTATATCTACATTGCGTGGAGGTGTTATTCATACTTTATTAACCAACTAATTACATTATTGCCAAAAATGACTGTTTATTAAAAACCCTAACTGGGCTTAATACAGACAAACTAGGCATTAATATAGACAAACTAGGCATTAATACAGACAAACTAGGCATTAATACAGACAAACTAGGCATTAATACAGGGTCATTACAGAAAAACAGGGCCATTACAGAAAACAGTGTTAATATCAAATATAATAAATTTAACATGGCCGCCGAACCTAAAATGTTTAAATTTAATATTGCTCATGTTTTATTAAATTTAATTACGTTTGGAAATTAATATAATTACAAGACTTTTTGGTTTGTTTTTTAATTTAGTGACCATCATCATTAGAGAAACCATATATAGGGATCACTGTTCATCCTGATTTTCAACACATAACTTCTGTCAACTTAATATCTTGGATATTTGGTATATTAAAAGCTTTATTATGGTGAAGTACAAATATTTTTTTCAAACTAAACTGTCATTAAAAGAGTAGAGAGTACATGAAGTTGCCAGCAACACAAATACTTTTGTTCAGATGGTTTATAAATGTATTAAGAAATGGGTGTTTTTATAATGGCCCTGATATGTGTCCTCGGTCAGTAATAATGGCCTTGGATGTCTGTGATGGCCCTCAGCGTTGCCTCAGGCCATTACAGACTTCCTCGACCATTATTACAGACCTTTGACATATAACAGGGCCATTATAAAAACACCCATTCATTAAAACTATAATAATATTAATTCAAGCTATTATTACAATAAGTTTTAATACTCTAACAGTTCTTAAAAACATTATGTTTGCTTTAAATTAATGTTTGAATCATACATATCGCTAATGTATGGTATACGTGTCTATTAAGGAATCAGGACATATGTCAAATAACTTTGATCTCTGATTGTATAACGTATTGCCTATTAGAATAATTGTGTTTTTGCATCAGCTGATCCAATACGGTTTTAATATCAACACACTGACTTTTGTCAACAGACAACGTTGCATCACGCGGGGTATATTTATTCATGAAAGATAACTTTTAATTTTGATCCATATTTTTTTAAAACGCATTCTATTTTAAAGAATATCTTTATTTCAAAATTGGTTTTAACCTTCTAAATGAATACTTTCTCTGATTTCAAAGTTATGAAAAGCACGACACTAAACATGTGATATCATATTATTACCTTGATCGAATCAGATTTAGGCATTTTTTGCTTGTAGTATTTCGGGTTTTAACTCTATTTTTTTTGGGGGGAGAACTTTATGTACGATAGGTCAACATACAGTACTTAAGAGCAATATTCGGTATTAGAGGTCGACATACAGAATAGAGGTCAACATAATAGTCTAGTGAGCAACGTACTTTTTAGCTACATACAAAACTAAAAATCAGCATTAAGTACAAGAGATCAGTATATAGTGCTAGAGGTAAACATACTTTACTAGATGGCAATATTTAGTAAAATAGGGCAACATATAGTACTTGAGGTAAACATGCAATACTTGAGGTAAACATTCCGTATTATAGGACACCATACAGTACTGGAAGTCAACATCCTTTAATAGAGGTCGAATTAATGGCCAAGTGGGCAACGTAAAGAACTAGATGGCAAATACCAAAACTAGAAATCCACATACAGAACTAGAGGTTAAAAACTGTACTAGAGGTCCACATACAGCTCTAGAGGGCAGTATACAGTACAATAGTACAAAATACAGTAATTGAGGACAACACACAGTAAAAGAGGTCAACATACAGTACAAGAGACTTACTTAAAGTAATAGAGATCAACATATAGAACTAGAGATCAATATACTATACAAGAAGGTAACTTTCAGTACTAGTTGTAGTTGGCAAAACATTTCGAAATTTTTGGTCCTCAATGTTCGTCCGATTTTTCTCGTATTTAATGTTCCTATTTATGTTTTTATTCGAACACACTTATGATTCCTTTGTAGACGAAATGCAAGTCTGGCATACAAAATTATAAGCCTGGTATCTTTGATGAGTGTGTTTTTCTTAAATGTCTATTCGAAAGAGAAAAAAACGAATACTGAATATGAGTGGTAAATATCAAATGTAGTATTTAATTGGAAATCACACAAAAATAAAATGAGGTTATCTACTAATGAAGATGGTCAGTAATTCACATAAGAAAGTTCAGATGTCGTCTTGATTTAATTGTAGAAAACATCAACTCGTGAAATCTGATAGATTGTTTTACAGCTTCTAATTATAAAGCTAGCAGACAAAAGTAGAATGAAGATTTACAGACATCAAATAGTCAATTGAATGTATTAGGTGATACGAGTGTCGACAAACTACAAATAAATACAATTACTGTAAACTATAAACACAGTGACAGATAGCGTAAAAAATAAGTTTCATACATATATTGGACCTACGATGTAACTAAAAGGGAAAATCAAAGACATGTATTGCATAGTATTAGAAATGGAGCTTAGACATGCAAACGAATGATTCGTTTACTTGCTATTTTTTTAAATGATGATGTTTAATTATTTCAAAAAGTTTTTGTACTTAACCTATATGCTAGTTTTTACTGAGCATTGTGATTTGTAACTTTGTATAAACTGTAAAATACTAAAGGTAAGAGGCAAACACTTGTTCTATGGAAAACGGCACAAACTATGATATTCAATCAATCTAAAAACAGCTGCGTTTAAGAATATTGACAACACAAGCAAAATATCATGAATATGAATATCAAGAAGACAAAACAAAATGTATCTAAATCAATCGATTTGCGGGTCAACAGTTGAAGGTAAGGACTAAAATATATCACTAATTTTGATATTGATTAAAGGAAACGTTAGAGAAACCTCGATGAGGGATTCCATCAATGCCCAATATTATACATACTTTGACATCTATGTTGGTTTTTAGCCGCATTAAGCACAATTTTCCATCTAGAGTTAAGAATGTGATGACTTGTCTTATTCGTGATTAACATTAAATGAAGCAAACAGATCTGACTGATCACATTATTTGTATGTATTATTTCATTACTTTTACGTCAACGATTGTTTTACGGCATCCTAATACAGATGACAGATTTGTTGCTGTAACGTTTTGGCAATTTTTTCTTGACCTATAGCTTATTAACTGGCATTATTTTTCTTCTATGTTGATTGTTGTCTTCCTTATATGGGACACTTTTCCGATACTGTGGGTTTCGTTCGTTTCGTTCTAAATAAAATGCATAACCGCTTGGCTGATTTATTCAATATTGGGACTAGCTGTTACATAATACAATTACTCCCCATCTTGTTCGTTCGATTTGCAACCCGAATTAAGATACATGTATAATACTTTATCCGAGTAACTTTAGTTAACACAATAGACAGTTATACCTAATATAAGTCGTTACTGCGTAATATGATTCATTTGTTCACCTGGTTTTGATTTAGAAGGCTTTTGCTCAAAGTGAGGCAAAACGTTGATTTAAATAAAATGAGATATCGCCGAGTGACTACCAATCAAGTGACACAAATATCAATAAACAGGTACAAATGTAGAAATCAAGATAAAGCCAAAAATAAAAAAGAATAAAAAAGTTTAAAAAAATTGAGCAATAATTACAGTTTATAAGAAAACGGTAATGGGGTGTGAAAGATGTATATCATTGCACTGCATCTCGTAATCCATAACATGCATAATCAGGGTATTGATATATAATACCTGTCGGTTTTTCCTTGACATACGCGATTCGAGGTACTTCAGTATGATAAATTGTGATATGGAGAGATGCCGTAGAACAGTTTGACAATGAAAATTGTTTACTTATACGTTGAATAAATATGCATTCATTTTCGTGCACTCATATATATTTTGAGAGTTTTGATCAAATTTACGTATATTGGTTCTAAGCTTTTAATACAGTGAACACTACCATTCAAAAAAATAAATCACTGTGCTTCAGTTTTCTGTCAACATGCTATTGTTTGATAATCAGTAGTTTATGTCTCTTGACAAGTATAAGATACTGCTTGTCAATTTAGAGGAAATAAAAAGATTAGAAGATATAAAGTTGTGAAAGGACTATGATATTGATAACGAAATGAACAAACAAAAATGTTCCTGACAAGATTTTGTAAATCAGAGAACATTTTCTACAATCAAGACTTGGTTTTCATAAATGATGCACTAAGTCAACATGTTTTGGTAAATATACTGTATTTCCTGTTTTATCTGGCGTGATACTCATTCAAATTTCTTTTACGTTTTATAATATTATGGTTTCAATTATTGTAGCAACATATTCTTAATAATGCACAGTATATGTTATGTTTTACTTAATGACATTTACTGTATTATTGTTTATTTTGTTCTTTTATTGGAATAATTATCTAAGAAAATCATATGCAGTAATTCTATGTTTCCTTTCAAGCCTAATTGCCATTATTATGTTCTCTTTAACCATATCAACGAAATATTGAGCAAAGTTATTATTAATTTTTTCAGTTGTTTTGAAATTTTACTCAATTTTACAATCCTTTAGAAATAAAAATACAAAGTGTAATGAACCTTTAAAAGATATTGTCTCAGCACTTTTCATTGGTTGCAGGTGTGGAAAAATAAACGAGTTTGACGTCTAGTTTCAAAAGATGGCGTTTGTGTAATGTTATATCTATATTTTACAGCACCGATAGTTATTGCAAAATGTCTACCTTGGCGTAAGTTTTGTAAAGCATCATTCTATAGGCTCTACTTTATCATTTGGTCATGCTTATAGATAGATAGACTTAGTACAGACAATTCAAAACGTAGACTGACTACATTAAGTAATGAGTTTAAGATGTGATCTTTCTTTATTAAGGCAGACGCATTTGTCAAACAAATGAAAACCAATGTTTTAAATGTTACATGTGTATACATGAATAAAGGCAACTGTAATATACCGCTGTTCTAAATTCATAAATCGATTGAGAGAAAACAAATCCGGGTTACAAACTAAAACCGAGGGAAACACATTAACTACTTTGTATAAGAGGTAAACAACGAAACAACAGTAACACTGCAGTGCAACAAAAAATAAATAGCAATCGTGCACACACAGAAACGAACTATAAGATAACAATTGCCATTATCCTGACTTGGTAAAGGGCAAAAAAAATTGGGGTTGTGGCTGGCCTAATCTCATTCTTTAATTGCAAAGTTAAATAGCATTAACAATAAAGAACTGAAGTTCTGAAATAAGTAAAAATAATCAGTTAGAATATTTGAAAGTGTTAAAAGGATAACTTATATTGAAAAGTAAAATTGACAACTTTTCAAAACTGCATCCATTTTATCATAACTACCAAATGAAAAAAAAAAATCAAACTTGACTGCCTTATTGACGACATTACCATTCGTTACTGGATATTAAATCACAATATGTTCATATACATGTTTAAAGAGCAACATTTTTAAACAAACGATTGCCTTAATTAACATTCACTGATTAACTTAGTTCAGTAACACTCAATCAGTTACAAAAATCTAAGACACTACTGCATCAAATGAGATTATGTACTTCACAATCTAGTTCCATAACAGTTTTAAAATAACTGACATTTCAAAGTAAGAAAAGAGAAATTATTTTTTTGTTAATATTTATGTTAACGAGAATTTATAAAGAGAACGATAACATTCATTTTTATAAAATCGAAATTATTAAGTGATACATCGAAAAATGTTCTTGTCTAGTTGATGAATTTGTATGTATCGTGATTTCAATTACTAAGAGTGTACAACTTAAATGTTTTTCCTAAAAGTTTAATAGTTATTTGAGCGTTAGATCAATTGAAAAATCAAACAAATCATTTAGAGAGTTGTTCTTTGTCAAGTATAGTCAATCGTGTATTCATTAAGTTGTCACTGCAATTTTATTCCTTTTAACATGAAAATCAATGTAATGAATAGGAAGGCATTTCATAATAAAAACTGAGCTAGTAGGTACAATGTTGTATGGCGCTGTAACACAAATCCCTACATGATAAGGAGATATGGTATGACTGCCAATGTGACAATAGTTGGTATTCACTAGAGACCAACAAATGACGCAAAAGTAGCATGTAGCAATGGTAGGTAACTTTACGGCCTTTCACAAAGAGCAAACATAGGCAGTTATTTCGCGTTTAAACAAGATTACATTTTACAATAACACATTATGTATTGCTGTAGGCAGAAAACATAAAGATTGCATATTTTGAAAATAGAATATAGATTACTATTTGCATAAGTAAGTGGTTTTGTCACAATCATATAAATAAAACTAGGGAAAACCTTAATCATAAGGATAACGAAATGTTTATGGTGATACATAGCTGTTAGTAGCACTTTAGACTGTTCCTCAGCTGCACTGCGAGTATTCCAATCAATGTTTTTTTTATGTTTTTTTAACCTGCAATGTGCAAATACTGAACTGATCGATGAGCAAAATTAAAATCACGAGATGAGATTGAAATTTACTGCCAACAAAAAGCATCAGTTTAATAAAAAAAGTCAACGTTTCCTGAATATCATAAGAGACTTTAAATTCAAACAATTATTTATTCAAGACTAGGTTTTAATGTCAAGGTATGTTTGCATGCAAAGCGAATAAACGTTGAACACTCAATTATTAGTAATTGTTTTAAAAAAAAAAAGGTAACCTGATCATGTTTAATATCCCCCCCCCTAATTGATAAATTGTATCCTCTTTTTGCTACACTAATTTGATTGAGAAAGATACATATGGGACATTAAAACACCCCTCACCCCACCCCAAGAAAAAACACCGCGGGAGTGATCTCAGGCACTCCGAAAAGATTAAGCAGATGTGGAACACGTCGTGCTGCTCATGTAAGATTTTCTCTTCTCCTCTTGTGACGAAGTCATTAATAGGATAAATATATTTTATTATGTAATTACAAAGTCAAGAATAATTCTAAAGTTCAAATGTTCGAATGTTCACAAACTGTCTTAAAAGTTGAATTGTTCGAATGTTCAATATCTCACACGGGCACGTGATCGTATAGTATAACTGTTCGTTCATGTTAGAGTACTTCGGATAATAAGCACACGAGTTCCAGCCTACCCACGAGGGGGGGGGGGAGACCTTGGCGGAATCTCCGGTACCAATCTCTTGTACCAATCTGTCCTGTCTGTCCTCCCTGTCCAAGTCTAAAGCTGGATCTTATATAGTCCAGTGGTCCATAAACATCGGCCCATAGCTGATGGCCGGTTACGTATTAGTCTGGGTGTTGAATAATTCTAGTCTGTGGTTAATTGTCAAACTATACAATTAACCCCTGCAGGATACATGTTATTTCACAGTATACATGGTCATTTATTGGCTGCAGGTTATATGTTTATAATATTCGTACAGATCGTTATTAAGTGTCCAAAGAGTACATTTTATTGAATGTTCAGTTATGCTGTAATTAATTCCTTTTTAATGAATTTCCTAATTAATACTCCAGTAATAATAATAATAATTAATGATATGAAACACAATTGTGTTACACTCTTTAAAAATTTTGCCCCGACTTTTGAAAACATAAACCATTATACATCTTTCTAAATAAAATACATCAGTATGTTAATCTATTGTCCATAAAATTCCGAATTTGCATTAGTTTCTGTCAAAAAAGTTCATTTTGATATATAACAATTTTGACTTGAGTTGAAAGTTATCTCATTGACACTCGCACATGGTATTATGATGATGTTTGATTTGTTGATTGATAACATATTTATTACGTTTGAAGAACGTGTTTTATAACAATCAACCGGAATTCAAATGTCATCAAACTGTGTTTCTCTAAAAGTCGTCTTGTTCTTTTATGCATATTGGAGCTTCCTATGAAGAATGAGAAGAATCTAGCATCTAATATCAGTGTATGTTTATGTCGTGTAGTTCTTGTCCATTCATTGACATTTAATTCTTGATAATTCGTTGGAATTAAATGATGCATGCATTAGATATCTTGATTATGAGTTAATGCAATCGTTATCATTCCTTTTACAGTCCATTCGATTTATTATTGTTTTTAGTACCTTAATAGTAAGTTTATGATTATCTCTTATGCGCTGAAAGCAAGATGCCCCATAATTAACACATACAGGCAATGCATATACAAAATTTGAAACAATGAGCTCAATTAAGGATGTACACCTCTGAGGAGCAAAAATTTTCTAGAATTAAACTCTTTTTCTTAACCTGATTGTTGGGGTTATAAGACTGTGACAACATAATTGGTGAAGAAAAAATCATATGGTGGTGAACTTCTTTTTTTGCTACGGCCCTTTGAAAGTGCCCAATTTTGATGATTTTCCCATTTTCTTCGATTTTTAACTATGTTTTGGCTATTTTCGTGAAAAAAAAATCACAGTTCCACAATTAACTTTTTTTCATACTTTCTATAAAGATTAAGTGGACCAAACTGAATAAGTTTTACTAAAAAAAACTATCGGTAGGTATTGATATAAGAAAGTTTTATCAAATTTTGACGCTTTTATGAGTAAAATTTACCATGCTGTCAATTTTGTAAATCTGTGATTTTTCTAAGTTTTAAGAACACATTGCATATTATTCCAACATTTTTGTTAAAAATGATTGAAAAATACATATCTACGAAATTCGAAAAAAACAAAATGATATGGGATGAACATGGTTCTTGTAAAATCATTTTTTTGTATCCCTCACCCATTTTCTCAAAATTTTTACTAAAAATAATGACTCTCTTGGTCGTAAAATTTGAAAACTGGATTACTCAAAAACTATTCATTGTTAATACACAATTTTTTCACAAATTATGTTTGGTTATAATTTTCTAAATTCATTGATATTTTCTGCTTGTATCACATGTTTTGGAAATAATTTAAGAACGAGATTGCAACAAGACTGAAACGTCAGAAGAATACATCCTTAAAACAATCTACTCAATATGGTCCGATGAAACAAATGTCCTACTTTCTACAGCTTTATCTATGTGTCAGTATAGCATCATTACTAAACAACATTTGTGAATAAACGAAGGAACGCTTTAATTTAAAGTAATGAAGTTCAGATGCTGCTATGATTTAATTAAGAAATGAAGGTCAAATAAATCAAAACAACATATTACAGAGTTACATACCTAACAAGAAGAACAGATGTAAAATAAATTAGTTTAATTTAGAAGTTAAACCCTTTTTAAATATAGACCAAAATGTTATCGATATCATATAAATAATGTATCTAATTATGCCATGTCGAGAAACTGCAAGTTCTTTTTTCAAAACTGCAATTCCAATTATTGGTTCCAACTTTCGTGTTTTAGTTTAAGCACAAAGAAAACGCTTTTGAAATATAAAGATTCAAATAAAAACGAAATTATTGATGGTTTACAGCAAAAAGAATTATGTCGACTCGATACACACATATATACAATAGAAACAAGAGAAAATCTTTCTGAAATAACAATCATTTTTTTGGAGTCACGACCAGCAAGTAAAATTTGAGAAGAAAATGGTCAGAAATGGATGGTTTAAAGCCATGATATAAGGAAACATTTTACCGACATACCGATAGACAAATGTTGATAGTTTTCCGAATTTCTTCAAAAAGCTGTTCTAGGAAATAGTTTGTTGATGTTCTAATGCATTTTATTAAATTGTTAGATATCATTTGCTAAATGAAAAAAAATAATAATTACGCTTTTTTCATTCATATTCAAATATTGAATTAATTCATTATGTAAGGAACTAGTAAAAGGTATACTATTTTCTTTGTGTCTTACAAATTAACTAGACTTTGAAATCATTTAAGGTAATGGCCTTGGAAAAATGTATATGACTTTAAAGTTACAGGGAAATCTGGGTTATTTCGTGATATGTTATTCATTTCCATTTGTAAAAAGGTAGTAATTTCATTTTTTATACAAGTTTAAAATATAATTAAAGGAGATATGTACACAGACATCTGACCCTATAGTATAAGCTTTAATCTGAAAAATAATATAAAATTTGTGTTTCCAGGCCACTGGTATGGAAATTAGTTGAAGGTCAATTATTTGTCTTGCTATTCTTTGTGTAACATTTGATTTTTAAAATTGCATTCCAAGATCATTTGCAAATTAAAAGTATTCTATATAATTTATTGAAATGTCTATTAGATGAGAATGTTCTCTTTTGACAGACTTCAGTTGTTGAACATTTTCTTCGTTTGTCAATTAAATTTCCAATTAAATCTGTTTTAGACGCCAATAAATTGCTATTTATTGCACACAAGCGGAATATCATTCAGCTTTGGTACATTAGTTAAATGTTAAACTTGAAGAAAAGTTTAATAGCAACATTTAAATCGGTATAATTTTTACCTTTCCGTTGAATTATAAACAAGCATATTACTTCATGTATGGAAAAGAAGGAATAAACCCATTGGAAATCGTATGACGATGATCGACCGCATTGAAAATATTGCAGTTTGAAAGAACATTGTTTGGAAATTGATGGGTTATTGTGTACAGGTTAAAAAATACTATTAATACAATTGTAAAAGTAGTAGTTACAATGAGACATTTATCTTCCGCACAAGTCAAGGGGATTTCTCAAATATATATCGATAAAATTACATAACTGTTTTGTAGTAAAAATTCGAAGTAGTGTTACCTACTGTAAGTTGAAGTTTGGAAATTTTAAAACAATAACAAATATTCATCCGAATTGGTAATTTGGTTGCTTTCGTTATAGAAACGTTGTTTCCTTATATCTGTACGTCTTTCTTTCTTTTGGTCATTATGTGGTTGGTGATATCCGATTTCTTAATCCGTTTTCCGTTCGTTAATCCCAAGTGTACAATATCAATTAAAAAATAACAGGCAGGACAATGAAGAAAAAAAGAACAGCAAAACAAACTGTTTTGAGAGATGTGATTGAAATGTTGCTAACGTCCTGTTTAAACAATTATTATTTATAATGAATGGTATTTTGATTATTCATCAATCTGACCATTCAGAAAATACGTAAAATTAAGGAAAAGGAACTTGAAGGTAAAACTGACAAATATACTGTAGTCGTGTATAATGAAGACACTATATCTAAGAGTAGAATTCGAAAAAGAGCAGGCTAATGCCGTTACAAGGCAGCACTCGCGGCCGCAATGTGGAAAGGAATTAATATAAGTCGCAATAACTTGTTTCCCAATCCACTATAAATGAATATGTTTGAACTAAACTAAAATTATTATTTCAAAAGAAAACAAAATAAATATATAAAATGAACAAATGTTGTCAAAATCAATACATGATACAGAATGTGCACCGTAAGGAATGTTAATTAGAAATAAAAGGTAGAAATGTTAAAAAATATATACATAATATCAGAAGATAAGAAATCATACAATTATAATTTGTGACATGTGGCAGAATAGTTGCAAAAAAAGTTCTTTTCGGTTGCCTGAGCAGTCGACCATCAGCTTTCAGTGTTCTTTTGCTATAAAGCCGATATATCCTGAGTACAAAAGAAAAAGTCCAGAAACGAAGAAATCATCGAGCAAAACAGAATAAATACATAATACTGGTTCAATAAACTTCCGTTTCGGTCTTAACTTTATCGATACTGGTTTAGATTGCATTATTGGCAATCCGATTGTGCAAAACCAATAGGTTATGCATAAAACACATTTATAAGACAATCTTAAAAAAGGAACATATTACGCTTGAAATTGATCCAATTGATATTTTAACCAATTTTAATAAATCAAATTCATTGCTTTTAAACGCATCTTTTTGATTTCTTTTACCTTTACCAGTAACGCACAGCTACTTTGGAAAACTTTTGAGTAAATATGCAAAATTCAAGTTAAGTATATAATAATGAATGAAGAAATTTTTTTTTATCAATAATTGTAAAATATTTCCTCACTGGTAATCATTTTACTTCATGTAACAGTTGTTATTGTAAATAATAAAACTGAGAATGGAAATAGGGAGTATGCCAAAAGGACAACAAACCAACCAAAGAGCATCCAACAGCCGAAGGCCACCAATGGATCTTTAACACAGCGAGAAAATCCAGCCCCTAAATAAAAAAAAAAGATAAAGAGTCCAGGCTTAAAATGTTATAACAGACACGCGTTTTCATCTTCAAAAGACTCATTAATGACACTCAAATCGAAAAAGGGAAAAAAAGCCAATGAAGGAAGAAGATGAAGGTTAAACAAATACAGTTTAAAAATTCTTAGTATAACAAAACGTTATTTCTTTTTATAAACAGTTAGTAGTAATTTATAATTCTGACCGTTCCAATGACAGTTCATTGTAACATAAAAATGCTGACTACTGGGCCACAGATTCACTAGAACATCAACATCATAGATCTATATAACATTGTTCTAATTAAAAACATTTCCTATTTTCTTAGAAATCTCTTTGTTTTTAATATATAAAGAGCGTCATGTAATACTTCCAAGAAAACATGAGAACACCAGGTTGACGTCAAAATTATTTTGCAACTTCAATGCTATTTTAATATCATGATTTGGATATCATTCGATGGGAATCACAATTTTGAAATTTTTCATGTAAAAAAATTTTAAGCACGGCTTGAAAAAGAATAGTAGGTAAATCTGCAATAAATCATCCTTTCTATCTCTCTGTATATCAAATGGTAATCCAGTCATTGTGTGCACTATTGATTTGAGACACCCTGTTTCCGATGTTTACGTCCTTGACTAAGTCGGGTGTGTCTATTTTTTATGTTGATTTATCTAATGTATCCGGTTTTTTTTTTCTTCTGTTATTAGTTACATTGTAATACTTCAGTTTTATCATGTATATCTTTTTTTAATTTTACTGTTTGCAATAGCATTAATTGTTCTAAATAATAAGGATGTTCTTATCCTAGGAAGAAAGCCCTACCCGTATTTGACACAACCTTTTTGAACTTTTGATACTCAGTGCTGTACAACTTTGTTTCAGGCGTATTGAATTTTAAACCTGGTGCCTTTTGTTAGCTATTATTCATGTGTTTCTTTGTCTAATTTGTTCTCTTATTTATTTGTATTGTAGTCCTGTAATGTTATGTTGTCATTTCAATGTTATATTTAACATTGCCATTAAAGCAGGAGGTTTAGCATGCCACAAAACCAGGTTCAACCCACCATTTTTTTCTTTTTTAAAAATATCCTGTACCAAGTCAGGAATATGGCCATTGTTATATTTTTGTTAGTTTCTGTGTGTGTTACATTTTAAAGTTGTGTCGTTTGTTTTCTCTTATATTTGAGTGTGAATTCACATTACTATAAGACGTGTCACAGTACTGTTCTATCCCAAATTCATGCATTTGGTTTTGATGTTATATTTGATATTCTCACCGTATTTTGTCTAAAGCTAAGTCCGTTTCTGTGTGTGTTACATTTTAATGTTGAGTCGTTGTTCTCCTCTTACATTTAATTCGTTTCCCTCAGTTTTAGTTTGTTATCCCGATTTTGTTTTTTTTCCATCGATTTACGAATTTTTAACAGCGGTATACTACTGTTGCCTTTATTTAAGATATCAAATATCGGAGGGGTAAACTAGAATATAGATGAGAAACTATCGATATGTTCGTGTATGTTGTTCTCGAGTACCCCATCAAAGAGTGTTGCTCACTGTGAAATTGAAAAAAAGTGTATTATTTACTGGCACACTATAAATCGTGTTGGTAAACTTTTAAACTTCATAAATAAATTTACAGTCATCCTTCTATGTTATGTGACATAAATCATTGATATGTTAATGCTAATAAATCAACTGTTTACGAAACTTAATTGTTAAAAAGAGTATGGATTTTCTTGCCTAGAAATAGATTACCTTATAGTTATCAAAAAGCTTTCGGAATTTGTTATCCTCAAGGCTTCTCAACTTCCCTAGTTTTTTTTTTGGTGGGGTTCGTGTTGTTTATTCTTTAGTTTTCTATGTTGTGTCGTGTGTGCTGTTGTTTGTTTGTCTTTTTCATTTTTAGCCATGGCGTTATCAGTTTGTTTTAGATTTATGAGTTTGACTGTCCCTTTGGTATCGTTCGTCCCTCTTTTTCGTACAATGCAACTTCGTTAACGGTTTGTCAGTTTATTTTCGATCTATAAGTTTGGGTGTCCCTCAGGTATCTTTTACTCCTTTTCAATTGCCTTTTGTGTCTGTAGACGAAAACGTTTCTCCCGAACAAGATCATGAGCCTAATGTCTAGGACAAGTTATTTTACTAATACTTAAACATATTGTTATTTTCAGGAAGTCACGGTTTAAAAAACCAAATTTCGCAATAAATGTACATAAAACTAGATACGAACTGTAATTTCAGATTATGCCCCAAACTGTGCGTCCAGTTTCTAAACTTTTATACAATGTACAGCTAAATTTCTTGTACAGTATGAATCCATAATGTTTATTTTGATAGAGCATCGAAGGTAGATGTTGAGTGTTTAATTGCAAGATCTTTATAAATAAATAAAATAAAGTTTAACTGACAAATATCACTTCTGACTGGAAAAATAATGAATTTAATTTTACGCGCAGTGCTACCGGCTAATCTTTTTAAAATCCGATTATACATACATTTATATCATCTTTCATATATCGATCAAAGTTTTTTTTATATTATGATTGTAATTAGTATAATAATATGAACACACAACATGATAGATATACGGAAGCTTGAACAGAAGATCTGAATCTTTTGCCTACGATATATGTAAATTTATGTAATAAAAAATCATTCCTCGTAACTTTTCCAATATATGAATTACTAATGTACTTTTACAAATTACAAAGTCAGTAATGTGAGTTTCAATTAATTGATTTATGAACTTATTTCAACTGTTATACAATTTGTATCTGTATCCGTAGTTCTACATGTAATACTGAGCCTTGCTGACAAGTTTAATCGTATTCTCAAACACCGTGGGTCAGTTTCCTGGATAAGCGTAATGTTAACGTTACGCTATTTCAAATTCTTTTTTGTAGGTTCATAGTACGTACATATGGAGAATATCTCTCCAGGTAACGATATTCAAGAGCGTGCGTTTCATTGATAAGGGACTTTCCTTTTTGAATTTTCCTCGGAGTTCAGTATTTTACTTTTTCATATAGTGATGTTTTTAATAGGGGGTCGATGATTACAAAGAAGCTTTGAAATCAATCTTTTCAAGTGCTGAAGTGGTAGTAGTACCTTCATACGTTTATCATCGCCATTATGAATTGGTTGAATGTTTTGAATTGTATGTGTCATAGATGACCTATTGTCTCTTCCTCTTTTCCTCGATAATATCCATCGTTTTCTATTATTTACGAAAATGCATGTTCCAAGTCTGGAATATGACATTTGTAATCCATTCGTTTGGTGAGTTTGAGATTTTATATTTTGCCATTTGACTTTTTGTTTTGAAAAAAAAACCAACAAAAAAACCAACAAAAAACAACAAAATACTCCTAAATAGGCATATGTTCTGAAAGAACTATCAAGTTTTTGTTTTCATACGACAAAAACTAACATTGTATGTAAATGAGTAAATATAAATATCATATGACAGGTTCGCGCTTTTGTTACCCTTTAAAATAAAATACAAGAAACGAGTTTAAAGGTAACAAAAAGTACAATAACAATAATACCAAACTCCGATCAGATGATTTGGTATACCGCTTCTAACAGCTTTCATATAATCGACATACATGAATGTTTATATTCATCAGAAGTATTTAATAGGAATTACAAAAAGATGTCGGATGCCCATCAACGAATTAAAATTAGACATTAGGATGTCAATTCAGCAGCGTCAACAGAAGACAAGTGTCTACATTGTATACTATATACATGTAACTTTTTAAGCTCATCTTCATTCCAAGTCTAGACAAGATTGGAATACTCGTACCATAGATTACTACATGACTTTCATTATTATCAAATTAATGTCAAGTATTAAGTTTTTCTTAATACTGGTCAAACAGATTTCTGACAACAGTACACAATTTGGAGATCCATAGCAAAACAACAATATTTTTTTATAAATCTTTTCTTTACTACCAATTAGATAACACAAAATATTGGAATGAATTTCTTCTCAGTAGTCAAATATACCTAACTAATACATTTATATTTGTTATTCATTTTCTTTGAACCATTATTTGAATCCCCAAAGCAAATTTATGTGAGAAACCTTTTGTTTAAGGAGTATCAAATTGAACCCTGTCGAGTATGAATGACACGAGGTCAGGTTACCTCAAAGACAGTGTTACCATTGCCCATTAAAACAATCAAAATATCTGCTCAGGGAAACAGTGATTGTTTACAACAATTTCTGTACATGTATTAGCGAGGGAAAATAATCGGACGTTTCAGCGCTTTGTATGTTAATTGGCTCTACATCTCCCAGAATCTATGAGGCAGCTTTGCCTCAGAAGGTTGCAACTGGTTTAATAGTATATCATATTTACGTCATAGAGTAAGAAACTTATTTTGAAATGAAATGAAAGATTCATGAACCATTTAGATATTTCAAATAAATACTAGACTTCCACATAAGTGTATACTTTAAACTATTAAAGTGATATCAATAAATAGAATACAGTGAATTTGGAAAGCTGCGTGCATTTATCATAGATTATTGCGATACTAAAGGAGTCGCATTATTCGCATTCATCAAAACCGCGATAAATTTCTGAATTTATAGTATTCAATAATGGACACAAATCCAATACGTACTATTGACAATGAGTAAGAATGTTTTATTAGGATTATCCTGAACATACACATGTCATGCATGTTGTTATCATTGCTAACACAAAACATCCAATGTTAATTGTCGAGAAACATATTTGGTGTTGAATTTCCATGTCTGATTCTAGTTACACATCAAATTAAGATTCCTGAAAAATGTTTCATTGAAAGCAATAATTAGTATAAACGGACAGTGTAAATATCAGCTTTGGCATTGTCTTGTAGACACTAATTGAATACAATTCTGATAATCAAAGACCTTTTCCTGTTCAGACATTGTTTGATAGATTGCATTTTGAACGATCTGTGGTCAGCGAGGTTTTGATCAAAGTATGATATAGACTTCCTCAAACATCTCGTGAGAAGTCATTAAAATTCATTATTCTTCATTGGGGAAAAGAATACAACTATTTTCGACAGAATTCAAATTTCATTGATAAGTTTATATGTATAATTCTAGACGTGACGTTTGAGAGAGAAAAGGCAGTAACCAGTTCATTTCACGAGCGAGAAAAACTAAAATGTTGTGAAAATTCCTTCAATGATTTGAGTTGAACACAATCTAAAAAAAGTTTAAGATGTAATTTCTGTTGTTGTAAAACTATTTAAAGAACAAGATTTCAAGGACATATCATATTAAAAAAGTCAAGGAAATTATCAATAAAAACAAAAGAGTGAAAATGCAGAAACACTTGAAGAAAAAAGGAGAGTCTCTTTATTCTGATGTACACATACGGATTAATTTGGATAAAACAAAAACACAAAGAATGAAGAACTTTCTCAGGATTGATGTTTCCTATTTGTCGTTTTGCATTTATGTATACATATAATGAAGAAATATTATTTATTTTAAAACTGACGACACACCATGATAGATTAAATTGCCAACCTCGCCTTTTTCGTACTTTATTCTTTATAAAAGTAATTAGCTGATCAATAAGAATTAAAAGTGATTTCCAGCCATTTACTCTGAACACTTATTTACAAGTTAAAGTATTATGTTGTTATTTATCGCTCCAAGTTGACATAACTAAAATCAATGGCGATGTCTGATTTTTAATTTGTTACGCCATTGCAGTAGTACAAGTGTAATGTTTTATTGGTTTTCAGTGGTCTGTATTCATAACATTGTATATTCAAATGGTTATGAAAATAATCGCAAGTCTAAAGAGCTACTTAATCAATGGGAATCGTATTTATTACATCTGATGCTTGGTCATTAGTTCAAGAATATTGAAGGATATTGATACAAGCAGGATACAATGCTGTGTAAGCTCTGATATAAACAAAATATTATTTCACCCGTTTCCTGCTTTTAAGTTCGATAACAGTTGGAGATGTTGAAAAAATAATTAGTTGCTGTACTTTATACAGTGCAGAATGTATATTTAATGATTTGTAAAGATAGTATTAAGAGAATGTGTAGAAAATGAAAACTTTTTATGAACGAAATACTCATTGCATTATTAAATAATAGGACCTTAAAAATATACTGTATTACAAGTTATTTAAGCTTCTAACGAGCAACCTCACAAGCAAGAAAGTGACAGAACTTATATGGCTTCAGCAGTCTACAGAGACTTACAAATAAACAACTGTCCACAAATTAGCATACAAAACGGAACTATATAATAAAGAACACAATCGGCGAGAAACTTCTAAAGTTAATCAGATGGTTATGCTTTTCATGCTGCATACACTAGGTTCATTCTGTCATGCCCTAGGAGTATTGGTGGAAGACGTTAGCGTTGTGTTGCCAATATTGAATTACGAGAGTAGGTTACATTTGTTGTTTTGAGATAAAATAGATTGGATTGTCACTACGTTAAAAGGAACAAATCCATGGACTCTTTCGGAACAGCTTACTGAAAAAAATCATTCAAATCATGGATGTTGTAAAACTTTAGACACTATTCCAGATATACATACAAAGGAACAGGAGAAGTAAACGTACTCGTTTTAAATGAATATCGTCGATATAGAAGTTATGTAAGATCTCACCGGCTGATTTGATTTAATGAAGTGTTGAAGTTATATACAATAAATCAAGTTTAAGTATGCTTTGCTTTACATTATAGCAAACATTGATCTATATCTACAACATCTATTAAGTAAAAATTGCCTTGATTTATTTAGTTATATTGCTATAGCAATCAGACAGAAAATTATACTGGCGAATAGTTTATAGCTCTAAACAGACAGTACGACCTAAATCAACGAAAGAATCAACTTAATTACTATCAAGTGAAATATACATGATTACTTCGAAAAAATTCAGATCTGTGAACGAAAAAAACGTGATGATCGGCAACCTTATAAGTGAAAGTGTCAATAAAAAGTAAAATGTATATCTGTTAATAAGTGCTGTCAGCGGTTTTACTGGTTAACCGCTGACAACACTAATTGTTTGAAAGACCGAATACCGAATACAAAAAACGCTTACCGGTTAAGCGGACTTTTATTCAATCTTGATTGATTTGATATAAATGTGTATTGAAATTATTAAAAAGTTATGTTTTATTTAAACATTATGGTCGCGGTAATTAATTTGAAAGATCAATTGTCCAGTTTATTGATTGCTATTGTTAATCAAAAATTATATAATTAATTAGAACTTGTCTCTAATCTCGGGGTAAGATCTTATGGAAACATAATTAGTATACATGTTTTTTTAACAGTAACTTTAAATCAGTAATACCATTTAATTTCACGATTTACTTCTGATCATTTTTTCTTTTTGTTCTTATATTGTGTAGACTTACATCTGAATGTGCAATCTCCGTCGAGCAAGGCTTAGTCATACTTTAAACGAAATGCTAACCCACAAATTGTGAAATGCAAACCAGTGTGAATGTAATCAATGTATACTTGATAGTACGAGTAACAAGCTTTGACTTAATCATTTCAAACTGAAACACTTCTCATTATTTTCGGAGACAACAAGAGAAAATGAAAGACTCATCGTTTTCAGACATATTAAATTCTACGAGATCAAGAAGTTTTTTTTAACTTTTCTATCTGAAGTTAGTTCAAACGCCATAGTTGATACGGTGTATTTGGTCATTAAAATTGAAAACTTTGCCAGGAATCTTCACAGCCAAGCCTTATAATACCAAAAAAAAACTTCAATCCATCGTATTATAAAAACGTAAATTTAAGACTTGGGTGGAAGGTCGTCACATTGACACTCATACCACATATTCTTATATATATGTGTAGGTCACTATAGATAAGGCCTTCAAACATCAACAAACTTCAATAATCGGTCGAACAATTATCCTAGTAACCGGTTAGGCAAAAGTGTAAGATTTGACAACACTACTTTTAATTGACGAAAATAAATAGCAGGCATGGTATATCAGATGATACAAACGTAACATGGCTTGCTATTTTTTTACATTCTATAATAGTGTCCCTCCCTTTTATATATATCTGTTCGTGTGTATGCAAACATTTGTTTTCCTATCTTTGAGCTGAATCCTGTGCTCACCAAAAACATGTGCTGAGACAAAAACTTGTTTTCTCTAACTGCCCACATCTCTTTCGGATGACGAAGTTTTCAGAACTTGATCAATTGCCGGTAAATGTGATGTCCCTTTGCATTGCTGTAAACAAGTATGTTTCTTGAATCTTTACCACAACAGTAATAAACTAAAATAATACTATTATGTACACTTAAAACGTTTGCAATCAACTGGCCAACTGCCTACGATATCTGAAATACATGTATTCAAGGAGATACTCGTTCTTAATTTCATAGAATCGCTTTTAATGACTTAAAAATTGATGAAAGACTTGCCTTTTAAAAAACAATTAGTTAAAAATAATGTCATTCATTATAGTTACATTGTGTACAGTAGTTTCAGTTAGTTAGGTGATGGAATATATCTGTTCATAATCTTGCCATGGCGGTAAACCTTAAGAATAAGTCATTATAAATGTTTTAATAAAAATTTTAGAAGTAAGATTCAGACGTTGCCTTTTCAATTTCCATCATGACACTTTAAGACATACAATTTACATGAACCCATATATTATGTTTGTTTTCCCACCAAATGTTTAGAGATTACACATCAGATAAATCATATCATGAGACGAGACACGACGAAAGTTTTAATTACACGAAACCTAGATCTACCAGGTTTTTTATAATTTCTTTTTCACTTCGAAAGCAAAATAGGCACTTTCTTGTATCCTTGCAAAGCATCCCTTGTATTTTCATTCATTGTATGAAATTAATTAATTTTTATGAAATCAAGAGCTGTATTTTCGTATGACATTTTCATATTAATTTTTTATTACACTTTATGAAATTAGAGACACTTTGCGAAATAAAACCATTGCGCATTACGAACCACCAATACAGAGGGAACAGAAGCACAGATGGCAATCGAATATGATGCCGATTGAAAACAATTCAAACAACTAGACAAAACGATAAAAGATAATTAAAAGAAATAACAATATTTCACTTAATACAACTCAAGCTACAGACAACGATTTAGTCCCGCTAGTAGAGTTATGATTCAAATTTCCATTCGAAAACAATTTTGTTTGTTAATGTACAATTATATGTTTAAGTAAATAATATGATATATACTAGATTTAAACTTGTTTTCGGCTGGATGCGGTTTTCGTCTACAAAAGATTCATCAGTGACGCTTAAATATAAAGTTGAATACCAAATAAGGTTTAAGTTGAGAAGCATAAGGGACCGAAAATTCCACAAAAGTGTTTTCAAATGTTGCAAAGGAAGTGTTTTTGATAAAGTAGCAACCTAAATGGCTCACAAAATAAACCAAAACGTACCCATATGTCCCCATACGGTTTCTCACAATAGTCAGTTGTCAATACACTATAGGAGTATCTAAATAAGTTTATAAAACACTGTGAATAAATTTATCAAAGAATATCAATGATTTACCAAACACACTTAATCATTTGTTAATTATCCAAATCACAAAAGACATAAAAATATGAATACACCTTTTTGCGGAACATTTAATATAAAACATAGATATCTTCGTGTATATAACTATTGAAAAGGGGATTTTGTTTCAAGATAGAAGCGATGGAAAACAACAATACAATAATAATTTTTATAAATCTATGCACGTTTTTTTATGATTATTCCAAAAGCGCACACATTGCGATTGTTTGCCAAAGTTCTAAACAATTGATATTTGACCAATGATGCAAATGAAATATCCTCTTATCATTTAAATTTAAGATACTGGAACAGAGAATTACGACTTTGCATTTGATTTTTTTCCTATATGATAAACTGTTGTTTTTTCTCTGTCTATTGAATATCTAATTTTATATAGATTCCCACTGAACCGATAACACTATATATTAAAGTGTCCTATAGTTGAGGTTTAATAGTATTCTATTATTTAAACGTTTGAAGTATGTTTATTCTTTCATAGAAAGAGAATATGTTGATCATAAAAGTTCTTTTCTAATAGAACTAATAAATGAAGTAGAAAATGCAAATACCAGCGATTGCCTTTTTTCTGGATAAACATCAATATTTAGCGACCGTTGATAGACAATGTCTTTCCTGTTGGGACACTGCTATGATAAATGATTTTTTAAATGAAGAGTGGTCAGCAGTGATTAAGACGTATATTATAAGCACTACTGTCTAAATATCACATTAATCAATACATCAGTCACTCTGATATTTATTCATTTTAATGTCATATACATTTTATTTTTAACTCATTTCAAAACAATAGTCGTGCGATCTTTTCACAGATAGTTTGGTCCATCGTAATTAAAAAATTAAGAACAATCTTCAAGTCAATGAGGACCAAGCTGTACAAGAAATATGTTTATTTCAAAAATACATTAACCAGCATGAGTTGTGTCATTATTCAAAGTATATACGGAAGATATACAAACTAGAAAAAGATAGGCGATACATACAAAAGTTAAATTCAAAATCACAAGCTTAAAATACACTGTCAGCGCCATGG
Organism: Mytilus galloprovincialis; assembly: GCF_965363235.1. Classification (NCBI taxonomy): domain Eukaryota; kingdom Metazoa; phylum Mollusca; class Bivalvia; order Mytilida; family Mytilidae; genus Mytilus; species Mytilus galloprovincialis. Next base: position 62,638,828 of record NC_134847.1, read on the forward strand.
CACTGAAAAACCTAAAAGCAAACAACACTTTACAAAACACAACATAGAAACTAAAACGTTACACGAACCCAACAAAACAAAACAGACATGACGGGAATTTTATATAGACATCGTTGATATAATAGAAAAATAAGTAGATACATTTTTAGTTGTATTTAGGATAATATACCATGTTTTAAAATTGATAAACAATAAGACATAATGATACAAAGATTTTCAAAAAAAAAAATCACTACCGGCGTCCATTTGTAGAACACTGTTCTTTAAATTAAAATTAATTTCGAACCCACCAACCCATGTAAGCACAGCTACATTAATAAAATAATTTGAAGTGTAGCTTCTGGTAACTTTTATTCAGATAACAGTTTGCTCTAAAAAATAAAATATTAATTAGTAAGTCTGCTTTGCAAAAAATGAAGAAAATAAATAAGATATAAATAAAATGTATACCCAAAATTTTAAAGATGCACCAGAAATTTATATTCAGTTAGAGCACACATTTTCTATAAGAGTAATTATTGAATACAGTGTATAGACTGTTTCTTTGCAATTCGTTATATGTGTATATTAGTGATAATTATAAACAAGTCTAAATTGAAAACTACGTTCAAACCTGTCATTGCGTTGAATAAAAATCGCAATTTTTATACGTGTGCATGTAAAACAAATTTCGTTGTAGAAGGGTCTGAATACAGCACAAACATCATTTTCCAAAAAATAAGAAAAGTGAAAAAGTATATTTCAACAAAACGCATTTGACTAATTACAGGTCGCAAAACTGATGTTCTTTAACCCTGCTGACTGCCATTGGCGATTGCCAAATAAATTGATCACAAGATGTAACAAAATGGATCTTAAGCGAATGTTATTCTAGACAGAAAAACAATAAACTTGCAGCAAAGATGTTATACCACAAACATAAGGTGCAAATTTTTTTTGCACACCAAATCCGGATTTCAACAATAAACGTCTCTTCAGTGATGTTAGGGATCGAAACGTATTTGGAAGGCCATATAATTCATCTTAATTTAGAATAGACTCTTGAATTTAAAGAGTCAGAGTAGGATGAACGGATCATATAAACTGGAGGGAAAATATGATACAAGCCCAAACGAAAAAATATAAACAAGTCTAAATTGAAAAGTACGTTCAAACCTATCATTGCGTTGATAAAAACCGCATTTTTTATACGTGTGCATGTAAAACAAATTTCGTTGTAGAAGGGTCTAAATACAGCACAAACAACATTTTCCAAAAGATAAAAAAAAAGTGGAAAAGTACATTTTAACAAAACGCATTTGACTAACAGGTCGAACAACTGATGTTTTTTAACCATGAGGTAGTTGCGGGTGGTCAACCTTGAGAATTGGTATTTCGCCTTGAAGTCCTGAGTCATACCAGGTCCTGTGTTTTACTTTCTGGGTGAAAGTAAGGAAAAGTACATCGTAATTAACTAGTTTTTGGGCCTGGAAAAACTTTTTGAAAGTTTGCTATAGTTTGATAGCAAGGTCACGCGAGGTTTGTTGCCGTCAAATTTGGGCGCCATCTTGGATTACGGATGTAAACAAAGACGGTGTTTTATGCATATTGTATAACGGTGTAATATACATGTTTATATTGACTTTTTTATATTGAATAAAGATTTATTGTTGCTCTAATTACATTGAATATTTAGTATTGCTTTGTAATTGATATTGAAATAAAGTAAAATAAATTTAATAAATTTAATAATATACCAATATTATGGAATGCGCAAGAGACTACACTATAAAGATAAACACCTGTCCTGAGGTGGTACTGAAGTGTATGCCTGGCATAGGGGATGTCATAGGAAATAAAGTTATGGATATCAGGAACACGGGGATTCATATTGATAGGGGGGTTTTAGAGCAAATTCCTTATCTGAGAGTAACTGAGGGTCTCCTTAGGATTGATTGATTTTTAATCTAGTCCAACTAGAGAACATGCTGGCGCAGAGCACCCCAGTATTGCATTTTGAGACATGGACAGGCAGTCGACGCCTATTTTCAGCCCGTTATGTAAGGAAACACATGATAATAGAGACGCACCATTGAGCAAAGTATGTTCTGACCAAGCCATGGGTATGTCAGAGGCATACATAGATTCACCATATTTTAGACCAATTCCTGCTCAACAACATGAGGAAAACAAGCAAAGGATTGCAGCGATGTGTAATTTTGGTAACAAGGTCAGTGAATGAATTGAAGAACACCATGCTAGTAGGGACATCACACAGACAAATTCCGGTAAGACCAATCCATACCTGAAACTGATTGAACAGCCTGATTTCGGACAAAGAATCTCGCTTATTGCATTGCAATCAGTCCTTGAGTCTGAAATAGAGAAGGCTTCTGGGGAAATAGAAAGTTTACTTGGTGAGCTTGAACATCTCAGTGATGTTTCCGATATGGATAGTTTGACACCTTCCCCTAGGACCATCATGGTTGTTCGACGTCAACATGAACAACGGGATTTTGCAGGAAGCCTACAAAGACCACAAGTTCTCGATCTGACTTCACACAACCATATATATATGTAATATATGTAATTCATACATGCTATTTAAGTTTGGATATTGTTAATATGTATATGTTCTCTGTAACAATGGTTTTAAGAGAATAAAGTATTCATTCATTCCAAACCTCAGATTGGTTCCACCAACCAACAGCAATGAGTCAATGGGTTCAACAGCCTATGTTGCCAGTTAAAAAAGGTGTGCAATTGCAACAACAGGTACAGACCTCCACCAACGTCTATCCCAGCTTCAACTTGGGGTCAACAGCTATGTATAACAGAAACAACATCAAAATCCAGCTACTGCATCGGTTTCCTTACTTCAACAGCAGCTGCATCAACAACAACCCGCTTACCAACAACCAGGGTACCAACCACCAATTTTGTACGAAGGACCCAACCACCTACAACGATTGGGCACCCAACTTCCATGTTTCAACCTCCTAGGGTTGGATCACTACCACAAGGACCAACACAGTCCTTTAACCAACAAAATATGTCTAGTATAACGTACCCAGCCATGGGTCAGCCTACTTTTTCAAGGCCTCCAGACATAAGTAATTATCAGCCATAGTCACACACATTACCTGTGCAACAGCAACAACCTCCATCATCTGGAGCATCACCAGCAAAAAACAACCAACCATCAGCAAGACGAAAGGAGTACGATAGTGATTATCACGAGAGACAGCGTAGGCGTGATCCAGGTCGTTATTACACAGCTGATTCGGACACGTCAGATGCTTCACCATACCGTCAGACCAGGAATAAGCGTAGGTCAGCACCTGCTTAACTGAGTGATCATTCATACAGAGCCTTCTCACCTATGAGAAGTGCAAGGACCTCTCCAGCACATAGTAGACATAGTTCTAGGAGAAGCCTTACTGCCAGAGAATCACAATCAGAGTCTGAGACAGACAGTGGACATTTTAGGAGTCAGTCTAAAAAGAACAAAAAGATTGAGAAAAGACAATTTCTATCCTCGATTCCTAAAACGTTCCGCTACAATGAGAAAGGCAACTGGAAAGCCTTTTACACAAAGTTATCTGGTTACGCTAAGATTGCTGAGTGGACAGACGAACAAAAAAAAAAAACGAACAGCTCTGCTGGTGTCTGGATGATGCAGCCAGTGAGTATTATACCTTAATGCTGGATAACAACAAATCAGCTACTTTTACTAAAATCATATCTAATATGAATAAGAGATTTGGTCATCAAGAACTGCCAGAAACCTCCCAGGTTCACTTCCAGGCAAGTGCCCGGGTGAAAAAGAAACCTTGGAGGAGTGGGCGGAAAGAGTGTTGTCTCTGGCCACTAGAGCTATAGCAGATACAGTGAACAACTGATGACTGAACAGGCAATTATGAGATTTCGCCAGGGTTGCAATGATATCGTTGCTGGAACCGAAGCCTGTATCTCTAAACCAAAGTCTATGGATGCAGCATTGGACATGATAAGATGGTGTCAGCACACTAGAAAGGCATTCAGTGCCATTCAAAAACCTGGTAAACCAGTACATGAGTCTAGTTCAGAGAAACCAGGTAACTCACCAGTAGATCTGGGTGTTGGTAGCTCCAAGTCCAGCATGGATACCAGTCTCTGGTATAGAGGAACATATTGAGAGAATGATGTCGACAATAAACAGTTTAGCTCAGGAAAAATCTGTTAGACAGGGAACCAGTCCAAGTTCTAAGTCACCAAACCAAGACAACAGATCTAACAATTATTCGCCTGGACGCAACTCTGGCCGAGGGCGTGGCAGGGGAAATAATTCAGGTGACAGACGCCAGAACCAGAGATGGTATTATAATGATTGATATTATTGCCACAAACCTGGCCATTAAAAAAGAAACTGTCCAGATCTTAGACAGAAAAACAACCGTCAACAATCAAAACAGTTGACGCCTAAAAAGAACACTAAGGAAGAAAGGAGGGTACAGTTTGACGATGACAACTTCATACAGGATGATTTAGAAGAAAGCTCAACAGAAGGGGTTTCAGTAGGTACTCTAGGAACTGCAAACTTGTTGAGATGTATAGTAAAAATCCAAGATAGAGAAGTTAATGCTCTGATTGACACTGGGTCAGAGATTACCATCTTAAAGGACAGTGTTTTTGAAACTTTAGCTGAGAAACCTTACATAATCAGGGAAACTACTATGCATGGTACAGGCAGAGACATGCTTATGACAGAAAGAGTAACAAATCCTGTAAAATTTTCAATACAACACTTAACATTTAATGAGAGACTGTATGTAGCACCTATAGACTGCGACATGTTATTAGGAGCAGATTTTCTGATAAAACACAGTGCCATTTTGGATGTACCTGCCAAAAAAGTTAACTTTAAAGAACACCGTAGTAGAACTGATACTTGGAGGGGAACCAAACCCGGTCCCAATGGTGAACAGGGTAACAGTCCATGAAACTATAATAATACCATTATCAATATTAGTGATAATTAGATACATTGTATTGCATGCACATTTAACGACAAATTTATGTGACGTATAAAATTTTTTCTGACGTCAGACACACAAATCAATGAATCTGTTTGTAGATAGATTTTTTTGTGTTCTGTTAAATTGTCCCTTTTAAAATTGTTATACAATGATGACTGATGTACCCATATTTTGACTATTTTATTTATTGTGTCTGTTCATTTTACGCATCAATGTAAATATAACGGAATTTGACGAGACTGTCATCAAAGTGAGAGGGTTAGTGCTTTAAAACCAGGTTTAATCTACCATTTTCTACATTTGAAAATGGCTGTACCAAGTCAGGAATATGACAGTTCTTGTCCATTCGTTTTTGATGCGTTTTGTTATTTGATTTTGCCATGTGATTATGGACTTAAGTTCAGTGTTTTTGTGATCTTACTTTTTATTAGATACATTTATTTTTTTGATATTAGAGACATTGTGTATATGTAAGGCCTTGTCGCGAATAGAGACAGTTTGTTTATTAGAGACATTGTATATTTTCAAGGCCTTGTCGTGAATAGAGACAGTTTGTTTATTAGAGACAGTGGGTATATTATGTACATTGTGTATATAAGAGACAGTTTGTTTATTAGATATATTGTGTATATCAGAGACAGTTTGTCTTTTAGAAACAATATGTATATTTAAGGCCTTGTCGCGAAGAACAAATTACCATTGATTGACCATGATCAGTAAATTTTGGGATTTCGTTGAATTACAGCTAATGGTGTCTCACTGGAAAACTTTATTCTTCAATATATATTATCTTTCGTCGATAATAAACAAGAAAATATTAGCTTACATTGAGTATATTGACAGTGAACGTACATTTGTCAGTCTAGTGTTAACATTGTGATCTTTGTATAACTTTTGATTAACATGAAATGATGCGATAACATCCAATCACTGTCTGACATCAAACTGATTTGCTCCTATTATTACATTACTTGTGCATCAAGCTTTGATTTCCTCCTGTTATGATTAAGTGATAGTTTGTCTGTTCAGACATATATTTTTTTATATATATGTAGATGACTTGAATCATTTATTGAAAATTATATAGAACATGTTTTGCATCCTACAATGCAATATTTAATCCGTTTATTTTGTAGTTCACAGCCTTTTATCATTTTCATTAAAAAAATGCACGCTTAAACAATATTTCAGAAAAAAACTTTTTTATATTTCAAAATAACAGGTTCAAAATAATTGACATTATAACAATAGTATACCGCTGTTTAAAAGTCATAAATCGATTGAATATAAGAGTTCACATATTTTCAAGGTTTACATAAGGTTTTTACTACAACAAAATCAGGTATAATTATACGATAACGGCAGTATAGAATAAATTCTTCAACAAGTCTTTATACAAAAACAAGAAAGTTGTTAATGGTAATTCCTTTACGTTTTTTTAACGGTATATAGATATAAGAAGATGTGTAGTTAATATCCCTCGGTTTTAGTTAGTAACCCAGATTCGTTTCTTTCTCAGTTGATTTGTGAATTTTGAACACCGGTTATGCTTTTATTGTCTTTATTATATAAATATAAGAAGGTATAATATAATAAAATTATACCCGTATGTCCATAAAATAAAACTGAGGATAAAGCTTTGTTTTGTTTACAGGTAATTTATTTCTTGTCTAAGAAATTCAATTTTTCGGCAATTGGGATTATTTGTATAAGACAAATATATGTGTTTTACATCGAAGATTATCAATAAAGTTATAGAAGCATTAACTCGTGCCCTATAAGAAAGAACACACAAGAAGGTAGTACAAAGTTGACACAAAATAGTTTCTATGCATAGTTGTAAATGTGCCAATAAGTACTATATTAGAGTAATATTGGTATCAGATGAGCAATATCAAAATATTTTTTTATAATTTTGCATGCTATACATCGCATACAGGTCGTCGTCTCAATTTATCTTCCTTAACAAGTTATCGTCACTACATTAAGCAAAGACACTCAATGAAACCTTATTTCTAAAAAGGTTACAAAAAAATCATTACAGAAGTTCCCGACATAGGACACACACATATATACATATCACACGGCTACTAGTCTTGTGACTACTCAACCCTCTCTTTATTTAAGATTTTTTTCAGCCATTTTATTCAAGCAATCAATAAGAATTAATGGTGTCTTCCGAGGCCTGATTCTTAAACACACTGATTTGTAAGTCGTATTATTAAGCGGTCATTTATTACTCAACGTTGGATAAAATTAGATTTACTTTGGCGTCTGATGCCTAATTCACCACGATTCTTGTATCTCGCGTTAATTTTTTATCTAGATGTTTTCAGTGGGTGGATACATACGTCAAACACCGTACTATAACCTTGCATTGTCACTGTTATTTGGTATTTTACGCATACTTTTTTCTGCCGTTATCAAATCTAGAGAAAAATAAGAATAAAACTGAATCATTTAAAGGGGAAGTACAATATTGTCAAACACCACTACACAATCTTAAGCCCAGTGTTCTATTACATAAAATACACTGTCAGGTAGGTTATCAACTCGAATTTGCAATTGAAAACCCTGTACAAAATATCAACACAAAAACAGCAGTATATCTTAGAGCCAAAAAAAAAAAAAAACCATCAAAACTTTTATTTTGAAACTGGATCGGAATTCTATGATAGTTTTAGTTTAAACTTTTTTTTATAGTGAATTGGGAAATAAGTTTTGCAACTTTTTTTAATCCCTTTCCACTTTGCAGAATGATCATTTGAAAACATTTTTATATTTTTGGTTGAACGAATTGATATAGATAGGTAATTTTACAAAACTACAAATGCATAGAATTATCATATATGTATATCAAAAACACATTAAGCACATTTTTAAATGAACACATTTTTTAAAAACTTACACACACCTATTACACCTCTAGATGTATTGTTTTTTAAGATTCAATAAGTAAGTTCAACCAGAATAAAAAAAACACTGACTATATTTGATCGAAAAACACATCACAATGTTTTTATTTTTAATTTTTTTTTAGTGATATTGTTGTTGTTCACTGACATAAAAATGTATTTATACGAAAACTTACAAACTGGCACCTTATTGATTTTGAAATTATTGTTTTCATAGTATAATATGCTTCGTTTGGTTTGCTATCAGACATACTTTGTTTTGATGTATGGTTATTGGAATCAGATAGTTAGAATCAGAATAGAGTCAATTGCCCAGTACAGACGGTGCCAAACTTATCAACTGTATTATTACTGTACTGATTAATGATAAGCAAAAGTAGGAGAACATGTTTGCAACAAATATATAGTATTCGGTTTTACTCAGTGAATATAAAATATTTTAATTTTCTTTTTATAGTTGTCAATATACTTCTCCGATAATAGCTTTCTTCAAATGGCTATCACATCACCTTAACTTAATCAAGGACTTTAATTCCATAATGTCAATTTTTGTTTTTCAAAATGATTAATAATGTGTTTGAAGAAATATTGCTTTACAAATCATGAGGGACATTAAGCGGACAATACAACAGGTTTTAGTCTGTAGATGTAAAACATTCGTAACCTTAAGGGAAAAATATCATATTCACTGATCTCCTAGGAAACGGATTTTTGACGAAGAACGGATATCTGCCATATGTGTTAGTCTGGGACTTCATCAACAAACAAAGAAAATAAATTGTTTGTATTGATATTGTTAGGTTGATTGACAGTTATAGCAGGCGAAAGTGAAAATAAATAACTGGTGTTGTTAAAGCTGATCACATTAATGTAACAGTTTATATCAGTTTGGTATGAGGATCGCGTGATCATCTCGCGGGTTTATTAAAATAACCTCAAATATTGTAAAATACTTTGAAGTCTTCGATTTATGATTAACTTCAACACCATATATAAAATAAATTGTCCCTATAGAGATACATTACAATGCTTTTTATAAAGATATCTGTATTGAAATGAAGATTCATTAGCCTGGTTTAATCTGTTGTCTGTTAATATTTTTCTTACTTTCACCATTGGTTAAACATGTTTAAATTGTATCAGCTAATAAGAGGATATTAATAATATTAGTTAAAATATATTTAGTAATGAGAGTTGTCTATAGTCGTTAATTGTCTATATCGTATACATGTAAGTAACACTTTGTGACTTGTAAATATATATAAGAAGATGTGGTATGAGTGCCAATGAGACAACTCTCCATCCAAGTCACAATTTGTTAAAGTAAACCATTATAGGTCAAATGAAGGTCTTCAACACGGAGCCTTAGCTCACAGCGAACAGCAAGCTATAAAGGGCCTTACACAAACTGGATTTTTACATTGACACCCTTTATGAATATGTATATTTGATAATGATTGGGGATTGGTGTTTAGCATCTAGTAAAATATATTACATAACAATAACATGTTAATGTGCTATTAATATGAACCCTGTTTTTTACCATTAGAATACTCTAATAAAAATACACTTTTCTGACTCCAAGCACACCAGTCGATCCTCATACTTCTTAAAGTCTTGTTTCAAGCGGAAATTCATTCTTTTGCTTATGCTCTTTTATTTTTTATTATGTATTTAAATTTGCACGGGGGGCATATTTTGGATGCAGAAGTTTCACTATTATTTTTACTTGCCTCTGCAGGAAAAAAACGTAAACTAGTATACGTCTATGTATAGCAGAACGCTTCGTCCTGAACGCGCGTAGGAGAATCTTGAGATCCGATGGTGGCTACTACGATAAATAATATGTTATAATATGAAGTGAAAATGAACAACTGATCAAATCTGCATGAAGATATTCCATGCAAATGTAGAATTCAAGTTTTGAGTCTCTATATAACAATATCAAAAAGATTAAATGATGCAAGACCAATTTCAAAACAAAAGTTAGAATATGCAATTTGATTTTGTGATATAAATTGACAGAAACAGTGATGAGTTGTAGTGGTGAGACAATATGGTATCTCAAGAGACAACAATATCTTTACAACCGTTAGAAAACACGATCATTCAATTACAGAATAAAACATCTAACATATAAATCAACAAAAAAGGTGGTGTCTGTGATTTTATCGGGAACAATACAAAAGCATTGGGATAGAATTTAAAAAGTTGTTTTTATCAGAGAACATTTCGTTATTGGACACTGATCACTACTCTTCAGAGAAACTGATGATTTACAAAACATTTAACATTAAAACGAACTATAATTAAAACAGACCATGCGGTTTTGATTTTCAGAAAAACGATACATGATTAAGTTTGGGCAATGAATGCTCAGTTTTCAGTGATCAGTGTTATAAAACATCCTATGACTGAAATTGATCATAGGAAACTGAAATGTTCAAGTCGTATGAGTTTTTGTGATAACAGATATTGTTTCATGATATAAAAAAGAAGATGTGGTATGCCTTACCAACAAGACAACAAGAGACCAAATGACACAGAAACTAATAACCGTACGTAACCATATTAATATGGTTAACTCGATATTTGAGCCAACGTCGGTAACGTGACATGTAGCTATATAATGTAACCTAACATAAAAATGAAATGAAATCTTTAGTATACGTGCATTAGATTTATGAATGAATCAATAAGTTCCATAAGAAGCCTGCGTTCATGTATGTTGTAAGCAAGAGACAATTTGCCTAGCTTTAAATTGTCCGAGTCTGACAATTCGAATAAGATTTAACAAACATTTGCAAAAAAAGTCCATAAAAAATTAACTTTTACATGTGACATTACAAACACATATAGATTTGAAAACATACACTCACTATCAATCTTCCTGACAGAGGACAGCTGTCACATACACATGTTACGGATAGAACCAGTGTTTAAAAAGCTATGAGGTAATTTTGAAAATCAATTCTATGTTTGTGTATGTGATGCTTTGTTTGAATGTAATATATTGTACCTTGTTTTGTGGAAAGGTCTTACGTAGGCCATGTCTGTTGCCCGATCCCATTAGATTTATTTGAATAAATTACTGTTTAAACTAGCTACAGGACCATCATCAAGGCATCCTGTGTTTTATTCAAGTATGTCTGTAGTACAAAGTGTGACAATTAACACTTATCATTGTCATGCCCCCAATATTTTGCACTTGATCTCCTATGCTTGCTACTTCTAGCGTCTTTGTATACACTAAATTGTTAACTAGACTCGTAATTTCCTTACACAAAATGTACATTTTACTTTAAAACGCAAAATAATCCTCGATATACAACCCCCACAGTAAGTCCATGTTGATTTATTTGTTAATCATTAAATCAGGATGCAAAAAGTACTTGAAATTTAAGCCAAGGTTGGCATATGTAAAAAGTTACATTTGCATTTAAATGACATGTTTATGCATCATATATCGAAATAAACTAATTGATAGATACCAAATTACAAAATATCACTAAATTAAGAAGTAATTATTGATAAACCTAAATCTACTTTAATTAGTTATCAAAAGTACCAGGATTATAATTTTATACGCCAGACGCGCGTTTCGTCTACATAAGACTCATCAGTGACGCTCAGATCAAAATAGTTAAAAAGCCAAATCAATACAAAGTTGAAGAGCATTGAGGATCCAAAATTCCAAAAAGTTGTGCCAAATACGGCTAAGGTAATCTACTCCTGGGGTAAGAAAATCCTTAGTTTTTCGAAAAATTCAAGGTTTTGTGAACAGAAAATTTATAAAAATGACCATATAATTGATATTCTTAACATATGTTTGATAAAAAATTAGTTAAGGTAACAAATATTCATAGTAACTGACACTTTTCAAATAAGTTTTTCATTTGATAAAAATTAAACAAAGCTATTTAAATATTTATTTGCAGCTTTATTGTAACAATTGGAGTAGGCTATAATCAATACGCTCAACTAGCAACAAATATAGAAACATGTCACGCGACAAGCAGTTTTATATACAGATTTGACTCAAGCTTCCGGTTATTCACCATCTCTCCTTCCGACAACTTCCTATTCTAATTACATCATAACCAGTTTTATTTTACTCTCTAATGATTGAAGAAAAATCGAAGCGGAAACAAAGAAAGTTGTGTGATCTTTCTCATAAGTACATAAATAAAGTACGTTTATACCGGTCGAATAAAAGGTTGGATAACGGGGTAGTAAAATGATGGATGTGTTACATAGATCATGCATCTGTCGGTAACGTACTTGTGCAAATGACCACCTTTTTTTGGCACACTTCAGAACTTTTGTTTTTTTTTTGACAAAAAGGATCAAATCATATTTTCTTAAAACGCGTAATACTGTGGAATCATTATTATTCGTTGGATACCAATTTTCGTGGGTTCCGTTGGAACAGGTTAACCACGAATTCAAATGTTCAACAAAATAGAAATTTTATATAGGTTTTGAATGCAGAGATTGGCAAAACCACGAAATCAAATATCCACGAAAATGCGAGTTTTTCTCAATCGACGAAAATTGATACCAACGAAATTAATGAATCCACAGTACACAATTCTGACAGTGTAACTAAACTAATTCCAGGTAATTTCCCCCTTTTTTATATGATAGATTAACATTTGGTACCCCAATACGTAATATATATTATGTAGTTATTTTTTTTTTAAATAAAAAAGAATCATATTATCTTCCACCATATTTTTTTTTAACTGGGAATGCTAATATGAAAAAACGTTATCGAAAAAAAGTAAAAGAATGCTGTTTATTAAAAAAACTGTCAATGAAACCAATTTACTTGGACTTTTGTAGAACAAGTTTCTTATTATTGTTTTATCTATTTCAAAATTCGATTGATATGGATACACCTGACCAGTTGCTTGGGTAAATGTGATCTTTGTACGATTTAAGTTTAAAACAGTAAAACAAAAAATCTGAACGCCATGGCAAATTAACAAGTGGAAGCACCGCACTTTAGAAATGACAAACTCAAAATCTATCACACATATTTAATAAGTGAAAACCAAATACCATATTCCTGAATTTGTTTTGGTAGTTTTTTTTTAGACCTTTATTCATTTAAACGAATAATATTGCAATGATCGATAAAGTGACTTCACTATTTAAACATGGCAACTACACATCTAGGGTGTCTGCAGAACATTGGACATCAAGATACACATAAATGCAAAACAGTTATAAAAATAAAAAAAAACCCACCAAATTACTATTTATGGCATTTAAACAAATTGATTTGACTTACCTCAAAATATTGATTGCTTTAAATCCAAATTAAATAGTAGTAATTGGTTCTTTTTTAAAGGAATCCTAAACGAATTAATTTGATGAAATCACACTGTTTCACTTTTTTTCTGTTAACCTAGTAATTAACACATGATTGACATCCACACTTTATATGTTGTCAGCTTCAAGAATAACTCCTATCACTTGATTCCAGTTAACATGTCCTAATAAAATAAAATAAAAGACGGTCACTTTACTACAGTTGAACGATTGTCGATTTTAATGCTAGAATTGGTTTACGCATATCATCTTAATTTTGTCTTAACAGGCAGTAATAATTTCAATTTCGACCAAATGATGTGTTTGTTTAAATCAATAAAAAAAAATTCTTCAACACCAAGTCCTTGTAAAAGTCCGGCATATAAACAATTTAATCAGATAATTTCACTATTTTCTTAATATTGGATCATAATGTATAGCGACAAGCGTTTATTATTAAATTTTGCTTTTTCTGTATGTTCTGTTGAATATTGTCATTAATTTGAATTACACAAAACAATTAAATCATTGTCTTTTATTAGCACACAAACGGAAGGACTTTATCCTTTTGAATTTAATATTGCAATTTCAAAGATGGATAAATTCTTATTAGATTTATTTCGTAGCAACATTACGAGGTTACTTAGACACAATTCAATGTAATGACTGCAACGTATGAAAACATGATAAAATTTGTAATGGTTATTTAAAACGTTTATGAAAAAAATCATCTGTATGTAGTTTTATTGCAATGTGCATAACATTGCAATTAGACAAAAGGAAAAGTGTATATCATTCCCTCTTTTTTTTACTAATTTGCAGAAAACTTTTTTTGAATTTTGAGTCCTTAATGTTCTTCAACTTTGTACTTGTTTGGCTTTATAATTTTTTTTTGATCTGAGAGTCATTGATGAGTCTTATGTAGGCGAAACGCGCGTCCGGTGTATTAAATTATAATCCTGGTACCTTTGACAACCAATTAATTTTGAAAACTATAAACCGCTTTCAAATCAAATAAATAAACTGTTTTTAAGATATTTCAGATTTGTTTTAGCTAGTTCGCAGGATGACTGGATCACACTACCCGGACATGAACTTCGGAGTCTTTGGATTAACGGTTTATAACTGACTTTGATAATTAGATCTATTCAGATTTATTGAAGAACAATTCACAAAAAAAAAATCGAATTTTTGTTTTAAGTTGAAGAGACAGATTTTCTGGTCACTTAATCATTGTTAATTAAGAACATTACAGCAAATGTTGAACTGGTAAATTGACAAAACGGCCATACTCCACGGGAAATTCCAAACCAAATGTCCTTTATCAAAACGCAAAATAAAATCTCAAATCCCCAAACGAGTGGAAAACAAATCTTTATTTCTGACTTGGAACAGGTATTTGTTTTCAATATTATACAGACAAACTCATACATAGTACTTACCCTTTTCTTAGCAATTTTCTGATACACGCACAAATGATTAGTTACACAATATGCTACTGACCTTCTACGACATATATGTGGTTAGTAAACTCCAAATAGGGTTGAGAGCAAAGCTCCATATGTAATTTAATGAACCTATATATATATCGTTTGAGGTCACTATTACTTCAATTCTGTGTATTGAATTTATCTTACCTACCACATGAACTTGTGACATTTAGACGAATATCTCTCAGTAATCTTTAAACAATAAAAACTTCATCAACATGTTATCTTTTAATGTGATTTTTTGCATCTGTTTTAAATGTTCATCATCACATTTTTCACCTGTAGTCAGGGCATACAGTTCACCTAAGATTTGCTACAACGCATCTGGTGGCAAAACCTTTGTCAAGTTAGGATATTTATCGTCATACATTATACTTTAATGCTCGAAATCGGGTGGTAAATACATTTTGCCAGACATATAATAAATGAAGGCAACAGTTGTTAACTGGATATCAAAAATCAGAACTCGACTGAGAAAAAGCAAATCCGAGTTTTGGAAAACAAAGGCACAACACTGAAGTGCTGCAAAGAACAGATGCCAACATACATCGAACTCTTTGATTTCAAATGCCTTATTCCTGACTTGGAAAAGGCATTTTAAGGAAAAAGGGTGGGTTGAACTCTGACTAAGAGCCAACCTAATCTTTCATTTTATGTCAATATTGAATAATGATAAGATTTAAAATTGTATGCTTTAAAAATGAAATTAAAAAATATACTGGTAGGGAACTCTTAGTAGAATTAACATCAAATTTACATTAAGATTGTTTTTTATTTCAAAGGATTTAGTGCTGCTGAAATGCTATATATATATATAAATGAGAAATTAGCAATTTGGAATTGAGGACATCTCTTTCCTTTTCTTTAACCTTTGCTAGTCGCTGTGTTTTTACTTTATATCGAACTAATCGCAAAAAAGTAAATTTAAGAATTCTGGTTCTTTTTAATGTCCATGTGATTGATAAAACTGTTTGTAAAACATGTTATCTTGGCCACCGCTCATTTTACAAATGGCGTCATATCCAATTGGCTACTTTTCGTAAATCCTTTCAGTGTAATAGGTATAATCCAATGTAAGTTTTGAAAAATAATCCATTACAGCCCTTAAAGTACGACAATACAACACATAGATGCAGATCAAGAGTGACTTCAGGTTCGAAAATGGCGGCAAAATTTCTATCAACTGAACAAGTGATAACACTTACTTTGTTAAGTTTAGATGCCTAATTTGGTTCGAAAGACATGTTGCTTATCTAATGAATATTTTCAACATGAGTAACATACACATTTTTATTGGACTATATAGAAGCAATTCTGTCGGCAAGAAACTTGAAAAACTTCGTTTCATTGTCATCTGCACAGAGAAAACTACTTCAAACCCTGGTGTTCCACCAGAACGAACACCTTTCCGTCTAGCACAAGAACCTTGCCTCTATCTTGTCACAGCCTGTTAATTATTAATTTTGTAAACACCAAATACAATGTCTACTCTTGAATACTTATCAATGAAAGATTTTATGTAAGACAGTATGACATCATTTTCATAATCATCAAATATTTTGTCCAACTTAATGGCCTGGAATTAACCATTGCTGCCCCACCAACGATAAATGCGTCAGAACTTGGATTAGCAAATCGCAGAATATTTCAATTATACCAATTTCCACTGTTAAATGTGACATCCTGAGACAAAGCCGGAGGAGCAGTTTGGTGATTATGGATAAGTCAAACTGTCTACTGTGACAAGAAATGAAAAGTCTAGAAAAGATATCGCAATCAGTTTTACGGTTCTCTTGCTTTGTTGTTGACAAAGACGTTTTCAGTTTCATTTTACGGCCATTATAGGAAGTTGTTCTTTTTGATCTGGTTATAAAAGGCAGGTTCTGCATTTGTCATAACATAAAAGATCTTCGTATTGTTTTGACCAATATCTTGGAGATTTTATACATATTTTACCTGCTTCCGAATCAACAATTTCCTTAATAAAGTATTTTTTTACAAATCTGACGACTCTTCTAGAAATAGATTTCTAAACTCGTTCATCACTTTATTTTTTAAAGAAATCCTTTTGTGTTTTCGTAGAGTCTTCATTATGTCGTTTATCTCTTGTAAAATGACTCTAACCACTAGACCTTTCAAATTTATCTGCAAGTCTACTGAATTCTCGTCCAGCTACCATCCATTTTTTTTTAAAAAGGGATCTTTGGTTAAAAGTTATCAAAGGTACCAGGATTATAATTTAGTACGCCAGACGCGCGTTTCGTCTACATAAGTTAAACCTATGGCATCAAAATCGCCCTTCACAATTGCATTATTCCGTTTTCGTGCCTGATCAATTGTGCTATAAGAAATAAATTTCCTGGTCTTACGTACAGTGAAATTATCCTTTTCAAATTCCATTGCCACTTGTCGGTGATGTTCGGGAAGGGAAGTCATATCTCGAGAATGGATCGGTACCGATCGAGCATAAATTACACGACATAGACCCAAAAAGATACGGTATCATGCTTTCTATGGACTGTTTGTAACGTACAAAATCTGACTCAAGAAATGAGCATACTACCAAAAGCACAAGAAATTTTTAATTTATAATTGAACGCCAGGAATTACACTGTGGTCGAGATGACTCTATTTCCTTACAGTCTATCAAATCATTTAACGTCACAGAGTCATGACATAATTATATTTTCTGCGTTTAGCTTTCATGAGCCGACATTTACAATTCAAGCAAAACACATAGTTCTAGTTCTAGTCACATTTGAACATACTTAAAAAGAATCTGCCGTTCTAGGTGTTGCAATATCGTCTTCAGTGAGGACAAATGTCCATCCACTATCACGCAATATATCTCCCAGATTTTTCTAACGAGTCATTTCAATGTGCATTACACCAAAGATGACCATAAACTTATCTTCTCTGTACAAATCAGGTCATTCCCACTGAATTCGCTTAACCATTACCAAAAGTTGCTGCCCTACAGTTACAATTGATGTTTCTCCGGGAATATCCACATATTTCGCCTTATCCATCGAATATCTGATCATTGGAAATGAATGGACGTGTTTTCAAACAGAGGCATCATAGAAGTTACACTTACTTGAACAGCTCAAGAAGATTTTTAGAGTAATGAGATGTACTACAATTTATACCAGTGTTCCCTGATAGTGCATGCAAATCGCTCTTGATGTCTATAAATAGCTTGCGCATGCGCAAAATTGTTGTACGTGTGTGTATCATAACATTGATAAATGTTATCAAACAAAATCATAAGATCAATTTAAATTAAAGAAAACACTAAAAATATAGTAAATAGTTCTAATGTTTTGAAATGAATTTCCTTTTCGCGCATGCGCAAACCCTAGATATGTCAAATATTAATTTCTAGTAAATATGTCACATGTAAGGAAGGTAGCTACCTAACTTAATAATTGTTTGTAACTAAAAGAAGGCCAACGAAAAGTTTTCCAGAAAAATCAGTATTTTCAAACTGAAAA
The DNA here is from genome assembly GCF_965363235.1 of Mytilus galloprovincialis. Taxonomy (NCBI): domain Eukaryota; kingdom Metazoa; phylum Mollusca; class Bivalvia; order Mytilida; family Mytilidae; genus Mytilus; species Mytilus galloprovincialis. Next base: position 62,657,040 of record NC_134847.1, read on the forward strand.
TCACAGCCATTTTAGAAAAAGGCCGTGGCCATCTTGAAAAAAATGATTTTTTTTAATTGGCCAGCAGTATTTTCTTAAATAATATATAATAATGATGGTTTGTGCTAATTTTCATGCTTGTACCATCATTTGCACAATTCCCTCGATTTTGCCTGCTAATATCTTCCACTAACTCGGTTCTTAAACATCCCGTCTTTGTGTTGTTGTACTATGGAACATTTAAGTTTGTCTTTGCCTGTGTGCTTTGTCTATATGTTTTTTTGTTTTTCCATGTTGACATATTTGTTTGTTTTTAAAGTGATTAAGATTATAACACATTATTTATTGGTATACCCCTAGAATTACATTTGAATTTTATAGTTGCATAAAATGGTCACAGAAATATGTTTCCGGACCCGTTTTACGTCTCGTTGTCCTGATGTAATTTGTGATCTTTGCGATGTGTTTCTTGTCTGATTAATGCAATACAGTTATTGTAAACAGATTAAAATATTAAATTAATTCTAATGTTTGTAATTACTGAAATGCAAAAAAAAAAAACACAGTTAGAATTATTTGCTTTGCAGTTCGGTAAATACATCAGAATAAATAAAGACATTTGTCTCATTACGTGTTCACTAAAACTCACAAAATAGACATCCGACAGAAGTATGGACATCTACAAGACGGTCTTATATTCCAACCTATATTTAATAATCTGAAAATTTGTCACTTACAACTCATTATGGACTACATTCGATATTCAAGTCAAATAGAATCTGTTCCTACTGAATTATTTTGGTGACTTAAAAATATTTAAGAAACAACATTAACCGACTTTATGGATAAGGCATAACTGCAAAAAAAGTAGAACATAACTGAAAAACTGTAACTTAAATCAAGGGCAAAACATGATAACAAAAACGACCATTAGTTCTTAAATAATTTTAGAATTTCTGTAGAACTAATTCATTTATAAAATTCACTGTTTGCAAAAGTATGAATTATTCTAAATAATAAGGCTGTTCTTATCCCAGGCAGAAAATTTTAGACGTATTGGTCACAACTTTTTGGAACTTTTGGTCTTTAGTGCTCTTTAACTTTTACGTATTTCGAACTTTTTTCACTTGACCGTCACTGGTTAGTCTTGTGTGGATGGAACTTACGTTTGGTGTATTAAATTTTAAACCTTATACCCTTTGTTAGCTATTACTCGTGTGTTTATCTGTATATCTGTTTATATTATATATTTCCTCCCATTTATTTGTATTGTAGTCCTGTCATGTAATGTTGTCATTTTAATGTTATATTTAGTATTGCCATTAAGGCGGAAGGTTTGGCATGCCACAAAACCAGGATCAACTCACCATTTGTTTTCTTAAAATGTCCTGCACCAAGTCAGAAAAAATGGCCATTATTTTATTATAGTTCGTTTCTGTGTGTGTTACATTTTAATGTTGTGTTTCTGTTGTGTCGTAGTTCTCTCCTCTTATATTTGATGCGTTTCCTTCAGTTATAGTTTGTTACCCGGATCTTTTTTCTCAATCGATTTATGAATTTCGAACAGCGGAATACTATTGTTGCCTTTATTCATGCTTATCTTAAAAGTTAAAATTCACTTCGTTTTTGAAATGTTCAATTATCCATTCGTTTATCTTTTTGAGCTTTTGATTTTGCCATTTGATTATAGGACTTTCCAATTTAAATTTCCTTTACGTTCGGTATTTTTGAGATTTTACTTTTAACTTCGGATTGCTAAAAGGAAATAATCTCAACCTACATATTTTTATTTAGACAGTTGTTGTATCCCCTTAATAGTAATAAGTGACCATTTTGGTAAGATATCCACATAGATTCAAATTGGAAACAGCTTTCGTCCCGTTTACGTTTAAAAAAACGTTTAAGTAAAAAAGCTATAGATCAGATCAAGCAAGGTTTATGCTGTCTGTGTTAAACCACTTACTTGACCAGACCTACAGAGATTGAAAACACTTGCTTTTATGAAATATATAAATAGATATTGTGTCGTGGCTAGATTTGTTTGATTATATGTATTGATAACTTATTTGACTTTAATCAAAGCAAAACAAAGTCTGAGTCAAGTCATCGGATACAAAAAAGAGTATGAAATATAAAGTAGAAAAAACGAGTGGAGATGTGTACTTTATAACTAAAATCACTATATTTGCTTATGTGCTTTGTCTATGTGTCTTTTGTGTTTTTGAATACAAATGACGTGGCTCTTTACTTAAATATCAAGTCATTGTGTTATTGTAAAATATTTGTATTCTCGTCTTTTATGTTTGCTAATGTGATTTATCTTTATAAAATTGAGAAAGGAAATGGGGAATGTGTCAAAGCGACAACAACCCTACCATAGAGCAGACAACAGCCAAAGGCCTCTAATGAGTTTTCAATGTAGCGAGAATTCCCGCACATGTAGGGTGTCCTTCAGCTGTCCCCTAAAAATATGTATACTAGTACAGTGGTAATGGACGTCATACTCAACTCCGAATTATACACAAGAAACTAAAACATACTTGGGACAGGCGCAAAATTGCGTCGGGGTTAAACATGTTTATGATATCTCAACTCTCCCCCTATACCTCTAGCCAATGTCGAAAAGTAAACGCATAACAATACGCACATTAAAATTCATAAAACATAAATAACAACAGACTACTAGCAGTTAACTGACATGCCAGCTTCAGATCTCAATTAAACTATTTGAAAGATTATGTCTTCATCATATGAATATCAGGCACAATCCCTCCCGGTAGGGGTTTAGTATCATGCCTTTTTGTGCTTCTTTATTCATTTTTTTTTAATAGTGAGTAAGATTACAACACAATGTTGGCTGCTGTTCCAATATTTTTGACATGATGTTAGAAGTGACTCTTTTTTAAATGTTATTGAGAGTATCGTCAAACACACACACACACATGCACTTATAAAGGATGACGAACGTACTTCATTGTAGCAGAAATAGAAATGCTGTGATGTAAAGAATATTCCAAACCCATAATGTAAATTCTTGTTGCCTAACATAAATCACAACTCCAGTTTAATTTACACGAATTAATATCTTGGTTATTTGCCAAAATATGGGTGTTGTATTAGCATATGTATTCCTTATTTATGGTTAATATTGCTTTTCATATAACTGCTCAAGTAACTTGTTATTCTATAAAGTTAGTAGAGTACAAGTCTTATGGCTGCATGCAATGTTTGTGTCTGACTTTAGAAAACTGTTTAATTACTAACACTCATTGTAAATTACTCAAACGATTCCGTCTGATATAAAATGAATGTCTTCTATAACCAACACTGTCACTTTTATATCGTATCTATTTACTGTTTATCAACGTCATTAACTATATTTCTATTTAAGTTTCAGCTCATGCTAATCACAAGAGGTTTACAAATAAAACACCATTTTATATTTTAATCAATTTCTATTGCCACAGACATCTATGTTATGGCATCGTCATTTTTGTAACATACAAGAAAACTATGTGTTAAATAATCAGGCGACTCCAGAGAATATAACATATTGCTGAGGATATCGAATTAAGTTTTCATATTGACTCGATCATTATTGCCTTAATGACAGTCCAGATAATGATTGGCAAATTATTACTGACAAAGGAACACAGAACTGTACTAATTAGTATTATGAATAACAACAACAGTGATAATTGGCTTTATAGGATAAAACATATGAATATACAAACCTTATACTCATCACAGCGAGACAGTACTGGGGATTACAACATGAAATGTAATGATGGCATTATAACATATAATTAGAAATATACAAAAAGGAGACGTTATTAGATAGCCAAAGAAACAATTGTCCACAAGAGTTCCAATGAAGTGGTTATACACTACAATACGACCTTCAAAAATGAAGCCTATACTGTATATAGAGAATATCATATGGCTTTTTCAATATCGCATCCGTATCAACCCGAAACACCAATACCATCCCAAGAGCTCTGCTCGAGGGATTATATTGGTTGAGGGTTGATATGGTGTGTGATATTGAAAAAGCCATATCATATACACTTTATTATATACATATACCTCATGTAGACGTTTTTTTTATGTAACATGACGTCATACAGATAAGGAGGTTTGAAATGACGTCATACAGATTATAAGTTTGACATGACGTCATACAGATTAGGGATTTGAAAGCCTATAGTTGCAACAGTGACTGCAATCGATGACGTGACCTCATACAGATTAAAGGTGTGATAAAGCTTTTGCAACCGTGCTGATATCGATATCATCACGGGTGGCTGATACAGCACGCTTGCCAATGATTGTATTATACATACAATTTATCTGTATTTACTACTAAGTATATAATAAAGTCGGATATATAAGTTCCCAACATGAAAGTGTGGAATAATTGAAACTTTATTTAAGGAAACGATGGGATATTGCTGTTAGATACGATACGGACAAGTTTGTCTTTGGAACTGATATTTAACAGTCATGATCAAGCTTAAAAGAAAGATATGATCTCCAAATCATTCACTCATATACTAAACCAAGAAATCTAATAAAACGACTTGTTGTTAAAAGCTGATTTGCAGATATTCAGAAATCGTATTATCGGTTAACAATTTGAATAAAAAACATATACAAATAAAATATGTATATAAAAAGTAACTTTTCCAAGTATAAATTAGTATTATAATGTTTAACAGTTGATATCAAAACTATTGAATTAATTATTTCCTATACAATTTCGTCTATTAATTGATCAAGATGTTCAAACTTTTACAGTAACAGTGCACATTGCACTGCATGTAGCGTTTTAGACCTACGAACTGTTATAAAAGAGATGCAGATATCATAAATCGGTCTGAACTGCTATCAAATTTAAAAACAGATATATGAGGATCTTTCTGAAAATACAATTCCATCTACATAGATTCACTTGATACAGTGACTCTTCACATCCATCTTTTTAGTGAAAGATAATCCTCATCTATTTAAACTCGAAATTAGTCCTTCAGCCTTCTTGATGGTTAAATATACTTAGTGATTAAGTTTATAACTATACTTCTACCGGAAAGTAATATCATAACTGATACCTGTGGATGTGTTTCATTTATTCAAGGATTATAAGGAAAAGTGCTTTTTAGAACCTGATATATTGTACGCCCTTCAGTGTAACTCTCTTATTTACGGGCCAAGGATAAAACAGAGGGTTAAATAGAAATAAGTAATAATTCAAACCAAATCTTTGCTGATCGCTAAACATAACAAAATACTGAACATTGGTGTGAACAGGCAGAAACAATGCTTTAATATAAGAAATAAATATAAACAGTTAGCTGTAAAACAATTGTAAATGACACAATAAGCCCCATGATTAAATGAAAGATCAAACAAATCGCCTCATTAAAGAGAGCATTTCTGCAAACATGGGATTCGTAAATAGAAAATTACTTTTTTTGATGTCATGATAAATATCACCATTTTGAGAACTGCACTAAATTATAAAATAAAATGAATTAAGGATAATTTTATCAAAAACACTTCAAAAGTTCATGTTCTGATTACATCTTCATTAGGAACGCTCATTAGTAAAACCGTACTTTTGGAAACGAAAGGTAAATACCGGGCCACGTCCACTTGTATTTTTGTCCATCTGATGAGTTAAGCCTTTTTCAACTGATTTTTATAGTTCGTTCTTATATTGTACTGTTATGCCACTGTCCCAGATTAGGGGGAGGGTTGGGATCCCGCTAACATGTTTAACCCCGCCACATTATTTATGTATGTGCCTGTCCCAAGTCAGGAGCCTGTAATTCAGTGGTTGTCGTTTGTTTATGTGCTACATATTTTTTTTTCGTTCATTTTTTTTACTAAATAAGGCCGTTAGTTTTCTCGTTTGAATTGTTTTACATTGTCTTATCGGGGCCTTTTATAGCTCACTATGCGGTATTGGCTTTGCTCATTGTTGAAGGCCGTACGGTGACCTATAGTTGTTAATGTCTGTGTCATTTTGGTCTTTTGTGGATAGTTGTCTCATTGACAATCATACCACATCTTCTTTTTTTATAGAATCCGACTAGGCTCACCATAATATATTTATTGATACATACGATATGTTTGTCAATCAGCCTACTAACAACATGTTTTCGCTTTTGTTTTTTAGATCGTTTGATATTAGATTAGTCGTCTAATCCGTAAGCTTACCGCTTGTGTCTAATTCCTGACTTTGACATTTTCACAGAGTATTGATTCGCGTGGGTCGAGATGCATGTATGGAACTGACGCATAACCTGTTAACACACCTGGTTTGGCTTTTTTAAAAGTTGATGCGATTCCGTCAGTGTTTGTAAGTTGTCTATTATATCTATTTAGGATATTGGAACATCGGTAAAATACTGTTGCCTTACATTAAAAACTGAATGATTTTTTCCTGAATTAGTATATAAAACCATTAAAGTACTAAGCACAAGAAAGACCCATGGTGAAATAACAATGATGTACATAATGGAAACATTAAAACATAGCTAACAGAAAGATAGAAAGTAACATTGACTCCGAGCAAGCATAATGATCAGTATTAGGAGAGTTCATTACTTTTGACAGCAGAATATATAAACACGCCATGTATCTATTGAACCATTATATTGTGCACACCTTCGTCAGACAGCAATATCCAAAGAGAATTACAAACATGTAGCATTAAACAAATTGTTTATCAAATATCAACTGCAAATTTAAATTGTAACCTCAAGGAGACTCGATACCACAAGTTAGGGATGCTTAAAACCGACCACTAAATTGAATGAACATCAACAGAAGATCCCAAACAATATAAAGTCTTCTTTGCGTGAAGGAGTTGAAGAATTATCTTTAGCAGAATTACATAATTTGATTAACTGTAAATTACAGACAAATGTATCAATTAGATGATAACAAGTATTTAACCAGCATTAACATGTTATAGATTTTTGGAAACTTAACAGTAAACTATTGAATCAGAAAATGCAGTAAGGTTTGTTTATTAATACAACCTAATACATAACATTTTTATATACCAAAACAAAAATAAAAAAATAACCACATGAGGTTTACAACCAAAACTATACGTGTTGTGCTTATTAAACCTTATCATTCTAAACATAAAACATATTCAATAATTGTGTGAACTCTCATGAGAGTTATGATGTTCTTTAAGGAAGGTTTCTACCAACTTTGATTGTAATTATAAAAATACCAACGAACAAATACAATATATTTTCATGTTTTAAATTATAAAAACGTCACAATGGTCTACTTATAGAACACAGCTATTATATATAATGTGGTTAAAGTGTTTATGGTATTTAATCAACGATGTTATATATAAGTTATTCAACTTTAAATAAAAATTATCAATAATTGCTTTTCACGTACATTCACATTGGTAAGCAGAAAAAACAATTTGTAGATTTATTTGTTAAATATTGGACTCGGTAGTTTTATTTGTTTTCTATTTTCAGCCAAGCGTGAAGCGGTATGCAATTACAGGAGTGGCAGCTTAAGGTTAATTGTTTGATCTAGATAAGAATGACAGTACACATATCATAACAATTAAATGTTGCAAGTAAAGCTAGAATCAACTGTAATTGTTAAATTCGGTTATCTAGAGTTAAATATAAAAAATGAAGCAGTTATTATTAACATATGTTGTGATACATGATAAATAATTGTTTATATGTAAATTTACCATACAGATCCTGGATGGTCATTCTAATTGTTAATCAAAAATGTAATATTGTCTTGCGGTTTTTTTCTCAGAAAAAAGATTTATGTATTCATTTTTCAATAGAACTATACTAAGTGACGTAATAGCAAGATTTGAATAATCAGTCATTGTTTGTGAATCGATGTTAATGGAACTGAATTCATTTAGATTGGAGTTCATGCTATCATATTCATCTTTATTTACAGGTGTTTGTTTTCTGATTGACTTTTAAGGATTGCAATTGCCCTATTCAATGTTGACTTTTGTCAGTGATGGCTATTAATTCAGGCTCTTGGGAGCTTGTATGATGTCAAGCGAATTTTTGGCTTTCAAATGTTAATCATACTACATAAATATCTCTGTTTAACTTATTACTACTATCATTAACAACAACTTATATATGCTAGATACGATTTAATGCCTTTGCCAAATGTCTATTGATTAAAATTTATATTTATGCCAGAAGCGCGTTTTTTCTAAAAAAGACTCATCTGTGACGCTCGAATCAAAAAATGTTTATAAGGCCATATAAAGTATGAATTTTAAGAGCATTGAGGACCAACTTTTCCTAAAAGTTTTGCCAAATACAGCTAAGGAAATCTATTCCTGAGGAAGAAAAGCCTTAGTTTTTTTTTATAAAAGTTTTGTTAACAGTTAATTTATTATAAAGGGCAGATCAATGATAACTCAAGTCAAAAATTTGATTCATATAAAAAGCTTCGGTGTTTAAAAACAGGGACATTTAGTCGTCTCTTGTTGCATAATATGTCCGGAAATGTAATTGTCTTTTGATTAAAATATTCTAAAAACAAACACCATTTTTGCCTCAAGGGACGTTTAGTGTTCAGTCGTGTCTGTATCCTCTGCAAATTATTTTGACCACAATGACTACAGTTTTAGTAACGTAGTGGAAAGTTTTTTCTTAAATTATACAGTACAATCTATATTTAGATTCATTGCCATTATAGTTCTTTACAAATTAGTCTTTTTTAGTCGTTTAAGATTCGTTGCATACAGTCTTGTATCATGACAAATATAACTTGTATTAGCTCTGAATTTATTTCTCTAATTTCAACAAACATTTAGCTAACCTTTGCATATTTCATATATCTGAAGATTCTCGTTAAGTATTTCACAATATTAGAATTGTTTTATTCTTTGACGAAGTCAAAATCATTGTAAAATCATTGTAAAATCTAGTGTCTCACACTTTTCCAATTGGCTTTGGTCGGTGGTTTTCAAAGTACATGATGGTGATATTTGCCTCAGCTTTTTTTAATACTTCATGACATTTATCTCTGTCAAACCTTAATGTATACCATTTAAATGGAAACCTTCAAAAAAATAAATAAAAATAAAGAAGACACGAGAGATCTTAACAAGGCTAAATGCATGATCATAATTGCAATAACTCAAATAGCAACTATTCAAATAGTAACATCAGCTATCGGAAGATCGTCAGTGCTCTCAGAATGGATGTTCCTAAAACAAAATACTCAAGAAGATGACAAATGTCATCATTGATTGTGAAGCTTTCATTTGATTTATTTCTACATGCTGAATGCTCGTTTTATGAAAGTAATTACCTTAAATTGGTTCCTTAACTTCAATGGAGATGTCACCAGGAAAACCTTTCACTTCAATTAAGTTGACAGATCGGATATTTAAGCAAAAACCCGGAAATATTGTCACCGATACAAACTATTAAAAAGACAATCTCGCAATTAGATGCTGGTTACCGTAAATTGAACAACTTTTGAGAGGTAGGAAAGTTTATGATTTTGTTGTACTTTGTGTTCAATTTGATACTAATTTAGAGAAAAAAAATCATGTTAAGTACTCAAACGTGTTTAAGGAATATGATATTATTTATCAAATATAAAGGAATCCTTTATCATTTCTGTTATAGATTTGATATAAATTTGATATAATAATGGAATGTGATACGACTGACATACAAGTGAGAGGTTTAGCTAGCTATAAAACCAGGTTCAATCCACCATTTTCTACATTTGAAAATGCCTGTACCAAGTCAGGATTATGACAGTTCTTGTCCATTCGTTTTTGATGCGTTTTGTTATTTGATTTTGCCATGTGATAATGGACTTTTCGAATTGATTTTCCTCTGAGTTGAGTATTTTTGTGATTTTACTTTTTACAGAATCCAATTTTAATGATAATGATATAAAATTCGAAATATAAAACGTTCATGTCGTATCAATAGAGCATCCATAATCATGGGCTTCCGCTCAAGTTTTAAAAGTCATATCCTTAAATTCATGACTGCAATATGACAGAAATAATAGGCGAGGGGCTACAAAAAGACATAATTTTACAATTGTCATGCAATTGAAGACAAATCATTATCAAACTTTTGTGATCTTGTATTTAGAAAACAAAATAATTACTTTAGTTCAAAGGACTGATATGGTTTCCGAATTTATATATTGATTCTTTTCAAACAAAGAAAAAAATTTAGTTAGACACGTTAATTGTTCAGAGGTTTATGAAGTTCATTTTAAATATTTGACTCATAAATGTTAAAATAAGGTGACAGATTTCTGATAATTTTCTCCGAAGGGGGACCACGTCTATATTCATATATATAAGCTTGGTATCTTTGAGGTTTTTTTTATTAAACATTTTAAGCCACGTTGACAAGGTTTTATCAGTCAATATTTCCTCAAAGATACAAACTTTACAGAAAAGTTGGACATACATTAGCATTTCCTCTCAATTTAGATAATTCTAAGACCAGCAATAACATCAAATACGTTCCATTTGTGTTGTATATTGGAGATTTATCAATATTCCTGGGATATCAATTTTCATTGATTTTGTAGATATAGGGAAGCCACGAATTTAATGTTCAACGAAATGTAAATTGGTTATGACTGTATATAAAGTTCTGCAAATTTACGAAAGGAAATATCCACGAAATACAATTATTTGTCAATTAAAGGAAGTTGGTAGCCATGAATATGAATGAATCCACAGTATATTCATTACTTAGCATGCGGAAGGGGACATTTTTATTTAAGTTTGCCTATATATTTCAACTATATATTTTAACATTCATAACATATATGTGACATGCGTTTCCATTTTCGCTCATAGGAAACCTTCATTGGGTAAGGATGCGATAAAAAGTTAAGGTAACTGTCAAATACAGAAACAAGAAAATATATTTTACATTTATATTTTTTAAATTGTTTTAATTAAATCTAGCCTGGAGATAATTCCCAATTTGGTAGTTCTCTTTTATTGGGACAAAACTAGTGATGAAAAAAATAAAAAAATAAAATAACAAAACAAAAAACGAACTTCAAGATAAATTCAAAACGGGAATTCCTTTAGAAAATTGCAAGATAACAGGCTTAAAGACATATAATGAATGAAAAACAACTGGCATATTCCTGACTAGGTACTGGCATATTTCTGCACTTGGCACACAAGCATAAACAAAAGAGTCATATCTTAGTACGCATTTTATTGAGTGCGTTCTTTTGTAGGACAATAACTATAACATCAATATTTAGATGGGAAGAATATCAGTTTTTTGGTCATAGACAAATTCACGTAAAAAGGGTTAACGAATTTTCCAAATGTAAATATCAGCTTTTTGAGACAAAAGAACCAACAAACTTATACAATGGATTTGTTTTGTAAAAGGCGTGGAAGACGAAAACGGAATATAAAGGCTTTTATATAATTTCAACAATGGAATAAGTGGAATCACAATACTATTACAAAAAAAATAAACAGTAATTACAACCATGTCAATAATGACTTCTGGAAGAAATTGATTAATGCTCCGTATAAACTTTGACGAGGAAAATACAATAACAGCAATTACAGTTTCAAGATATTAGATATTAATTGAGGATAAATAGTATTCATTTTGTCTGCATATGTGAGAAAAAAATTATAAAAATAAAAGAAATCGGATAATCTGTGAAGTTAAATAAAAATTCAATGATTTTACCACTCTGAAGAAGAGGAAGACTATAAAAGTAAAGTAAAAAAAGATACTGACGAACTCCACAGAAGTCCCTAATCCAATATCAACATCAAAAGCTCAAACCCATCAAACGAATGGATAACAACTGTCATATTTATGACTTGGGAAGTAGAAAATGGTGGATTGCACCTGGTTTTATAGCTAGCTAATAGTTATCAAAGGTACCAGGATTATAATTTAGTACGCCAGACGCGCGTTTCGTCTACATAAGACTCATCAGTGACGCTCATATCAAAATATTTATAAAGCCAAACAAGTACGAAGTTTAAGAGCATTGAAGATCCAAACCTCTCGTATTTACGACCGTTGCATAAAATTTCATTTTATTGACAACAATGTTTAAAAATAAAGACATAATAGGATTTTTTTTAAAAATTGGAGTATAACAGTCACGTTGTGTTATAATCTAATCACTATAATAAAAACAAAAATCAAAATAAAGCAACAAAGAAAAACAAAAAGGCATATAGAAAAGGTTAACCAGCAAAAGCTTAAGACAAGAATACAAAAAAAAAAAAAAAAACATTGGTCATTAACACGACCACAAGATGTATAACTCAGTTAAAAGAACATTATAACAAGTAATTTCGATGATAGTAAACGTCAGTACCCCAAAATGCATACTTTAAGACCATCGTGTATTATTTGTGAATTTGAAACGGAATATATATCAACAAGGGTCGACAAAGACTTGGTATCTTCTGATGAATTAATTTTAGAAAAAGGACGATACGTTATTTGACATAACCCTGGTTCATCAACTTTTTGTGCAAACACCGATGACGTATTATAACTCTTACTCCAAATTTGATAAATATGTTGTCAATAAGAAACTCCAGCATACTATTCACAATTGTCCCTGTTTTTAGCATGTTTTACTCTTTTGTTCACTATTAACAAGATGTGCTCTATAGAACCGAAAAGTATGCTAGCATTTTTGGAATGACAAGTATTTTAAATTGTTTTTTAAGACTATTCTTTAATTTTACATGGGGAATGGAGGTATCCAGGGTGGAAACATCTAAAGTTTTGATAGAACTTATTTCAGATCGAGATTTAAAGTTATTCAGAAATAAAGTTATCATTTGTCAGCATAAAATCATGTTCGGTATACGAAAATGTGAAAGATCACAACGACAAAAACATCAAATAGACACCAAGAGGAGACCAACATTGTGAATAAAAAGACAGTTGTCCATGTGTGTGTGATTATTAACAATGTAATCTGATATATGTTTTCTACGTACAACCACTGTCATTTCACAATTTGGTGTTTGATGACACATTCATATTACAGAATTTAGTCATTTAGAATAAATGGATGAAACCATTCGTACTTACACTTAAAAATCGTGCAATACAATATATTGTTACAAGTCAAAAATGGAATAGCTGTGTTTATCAGTTAATCATTTAAGTATTTTATTTGAAATTTTGCTCGAAATCAGTTTTGGTTTAAGTTACAAGTCATTTTTATTTGACTTCTACGTGACTTATATTAGCGACAGTATTGAAGTGGAAATGATGATTTGTGTGATAAACTGAACAAATACCCCATGATAATAGTAATATAGAAGAAAATTAAATACCCATGTTATTACTTGGAGTAACGAAATCAGTGTCATTGATTGCAGTGTCAGTAACTAAGGGTCATTTATACACCATACGAGAGTTTCCGATTAATGAACCGATAGATAAACTTGTCTGTATACATCAAGAAAAAAACTAATGGCTATTTGTATCAATGTTGAAGAAACAAGAGAACATAGAAAGACAGACACAAACAAATAATATTTATTTATCGGTGTTATTTTCATAAATATATAATGGGTTTCCAACCATATATAAGTGATATGTTTATACTTAGGGAAACTGAAGAAAGTAAAAAGATTGCCAATTATACAACTGCACAATACACTCAGGATACAAATGTTATAATTTTGGAAGATCATTAAACCTTCACTTAATCTATACTTCTGGGTTTCAATATCAAAATCAGGTTGGACTGTTGAAATAAAAACAACATCAACACAACAATAGATAACACCACAGCATTTAACAATTGACCAGATACCACATTACAATTTATTGATTGGTTGGTTGTTGCTTGCTTTACACATTACAATAAAACACGTTTGTAAAAAGCTCCAAAAGAGGCGACCAACGTATGTTAATCAAATGATCTCGTCATTTAAAAAGACGGAATCGAACATAGAAAATATCAACGGTTTTATTTGTTATTTCATAAAAATAAGTAAAAATATATAAAAAAAGTTACTCTTCACTTATATTGTGCATTTTAATCGAACAATCTGTGTTATATGCGCACATGCAAACCAAGGTAGCAATACAATTGTGTGATGAATTTGAAGTATAAGAAGGAAAGACTTAGAATGTGCAGAAATAAGCCGTGCAATATATTTATAGTTTCATATTATCAATGAATTAACTATACTTTACAAACAGTTTATGGTAATGTGTTAGTTTTTTTTGTTGTTGACTCATTTACATGAATTCCCAAACATGCGAGCATAAAGATTCAAACATTTAAATAAAATCTTATGTCCGTGTGATTATCAATTATAATCAAACTAATGAGTATCACCTGACTTTTACCATCATTAATTCCAGTTTAAGACAACCGAGGAAATCCTGTTCCAATTATTGTAGAATAAATAGTGAAAAGTAAGATCACAAAAATACTGAACTTAGAGGAAAATCAATTCGGAAAGTTTATAATCACATGGCAAAATCAAATAACAAAACGCATAAAAACGAATGGACAGGAACTGTCATATTCCTGACTTGGTACAGGCATTTTCAAATGTAGAAAATAGTAATTTGAACCTGGTTCTATAGCGCTAACCCTCTCACTTTGATGACAGTCTCGTCAAATTCCGTTATATTTACATTGATGCGTAAACCAAACAGACACAATAAACAAAACAGTCAAAATATGGGTACATCAGTCATCATCGTATAACAATTTTAAAAGGGACAATTTAACAGAACACAAAAACATCTATCTACAAACACATTCATTGATTTGAGTGTCTGACGTCAGAAAATTTTATACGTCACAAAAATTTGTCGTTCAATGTGCATGCAAACAATTTTAAAATTTACATATTTGCATGTAGGGTTAATTTAACAGAAAACAAAAATATCTATCTACAAATACATTCATTGATTTGAGTGTCTGACGTCAGAAAATTTTATACGTCACATAAATTTGTCGTTCAATGTGCATATAATCAAATTTTAAAATTTGCATAGGCAATGTTAGCATATAGGGTTAAAAAATCAAAAGTATGTAAGAATAAATTTCAGAAATAGACCGAAATTGAAAATAATCCAAAAGTTATTTACAGAATTTATACGAATCCACAAATAGTAAATTCCACTACTCAATTGAATGATATTGACGTTTATGGTTCAACGTATTTTGTAATTCATAATAGCAATTGTTTGTCATTAATCATTTTAATGTGAGATAGGATATAAAGAAGGTAGTTTAAAGTGCCTTATATGCATACCCTTCCGCCTGCAGAGACCATTTACGTAAAAAAAATCCTCACAACAATAAACAATCGTCAACTGATATGTAAGGCTGTAAATATATGAATGTATTTATAAAGCTATTAATACAATTGTTTATACTGTATAAGAAGCATAGATGAGATACCATTGAATTGAGGAGCGCAAACAAAAGGCAAATATACTGAAATATCAGCCAAAAAAAAAAAAAAAAAAAAAAATAAGAAAAATTTAAACTTTGTTTTTAATTGACAAGTCAACCTGCTAATCTCTAATATGAAGACCCATTGGGACATTCTCCTGTTGGACAAACAAATCAAATCAATTTTCGTAAAACATTTTTTTCTGACAAATTAAAATTCGATTCCTTTAAATTAGTTACATTTCCACTTGGATCTACCTTATTCATTACAGAAATACATAATGTCAGAAATTTAACGTTTTTAAATCTGAAGAACTCGTTGAGCGGACAATAGGCGCTAATTCAAGTGTTATGTCTAGTCCTTAAGAAAAAACGGTTTACTGTCGGAATCAATAATGATGATCTCTACTTCTCCTAGTAAACTGTCAAGCAGGATTTATGAAATCACTGAATAAAACATTCCAGAAGTGCATAGAGAGATGTCAGATTTTGTCCTGTATATTAAATACGCATCGTGTACTTTTCTAAAGAATTTCAAAACAAATTAACATATCGATATGATTGAATAGTAAAAAAATGGAACTGGATATAGAATAAGAACATATATTTTATATGTCTAGTCGTTCATAATTCCCACGCAATTATTATTGATAACTAAATATTGAAAGCAAAACTATTTAATTTTTCTCGTAATTTGGATTTCATTTGCTTTAGAAATTTTTGTTAAGTATAGCTTAATAATACATTTGTAATATGTATTTAAGAAATTAAACAACTTACCATGAATTTTCCCACTTTGTAACGTAAATAGTGTTTAGTAATTGTAAGTATGAAGAAAAATCAATTGCATTTCAGAACTCCAATTAAGATCCTATGGAACTCTAAGATTTAATTCCACCAACTTGATACAATAAAGGCAATAAAACTTTTTATAGTAGGAGTTAAGAAGATCTGTATTCAAATGATTCCGATCAATGCCTGTGTTGATAAAATACGAAAAAATCACCAATAAACCAATATGGAACCCAGGGGTCTGTTCAATAGTGTACCCTACCCCCATTAACAAAAATCAATGACTTTGTGTCTGATTAAGAATAATTTGTTCTTAAACAAATTGATCTATCTGTTTTTCTCAGTTTCTTCAATAATATCTGTTGCGTGACAGATAACGAGTCATGTAAGTCGTTCAATAGATCACTAATGTGCTTACTAACAAAAACCCTGTGACATATATAGAAGGATAAACGACACTGACAAACAATAAACTTATTGTATATTTAATCAAAGTTCTACTGGTTTAAGGAAGGCAAATGCAACAGGAATTGTCCTTGCAGATATAATATGTATGAACAATACAATATAATGAACGCAATATGGGTTAAAAACTATACTAAAACTATACTAAAATCGTAAAAGCAGAGATTTAATATTAAAGATTAAATGATCTTCTCATTCGAAATTTCAGAGATAAGTTTCAAAACATGACTTTAAAAACAACATAATCTAAAATACTGTTAGAATTGTTAAACACATTGCACACAGCTTTAAAGTTTTTTAAAGTTATTTCTTGTTATTTATAGTTTCGCAAAGATTTAGCACCCTGTGCAACTCAAAACCAGAAATAGTTACTTGATTAAGCAGTACCTTCTTACAGATTGCATAGACTAAACAGCTATTGCTTAAAGATTAAATTTGTTTTCTACAAACAGATTTGTTAGAATGGTAGATGTTCAAGCTGATTCACCACGATTGGTTTCAAACTATCAGTTATTATACACGTTTTCAATTCGTATAAAGCATTCGGCGTCTAAATAGTTCATATCAAACTGCATACTAAACCCTTATGTGTCAATATCAATTTGTATGTATTTTCAATAATCATCGACATAAACAATCAATAATGGAATAAAAGGAATTACAGTAACAAAAAACAATTATATCCGTATTGTGTTAATATTAAGAGATTGTGAAGGCACAATAGAACCGAGATTCATAACGTTGGTTAATAGATTTTATATTTCGCGGTATAAAGTGAACGGATTTAACCACCAGCGATTCATTATAATATAAACTGACCACATTCCAAATGTGCAACAAAATCAATTTGACACTAAATCATAAAATCTCACAGAAAAATGGAAAAAAATCACAAGGTCAGAAAACTGAAAATCATAAAAAGAATATCGATGTGCATTGGGTATTAGGAAAAACTTATAGAAATATTTATTTTTAAAACAATAGCTTCATGAAAATTCAAAAGAAATATCACTGTATTGATTGTAAGTTGCTTAAGATCCAGTTGGAAATATTTCATGCATGTTCAAGACGACAATACCACTGTAAGACAGTGTTAAAAAATCTGAAGATTATTCATTTTCTTGAAGTGCTTTTATTTGAATCAAAAATTTAAAAGCCATAAAATTCCATATTAAACAGATACAAACTTAATCAGCCGTACCCATTAGCGTCTTATAGTTGGATAAATAAAAAATCCTAAGATTTCATTAGCTCATTAAATATTTTACATCGTTAAAACCAGCGTTATAATGAAAGACAAAAGCACACTATTGCCTTCCTTTACTAACAATTTTTTTCATATCAATGTTTTCATAACCATTAAAGAAACACAGAAGGTAAAGAAATATAAATCAATTTTGGATGTAACGCGTCTTCTGATTGACTGACGTCGTTTTGTTTATCAGCCCATATACATAAGTGTGTCATGTGACCGTGACGTCATCAACGTTTTTTCCTGATTTACTCTAATTTAAAATGGATTTAAGAATAAAATTATAAGAAATGACTGTCATATTTTTTCTGCCTATTCGAAATAACATGAAAAATGTGGTGCACACTTTAAATAACCCGCGGGTTATTCAGTGTGCACCACTTTTTTGTGTAATTTCTTCATAGACAGAAAAAATATGACAGTCATTCCTTAAATGAACAGAAAAACAAAAATCCCGAACTCCAAGATGGTGGCATAAAACCTGACAAAATCAAAGGCTAATGACACAGAAATTAACAACTATAGGTCACTGTGTGACCTTCAACAATGAGCAAAGCCCATACCGCACAGTCAGCTATAAAAGACCCAGAAATGACAAATATATAACGCCTACCGGACCTTCGGTTGACAACTCATCTGTTGGAGGTCCGTTTAAAGTTTTGAACATGCTTCAATTTTCAACCGACGCTGAATGGACATGAAAGGATATGGATAGAAAGTCCCTAACAAAATGCATGGCAAAATCAAAAACTCAAAAAAATATCAGACATTAACTGTCATATTCCTGACTTTGAACAAGCATTTTTATGTAGAAAATGTTGGATTAAACCTGGTTTGATAGCTAGCTAGTGTAAAGCATAAAGTTTGTCCTTGTATTTTACGTCAGTTTTGAAAATGTGTGTGTAAATTTACGGGAACAGCAACTATTGGTCTTCACCTAATGCGCTTTTTTCGAAGGAATTGACGTATGAGTCATAATAAAATAGATATTATTCATAGGGACTTAAATTTATACTGATTTTAACATAGGTTTGTTCTATATCTCGACAGTGTATCCCTCACGATCGTTCAGTGTACAATATCTAGTATAAAGGGCCAAACGCTGGTAGTAACAGATTAAACCAAACTCCCATGAATGATTTCTAAAATAAAATTGATTCCATAACAAACTGAAAACATAAAAACACCATTTAGATTTCTTTACTGATTGTTGTATATATCACTTTTTCTTGTGTTAAACACAATTTAAACAATTAAGTTCACTGTTTTTGCAATGCATACTTATTTATTTGTGGCGTTTATTTTTGTTTTAGTCAATAAAGTGTACAGAATTAATCAAAGGTTAGTCCATAGTGTTGTATGATCGAATGAGTGGTGCGATTTTGGAAAAGGCTTGCGCCATGTTATCACTTTACCGATATTTTTTTTCTACTAATCAGTTTTAATGTTCCTTTGGTATTTTTCAAATTTCTTTTAGGTCTTTCATACCAATTTGACTTTGTTTATTCTGTTCTGTTCTGTTTTGTCACTGTTTGTTTTCTATTATTCTTTCCACTTCAGCTTTTGATACAGAAATACACATCATGCAAATACAAGTTCCATCTAACGTTTAATTATGTAACTTTGAGCGATTCATTTTTGTTTTAATTATACATAAGTTCTTTGCTGTGAAAGTTTTTAGTTTAAATGTTATGTTGCATGATTTGAAGTCATTTAGTATTTCTTACGGTAACAATTTAAAGTTACTTGATACTTAAATATAAGTGAATGGGAAAGCACTTTTACTAGGATCAATATTGTGACAGTAAAGGGTGTGTTTTATTATATTACGTGCCATATTAAGTCACTACGACTGTCATTAATCCAATCTATTTGCCAACACTGGCATTACTGAGAACACATATTTCAAAACTGTTGAATGTTTCAACTGATGAGGTTTTAAAATAAAACAAGTTACGTGTTAAAAGGTAACAAACCATACAATTTTGAAGTTGCAACAGTTATACAATTCTTCAAGAAAATGAAATAAAATTGTATGTTCTGGCCTTGACATGAAAATTAAAAAAAGATGATTAACTTGCCGAAACATCTTATTAATTCGATTGATAATGAGTTTCTAATGACATTTTTGTTATTAGAAAGGAACTACCGGATGAGATCTCTTTGCAAAAATTGTCGGTTCGAATCATGAATCAGCTCAGAGCATAACATATTCCTGTTGGTCATTACCATATAATCTTGTCAACAATTAAGATACACCCTGATCAGAATTTCAGTCTAATACAAGTAGGGTTTAACGTCATTCCCTCTACATATGGGTACAGTCCTAAACTATATACAGGTTAATTTAGAGCTGTCATTATGAATACTCTACACGTTAGCCCCAAAACGTTTAGCTGACCTGCAAGTTAAATGTATCCTCATCAGACTATACCAATTCATTGTACATCTGGTTTTTATGGCTGCTGAAAATCAGACTAGACATGAGGACAAGTCAACTTCATCAGACCAGAATTGTGGAGGATAAAATTGATCAGATCAAGCAATCGATCCCATCCATGTGAACAGGTCTGCTTTTAACATGTCCTGTGGATAAGTCTGATATATGACAGACCTTTCATGTCAGTCAAGGGGACATATAAATAAGAAGATGTGGTATGATTGCCAATGAGACAACTATCCACAAAAGACCAAAATGACACAGACATTAACAACTATAGGTCACCGTACGGCCTTCAACAATGAGCAAAGCCCATACCGCATAGTGAGCTATAAAAGGCCCCGATAAGACAATGTAAAACAATTCAAACCTTTATTTAAAGGAGCGACAAGTTTACATGGATCATTTCAAAATTTCCGGGCACGGTTAACAACATTTCCGTAAAAATGAGGATGTGTGGAGTTTCCCGTTTAAAACCGAAATATCTAAATCCAGGAAAGGACAGTTATTACCGTAAGTAAGTTCCTTGGGGTAAATTTCCGCAGTATATTGAGAAAATTCTTGATTATTTAACGAAAATATATCATCAAGGTAACGGTAAGTGTTGTTGAATTTATCAATTAAATGCAATTTCGACGGGTCTTTACTGAGTTTAGTCATGAACTGTGATTCGTAAAAGTACAAAAACAAGTCTGCTATTAAAGGGGCACAATTAGTGCCCATGGGGATACCTACAACCTGTCGATAAACTTTGTTGCCGAAACGTACATAAATGTTGTCAAGAAGAAAATAAATAGCTTCAATCATCTCACCACACCTCCAGTAAGTATATCTAGCATATTTACCTTTCTCATTAGAGAGGAAGGCTTTAAATGAGTTGCAGTAAATACATCTACATTCAGCTTTACCAAACGACCATTTAATTAAATAGGAAAACTTTTGTTTAATAAGATAGTGTGGAAGTGCATGTCTTTTTTAAGGGGTCTAATATTGGCACTGATTGGAAGTGGATACTCAAATGATATTCATCAGTCAAAGGTGCCATGTTTACTGGTAAAATTTGGATCATGTAAACTTTATCTTAGGACGAGGAGAAAGTATAACTTTATTAGAGCAGGTTTAGTTCTATCAGATCTAGAGTAGTCCATATCAGTTCCTGGTTTTAATAGCAGACCTTTTCACAAGTTAAATTTGTATAGGATTTGGTTTTGCAAAGTAAACTTTGTCAAGAGTCTGCTTCAACAATTGACCTGCCATTATATCATTTTTTAAGGCAGCTATAAAACAGCGCTAGGACCAGGTATTCTTTTATAGATCTTTCAGAGCAGTCATAAATCCTGTCCCAAGTTATTTTACACCAGTCATAAAGTCTGGTCATCAAGTTAACTAGCTGAACAGGGTTAGTGCTAAATCCATCCGTATAATTGAGAGCTAACTTATAGGCAATCTTGCCACCTCTTCCTTTTTATTTCTTCATATTGCCTAATTTGTATCATTTATAAGTTTGCAATTTAAACAATTGTCAATCGGTTTTTATAGTCAACAAATCTCACATAAAGCTGCAATACAAAGTTTTCTATAAGATGACTATTAATCTTGTATCTAACTTTGTTACAACAGGAAACGTTAGCTCTCCCCTTCAAAAAAACTTTTTATCATGACCTTTTTATTATGTCTCTGAATAGTAGATTAATGATTTTTTTTAAATATTAATAATACAATTAAACGAATTAAGGATTTTTGGCTCAACGATGTTTAATATGTCAACAAATTAAATAGAGCAATTTGAAAATCCTTCGACAGATATTGATCCTGATCTTTAATTTGTCTTTAAATAGATTTTAATTATTCCAAAAATTCATGTAAAGAGTTTTATACCTTTTGTCGTAGTATGTCAACAGATCAATTTGAATTTTTAAAATAGTCCATATAAATATTTCACCCACAAATCCCTTATCTTTTAAACAAATAATTTAATAAAAAAATAGATTGAAGAAAACAAAACAGATAAAAAAAGGTTCTAAATATTGTGTTATCGATGCATATTCTTATTGATTCATGTTAAATTTACCAATAATAACATGAGCGTTAGAGCTGAATTAACTATCAAATATATATATACGAATCGGAGGTGCGATGGGGACACTGAGGTGCGATAGTCTACGCCGAAGTCAACGGTCTGAACGCTGATGTATTAAATGTTTGTCAGCGCAATATTATCAACGTTAAAACTAAAAAAAATGTTTTAAGATACACAATGACTTGTATATCGACATGAAAATGATTGCAAATTTAGTTTGAGTGGACCATCAAACTTTGGCGTAGCTAATTACAAACAAGCGTCACAATGCCATCATCAAAAGTGTCAAATCATTGCACCTTATCGTGACCATCGTGGTTCGGAGTACCATCACAGTTCAGAATCCTACATAAACATTAAAAAAGACAATAGAACAAGTTCAACTTTTTTTTTCGAAATTTGTTCATTTGTGATAGATCAAGTTCATTTCTCAATCTGTTCTAATTTATCCTTTTGATCAAGAATGATAACGCGGATAATCAATTTGCAGCATTTTAAACATTTGAAGTTTTGATGAAATAAAATTTCCAAAGATTTTTTTTGAAACAAATGTTTTATTAATTCTGCCCTCTTCGAAAGTGTTACTCTTATGAGTGAGAATTTTTCAAACGACAAAACCGATTAAAAAACAGTTGCATCATGTCAAGCATTATGTCA
This sequence comes from Mytilus galloprovincialis, assembly GCF_965363235.1. Lineage (NCBI taxonomy): Eukaryota > Metazoa > Mollusca > Bivalvia > Mytilida > Mytilidae > Mytilus > Mytilus galloprovincialis. The sequence goes on from NC_134847.1 coordinate 62,680,164, forward strand.
GTTAAATTACAGAAGTCTTGTTTCCATTGTTTTATGGTATTTCCAAACAAAATCTTTACAAATCAAAATATTTATCTTAAAATTGAGGGACAAAATTGAAAATTAAAGTTTTCTTTTAAATTATCATTGATATATTATTACGATTTTTTCTCTGGATTGCAACATAAAAACTTATCTTCATCTATATGAAGCACGGAATCCTCCAAAGAATAACAGGAATGATAAAACAATTGTTCTGTACAATATTTTGACTTGTTTAAAAGACATTTGGCGGACACTTACTGTGTAATGTGTAGTAGGAAAAAAAAGTAAAATCACAAAAATACTGAACTCAGAAGAAAATCTAATCGGAAAGTCCATAATCACATGGCAAAATCAAATGTCAAAACACTTCAAAAACGAATAGACAAGAACTGTCATATTTCGGACTTGGTACAGGCATTTTCAAATGTAGAAAATGGTGGATTAAACCTGGTTTTATAGCGCTAAAACTCTCACTTTGATGACAGTCTCATCAAATTCCGTTATGTTTACAATGATGCGTGAAATTATCAAACATGATAAATAAAATAGTAAAAATATGGGTACAGCAGTCATCATCGGGTAACAATTTTAAAAGGAACAATTTAACAGAACACAAAAACATCTATCTACAAACACATTCATTGATTCCGGTCTGACGTCAGAAAATTTTTATATGTCACATTTATTTTTTCGTTAAATGTATATACAAACAATTTTAAAATTTCACATGGGCAATGTTAGCATACAGGGATAAAAAATCAAAAGTATGTAAGAAGTAATTTCAGAAATAGACCGAGATTTGAAATAGTCTAAAAGTTATATAGAACTTAACGAATCCACAAATAGTTCATTCGACTACGCGATTGAATAATTTTGACGTTTGTTGTTCAACGTATTTTCTAATTTCATAATTGAAATATATCATAATGACATATAAAAGAACAATATCATGCTGACGGGATCTTTTAAAGTACAAAGTCACGTTATAAGAGCCAAAGACACACAAAAATGCGCAGATACAAAACACAGCCGCTCGAATGGGTCACTACTTCCGGCTGAATTATATATCATCACTTGACCAGAAATATAAGACCAGGTTGCTGATCAAATCCTAAGTATCTGAAAATTATATGATACTTTTGTCATCTTTGCAATTAACACAACTACCGTAAATGCTTCAGATATGTGTCGAAACTATTTTTCTAACCATTGAATATCCAAATATATGTTTTATAAACATATATCATGAGTATGTTTTCGTTTGAATTTGAAACAAAATGAATAAATAAATGAAAAGGACGGGTAACTTGGTGTCCGTGACACTCATTCATACCACAAACCCCCTTCCACGCATTCGTTTGTAAATGATACCATTATAATCTCATACGAAAGAAAGTTTTAACTGTTATTAAATCGAACATAGAAATAACAAATATTGCAGACCGAATGTTGAAGAACCATTCATAGATCTTCAATTAAAGCATTCCCATATGAAAACACTGTCTTTCAGATTCACTTCAAGTCTTTTACTAGAGTAATACATTACCATCTATTCATTAAGTTAGACGACGTCTCCCAAAGGTATACAAATACATACACATATTTTACTCAACTTGTATTATTGATTTGTCATTAGTGACAAATAATGCTCGTTATTTGTCACATTTTTTATTCCCTAACTTTTTGATAAAATAAAATTAATTCACTTTTATTTTTTATGTGTTAGTTTACAGAGAAAAACAGCAACACCATAGAAATCAACAAAATAAGAAGCAGTACTTTCTATCTCTATTAAAATAACGCGGACTTGCTAACTAAGCAACTCGTAACGTATTAATAAAATTAACGGTACTAATTTTCTTGCACCAGATGCGCATTTCGACAATACATGTCTGTTCAGTGATGCTCGTGGCCTAAATATTTGAAATCCAAAGCTTATATAAAAGATGAAGAGCTATAATCCAAAAGGTCCAAAATGTATAGCCAAATTCGTGAAAGGAATCAGAGCTTTGCATGAGGGAGATACATTCCTTAATTTATAATAATTTCTATCATTTAGTAACAGTAAATTTTAATAACACAAAAAAATCCGTATTTTCATGCCAGTACCGAAGTACTGGCTACTGGGCTGGTGATATCCTCGGGGACTAATAGTCCACCAGCAGAGGCATCGACCCAGTGGTAGTAATGAAATTAACGGTACTAATTTTCTTGCACCAGATATTAAACTGCGATAGAGTACATTTATAGAGGGTAAGTTTGATACAAAATAACAAGAAATTAGTATTGACTTTGATGCACAAAAAGTGCATTCCTGACATGTATTCTCTATATTACTGGCAATGGACACCAAATATTAGAAATCGTAAATTGGCATACAGTGGAGAAATTTAACACTTTAAATTTAACGGAAGAAAGCCAAATTATTGCATTGTTAAGTAAACTGCAGGTTTCCAATGTGTCAATGAAAAGGTAGGAATAATGCCAGTGTAAAATCAAGGACACTGACGTCAAGCATTGTAAACTGCAATAAATTGTTTTTGAATAGACCAAGTGCTAATAAACTAAATTATATTGAATTTGATTAGCAGTTTGACTTTTCAGTGCTTTTGTATTTTTTCGTTCAACTTTCTTTCAAGTTTATAGAGATATGTCATAGAAAAAGATACACAACGCGACATACAATTAATGTTAAACTTATTAAAGAAATGTCATAATATAACATATTCTATTATTAAGATTGACCAATAGCTACATACTTAGGAAAAAATGTACCATATCATAAAATACTTATAGCTACTGCAAATCAGTGCAGTAATTTGAATACTGATATATAAGAAATTCTGTAAATACTAAATATGTTTATTCATATGAGTAACCAAATAATAGTGGCAATTATTGTAGAGTTTAAATGATGTTAGCGAATCCTGGCTCTCTTTTGGTGTCCATGGTGTTGCTTATTGAAGCATAAAAAGAGGAAACAGTAGTATACGGCTGTTCGAAAGTCATACATTGACTGAGAGAAAACAAATACGGGTTACAAACTAAAACTGAGATAAACATCAAATATACATAAATTCGGTAATGCGTCTTATGCGGAGATTAAGGTAACGAGAATTAAAACATATCTGTCGTCATCTTTGAAGTAGATATTTCATAACGGTAAACCAACTCTTGATGGCTTTTCAAGGCTTGAAATATCCCAAACGTATTTTTCGACGAATAATGTAAATAATGTTAATCATTTAAGAGTTGTATATCGTTGTGATCAATAAATAGTTCTGAAATTTATAAACTTTGAACTATTTGCTCGATGTAGTGTTTGTTTTTGAGCACCAGAGATTAGTCTTATGAAGAAGAAATTTTCATCTCTCAGACCAAAGTTTAAGCAGTATTTTCTCTGATGAGTTGTTTTTCATATTCAATTGCATTCCCTAAATTATGCGGTTGCTTATAAAAAATTAAAAGCGATGACTTGTATTTTCTTCCAAGAATCTTTATTTAAAGTTAATTTTTAAGCATCAATCCGTTATTTCAGAAATAATAGTACTACAAACAAGCCCTGAAATACGCTCATAGAATGTTTCTTTTAAATGAAATTTTAACATTTGAATCTTAACTAAGGTTTATTTCTATGACACTTTTAAGATATGAAGCCAACCCGGTTTTGATGGAGTTAACGATAACATTGTAAGTGATTACAACATTAACCAAAAAAGTTCATGAAATAACAAAACAACTGATTCGATTCTAGACTGTCAGTCAAATAAATCGGTTTCATGTCATGTTATTATAGACTTATTAATCCAAACCGATTTATAAATATAATGTTAACTATATGATGGGTTGTATAATTTTTTTGATTAACATTAAATGAACCAAGAACATCCAATAGCCAGTCTATCTAAAAACTGATATATACGTATCACTCTATTATTTACACGTCAAGTATTGTTTTCGCCTAAGATTATTGTAGGTTAGTGGTGCATACGTACGACAAAATCGTTTATTTGCATCAATAGTTCTTAGATTCGAACCTATATGAAAGCCAATAAATATATATATAGTCTATCAAATGTATTGCCCTACTCCAAAAAACATAGACAATGATCAACTGAAAAAAAACAGTAGTTTTATTTAGTTGCTTAGAATATTGAAAAATGTTGTACATGTATGTGAAATTATGTCACGACAGACTTGTGTCTGTAATGTACTTAAAAGCACACAGTAGAGATATTTTAACTTTATCTGTAAACAATTAGATATTTCCATGTTCCCTCTTTTTATATAAGTTTATTTTGGTAAATGCTATTTTCGAAGTTAGGCACTTTTTTTAGGGATCCTACTGATATGTTGTTTTTCATATTTGGTTTAGATGCTCTTTATATTTTAGTGAGCTTTTGATTTACAAATATTGAGGCCTCGAACATCACCGAAGAGACATTCCAGGTCGGCATCTGGTGCAAATAAATTGGTATGGTTAAAGTTATAAAATTTCCAAAAGAAGTCTTCTTATTCAAACATGTATGACAAATGGTTAAAGTGACATGTATTTCAGGTCCAAATCTTTAGATAGCAGAAGATTCGTCTGATTGGTTAATTTTCCCGATTGTATCATATTCTCGGTTGTATCATTTCAACAAGTGTGTATTAACATTTTGAATGATGCATGTACAGCTTACCAAATCGACTCACAATTTTAAGTTTTTTGAGATTCTTGCAATTTTCTTGATCTTATCTTAACGGATATACGAGATTTGATCATCGATGAATAAAGGAAACAGTAGAACACCGCTGTTCAAAAGTCATACATCGATTAAGAGAAAACAAATGTGGTTAAAAACCAAAAACAAGGGAAACACATTCGTTCTAGGCAAACAACAGAAAAACAGAAACATTTTAATTCTTAGTTGCACAGGAACAAAATCCACGACCCTTTGATTTTAATATATCTATACATATCCTTTTCTTATGGTCTCTTGCAGCAACTTTTTAGAAGGTACATCATTTGAATTTTACATGTACTTTTCTTTCATGCACGTATTGATCCAGAAGATTATGTCTATATACAGCTCTGCATAGAAACTGATTCCTTTGTACTATTAATACAGTTCTGCTTAGGAACTGATTTCTTTGTAAGTCAATACGGAAGTAGTCTGTTGAGAATCTGACAAAGAAGTTTAAGCAAGGACTGTGTAGAATGTAGTCACGTATGTGGCGTGACATAGCTCTATCTGGTTAGAAGTTGTGATTTAATTAATTGACATATGCACCAATGGCTTTCAAACACATATCCAGATGTGACATAATCAAACCTTAATTATAATATAAAGACCATGTAAAATTATCGATTGTAGATTCTTACAGTCTTCCAAGCAGTCTAACAGAACATTCTGAACAAAACTGGCTGCGATGTTCAAAATCTTACACTCAGGGAGTATATTAAACTGAATGTGTTTATCCGCACATAAGAAGTGAAAATGTGTCTTATCTCTACAAAATATGTTTAACTTGATCATCAAACCTAATGTCTGTATTGTATTGCCACGTCATATTTATCGGTCTTCTGGATCTGTGTTTTCCTTAAGCGAACTATTCATGATAATACTTAAAAATACGTGTAATATGATTTTCATGTCGTGCCGATGACGTAACTGGGAAACACAATATGCAATACTTTTTATGATCATCCAAGGAGCTATCAACAGTATTAGCTAGTTTTATGCATTTATATCATGTTTTATAAAGAATTTTTAAAAAATGGTATGAAATTGATACATTATTTGATCTTATTTTATCCATGTACACGCTTTGATTTAAAATTAAAACCAAAGGTAATACTTTAACTATAAGAGGGAAACAACGGAACAACAAACCCACTGAAGTTCGACAAAAACAAACGCCAATGCAACATACATAGAAACTGCCATTCAGAATGGGTTGATGAGGTTTATTTATTCAGGATTCATATTAGATGTGGATCCTTAAAAATCTAGAAGATCTACTACAAAATGTCCACAACAATCTTTGTAATGTTAAAATTATTTCAAAACTTTAGATAGTTTATGATGTACTGAAACCCCTCCCCAAACAAAGCTCAAATTAGATTCGAAAATACAAATTTCGTGTTTGAGGTCATGCAAATCTTTCTTTATAAGAACTGTACCGGATATAAACAAAAACAATTTATACATGATATCATTAAAGTAATGCATTTTTTAATCGTCTGCATATTTGTTGAGATTTTTGTTTTATTGATATTTCAACAAACAGGCGGTTTTCAAATATAAACTAATTGTGCACCAATACTGACCGATTTTTTGTGTTTGTACTCTTTCATGAGTGCTTGTATTCTATATTTATATATCAAAGAGTACTTTAGGTTAAGAATACTACAGAAACTAGTAGGTCTGATTCATATCTTGATACCTTTATATATTTAACAAATGGACGACTTCAAAATCTTTGAAAATGCTAATGATTTTTAAATCCCAAAAGTCAACTTTTCATTTCGCCATAATAACATATCTTCTGTTTAATCGAATTGCGTATCTCAATTAATACGTAACGTGTGTATATGTTCATATCATATAGACTTTTTATTGCAGGAGGTACTTCAAACGGGCTATGTGTCCCAACTTACAAGCTTCTGTGTTTTTTAACGACCTAGACATGTTTGCGATCGCGACATTTGATTCAATGTAGTTTTGAAACGCGGATAATGCATGTTTATTATGTCAACACACCTGGTCCTGTCTATATGGGGGTTGAAGCGATTTCACAAAACTTTGGGGTGTAACCTTGATTATATTCTTAATCATTGCAAAAATTTATACGTTATTCAGCTAGACATGATGTTTTTATATCGGATTTTGAATTCAAACAATATAATATAAATATATTCATAAAAAGAGGCGATTAAACCAAAATGGACACTCAAACTTACACGTCGAAAACAAACTGACAATGTCATGACAAAACAGAAAAAAAAAAGAAAAAAGTAAAGTGATTTTTATCAATTTTTGTTTAATATTATCTATAAATATAGATTTCTTTCGTTTAAAGGTGGAAAATTCAATTTTTGTAGCAAAACAATGAAAGAAAAAAAAAAGAATTTCAGGGGGAAACAGATACATATAAAAAGGGGAGAAAATAGCACAAATCGAAAAAGAAAAACAACACCACGGAAACTGAAAACATAAAACCCCAAAAATAGATAAAACTAAAAATTGAATAACAGAATGTCCACTCTACCCGAAGACGATGGGGTATGAGTGCGAATGAGACAACTCTCGAACCATATCACAATTTGTAAAGTTAAACCATTATGGTTTACTTTAACAAATTGTGACTTGGATGAATAATTGTTAACATTTACACATTGTGACTTGGATGGATAATGGTTTACTTTAATAAATTGTGACTTGGATGGAGAGTTTTTTCTCTTTGACACTCATATCACATCTAATATTTATTGTCTCTTTATAAAATTTGAAATTATTTGAAACTTAGGTTTCAACTCACTCCGGCAAAGTTGACCTCAGATGGATTTGGCTAATTAATGTCCATTTTGGTCATAAAGCATTTCAAATGTTTCGGTTCTTATAAATCCTTGGCTTTCAAATATTCAGCTTTTATGAAATTTATTATGTGTTTAATTCAAATTTTCTTTACATATGTTGTCTTAATTGAAAGACAAAATGAACAAAATACAAGATTTCAGCCGATAACTCTTTCAATATATAGGAAAGGGTGTGGGATTTAGGGGTAGGATTTTGTCCAATTACTTATAGAAATAATAATGCAACAAATTTTAAAATATAAGATAAAGTTAATGAAATACTTTCCAAATGGTAGGGCGATACACCAACCACCAATATTTAGTTAATCAAAATTCTTTCCTCTCAGAAACAATAATAAAAAAAACAGAGCGTTAATTCAAATGAACAAATTAATGATTGGTTTAGAGATTTACTGGTTTCAAACAAAAAATAAGATAATAATACTGTACTGATTTTTAATTTCATTATCACTGAGTTATAAGTTCATGTTGCACTCTTCTACAGTAATTGTAACACTAAAACAAATTACCTCATTACTAAAACGAGTAACTTTGGATTATTTATGTTTTCTTGCTTCATATATTGTACATGCCAGGCAATATTCAGTGAATCGGTTATGATTAAAAAGTCACTTCACGATAGTGTTAACAATTTTTGTAAATCAAATTGCTGAAGTAAAGTCAGAACACACAATTAATACGAAATCAAATTATGCACAGAAGATGATAATACATAAGAAGTCGAGGAAGGTAAATTTCAGACTGTATCAAGCATCTGTCCCCAAATTGTTAGCGTTCGACCTTTGCATCATATCAAGTTACGCCCTTAAGAATTTACTTTAATGGGAGAAAATATGGTGAGTAAATTTAAACTCAAACCGCAATCTCATCAAGGAATAAAAATAACATGATATCTTCACATTCGAGATATTCCAGATATCAACCTCTTCATTCGGAAAAGTATACATATACCTATACCTATATTGTATAACTCATTACTTTGTTTTACCAATTTCAACTATTTTTTGCGTAAGCTTTATCCTTTTCCTTTGCCTTATGAGGTATACATTAACTATAATAGAAGAAGTTTCCAGATTATAAAAAAATTTGTATTAGACTTCGAAGAGATAATCAAAGATTAGGGGAAATATATTTCATATTATTTATATATTTTAGCCAAAGTTGAAGATATGATTCGATCAATATTTCTTAAAGTAACAGCAATAAAAAATATGATCTACAGTAGGATGTGTAAAACTAGTATTTCGCTTAAGTCAGAAAATTACCATTAATTCAAATTACATATTAAATCAACTTTGCCTGTTTCTTAAATTATTTGAAAATGTATAAATTGTATTTATAAATTAAAACTTCGACGTAAGAATTGAAAACAAAAGAGACGGATTTTATTTTACTTTAAATAAACGTCGACTTTTTATTTCAATCTATAGATAAAATTGTACTTTACATTCTTAGTCATTATCTTCTGGCTCCTGATATTCGACATTTGGGGAAATAAAGTAAACGGACATTTGAACTAAAAAATTGAAGCAGCTTGTATCTAAAATATGCTCTTATGACGATTCCTTTAAGACTTGTTCCGTTCTTTTCATTTGTAATCAAAAGTTCTTTTACTTTGATTTGTTCAGGAATGATATTTACAATGAAACGAAAGTTATATGATTTGCTACGGATCCAAAGAGTGTTCGTAAAATGCGTAAACACATATCGAATCCCTAATGTCCTATAGGTTATACTAACCCTCTAGTGATCGTAGGAGTCAGTAGTAATAACGGGTTGATTGCACATGGGATCTTTCAAAAAATGAAGTAATGATCGAATATGACATCTATTAACCCATATAGATCCGTAGGTGTTACAACGTGATGACGTTTTACCAATTACAGCGTCAGCATTCACTAAAGATGTGATAACCCAGTATGTGTTTCTGTCGGAATTAAATATATAGAATAGTTGTTCCAAAAGGAACAGATTTTGTATTCATAAACAAACTTTTTAAAAGAAAATTATACTAGGTGAATCGCAAATACGTGAAAAAATGACTTTGTTCAATTATGTTGCAAGTTGGCGCTTTCGTGTTGTACAGCTTTATTTTATTTCCGTATAAATAATAGCGTTTATGGAAACATTGTGGCATCCCTTATATTTACCAAGTGTTAAATATATATTACATTTATGGAAAAGAAGAGTTCTTAAGAAATATTCATTGAAAAAAAAACGCGTTTTACAAAGTATAATGGAATGTTAAACTTTCTCCAAATCAAAGGAACTTCAGAGAGGAATATCAAAATATATGTGTCTTTATTCGTGTTTAGGTCAATTTAACGCAAACTTGGGTGTGGTCCTACATTTTCAGTATTTGCAAGTGCACTCTCTAAAAAAATTTAAAAAAGTCATTGTTTTTGAAAATACTTAGACGATAGATACAAAGAGGGCATTCAAAAAGTTGCAGAGAAACTAACAACCCCACAGCAAAATGCAACATAAGGCACAAAATCTTATAAATTAACAAAAAACGTCAAATAACACTTAATATAAAAAAGAAGATGTGGTATAATTGCCAATGAGACAACAAGAGATCAAACTACACATACATTATCATTTATAGGTCATCATACGACCTTCAATCATGAGTAAAGCCCATACCGCATAGTCAGCAATAAAAGCACCGAAATGACAAAGGCTGATGTGCACACATATTTATATCATAAATTTATTACGGAAATGCTACGTAAGCAAATACGACGTACCTTCAAATGAATAAACAAGTCCTGGAAGTCTACTGGTAAAGGTGTAAAAGAGGGAAATTCAATCAACACATTTTTCCTATATCAGAACACATCTACAACAGAAAATATGGACGTAAAGATATCTTCATACCGGTATATACATACTAAACAATAGAAAGAATTAGAATGGGAAGAATAGGACCACAAGAATGTGTACACTTGCAACGTAGTTATTTTCAATGCAGTCAAATTGAGTTAAATGACCTCCAGTAATTTTTTATTTAACAATAAAACATGCTATGTGGACTTTTACGTGAAATGTATTTCTCTAAAAGCAAAGCTTGTTATAGATCGGTTTCCGTTAAATATGTCTGAAACATAAAAAAAAAATAATAATTCGATAACCTCTCGCTTTATGCTAATGGCCGGCATTCTACACTTTTAATACCGAACAGACATGGTACATTTGCTGTGATAAATGTAATCTATAGTAACATTAGTTAGCAAAGTATGTCTACACCTTTTTTTCTTTTTTAGAGAAGAATGATTTTTGTACCATGATAGGGCAAGTATTTAATGTCTGAAATTGCAAAATAAAAAAAATACTATTTAATCAGGTGACTTTACAGAGTGTCATTTCTGCTATCACCGTGACGTCTTACATAATCGAAGAAAGAAACAATGTCACCAAGGGGCAAAAAAACCTCATAAGTCTAAAATATACTAACCACATCATAGCAAATAACAACACGGACCCATTTAAAGAATTATCATTTTCATATGTTTTGGAAATCCTACACAGAACGTTACCACACTAGACAATCTTACCGTTTCGTCCCCGAGGGTATCACCAGCCCAGTATTCAGCACTTCGGTGTTGACATGAATATCAATTATACGGTCATTTTTATAAATTTCCTGTTTAAAAAACATCGAAAAACTTCGGATATTCTTATTACAGGAATATATTAACCGTATTTGGCACAATTTTTAGGATTTTAGGTCCTTAATGCTCTTCATCTTTTTTTTTTGGGGGGGGGGGGCGGGGCTTTTTAAATAGTTTGATCTGACCGTCACTGATGAGTCTTATGTAGACGAAACGCGCGTCTGGCGTATTGAATTATTATCCTGGTACCATTGATAAATACATGTATTACTACATCAATATCTTCGTTTTATACATCGCATGAAAAATATCTTTCGTGGTTAGACTCTGTTTTATACATGAATAATGATATCAAGAACTCAAAGTGACGCCATTTTAATTCCATATATTCTGTATTATGAAAAAGCATAATTAATTTATGATAACTAAATCCAGTATGAAGACAAAATACAGATCAAAAAGTATGAAAATACATATATTGTTTAGTGTCGCAATATTCATTTGTGTCAATAATATGGTGCAAGTTTTTTATTTTGTGAATAATATGTTATAACATCTAAATAAAAAAGGGCACCAAACAAATCGTATCATTAACAAAAGCAATTCCGATAACTTGTAACGCTTGTTTCTATCAGTAAATCATCTTTTATAAATAGTATCTTCCTTTTAAATGTGTTTGTTGTCATCTTAATCAGATTTATAATCTATATTCGACGGGAACACATTATATATAATATAATACGAAATATTGCATATATTTCTGTCATTATTCACTCCTTTTTTGACAGTGGCATTATCTTCCTCTTGTAGACTAATAGTTGTAATCTTTGTAATACAGTAGACAAACTCATTTGATTTAATCGACAAACCAATAACTTGTAAGACATAAATATTTGGTTGCGGTTTGCAATTTATTGACTTTAAGGTCATAAATGGTAGAATTGGAGTAAATTTATACAACGTTGTTTTCATTTGTACAAAATCTGGGACTATACCGCTGCTGGAGGACTGTAAGTCCCTTGATAGCTTCAGTTCAGTGTTACTACAGCACTGACATGATTTATATTAAATCCTTCTAAAAAGTTTCTGTTCATAAATATTTTTCTCAAGAAACCAAGGTTTCAATTACCTCAGGCAAAGCTGACCGTACTTCGATTTTCTATTATTTTACTTTTTTTCAGTTGATCATAAAGCTTTTGAAAAATCTTTCGGTTCTTATACATCATAGACTTTAATACTCGGGGTCGAGCGTTACCTATGGATGTATGTCTAGAAAAGCGCTTCGGACTTTTAAAATTTATAAGTGTTGTTTTTGAGTTTATTTAGGTCATTGGACACGTCCTCAATTTCTAGAAATAGACGGGTGCCACATGTGGAGCAGGATCTGCTTACCCTTCCGGAGCACCTGAGATCACCCCTAGTTTTTTTTTTTGGGGGGGGGGGGTTCGTGTTGTTTATTCTTTAGTTTTCTATGTTGTGTCATGTGTGCTGGTTTTTGTTTGTCTTCTTAATTTTTGGCCATGGCGTTGTCAGTTTGTTTTAGATTTACGAGTTTGACTGTCCCTTTAGTATCTTTCGTCCCTCTTTTAAAATTTGTTTCAGTGTATCAAAATTATAGAGAACAAATCGTTCTTTCTTATATGAATATAATAACTTCTGGCTGATCGAAATGATTCTATCTTTTTAGTTGAATAATAAAAACTGGGTACACCATTTTCGTTTTTGCTAGTTCAAAAAGAACATACGTATTCAATAAAATGTTCATAGATATGAAAACGTTGCAGTTGCTTTAAAAAAATGTCAATTAAGAACAGTGTAGTTTGAACTTTGCTTGAAAGTTGTCTCGTTGACAATCAAACCACATCTGCTTATTTTTAAAGTAAATTTATTCGTAAGACTAAACAAATCATAGTCTTATATATAGAGTTATTTCGAAATATTTATCTGCTATTTTAAGAAATCGGTTTTGAGTTGTTGAATAACGACTATCTCTATTATTGTTTTAACTTGTTTTAGTGTTCATTGAATAGTAGTGCTTTTTAAAAACCACTCAATTAACTGTTACCATTTTGTTGGATGGGCGCCTGATAGCTACAATTTTTCACAATTTAAGTGCCATAAACATTATACATACATTAAGTATCTATCAAATGCAAATTACTAAAAGAAAATAAAGGAAAATCGTTAAAAACTTACTAGTATAAGGGTTAACTATGAACAAGGATAAACAATTATTTGAGTACTCTGGAAACGATATACAGTCATATACATTTTCTGTTGAGACATTTAAATCCCTTCATAAATCTTTACAATGAATGTTGGTAAATAGAATGAATTGCTCGAATAGGAGAAAAATCATAAAATTAAGTTAAGCTTGTTTATATGAGAGCTAGACACGTCTAATGAAGCAATTATACAAATGTTATGACATTTATTGCTTCTAAACACAGCTCTGTCGTCTACAAAGGGAGAATGATTTACACCAACACTATCATTATTTGTTTAATTGACATAAATTATAGTCCAGAGGTATATGTCTATTAGACAAAACTTCAAATGAAATTTCTTCACTTTATGAACTGAAGTGAACTGAAATGAAGAAAAGTGCATTTGAAAAACATATCAAAATAAAAATGTCGCTTATTGGAAATTAAACAAACGGCAAATAAGCATATTCTATAACAGTGTTAGATAAAAGAAGAAAAGCACATTCTCCAAATATTTTGGAAATACCTTACATATATTGACGTACAGGAAGACTTGATAAGCGTCGTATTAATAAGATTGAACATCTATATCAAATAATATAACACAACATATACTATATGTTAGACAAAACAAGAACATAACTAACAAATTTGATTAAGAACGACATAAATGCATTGGAAAGATCATAAACAAAAGATCAGTGTACAGCTCAAGAAACAAACTCTATTGGAATTACTTCGGTTAATGATGAAATTTGTTTATAGGCATCCTTCACTATAGTATTATGATCTCTCAATGATACAGTGAAAATTTACACGATCTCGTTGAAACAAATGAATATTGAAAACAAAAACAATGCAAATTCGATCTATTTCCTTGTCCATCAATAAAATTTATGAGACGAATAGATCAATAATAAACTCAACGTAAAGCACAATACACAACCAACCAATCCCAACTACTGCATGGCTTAAAAAGTTGGAAACATTTGTTTTCCAATCTGTAAATCTCCATTATCGATTAAGAAGAATATTTAAGGTAACAACCAAAAAAATTAAGTGAGAAATCCGATTACACACTCACAGAGTAGAAGAAACCATGTTAAGAGCATACGAACACTCAGTTTTAACCCTGATACTTGATAATATTATGTTCTTGTATACGTAGGAGGACTTTTTCTCATTGTAAAAAACAAGAAGATGTGAACTGGTTGCCAATGAATTAACTATCCTTGTAGCAGAGTCCAAATAGAATGGATATAAGCAACTAAATGTCACAGTTAAGACTTTACAATGCACAAGGCACAGAAACAGATTTCAATGTGTCTTCTGATAGAAAACAAGTTTCTAAGTATTGGATGCTATAATTGGTTGTAAGCTGTAAGCACGTTTTCTGTACAACTTAACAATGGTAAAACCTCATAACAGTGTCTGACATTTAGTTCAACTGGCATTCTACTTGCTCCTCAAATCAAATTGCATTTGCGCAAAAAAAATCCGAGACTATAGTATAAATAAAAGTAGAATTCATGTACTTTGATTAAGCTTATAATTGTCTTTCAAAGCAAAACCAGTAGTTTAACGTTCTTTCAATACAAGAATATACATAGGGATTTATTTTGTTGCGTTCACTGCACTGAATGTGTAAAATATAGCAAGTCGGGAAGAATGTAGGCGATTCCAATATCTTAAGAACTACAAAGGTATTCGATGTATATTATATTTGTATTTAAAAATTATGACAATATTTATAGTTGAATAACATTAGCCAAATGGTAGTTATCTCTTTTAACTTGCTATTCTTTTTTCGATATACTTTGTTTGAAACCGTTTTAAACTGAGAAAAACGATATCCATGCAAACGATAAAAAAACAACAAAGAATATTTAAAAAAAGCACAAAAATAAAAACAGATATCAGGAAAAAACAGAACACTGAATGTAAATTATAAAAAGAAGAGGACCAAACAAATTCATCATTCTTAATTTCTCGAGGTGATAAATCGTCTACAACCCTTCGGATATCAATATTTGCTTTTTATCGGTAAGGCAAAAAGATTAAAAATATCAAAAATACACACACAAAAAAAGCAACCAGTTGACAATGAGCTATTGTACTTTATCAAATTTTTTTATTGGGTGTCCACATCACGATTTTTCCCCCTTCTGTTTTCATAGACACAGGATACCAGGTAACTTAATTCTTCTTTAAGATGTGGTCTATGTCACAAAACAGCAAATATGTGGTGATTATACAACAGCTTCATGGAATATACTTTTTTCAGTAAAGTATCATTTTAAAATATTCTCCGTTAAGTGGAATAACTGTTACATCAACCAAATGCTTAAACTTAATGTGCTGCTTCAACAGATGTTAAAGTAGATAACAAGATTTTTGAAGAGACATTCGGTACATTGTCATACTTATTACGTAACAGATGCAAATATGTTTTGAGTTAGTGATTAATCAATTATATGATGGTTTAATTGAAATCTTTGAAGTGACGTGACTAGTTACAACTACGAACAATTATCTATTTCTACTGGTTTGACGAACACATTCTCCAAGTTTTAGTTTCTAACAGTAACGAACATATAAAGCCGGTTACACTTTGATTAGTATTCTACATTGCGAAACCTCCATGAAAAAGAACCTGAAGCGTAAAAAATTAAAAAAAACACCAAGAGAGCAACATGCAGTCATAAAAAGACAAGAATTTATACCAAGATAATCTTATTGGTCTAGCTTATGTATTTTACGTACTATTTTATAATATTTAGACTAAATATATGTTCTCCGGCAAAACCCCATGTGTGAAAGGGAAATACTATTGTTTTGTGATTTTGACATACATGTAGGTAACATCATTAAGCTTCAGATTGTATGTCTAAAGGCGTCTCCTTCACTGGAACATCAAATGAATTGTGTCCAATCAACCAAATAAACATTTATTTTAACCTGAGATTAATAATGAAGGGACATTGTATTGTTCTAGTGAGGGTATTTTGTTGGTACAAATCGTATTGAATGATTCAAACGCATATCTTAAACTTTGTTTCGAGTACTTTTTATGTATTTGATACATGTTTACTTTGTCTCTAATGCGTTTTTTATGCGTTTCATACATGTGCATGTTGTCTGGAGTACTTTTTGTATATTTCATACATGTTAATTTTGACTCGAATGCTTTATATTCAGCGCATGCCTTGCCACATTTGCGTACTTCTTGTTGATCTCTTTTAACATTTTGTCTCTTCCACCATGTCCAGTGTTCACATGTGCTCTCATTACAATGCTGTATATTTCAAACAAGTGCATTTTGTCTCGATTATTTATTTTTCTCTGTTGAACGTTATCGTCGAACGATGTATTGCCACATGTGTGTGTCTGCGAGTTAATAAAAGCAAAGCAAAATAAAACATAAAAGACGATTTATTATACGACTGTTTGGAAAGACGACAAGTCAATTTCAATAAGCAATACTTTTAGATGTTTCAACACACGAATTACTTTCAACTCAAACTCAGTCTTTTGGGCTGTGCGAAATTCCTCTCAAGGATTAAGTGACCAACAAATTGTCAAAATAAGTCATTGTTTATTCAAATGATTTTTACTAATTTATGGTATAAGTGTATTTTATAACACTAATAATTAGCAAAAATGAAAAAGTGTCCATCAGACACCACTTTTCTTCTATTAAAGAATCAATAAATATCACAATTACCTTTTATCATTGAATGTCTAACGTATCAAGTAATAGAATATTTTTTGTGAGATTATCAGAAGTTATCCAAGACGATTTTGTTATAAACACACTGACTTTCGACAACAGATATGTTGCATCCATTTGTTCATTAAAGATAAACAGATAAAAAGATTAAATTGATCTCCGTTTTTCTAAAAAAAAATATATTGTTTTTTTAAGAATAAAGTATTCAAAAATTGGATTTAACCTTCTCAATAAAAAATGTCTCTGTTTTGAAATGCACCAAACAAGACCTAAACTATCATATTATTGCCTATCTGTTATCATATTTTGCCATTGTTTGCTTGTAGGATTTCGGTTTCTAACTCCGATGTTTTACCACAATTAGACTTTATAAATCTTAGTTTACCGTAAAGAACATCTAAAAAATGATTTTGTTTTTAAAATTTTTCAACGAAACTACATGATGCAATCATCTAGATATTGAATACAAGAAAATGTGGGGAATGTCAATTAGGTAGCAACCCGACATTCTTCAAAAATCATCTAGAGGGCAACATAATGTACTAGAGGTCAACATACAGTTTTAGATATGAACATAACGTACTAAAGATGAACATATAGAACTAGAGATCACCATGCTGTACTAAAAATCATCCTTTTGTACCGAAGGGCGGCATGCAATTCTAGAGGAGAGTATTATGTACAAGAGTTCAACATTCAGTACTAGAGGTCAACACACAGTCTAGATGTCAACATAATGGCCTAGTGAGCAACGTAAAGTACAAAACTAGAGAACAACATACAGTAATATCAGTCAACATACAGTACTAGATATCAATAAAAGTACTAGGAATCAATAGAGGTTAACATACCTTACTAGATGACAGTATTCAGTACAATATGGCAACATATAGTACTAAAGGTAAACATACAGTACTAGAGGTAAATATTCCGTATTAGAGGTCACCATACGGAATTAGAGGACAACACACAGTCATGGAGTTTAACATCCTATACTATAGGTGAACATAATGGCCAAGTAGGCAACGTTCAGAACTAGATAGCAACAGGAAACAAGAGGTAGACATACACAACAAGAGGGCAGCATAAAGTCCTAGAGGATAACATACTGTACTAGAGGGTAGGATAAAATCCTAGAGGACAACATACAGTACAAGAGTGCAGCATAAAGTCCTACAGAGTAGCATACAATACTAGAGGTAGACAGACAGTATATGAGGACAACATATAGTCTTATGTAAACGAAACACGCGTCTGGCGTACTAAATTATAATCCTTGTACCTTTGATAACTATTTACACCACTGGGTCGATGGCACTGCTGTTGGACGTTTTGGAATTTTGGACCCTCAGTGCTGTTCAACTTTGTATTTGTCTGGCTTTATAAATATTTTGATATGAGCGTCACTGATGAGTCTTATGTAGACGAAACGCGCGTCTGGCGTACTAAATTATAATCCTGGTACCTTTGATAACTATTTACCAGACATAAACATATTGTACTAAAGGTCAACATACATTACTAGAGGTGAACATACAGTACTATAGACCTACTTAAAGAACTAGATGTTAGTAAATAGTACTAGATGTCAACGTACTATACTAGAGGGTAAGATTCAGTACAAGCTGGATCTGGCAAAACGTTACAGAATTTTAAGTCCTCAATGTCCGTCCAAGTTTTACCGTATTTGATGTTTCCATTGAACGTTTTTTTTTAAAACACTTATCCGTTTTATGTAGACGAAATGTTCTTCCGTCTTACAAAACAAGCCTGGTATATGTGATGAGTTTTTTGTAAAGTCTATCCGAAAGAGAAAAACACGAATACTGAATATTAGTGGTAAATGTCGATGTAGTATTTAATTGGAAATCACGCAAAAATAAAATGAGGTTATCTACTAATGAAGATGGTCAGTAATTCACATGATAAAGTTCAAAAGCCGTCTTGATTTAATTGTAGAAAACATCACCTCGTGAAATCTGATAGATTGTTTTACAGCTTCTAATTATATAGCTAGCAGAAAAAAGTAGAATCAAGATTTACAGACATCAAATAGTAAATTGAATTTATTAGGTAATACAAGTATCGACAAACTAACAAATGAATACAATTATTGGGAACTATAGACACAGTGACAAATAGCGTAAAAAATAAATATTGGAGCTAAGATAGAACTAAAAGGAAAATTCAAAGACACATGCTGAATAGTATTAGAAATGGAGCTTAGATATGCAAAAATATAATTCACTTACTTGCTATCTAAAAGCTTTAAAAACACGATGATGGTAAGTTATTACAAAAAGTTTATAGTAAATGTACTTAACCTATATGCTAGTTTTTACTGTTGAAAAACATTGCGATCTCTAATTTAAAAACCTAAAGATAAGGGGCAAACACTTTTTCTATGGAAAACCGCAAAACATATTCAATCAATTCAAAAACAGGTGCGCTTGAGAACATTGACCATGCTAGCATAATATTAGCAGTACTATCATCAACAACTCAAGCAAGAAAAATACTTATATAAATAACTCGATTTGCAGTCAATTGTAGAAAGTTAAGACTTAAATATATCACCGACTTTGACATTGATTAAAGGAAACGTGAGAGAAGCTTCGATGAGGGATTCTATTAATGCACAATATTATACATACTTTTTCCTATCTTTGACATCTATGTTGATTTTTAGCCACATTAAGCACAATTTTCCATCCTGAGTTAAGAATGTGATGACTTGTCTTATTCGTGATTAACATTTAATGAAGCAAACAGATCTGACTGATAACATTATTTGTATGTATTATTTCATTACTTGTACGTCAACGATTGTTTTACGGCATCCTAATACAGATGACAGATTTGTTTGTGTAACATTTTGTCCATGTTTTCTTGACCTATAGCTTATTAACTGACATTTCTTTTTCTATACTGTAGAATGTTGTCTTCCTTATATGGGACATTTTTCCAATACTGTTTGTATCTTGAGTTTCGTGGTAAATGTAATGAATAACCACTTGGCTGATTTAATCAATATTGGGACTCTTTGTTACACAATACAATTGCTCTCCCTTCTGTTCTTTCGATTTGCGACTCAAAATCAACATACATGTATCATACTTATTCCGAGTAAGTTTAATAACACAATAGATAGTTATACCTAATAAGCGTCTTCACTGTGTAATAGTGTCCCTTTTCTTCACTTTGGTTCTGATAAGAACGGGCAATCTTATGACCAAAGTCAGGCAAAGCTTTGATTCAAATAAAAAGGAGATATCGGGTTTACGTCTATGGACCACCAATCAAATGACACACGTAATCATAAACAGCTACAAATGTGGAAATCAAGATAATGCAAAAAAAAAAAAGAAATAAAAAAGACAAAACAAAATCTCCCGGTTTATGCAATAATACCAGTTTATAAGAAAACGGTAATATGGCATGAAAGTATTTTTTCTTGTAATACATTGATACAAAACTGTTTAACGGAGTTTCGATGACTTTACGCGATTCGAGTTACTTCAATATGATAAGTTATGATTTGAAGAGATAGTGTGTAACAGTATGTCAATGCGCATAGATTATATGTAGGTTCAAGATATATTTATTATTGTTCGTGCACCCATATCGATTTTGTGAGTTTTGATTAAACTTACATATTTTAGTTCTGAGTTGTATTTGGCAAAACTATTTGGAATTTTGTCCTCATTGCTCTTCAATTTCGTATTTTATTTATCCTTTTAACCTTGTTTTTTTTTGAGTGTCACTGATGAGTCTTTTGAAGACGAAACACGCGTCTGATGCAAATACAAAATTGCAATCTTGGTATCTATGATGAGTTTATTTATACAGTTACAAATACACCGAGCTTCAATTTCATGTCCACATGCTATTGTTTGACAATTCAGTAGTTTTGGATACTGCCTGACAATTTAAAGGAAATAAAAAGATTAAAAGATCTAAAGTTGTGATAGGATTATGATTTTCATGAACAAATTATCATACAAATGTGATGTTCCATGTACGATTTTGTAAATCAGAGAAGTTTTTTCTACAATCATGACTTAGTTATCGAAAAATGATGAAACAAGTCAACGCTTGGGTAGGTATACTGTAGAATTTACAAATTCATTAAAGTTCCTCAAATTTCTCAACTAACCAAACAAACCCATTTTTTCATTTTTTTTTACTATATCAAATAGATATGATAATATTATTTTGTAATTGATACAAAACCAGAACAAAATGTATAAATGTTATAATCATTTGTTTTCTGAATAATGGACCACTCTTTTTGTTGTAGCGGGAGTTCGATCGTCATGTGGGTTAGATTTAAAAGTTGTGAATAGTTATTTACTTCTTCACGAATGAGGAGGGATTAATAAATAAGTACATCGACCTCCCACATAGAAGAGTATATCGAAATTATATGTTTCGTGGAAGAATTTTCCATGCAATTTGTACATAAGAAAAACTGAAATATTGTTTTGTTTATAGACATTTTACTTCTGACCAGGTGCGCTCGAAACCAAACGGTTTAAGCCGAGAAGTGCACGATGGCCTAAAGAAAATTTAAGACGAAAGAATAACAATAGCTTTGGCTGAAGTAGGATTTTAATCTCGATTGAGGAAATAACCACGCAACAAAAAAAAGTTACTGATGAACCGAAAAAGAATTAGGTTACTCTTTTATATGATATATTGGAGCAACAGATTTTGGCAATTACTTAACTTAACATTTACCCCAAGGAAACGTCAGTTACAAATGCATTAAAACATTTGTGGTCTGTAAGTTTTAGCTAAGTATAATGTTGCTTTAATGTTGAACTTGATTTTTATATTGCCCATGCAAATTTTAATACTTTCCCAAAAAAATCAATATGTGAGATTTTGAATATAATTTTATTATTTTACGTTCCTATGCAATTTTATCAAGTCTTTCTGGCCAATAACTGTAGATAATCAACATTGTGGCGGAACAACTTAACGCCGACAGAAATGATTCCATTAACACCTGCATTTACAAAGGAACATATGTTGACAAGACTTGCAAAGACCAAACTTGTCGGGACCGAGAATCGACATTTCAAGCATTTTACCCGGATAAAAGGTATGTGGTCATCGCATCCAGCAAAGTCGAAACCGAACAGCAAAATTGAAAAAAGATGGCATGTACTTATCTGATTGATTCTGCAAGAAGTTAAAAATGATTGTCTTAATAAAGATAAGATAATACATGTCTAAGTACAGTGATTGTACTTTGACTAAAAGTCGTTTGCACCATGGAAATTGTGACGTATAGATATATATTGCAACAAATGTCATTAGCCTATGAAGCTGTGTATTCTGATTTATACAATGATCCCCTACTTCATAGACTGGATGTTTTATATACGTCTTCCTTTTCCTATTTTATTTGGAATAATACTCGTGAAATTTCTTCTGCATTTTATGATATGTTTCTATCATTTTAGATCAAATATTTATCATGCTCCGTGTATGTTACGTATTATGTATTATGCAGTAACTTTTGTTACCTTTTAAGCCTATAATTGCCATTATCATATTCTCTTTAACGAAAATCTTAATTGAGCACAGTTATTATATTCTTTTTAAAGTTTTTTGCCATTTAAATCACTTTTACAATCATTTAGAAATACAAAGTGTAATGAATGTTTTAAGATATTGTCTCAGCACTTTTTCATTAGTAGCAGGTGTGGAAAAATAAATGATTTTGACGTCTAGATTCAAAAGATGGCGTTTGTGTAATGTTATATCGATATTGCAGAAAACATAGTTATTGCAAAATGTCTCCCTCGACGTACGTTTTATAAAGCATCATTCTATAGGCTCTTATTTATCAGTTGGTCATGCTTATTGATAGATAGACTTAGTTCAGACAATTACAAATGAAGACTGACTACATTAAGTAATGATAACTCCATGTGATGTTTATTTATTAAGGCAGACGCATTTAAAAACATGTATACCGATGTTTAATCGTTTAAATGTTCCATTTGTATCCAACTAAAGTTTTAGAATTAAGACAAAAAAAAAAAAAAAAACCAGTAAAAAGTATTTTAAATTGTTAAGTGGATCAATTAACGTAAAATTTACAAAATTTCCCAATCAAATTAATTTTACCATAACTATCAAATAAAAAATAATCAAACTTGACTGTCTTATTGACGATATTACCATGCGATACTGGATATAAAATCCCAAAAATTTCATACACACGTATTTAAAATGACATTTTAAAACAAGAAAAGAGAAATTTACTTTCATTTTTTAATAGTCATGTTAACAAAAATTTATAAAGAGAACGATAACATTTACTTTTATCAAATCGACATTATTAATTGATACATCGGAAGCTGTTCTTTTTTGGTTGATGAATTTGGATTTATCACGAATTCAATTACTAGGTGTGTACAACTTAAATATTTTTCCTAAAAGTTTAATAGTAATTTGAGTGTAAGATCAATTGGAAAATCAAACAAATCTTTTAGAGAGTTGTTCTATGTCAATTATAGTCAATTGTGTATTCATTAAGTTGTCACTGCAATTTTATTCCTTTAACATGAAAATCGATACTTTGTTAGACATGTGATGTTGTAGTATTATGTTATGAATGGGAAGGACTTTAATAGTAAAAACTGAGCAAGAAAGTACAATGTAGTATGGCGCTGTAACAAAAATCCTAGAAAATATCTTAGAAAAAAAAAGTTATGGTATGACTGTCAATGTAGCACTAGTTATTATCCACCAGAGACCAAATGACATAGATGTAGCATGTAGTAACAATAGATAACTCTACGACCTTTAACAATGAGAAAACATATGCAGTTAATTACCATTTAAGTAAGATTACATTTTACATGTTTTACAGGAACATTCTATTTATTGCTGTAGACAGAATACATACAGATTGCATATTTTGAAAATAAAATAAAGATTAATATTCACATAAGTAAGTGGTTTTGTTACAATCATGTATATAAAACTAGGAAAAACTACGAAAAAACAAAATGTTTATGGTGATATATAGCTGCAGCCTATTTAAGACGCGTCGGATTTAATGTTCCTAAGCTGCACTGAGTCTATTCCAATTCATGTACATTTCTTTTATATTTTTAACGGCAATTTCAAAACACTAAACTGATCAATGAGAAAAATTTAAACCCAACGTGGAAATTGAAATTTACCGCCAACAAAAAGCATCAGTTTCATAAAAAAAAATCCTTTATTAATGTAAAACATATTTGAATCCAAAAATACATTTATTGACATGTTTTTAATGTCAACGTATGTTTGCAAAGAAAATACACGTTAAACACTCCAAATAAGAAGATGTGACATGAGTGCTAATGAGACGACTCGCCATCCAAGTCATAATTTGTAAAAGTAAACCATTATAAGTCAAAGGAGGTCTTGAACACGGAGCCTTGAATCACACCCAGCAGCAAGCAAAAAAGGGCCCTAAAAAATTACTAGTGTAAAACCATTCAAACGAGAAAAAACGGTCTAATCTATATAAAAAACAAGGAACGAGTCACATTTATGAACCACATCAACCAACGACAACCACTGAACATTAGGTTGCTGACTTAGGACAGGTACAAACAAGTGTAGCGGGTTTTGATAGCTACCAGCCTTCACACTACCTGAGAATTTTATCAATTAAATTTGTTCTTGATAATGTTTAACTTTTTGTAGGTTTTTGTAGGTTTTTTCCACCTTGATATAATATTCCCCTTTTTGCTACACTAACTTGATTGCGAAAGAGAGGCAAAAGAAACAAATGCACATTCAAATATTGCAAAAAAAAAAAAAAAAAATAGGGGAAAAACAAAGGAAACTTAAGACTGCGCAACAAGAATTCCACAAAACAATCTGTACCCAAGAGCATGTGCTTTGAGAAATATTGTGTAAAAAATACCATGAAACTTTCTGAAACTGATATAAGTTTATTTGCAAACAGACCACAAAATATTTTGAACACTTCTCGACATTATTGCTGTTACAACTTATTTCCTTCTTGATATTTTACCAAGATCCTCTGTTTATCAAATCTTGACATGAAATTGTCTCGGACCTAGTTGCATTATGTGTCAAATCATTGAAACACATTATTTGAAATCTGAAACATAATTGAAAATCTTGTCTATTAACACAGTAAATATCATATATCGACCCCAAAAGGACTAAAATGCTTGAGAGAAGTACCAGAGATAAATGCTTTGAACAGGTTCAGCTTGTGTATGTTTCAGGATTCAGGAAAACATCAGTTAGAAAAACATAAACCTCTCGAAGGCCATCGATCCGAGGTTTTTTTTCGTAAGTGTGAACTTCCTTATCATGTATTAACATCTTCCTCTGGATAATACTTTGGATTTCTGTGATGCATGCATTGCAGATGTTGTTGATTAAGTCGATTCGGCCTCATTCCTTGTAGAGAGCATTCGATTTCTAAAAGTTTTTACTGACATTATAGTAAGATTTGATCATTCCTTATACTCTGAAAATGGCATGCTTCCTTTATATTTGATTAATTAACTCAAAAGACAGTTGAAATAATAAGCTCAATTAAAAAAAACCTTACTCAATATAATCAGAGAAAACAAATGTCCTACTTTCTACAGCTTTATACAGTGTGTCAGTATAGCATCATTACTAAACATCATTTGTGAAATTTGATAAAGATGACTTTAACTAACTGTAATGAAGTTCAGATGCTACTATGATCTAATTGAGAAATGAAGGTTGAATAAGTCGAAACAGCATCTTACAGAGTTACAGACCTAACAGGAATAACAGATATAAAAAAAAAAAATTAGTTTAATTTAGAAGTTCGTCACATCCTTTCTAAATCTAGACCAAAATGTTATTGATTTCATATAAATAATGTATCTAATTATGCCATGTCGAGAAACTCAATATTATGCAATTCCAATTATTGCATTGGTTCCAACCTTTGTGTTTTAGTTTAAACACAGAGAAAACGCTTTTAAAAATATATTTAACAGTTTTAAGTGATACAGATTCAAATAAAAGCGAAATTATTGATGGTTAACAGCAAAGCAAAATTGTGTCAACCCGTTAAATATACATATACACCAGAGACAATGATATCTTTCTGAAATAAACAAGCATTTGCAAGTAAAATTTACAAACCCAAATGTGTCAGAAAAAGGCAGTTTAAAATCATGCCATAAGGAAACATTTCATCAAAATATTTATAGACATATTGTACCTCTATTGATTATGTTTTTCGAATTTTCACCGGAGTCTGATCTAAATATAATTTGGTGCTGTTTTGATGCATTTAATTGAACTGTTGGATATCATTGGCTAAATATATGTTGACAATTTCGCTTTTTGCATTCATATTCAAATATTGAATTATTTCGTTATGTAAGGAATTAGTAATAGGTATACTATTTTCTTTTAATCTTATATGACATATTAACTCTCCTTTGAAATATTGTAAGCTTCTACCCTTGCAAACAGTTTTATGTTGATACAAGTTAATATAAGGACAATGTGATTTATTTCGTTATATGTTATTCATTTCCATTGAAGATATGCAGTTACTTAATTCGTTTTCTATACAATTATTAATAATAATAAAAGGAAATATTTACAGAAACATATGATACTATAGGATAACCTTTAATTCAAATCAGAATGAAAGATATGTGTACTTTAGTCCAATTAAATGGAATACATAGGACCCATCAGTTGAAGGTCAAATATTTGCTCTACTTTTCTTAGTGGAATATTTGAAATTTAGAGTTGCATTCTAAGATCATTTGCAAATTAAAAGTATTCTACCCCGGTATAAAATTTATTGAAATGTCTATTATATGAGCATGAACTCTTTTGACAGACTTCAGTTGTTTTAATGAAAATTTCCTTCATTTGTCAAATAAATTTCCAGTTAAATCTGTTTTAGACGAAACAAATTGCTATTTATTGCACAAAAGCAGAATATCATTCAGCTTCGGTGAATTAGTTTAATGTTAAACTTCAAGAAAAATCTAAAAGCAACATTAAATCGGTATCAATTTTACCTTTCTATTGAATTATAAACCAGCAGAGCACTTCATGTATGGAGAAGAAGGAATAAACTCCATTGAAACCCGTACGAGAAAAAGAATGTTTCGGAAATGAAGAGATATTGTGTATTAGTTAAGATATTCTATCAATACACGTGTTAATCATTAGTAATGGTTGCAATAAAATAATGATCTTCCAAACAGTTTCAAGCGGATTTCTCTGATATATATCGATAAAATTACATATATGTAACAGTTAAAATTCGAAGTAGTACATTTACATATTATAAGGTAAAGTATGGAAAATAACAGATATTTATCCGACGTTGAGTGATTTTGTTGCGGAAAAAGATCTAGCAGCTAACATAAAAGAGGTACGAAAGATACCTGAAGGACAGTAAAACTCGAAAAATATTAATCGGAAATAAACTGACAACGCCATGGCTAAAATGAAAAAGACAAACAGAAAAACAAAAAGACACATGACACAACATATAAAACTAAAGAATAAGCAACATGTTAACCGTTTACCTAACCGTTTTATACAATGTACCTTTATATTAAATTATCTTTATTAATTATTTATATATTCCTCTGTGGTGAGTGGGAGGTTTGGCTAGTCATAAAACGAGGTTTGAACCCACCATTTTTCCTTGAAGCTTTCTGTACCAAGTAAAGAATATGGCAGTTGTTATAAAATACTGCGGATTCGTTTTGTAGGTGCCAATTTTCATGTTCGTTTTTTGTAGTCGTTAATACTTAAAACTTCTTTGTTTTGCCGAAGCCTCCTTATTTGATTATCCTTTTGTTAACTCAAAGTGCACATTATAAAATCTAAAAATTACAGGACAGATAATAAAGAAAAAAGCACAGCAGTACACACACAAATGTCCGAGGAATGTGATTAAAATTTTGTTAGCGTCCCGTTTAAAAAATCTATATTTGGAACCGTATTTCTATGACTCGTCCATCTGACTATGTAGAAAAAACGCAAAATTGATAAAAAGTAAGGTAAACCTAACAAATACAATGTAGTAAGGTATACAAAGGACAATATCTCAAAACGTAGGATTCATAAAATCATTATTTCAAAAGAAAACTAATCAAAATGAACAAATAAACAAAAAAATGTTAAAATAATACATGATTACAGTGTGTACAGCCCTTATCCTTTCGTACTAATCCACTAAAGTATGTACAACGTATTGGATGTTAAAAGATAAAGATTATAGAAATGTTCTAAACTATGCACAATAATAGAAGATGAATAACTGATATAATTATAAATCATAACAAAAGGACAGAACGTATGTGTTATGTAGTTAGATGTCAAAAAACAAGTATGCTTTCTGTATCTACAAACTCACAAATACATACAAAGTACAAAAGACAAAGTGCAGATAGGAAAAAAGCATGGAGCAGGACGAAGAAATTCCATAATATGGGTTCAGTAAACTTCCGTTTCTTTCTTATCTTTATCGATAATGATTTGGATTGCATTATTGGTAATCTGATCGTGCAAAACTAATAGGTCACGCATAACACACATTTACAAGACAATCTTAATAAAGGAACAGATTAAGTTTGAAATTGGTCGAATCGGTATTCTAACCATTTTTGATGAATCAAATTCATTGCTTTTAAACGCTACTTTTTGATAATTTTTACCTTTACCAGTAACGCACAGCTTCTTATGAAAGCTTTTGAGTAAGTATGAAACATACAAGTTAATTATGTAACAACGAATGAAAATTTGTTTTTTAAACAATTATAAAATATTTCCTAACTGGTAACCATTTTACTTCATGTAACAGTTCTTTTCGCTGTTTTGTGCATTCTTCATTTTATTTGTTTTGGATAATTTTTCATATCATGCTTCTCGCTCGAGATGGCAAGTTATGGCTAGAAACGTAGTGCTGCTAATGCATTGCTAATGAAATTGACATGCAATTGACAACGTCGTCATAGGTAAAATAGCGATAAACAGATTATCGTTGGTCATCTCAACTCGATTGCTTTTCTCGCTTTCGCTGTACCGGCTCAAGCGTGAAAATCAATCTCGTTAAAATGATCAACTATAATCTGATATTACTGTTAGTATTTCTTAGTTGTCTATTTAAAAAATAAAATTGAGAATGAAAATAGGAAATATGCCGAATAGACAACAACCCGACCAAAGAGCAGACAACAGCCGAATGCCACCGATCGGTCTTCAATAAAGCGAGAAAATCCAGCACCCGGAGACGGTTCTGAGATGGCCGCTAAATAAGAAAAACCCGATATAGATTCCAGGGTTAAAATGTTACACCAGACATGTGTACACGCGTTTTCGTCTTTAAAAGACTCATTAATGACACTCAAATCGAAAAGAGGAAAAAAGCCAATCAAAGAAGAAGTTGCATTTAGGACCCTTAATTACGAAAAGGTTTCAAAAATACAGGTAAGGTAATATGTTTATGGTTTGAAAATTCTTAGTATTACAATTTTTTTTTAAATAAACAGTTAGTTGTAATTTATAATTATGACCATATCAATGCAAGTTCATATCAAAATAGAAATACTGACTACTGGGTCACAGATTCACTAGAACATCAGTAGGATAGACCTGTGAAACATTGTCCTAATTAAAAACCATTTCCTATTTTCTTAGAAATATCTTTGATTTCAATATATAAAGAACGTGATGTAGTAGTTCCAAGAAAACATCAGAACACCAGGTTAACTTCAAAATTGAATTTGCATCGTCAATACTATTTTAAACAGTACTGGAAATCATTCGTTTTGGGAAGAAGAATTTTGAATATTCACGTGAAAAAACATAAGCACGCTAGCAACAGATGAAAATGAATAGTAACTCTGCAAAAAAATCATCCTTTTTCACTCTCTGCATATCAAAAGACAATCCTGTCATTGTTTGCAGTTTTGACCTTAAACACCCTGTTTCCGATGATTTAGATATCAACTATCGGAGGGGTGAACTAGAATGTAAGGTGAGAGAATATCGATATGTTTATCTGTGTTGTTCAACACTAATGCTACAAATGTTATTATTCTGTTCAGGAAGTCACTGTTCAAACAAACAATTTCATGTACATGTGCTGAATACTAGATACGAACTGTCATTTCAGATTATACGGTTTCTTATCTTTTATACAATGTACAGCTAAGTTTCTTGACGGTATAAAAATAGTCTGAGTGTTTTTTTTATAGAGCATCGAAGGTATATGTTGGGTGTTTAATTGCAAGATCTGCATAAATAAAAATAAAGTTTAACAAACAAATAGCATTTCTGACTTGAAATATAATGACGTAACTATTACTCACAATGTTACCGGCAGATATTTTTTTTTAATTCCATACATTTATATCATCTTTCATATATATCGATCAAAGTTTTTTTTATATTATGATTGTAATTAGTGTAAAACATACAAACACACAACATGATAGATATACGAAAGCTCTGATAACAGATCTGAATCTTTTGCCTACGATATAAGTAAAATATATTCTTTTACTGATGATAAGAATTTATCACTCGTAACTGTTCCAATATATTAATTACTAATTTACTTTTACAAATTATTTACATCTGTTTACTTATCTTTGAGAAGGTAATGTAAATTTCAATTAATTGATTCCTGAAATTATTACAACGATTTTTATTTGTATCCGTAGTTCTAAATGTGTAATATCGAGCCTTGCTGACAAGTTTAATTGTGTTCTCGAACACTGTGGGTCAGTTTTCTTAGATAGGCGTAATGTAAGAGTTACACTTTTTTTAATTCTTCTTTTGTTAGATTTATTGTACATATGGAGAATATCTCTCCAGGTAACGATATTCAAGAGCGTGCGTTTCATTGATTAGAGACTTTCCTTTTTGAATTTTCCTCAAAGTTCAGTATTTTACTTTTTTCATATCGTGATGTCCTTGATAGAAAGCCGATGCTTACAAAGAAGCTTTGAAATCAATATTTTCAAGTGATGAAGTGGTAGGCATGCTTCCATACGTTTATTAACGCCATTTTGAATTGGTTGAATGTTTTGAATTGTATGTACTATACACTGTAGATGACCAACATTATGTTCAAATTATCTCTTCCACCGACTGAGATAGTTATCGTTGTATTTGCACGGGTACAAAATATTGAAGCAGGAACTAGGTGTCCTCTTGATACACCTGAGATCAATCATGGGTTATTGATAGGACTCATGTAAATAAGTCCCTAATTTCCTATCAGTAATGAGTGGACTTGTTCATATTTTCGTCGTCTTTCACTATATATAATGACATTGTGAATTTATATTCAGTTTATGAGTTTGAATTTACCCTTTGTATTTGCTGCTTCTTTGTAAAAAATAATTAATTAACATAACTTTAAGAAAGTTCCAAACAGTTTCCATTGGACAACGGTGACTATGGTGATTTAAATGACGTGATGTTGAAAAATTCAGTTGGTATTCTTTTTTGACATATTTTTTTTTTGTTTTTGTTTGATAGTGATTAAGATAACAACGCAATGTAGACTGTTGTAACCCTATTTTTGACATTTTACCTATTATGTCTGTTTGGAATTGGTTTAGTTGACACCTCAATGTTAAAATAAAGGAATTTTATGTGACTGTCATACAAGAGAGAGGTTTAGGTAGCTATAAAACCAGATTTAATCAATCGTATTCTATATAAGAAAATGCATGCTCCAAGTCAGGAATATGACAGTCTTTATCCAGTCGTTTGGTGAATTTAAGATTTTTATTTTGCCATTTGATTAGAAACTTTTCGTTTTGAATTTCCTCGGAGTTTGGTATTATTGTTATTGTACCTTTTGTTACCTTTTAACTCGTCTCTTTTTCTTTTAATAAAGTGTAACAATAGTACGAAAATGTCATATGATATTTATATTTACTCATTTACATAGAAAGATATTTTTTGTCGTACGAAAACAAAAACGGGATAGTACTTTCAGAACAGATTGTTTTTGTTTATGTTTTCGGTTGTTTTTTTTTTGATATATAAAAACATCAGATGGTTTGGTGTACAGCCTCTAACAGTGTTCATATTATCAGCATATGTTTATATTCATCAAAAATATTTAATAGGAATTACAAAAAGATGTCGGATGTCAATCAGCGAATTAAAATTAGACATGAGGAGGTCACTACACCAGCGTCAACAGTAGACAAGTGTCTTAATTATATACTCTATATACATGTAACATATTAATTAAGCTCATCTTCATTCCAAGTCTAGACAAGATGGGAAAAGTAGAACCATTCATTACTACATGGCTGTCATTATTATCAAATTAATGTCAAGTATTAAGTTTTTCTTAATACTAATCAAAAGGATTTCTGACAACAGTACATAATCTTGGAGACCCATAGTAAAACAACAATATGTTTTTATAAATCTTTCCTTTACTACCAATCAGATAACACAAAATATTGGAATGAATTTTATCATAGAAGTCAAATATACGTAAGTTACTAATATAAAATGAGGGGCGTAAAGGGGGGGGGGGGGGGTATCTGCACGGAAGAACGCGAAATAAAATTGCCCTTTCACGATGAACGAACAATTAAAAGTTTCTTGCATGTTGATCTTTTTACCGATTTCTCGAAATACAGTGAATGACGAAACCTTTTTACGGCTGCGTGTGAAATTAATATGGCAAAACACGTTGCACGAAAATAAACCTTTTCAACCCTCTATAATTGTTTATCATTTTCTTTGAACCATCATTTGAATCCTCAAGGCAATTGTATGTGATAAATGTCTTTTTTGTTTAAAGAGTATCACACTGAATCCTTTCGAATGTGAATAACACGAGGTCGGATCACAATGTTGTTGCCATAGCCTATAAAAAAATCTAAATATCTATTGAGGAGAACAGTGATCTTTCTTAACAAATAGTGACACATAGTGATCATACAACGGTAGTGGAAATTTCGGCGCATTTGCAGGACATATATATATATAAGCGAGAGAGAAAATCGGACGTTTCAGCTCTATGTTTGTCATTAGCTCTAGATCTCACAGGATCTATAATGCAGCTTTGATTCAGAAAGTTGTAACTGTTTAAGTAATTACATCATATACACGTCATAAAGTGAGAAACGTATTTTGAATTGGAATAAAGAGTCATGAACCATTTATACATTTTAAAATAAATAGTAGCACTCCGGATGAATGTATACTTGAAACTAGAAAAATGAAATCAATGAAAATAATACAGTTAACTCAGAAATTATTGCGTGCTTTTATTATCGCGTTCTTAATATAAGTTTCTCACATACATATGTATTTATATCTGAATGCAAATTCTTATCATTACAATACTCAAGGAGTCATGTTGTATGCATTAATAAAAATCTCGCATTAATTTCTGAATTTACAGTTTCCTATAATGGACAAAAATGATTACGGACTATTGACAATGGAGCATGATGTTTAATAATTTAAAGATTATCCTTTACATACACATGTCATGCATGTTCTTATCATTGCCAACTCAAAACATCCAATGTTAATTGTCGAGAAACATATTTGCTGTTGAATTTCCATGTCTGATTCTATTTACACAGCAAATTAAGATTCCTGAAAAATGTTTCATTGTAAGCAACAATTAGTATAAACGGACAGTGTAAATATCAGCTTTGGAATTTTCTTGTAGACATTAATTGTATATAATACTGATAATCACAGACCTTTTCCTGTACAGACATTGTCTAATAGATTGCATTTTGAACGAACTGTGTTCAGCAAGCTTTTGATTAATGTATGACATAGACTTCCTAAAACATGTCTTAAGCAGCCATTAACATTGATTGGTGGGAAAGAAATCTATTTTCGACAGTATGCAAATTTCCTTGGTTAGTTTGAATGTATAATTCTTTACTAAAATGAGAGAACAAGCAGTTACCAGTTCACGATATAATGTTGTGAAAATTTTATCCATGAAGTTGGATTGAACACAGTCGAAAACATATTTAAAGATGCAATTTCTGTCGTTGCGAAACCATTAATAGAACAGGTTGTCAAGGACATATCCTAGTATACAAAGGCTGTGAAATTTTCAATAAAAAAAAAAGAAATGAAAATTCAGAAAATGATGAAGAAAATAGGAGGATTTCTTTATTATGATTTACAAATACGGATTAATTTGGATAAACAAAAATACTACAAAGAATAGAGAAGTTTCTCTAGATTGATGATTCCTCTTTGTCTTTTTGCATTCATGTACACATATAATGAAGAAATATTGTTTATTTCAAATCTGACAAAACATGATAGATTCAATTGACAACTGTGCCTTTTTCGTTCTTTATTACTAAAGCAATTTGCTAATCAAAGAGAATTAAAAGTTACTTCCAGACATTTACTCTTAACACTTATTTACAAGTTAAAGTATTATGTTGTTATTTATCGTTGACATAATTAAAATCAATTGCGATGTCTGATTTTTAATTTGTCACGCCAATGCAGTAGTTCAAGTGTATTTTTATTGGTTTTCAGTGGTCTGTATTCATAACATTGTATATTCAAATGAATATGATAATAATCGCCAGTCTAAAGAGCTACTTAATCAATGGGAATCACATCTATTACATCTGATGCTTGGTCATAAGTTCAAGAATATTGAATGGTATTGATACAAGCAGGATGCCAAGCGGTTTCAGCTCTGATATGTACAAAATATTCTTGCCTTCGTTTCCTGCTATTAAGTTTGATAACAGTGGATATATTGACAAAAGAATTAGTTGTACTATTTACTGGCCAAAATGTCTATTATATGAATTAAAATATGTGAAGATAGTATGAAGAGAATGTAAAAAAAAATGAAAACTTGTTATAAACGAAGTACTAATTGCATGATTCGATAATAGGACTTTAAAAATATACTGTATTACAATTTAATGATTGAGTTTTTTTAAGCCACTTACGAGCAACCTCACAAGCAAGAAAGTTACAGACACCTACATTTTCATCAAAAGTCAACAGAAACTAACAGACAAACAGCAATCCACAAACTTGTACCAAAATTTGAAATATAGAAAGACGAACACAATCGTTGATCAACTTCTATAGCGATTCAAATGGTTATTCGTTTCATGCTGTATACAAACGGACCAATCGTTCATGCCCTTAAAGTATTAGTGTAGGCCGTTGTGTAGCCAAAGACATGTTAAATTGAGAGAATAAGTTACATTTGTTGTTTTGAGATAGAAAAGATTAGATTGTGACTACAGTAAAAGGAACTAATTCCGTGGAACAGCTAACCGATAAGGAGAATTCAAACCATGGATGTCGTAAAACCGTAGACAATATTCCAGATGTATACACAAAGAAACAAATAAACGTACTTGTTTTTCAATATATCGTCAGTATAGAAGTTATGTAAGATCTCACCGGCTGATTTGATTTAATGAAGTGTTGAAGTAATATACAATAAATCAAGTTATAGTATGTTTGCTTTACATTATAGCAATCATTGATCTATATCTACAACATCTAAAGTAAAAATTGCCTTGATTTATTTAGTTATATTGCTATAACAATCAGACAGAAAATTATACTGGTGAATAGTTTATAGCTCTGAACAGACAATACGACCTAAATCAACGACAGAATCAAACTTAACAACTATCAACTGAAATATATACTTAATTACAACAAAATATTTCAGATCTGTAAACGAAAAAAAACCATGATTTTCGGCAACCCTGTAAATAAAAAAGAAAATGTATATCTTTAATTGACGAAAATAAATAGCAAGGATAGCATTACAGATGATTCAAACGTGATATGGCGTGATAATTTTTATATTCTATAATAGCTTTCCTACCTTTTCTTTATATTTGTTCGTGTGTATGCAACCATTTGTGTTTTAGTTTTTGAGCTGAATCCTGTGTT
The DNA here is from genome assembly GCF_965363235.1 of Mytilus galloprovincialis. NCBI lineage: Eukaryota > Metazoa > Mollusca > Bivalvia > Mytilida > Mytilidae > Mytilus > Mytilus galloprovincialis. The sequence continues at coordinate 62,716,293 of NC_134847.1, forward strand.
CGCCAAATACATTTGCTGATAAAATAACTTGTTTTCTCTTACTGCCTTAATCTTGTTCGGATAATGAAGTTTTAAGAACTTTATCATCACCGGTAAATATGATATCACGTACTATTATTGCAGTAAATTAGTGCGACTTTGCATCTGATTTTTTTCCTATATGATTAACTGTTGTTTTTTCTCTCTGTTTGTTGAATATCAATTTCTTTATAAATTCCTACTTAACCGAAAAAAAAAACATCTATTGAAATGTCCTTAAGTTGAGGTTGTTGTATAGTATTCTATTATCTAAACTTTTGTCATTGAAGTTTGTTATGTTTTTTTTATAGAAAGAGAATATGTTGTTCATAAAAGTAGTGTTCTAAAAAGAACTAATATATGTAGTAGGAAATGCAAATACCAGCTTTTGTCGTTCTTTTTCGGGATAAACATCAATATTTAGCGACCGTTGATAGACAAGGTCTTTCCTGCTGAGACACTGCTATGATAAATGTTTCTTTTTAATGAAGAGTGGTCAGCAGTGATTAAGACGTCAATTATAAGCACCACTGTCTACATTTCACATTAATCAATACGTCCGTCACTTTGATATTTCTTCATTTGAATGTAAAATACATTTCATCTCAAAACAATCGTCGTGCGATCTTTTCACAAATGATATGGTCAATCGTAATTAAAAATATCAAACCATCTTCAAATCAATGAAGATTAAACTGTACCAGAAATATGTCTTTTTTCAAAATTATATGACAACCATGGATTGCGTCATAATTCAAAGTATATACGGATGACATACAAACTGGAAAAAGAAAGGCGATACATATCAAAGTTAAATTCAAAATCACAAGCCTAAAATACACTGCCAGCGCCATGGCACTGAAAACCCTAAATCTAAAAGCAAACAACACTTTACAAATTACAACATGGAAAACTAATGAGTTAAACTATAACACATAATCAAACAAAAATTTAAAAACAAATACCGAAGTCCATTTGTAGCACACAGTTCTTTAAAATAAAGTTAATTTTGAACCCACCAACCCACCTTAGTACAGCTACAATAATAGAATAATTCTGAAGTGTAGCTTCTGGTCACTTTTATATAGATGACAGTTGGCTTTAAAAAATAAAATATTAACTACTATCATGTCTGTTTTGCAAAAAAATGAAGTAAAATTTAAGATATGAATAAAATGTATACCCAAAGGTTTAAAGATGCACCAGAAATTTATATATAGTTAGAGCACACATTTTCAATAACAGTAATTATCTAATACATTTTTGTTATATATACTGTTTCTCTGCAATTCGCTTTGTGTGTATATTTGTGACAATAAGATACATTATTTTTATTTGATATATTGTTAATATTAGAGACAGTTTGTTTATAAGAGACATTGTGTATATCTAAGGCCTTGTCGCGAATGGAGACAGTTTGTTTATTAGAGACATTGTGTATATTAAAGGTTTTGTCGCGAATAGAGACAGTTTTGTTTATTAGAGATAATGTGTATATTATGTACGTTGTGTATATTAGAGACAGTTTATGTATCAGAGACAATGTGAATAACAGAGACAATGTGTATATCAGAGACAATGTGTATATCAGAGACAATGTGTATATCAGAGACAGTGTGTTTATAAGAGACATTGTGTAAATTAAAGACCTTTTGTTTATTAGATACATTATGTTTATTAGAGACAGTTTGTTTATTAGAGACATTGTGTATATTAAAGGTTATGTCTCGAATAGAGACAGTTTGTTTATTAGAGACATTGTGTATATCACAGACAGTTTGTTTATTAAAGATATTGTTCATATTAAAGGTCTTGTTGCGAATAGAGACAGTTTGTTTATTAGAGACATTGTGTATATCACAGACAGTTTGTTTATTAAAGATATTGTGTATATCAGAGACAGTTTGTTTATTAGAGAAATTGAGTATATCAATTATAGACAGTTTAATTATTATAGACAGTTTGTTTATTAGAGCCAATATGTATATCAGAGAGAGTTTGTATATCAGAGACATTGTGTATATTAAAGACATTGTGTTCATTAAAGGCCTTGTCGCGAATTTATATATCGAAGAACAAATTGCCATTGATTCCCCCATTTTGGGATTTCGTTGAATTACAGTTAATGGTGTTTCACTGGAAAACTTTATCATTCTTCAATTTATATCATTTTTCGTCGATAAAAAAACAAAAAATATTAGCTTACATTAAGTATACTGACAGTGAACGTACATTTATCAGTCTAGTGTTAACATTGTGATCTTTTGTATAACTTTTGATTAACATGAAGTGATGCGATAACATCAAATCACTGTCTGACACCAAACTGATTTTCTCCTATTATTACATTACTTGTGCATCTAGGTTAGATTTCCTCCTGTTATGATTTATTGACAGTTTGTTTTTTTCAGACATATATTTTCTATGTATATATGTAGATGACTTGAATACATTTCTGAAAGTTCTATGCAACAGATTTTGCATCCTATAATGCAATGCAATACGTAATACGGCTTTTTTTCTATTTCTTTTTTTATTATTTTCTTTTAAAAATTGTACGCTTTAACTATATTTCAGGAAAAACAAACTTTTTTATATTCAAAAATGACAGGTTAAACCAGTGAACATTATGAAAGAAACAATAGTATATCGCTGTTAAAAAGTCATAAATCGATTGAATGTGAGAGGTCAAAATATTTCAAGGTTTAAATAAGCGAGGACGTGTGTTTATACCCCAACAAAATCAGGCGTAATTATACGATAACGTCAGTATAAAATACCTTCTTCAACAAGTCTTTATACAAAAACCAGAAAGTTGTTAATCATGTGTTTCAGTACTTTATATCCTTCGGTTTTAGTTTGCAACCTTGAATTGTTTCTTTCTCAGTCGATTTATGAATTTTGAACACCCGTATGCTACTATTGTCTTTATTTTATAAATATAAGAAGTTATAATATAATTGCAAATATACATTAATGTCCATAAAATAAAACTGAGGATAAAGCTTTGAATAATTACAGGTGACGGATAGTGTTTTGTATACAGGTAGTATCTTTTTTGTCACAGAAACACGATTTTTTGGCAATGGAAATTTTTTGGCGAAGAAACAATATATGTGTTTTACATCGAAGAGCACTAACAAAGTTATAGAAGCAATAATTCGGGCCTGGTTAGAATGAGCATACAAGAAGGTAGACAAATTTTGACACAAAATAGTTTCTATGCATTTGTCAACAAGTATTATATTAGGGTAATATTGGTATCAGAGGAGCAATATTAAAATATTGTTTTACACCTTAACATGCTATACATCGCATACAGGTCGTCTCAATTTATCTTCCTAAACAAGTTATCGTCATTAATTTAGCTGAGACAGTCAACAAAACCTTATTTCAAGAAAGAAATAACAAAAAAATCACTATAGAAGTTCCAGACATAGGACACACACATACAAATATGGCACTGCTACTAGTCTTGTGACTACTCAACCCTCCCTTTTAGCCATTTGATTCAAACAATCAATAAGAATTAATCGTGTCTTCCGAGACCTGATTCTTAAACACACTGATTTGCAAGTCGTATTATTAAGTGGTCATTTATTACTCAACGTTGTATAAAATTAGATTTGCTTTGGCGTCTGATGCTTAATTTACCACGCATCTTGTATCTCGAGTAAAATTTCTATATAGATGTTTTCAGTGAGTCTATGTATACATCAAACACCGTACAATAAACTTGCATTATCAATGCTATTTGGTATTTTACGCATACTTGTTCTACCGTTATCAAATTTAGAGAAATATAAGAATAAAACTGAATCATTTAAAGTGCCAGCAGAATACTGTCAACCACGACTTTACTACACATTCCTTAGCCCAGTATTCTATTATATAAAACACATTGACAGGTAGGCTATCAGCTCGAAATTGCAATTTGAAACCCTGTACAAAATATCAACACAAAATCAGCAGTATATATGTTTAAGCAAAAAAAAAAAAAAAAAAAAAAAAAAAATTCGGAACAATATTTTGAAGCTGGATTAGAATTTTATGATAATTTTTATTTTTTTTTTATTTTTGGTTGAACGAATTGATATTAATATGTTAGGAGAGATTTTACCTTTTTTATTTAGTTCATTTTACAAAAGTACAAATGCATAGCATTATCATATGTGTATATTAAAAAAACCATTTAATCACATTTTAAAATGAACACCTTTTTTCAAAACTTACATACACATGTTATACCTCTAGATGTATTAATTTTTAAGATTCAATAAGTAAGTTCAACCAGAATTAAAAAAAAACCCATTATATTTGATCGAAAAACAGAATACAATGCTTTGTTTTTTTTAAGGGATATTGCTGTTCACTGACATAAAAAATGTATTTTATACAAAAACTTACAAACTGACACCACATTGATTTTGAAATTATTGCTTTCATAATAAAATATGCTTCGTTTGGTTTGCTTGTATCAGACATACATCGTTCGGATGTATGGTTATTGGAATCAAAAGTAAGAATAGAGTAGAGTAAGTTGCCCAGTATAGACGGTGCCAAACTTATCGACTTTGTTATTATGGTACAAATTAATGATAAGCAACTATAAGAAGACATGTTTTCAATAAATATATAGTATTTGGTTTTATTCAGTGAGCATAACATCTTTGAGTTTTCTTTTTATAGATGTCAATATACGTTCTCCGATAATAGCTTTCTTCAAGTGGCTATCACATCACCTTAACGTAATCAATGATGCATACATCGATTGTGTTCTGACTTACTTGATATTATTAATTTTTTCAGTTATGCACTAGAACCAAGATTCCATGATTTCAATTTTTGTTTTTCAAAAGGATTAACAATGTGTTTGAAGAAATATTGCTTTAAAAATCATGAGGGACATTAAGCGGAAATACGACAGGTTTTAGTGTGTGGATGTAAAACATCCGTAACCTTAAGGGGAAAATATCATATTTACTGATCTCCTAGGAAATGGATTTTTGACGAAAAACGGATATCTGCCATATGTGTTAGTCTGCGACTTAATCAACAAACAAAGAAAATAAATTGTTTGTATTGATATTGTTAGGTTGATTGACAGTTATAGCAGGCGAAAGTGAAAATAAATAACTGGAGTTGTTAGAGCTGATCACATTATTGTAACAGTTTATATCAGTTTGGAATGAGAATCGCGAGATCATCTCGCGGGTTTAAAATAACCTTGAAATATTGTAAAATACTTTGAAGTCTTCTATTGATAATTAACTTCAACACTATAGATAAAATAAAGTGTTCCTATAGAGATATACCACAAAACTTTTTATACTGATATCTGTATGGAAATGAAGATTCATAAGCCTGGTTTAATCAGTTCCCTCTTTATATTTTCCTTACTTTCACCATTGATTAAACATTTTTCAATTGTATCTACTAATAAGAGGATATTATGATATATTAAACCAATATATTTAGTAATGAGGGTAACTTGTTTCTAGTCGTTTAATTGTCTATATTATATACTAGTGACACCTAGTCACTAGTAAGTATATATATAAGAAGGTGTGGTATGAGTGCCAATAAGAAAACTCTCCATCACAATTTTTAAAAGTAAACCATAATAGATCAAAATACGGTCTTCAACACAGAGCCTTGGCTCACAACGAACAGTAAGCTATAAAGGGCCTCACAAATGATAAGAGTACAACCAATCAAACGTGAAAAACCAACGGTCTGATATACTAGTAAAAAAAAACGAGAACCGAGAAACACTTATGAACTTATGTTTTGAACATTGATACCATTTATAAATATGTATATGAGATAATGATTGGGGATAGTTGTTTGACATCCAGTAAAATATATTACATATTAACTTTACAAATCACTGGTATATTTTGATAGGGGATTAATAAAGGAATCATAAAAGCAAAAAATATAAATAGGTCAATGTGTTTGTTTTCGAGATATTAGCCATTGAAATTGTGGCGGGAAAATGTTCTCTTTTGATTTTTCATAGCTTTATAACTGACAAGTTTTAGTTCTCAAAAACTATTAAAAAATAATCAAAATTTTAAAAGACTTTTAAAGATGGCTTATCATTATACATCTAACAGATTTATAAAATGAAAAATGGAGGCTAATGGGCAAAATATTTTAAGGCATTCAAATGGATAAAACCAGAGGATTCCGAAAATCTGACAAAAATTCCAAAAACATGACAAGCAAACATCCTTAATATGAACCTTGTTTTCTACCATTAGAATTACTAACATACACTATTTTGATTTCGACAACACCAGTCCGAACTCATACTTCTTTAAGTTGCGTTTAAGTGGTAATTTAGTTCTATAAGTATATTTTCAAGACTATCATTTCACCTTGCCGCCGAGGATCCAACTCACGACCTCTCTAACTCAATACAACTCGAATGCAAGACACAACAGAGGCGGCTGTGTGTAGTTTCTTTCTGAGCGAAATAATAACAAATGGTAACAGGAATTATCAACACACTAGAAAGAACAACAGACAACGTTGAACACAAAAATACATCTTTTGTTTTATTTCTAACAGCAGCATGGACAAGAGGCTCTAAAGAGCCTGTGTCGCTGACCTTGGTCTATGTGCATATTAAACAAAGGACACAGATGTATTCATGACAAAATTGTGTTTTGGTGATGGTGATGTGTTTGTAGATATTACTTTACTGAACACTCTTGCTGTTAACAATATATATATATATATATATATAATGCACTTTGCCCAGTAGTTAGAGAGAAAAACATTTTGTAAACATTTACCAAAATTTTCCAAATTTATGAAAATTGTAAAAATTGACTTTAAAGGGCAATAACTCCTTAAGGGGTCAATTGCCCATTTTGCTCATGTTGACTTATTTGTAGATCTTACTTTGCTGAACATTATTGCTTTTTCTAAGTATATTTCTATCTATAATAATATTCAAGATAATAACCAAAAACGGCAAAATGTCCTTAAAATTACCAATCTAGGGCGGCAACCCAACAACCAGTTGTCCTATTCATCTGAAAATTTCAAGGCAGGTAGATCTTGACTTTATAAACAATTTTAATATGTCAGATTTTCTCTTAACGCTTTGGTTTCAGAGTTATAGGCCAAAATCTACATTTTACCCCATATGTTCTATTTTTAGCAATGGCGGCCATATTGGTTGGCTGGCCGCGTCATGGGACACACTTTTTGAACTAGATACCCTAATGATGATTGTGGCCAAATTTGGCTAAATTTGGCCTAGTTGTTTTAGAGGAAAAGATTTTTGAAAAAGATTATAGAAATTTAAAGAAAAAATTATAAAATTGACTATAAAGGGCAATAACTCCTTAAGGGGTCAACTAACCATTTTGTTCATGTTGACTTATTTGTAGATCTTACTTTGCTGAACATTATTGCTGCTCGCAGTTTATCTCTATCTATAATAATATTCAAGATAATAACCAAAAACGGCAATATTTCCTTAAAATTACCAATTCAGGGGCAGCAATACAACAACCAGTTGTCCTATTCATCTGAAAACTACAGGGCAGGTAAATATTGACTTTATCAACAATTTTACCCATGTCAGATTTGCTCTAAATGCTTCGGTTTCAGAGTCATAAGCCAAAATCTACATTTTACCCCTATGTTCTATTTTTAGCCATGGCTGGTTTGCTGACCGGGTCATCGGATGCATTTTTTGAACTAGATACCCCAATGCTGATTGTGGCCAAGTTTGGTTAAATTCGGTCCAGTAGTTTAAGATGAGAAGATATTTGTAAAAGTTAACAGACGACGCCGGACGAAGGACGACAGACGACGGACGGAAAGTGATAAGAAAAGCTCACTTGGCCCTTCGAGCCTGTTGAGCTAAAAGGTATTTTATTGAACGTAATTCTTTTGATTATGCATTTCCACGCTTAGTTTTGACACGAACGTACAGTAATCTTAAGATCCAATTGTGCCTATTGTAAAAAAAAATGAGGTGTTAAAATATATATGAGGAAAATGGCCAATTGATCAAATCTGCATGGAGATATGACATGCAATTGGAGAAAGATTGTTTGCAGTCTTTCTATAACACTATAAAAAAGATTAAATGATGCCAGACCAATTTTAAAACAAAAGTGAGAATATACAATTATATTTTGTGATATAAATTGACAGAAACAGTGATGAGTTGTAGTGGTGAGACAATATGGTATCTCAAGAGACAATAATATCTTTACAACCGTTAGAAAACACGATCATTCAATTACAAAATAAAACATCTAACATATAAATCAACAAAAAAGGTGGTGTCTGTGATTTTATCGGGAACAATACAACATCATTGGGATAGAATTTAAAAAGTTGTTTTAATCAAGAGAACACTTTTTTTATTGGACACTGATTACTACTCTTCAAAGAAACTGATGATTTCCAAAACATTTAACACTAAAATGAACTATAATTAAAACAAAACAAGCGGCTATGATTCATTAAAAATATATATGTTTCATTTTGGACAATAAAAGTTCAGTTTTCAATGATAAGTGTCACACAATATCCTATGACTAAATATAAAAAAAAAGAAGATGTGGTATGATTGCCAATGAGACATCTGTCCAAAAGAGACCAAAATGACACATACATTAACAACAATAGGGTAAAGTACGGCCTTCAACAATGAGCAAAGCCCATACTGCATAGTCAGCTATAAAAGGCCCCGATATGACAATGTAAAACAATTCAAACGAGAAGAACGAACGGCCTTATTCAATTAAAAAATGAACGAAAAACAAATAAGTAACACATAAACAAACGACAACCACTGAATTACAGGCTACTGACTCGGGACAGACACATACCTAAATGATGTGGCGGAAGTTTATCATAGTAAACTGAATTGTGTATATGTAAGCCGTACAAGTTTTTGTGAAACTGATTGCAGAACGTTTTATGATATATAAAAAAGAAGATGTGGTATATGATTGCGAATGAGTCAACTCTCCACAAGAGACCAACATGACACTTGGACCTTTGACGAAAATCAAAAGACGAAAACGGTGTTCCAATACCAGCTTGAAATTTGTGATATTAACAATTCACAACGTAACGTTTTTATTTCAACGTATTTGTGCTAATGCTGTTATTTATGTCTCCATGACAACCAATGTTTACAGGAGAAGGTATTATCAATTTTCAGTGCGGATAAAGTGTGAGTATCAATAAATGTCCTATAGACCTACAAAACCATCATCAAGGCATTCCATGTTTTCATTCAAGAATATATGTAGTACAAAATGTAGTCATCATTTTCAGTTTCAAGCTCTCGGTATTTTATTTATTTGACCTCCCTCGCTTGCTACTTCTAGCTATTTTGTTCGTATACGCTGAATTGTTAAACAGGCACGTCAATTTCCCCCACAAAATGTAAGTTTTACTCTAAAACGCAAAAACAAAATCCTCGATGTACAACCCCGCAGTTAACGCTTGCTGATTTATTTGTTAATCCTCTGAATCAGGATACAAAAATCACTTGAAATTTAAGCCAAAGCGGCATATTTAAAATAAACCTTCGCATTTAAATGACATATTTATGCATCATATATCCAAATAAATTAATTGATTGATACAAAATTACAAAATATAGTTCAATTAAGAAGTAATTATTGATAAACCATAATCTATTGAAGATATTTACGATAATATATGAGTTAAGGTCGTCCTAGTTACTGACACTTTTCGAATAAATTTTTTATTTGATAAAAAATATACAGAGCGTTATGAATAAATGTTTACAACTCTATTGTTGCCTCTGGAATTGGTTATAATCAATACGTTCAACTAACAACAAATATAGAAACATGTCACGCGACAAGCAGTTTTATCTATAGATTTGACCCAAGCTTCCGGTTATTCGGCAACTCTCTTTCCGACAACTTCCTATTCTAATTCTAATTACATCATAGCCAGTTTCATTTTACTCACTAATGATTGAAGAAAAATGGAATCGGAAACAAAGAATTGTGTGACCTTTCTCATTAGTAAAACCATGAAGTACGTTTATATCGGTCTAACAAAAGGTTGGATGTCGGGCTGGTTAAGTGATTGATGTGTCACAAAGATCATGCTTCTGTATGCAATGTATTTTCGCAACTGCACACTTTTTTTTTGGCACACTTCAAGACTTTTTTTGTTTTACAGAAACGATCAAATCATATTTTCTTTTTTTGATTCATAGATAAACATTTATTACACTAATTTGTATTTTATATTATGTAGTACTAGTAATTGTTTCTATCACATATTACCTTCCACCTTTTTTTTTTAACTGGGGATGCTTATCTTAATAAAAGTTATCGAAAAAGTAAACGAATGCTGTTGATTCGAAAATTGCCAATAAAACCCAAGTACTTTGTTTTTTAATAAACCAAGTTTCGAATTATTGTTTCAGCGTTATCTATTTCAAAATTAGAGTGAGACAGATACGCCTTACCAGTTGTCTGGGTAATTATTGAACTTGATACGTTTTTAAAAGTTCAAAACAATAATACAAAAAAAAAACAGAAATCCATTGCAAACTAACAAGTGTAAGATCTTGAAAAATGACAAAAGCTTAGGCTATCAATCAATTTAAAGTGAAAAACAATACCATGTTCCGGACTAAGTACTGATGGTTTTAAAAAGCACATATTGCAGTTAAACGACTAATATTGCAATGATCAATACAGTGACGACGCTATTAGGAAATGGCAATAACACATCTAGGGTATCTGCTGGTTATGTGAACAATAAGATAAACATAGATGCAAAAAGTAAAAAAACTAAAAACAACACAATATAACTTTGCATGGCCTTTAAACAAATATATTTGACTTACCTCAAAATATTGCTTGCGTTTAATCCAAATTAAATAGTATTAATTGTTTCTTTTTCAAAGAATATTAAACGAAATGATTTGATGAAATCACACTGTTTCACTTTTTTCTGTTCAAATCGAGTAATTAACACATGATTGACATCCACACTTTATATGCTGTCAGCTTCAAGAATAACTCCTTTCACTTGATTCCAATTAACATGTCCTAATAAAATAAAATAAAAGACAGTCACTTTACTACAGTGGAACAATTGTCGCTTTTAGTGCTAGATTAGGTTTACGCATATCAACTTAATTTTCTCCTAACAGGCAGTAATAATTTCAATTTCGACCAAATGATGTTTCTGTTTAAATCAATGAAAAAAGTTATTCAACACCAAGTCCTTGTAAACGTCCGGCAGATAAACAATTCGTTCAGGTAAACGTAATTTCACTTTTTTCTTAAATCGAGGATCATAATATGTAGCGTTTATTATTATATTTTGCTTTTTCTGTAAGTTCTGTTGAATATTGTCATTCATTTGAATAACACAAAACAATAACACCATTTTAGCACACAAATGGAAGGACCTTATCTTTTTGAATTCAATTTTGCAATTTCGGAGATGGATAAATTCTTATTAGATTTCGTAGCAACATTACGAGGTTACGTAGACACAATTCAATGTAATAACTTCAATGCATGAAAACATGCTAAAATTTGTAATTGTTATTTAAAACGTTTATGAAAAAAAATCATCTGTATGTAGTTTTATTGGAATGTGTATTAAATTGCAATTAGACAAAAGGAAAAGCTTATACATCATTCCCTCTTTTTTAACTAATTTGCAGAACACTTTTTTAGAATTTTGAGTCCTTAATGCTCTTCAACTTTGTACTTGTTTGGCTTTATAACTTTTTTTAACTGAGTTCCACTGATGAGTTTTATGTAGGCGAAATGCGCGTCTGGCGTATTGAGTTATAATCCTGGTACCTTTGACAACCAATTAATTCTGAAAACTATAAACCGCTTTCAAATCAAATAGATAAAAGAAAATATAATTCTAAAAAATACAGTCCTAAAATAATTGTTTTTAAGATATGCAAGATTGTTTTTAGCTAGTTTGTATACAATCCACTGGATAACTGGATCACACTACATGAACATAAACTTGGGAGTCTTTGGATAAACTGTTTATAACTAACTTTAATAGTTAGAAAAAAGATACATAGGTACAGAGTCACATAATAAAATAACTTTGTCGTTCAAAGTACAAATAAAAGAACTATAAAACACGTTATTAAGATGATAAACAACATCAGTACACAGAATCTATACATCACGACCATCGTGTATTATTTGTGAAGTTGATACGGAATATTTATCAACAAGGTCTTAGTACCTTCCAATGAACTTTTTTAGATATATTCAGATTAATTAAAGAACAATTCACCAAAAAAAAAAAAAAATGGAATTTTTGTTTTAAGTTGAAAAAGTTTTAGGTTTACTGTTGTAGACGTTTATAAAGTACTACTTAATGGGTGGTTTGTATTTCCAATAAGATGAATAAGTTTCAGTAAAACTACACTATATAAACGATTGTCTAAGATAAGGGCTTCGCTGTAGCTTTTGTCTTTGTACAAACCACAACATGTTAACATTATACAGTGTTTGCGCCTGATATCTATGAAAAGTTTTTGACGTGTTTTCAAATATTGAATAACATATACACAAAAGATAATTATAACTAGTTGTTTGTTCTATGAAATATACCAGATTGAGAAAACAATCATAAAGGTTTCAAAATATTGTATGAATTTTTGATCCTACTGACTCGTCGATCTTTGTTTTCAATGTGCACCACATTTATTATTTTATTTTATCATAGACAGAAAAAATATTACAGTACTCCCTTAATACTTTAATTTTGGATGTAACGCATCTTTTGATTGGCTGAAACTGTTTTGCTTATTATTTCATAGAAATAATTCTGTAATGTGACCATGACGTCATCAACGTTTTTTCATGATTTACGTCGGTTTGAAATGGAATTTAGAATTATAATTATATTTTTTCAATCTTTTCAAAATAACATAAAAAATGAAATGTACACTTAAACAATTCGCTACGCGGGTTTTTTCAGTATGATCCACATTTTTTATGTTATTTCTTCATAGACAGAAAAAATTTACAATCATTCCTTAAATGAAAAAATCTACCTTTTAGAATTCTTACAGTCTTGACGGTCAAATCGTATTAATTTTAAGTGGTAATATATCATAAACAATAATTGAGAAGACAATAAAAAAATCATAATAAGGAATATCAGCCCGAGACTTGTATGCTCAAGTATTGTAAAATTATTCTTAAAATGTACCCATTTCAAAAGCCTTGTTTTCCATCAATAGAACATAATTTCGTGAAAAATCGGATATTGCAATACTTTGAAAAGACGTGAAAAAAAGAAAATAGAGAAGTTTTATTACAGACATGTACATAAGAATGTTTAAAACCTTCAGTTCTGTTTTAGCAAACTGTTTTGAGGCTTCATATAATTTTCAAAATTAAATAACTTGCAGCTTACTTTTAGTATCTGCTTGATTCATTATTGTATAAACTGTTCTAAATGTATGTGTATTGAAATTCTTTGTGTATTAACCAAACGTATTTCTATACAAACGTTTATGTTTTGATATAAAATACTTATTTAAAACATCCGCCACAATTTTCTTTTGGCAGAAATTATATAATAACTGAATGATTGCATTTTGTCATAACAATAAACAATTCAAATCAACAAATTTTATTGGAAAATATTAGGACATAATTACATTTTCGATACAAATGACAACTAAAGTGAAAGATTGCAGTTGATTTACAATCTTTAAACGCGTGGTTTACACATTTATGTTTCAACATATCATAATACCACATTATAAAGCAGATCTTCCAATCAAATACAATTGCATAAAAACAAAATGCAAAGAATGAATAACTATCATGATCATAACTTTAGAATATTACTGTTAAAACATAAAAGAAATTGTAATTATTTCTGTAAAACAGTTAAAAATTATGCTCGGTCAAAAGTTTATTGATGGTAATATAGATATACTGCATCTATTTTTTTAAGAGTTTTAGAGACATCATCTTGGATTAGTAAAGATTTATGGAATATCTGTTTTACATTGTAATCGATCATGCTTTGTTACGTTTATAAATATGTAGTTAAAATCAAATCAGCCTATCCGCTTTGGTGACTTTTGTTCGTTTTTGAACTGGTTAAAATCAACACGACACGTGCCATTCGTTCTAGTCCAGAGATTACAACTTCTGTGATGGCGGGATTTATCATTTACATAGCCATATTTATAGAATAGGTGTTTATAAAACTTATATATATAAATATTTAAAATGTTCAGATGTTTTTATTATGAATAGGTTACTTTTGTCGTATTGTCCAAACCTTTTGGGATTTTTGTCCTCCATTATCAACAAACTAGTACTTCCTGACCTTTTAACTTTTGTATTCCAGCGACACTGATGAGTCTTTTGTAAGGCAAAACGCCTGGCTAATAAAATATGTGCCTAGTATCATTGATTATTTTTTTTCCACACATTTTCACTCGTTTTTGTTTTTGGCTCGTGGTGTTTACTATTAATGTGGATATGTCGAATTGTTTTAAAATCTTGCTTATTTGTGTCGTTTTGTCGTCTTGGCTATGTACTTTATGTCATAAGGTTATAAATGTGCAATTCTAATGTAAATCAAGCCTTCCAAATATAGATATCTTTCTGTGAGATTTAATGAGCTTCATTCATATCTTTTTCCTTCGCTACGGTTGCATCACATTAGAACAGACAGGTCAGTATAATATGTGATATGGCTCTTTTCCATCTTTTAAACCAGTAGAATCGAAACCAATTCATGAGGAAAGTAGGAAAATCCTATAACTTCAGTTGTTCTCATAAATAAATCGATGTTATCCAAATGTATAAGTTTTTTTTTATCACAAAGAAGTAATTTCTTAAAGACCACTTTATTCTAAAAATAAATCGGCTCTTTTTGTATCCTTTAATTACACCAAAACCATTGCATCTAAACAATCAGCAAGTAGTGCAGGACTTTGATTCAGATGAGTCCTTTAAAAAATGTGACTGTTCCAACTTGCTTCGTATTTATAGCCCCTCTGGCTATGTCATTAGTGGGGATCTAAACATAACTCTACATGAACATCTCCAAAAGGTGATATATTATGGTCCTAAATTCAGAGAAACCAAACACATCAATTGGAACCAAAACTGTAAAAATAAATATGGGTTCCATTGATAACTACACAAGAGCAACATCTAAACAAAAAGAAGTTGAACTGAATACTCTGTCAGAATATGATAAAGCTATCAGGTTTCTGATAAAATATCGAATCCAAACGTTAAAAAACTATTAGTATGCCGTAGTTTCGGACAAAGCTGCAAATAATATTGTTTTTGTATGTAAATCTTTCTACTACGTGTGTCTAATAAAATAGTGAGAAAGACATGAGCACTCAGGTAATCCCACGTACAACAACGTAACATTAAAAAGGATAAGATTTTGGCAAAGCCTCAGTCCTTCATTCTTTCTGTGAACAAACTATTACATTGCTTCTATTGAATACATGCATGTAAGCTTTGCATGTTCTACAAAGACATTGTCCATTACATTGACAATAATTCTGATTGGTAACGTTTGGTAACGGGTAAAAACAAACTTCATATACAACGTATGAAATGCAGTTTAGTCGTGAGTGTTTTTTGAGGTTTTAAAGACATCTTAATCGAATGTAGCTATCTTGATACTTAAGCTTGGTGAAATCATGTTGTTGGAAAGTAGTATAATAATTCTAAAATGTAAAACAATGATTGTGTTTACTTCAAAGCTCTCAATTTTACAATATCAAGATCATTGACAAATTGGTAAGACGAAACCACGTTTAACATTTAATTTCAACCAAAATTAGGATATACTTTAATAAGATTAGCATGCATATATGCTTTTAGCGTTAACAGAATATATCTGTTGTAATCGGTTTTAATATCTTTGCTGTGTATGTAAGCTTAAAGTGGATAATTTTAAATGAGTAGTCACTGGAAAGTTAAGTATCAATTGATTAACATGGTATAGTTGTTATATTTGTTTAAAATGTAATTTATCACACAATATATATACAAAACAGTGTCCATTTAGATTGATACCAGTTTTATGCATAGAATCATATTCAAAACAGTGTGGCTGTGGCCATTGATTGACGACCTAAATTATCCCATTGACTGGGACAGATTAGGTGAACGTTTGTCTGTAACGACCACTGCTCACTATGTACTTGTTAAAGATACTGAAACTGTGGGGTCACCAAAGGTTCTCAACACCTAAAAAAAGTAATTCGAAAAAAACTAATCAGGAATAATACGATGTTTTGATTTATATCAATAATATAAATCAAAACATAAAGGTTATTCCTGATTAATTTTTCAAATTGTTTTATTATTAAAGGCGTTAAGAACCTTTGGTGACCTCACAGTTTAAATTCTATAATAAGTAAGTAGTGAGCAGTGGTCGTTACAGACAAACGTTCACCTAATCTGTCCCAGTCAATGGGATAATTTAGGTTGTCAATCAATGGTCACAGCCACACTGTTTTGAATATGATTCTAGTTTTGTTGATAAGACATTAATTTACCAATACACATCAATAACAAATGATAAAGATTTGTTTCATTAATCAGGGAGAAATCTGTGGAAATCGTCAGTTTGAATTTTCCCCTTTAAAGTGAGTAAATGAGTTCCACAATCCTAATTAGAAGATCGAGAAAACCATCTATTGTATATCCAATAAAATGACTAAACGTCTTGAATTAATCTAATTAAAGAAAACATCTGTTTTTTTTTTTTTTATTAATTTTGATATTATAGCAATCATGTTTAATACGATTGCATATCTTTACATTCTAGGCAAACAGACCCCAAACACGTTTTGAGACAGGTCTAACTGAGTAGTGATACATTCATAACTTACGTTGACAGGAATCCCAAATACACTGTTAAAAATTAAAGATATGTTGAAGGAAAGGATTATGTATTTCTCAGCTTTTTATATGGGTGCAAAAAAAAAAAGATTGTGTTTTCACCCCAGAGTTGCTTATTTCGAATAATGGTAGTACAGCTTTCTATATGTTCATATACATGAATATGTTCATACATATTCAATTTGTAGGAAAGTTTTGTACATGTAATTAATCTAAAAATGTAAAACCATGATTGTATTTGCTTCATACTTCTCATTTTTACAATATAAAGATCATTTGTACACTAGAAGTAGAACGAAACCACAAATAACAGTTGATTGCATTCAAAATTCAGTCGAGAATTAGGACATACTCCAAGAAGATTACCATGCATATATGCTTTTAACATTAACAGAACATTTTTATTGTAATCGCTGTTATTATTTTTACTGTATATGTAATCTATAAACGAAAAATTTTAAGTAAGTAGTCGTATTCTTAAAACAGGAAAAGTGAAGTTCCAATTGATTAAGATGATAGAGTTGTTATATTTGATTAAAATGAAATATATCACACATTATATATACAAAAATAGTGTCCATTTAGTTTATACCAGTTTTATGCATAGTTTTGTTGATAAGTAGATATAGGAAGATGTGGTGTGAGTGCCAATGAGACAACTCTTCATCCAAATAACAATTTATAAATGTAAACCATGTAGGTCAATGTACGGCCTTCAACACGTAGCCTTGGCTCACACCGAACAAAAAGCTATTAAGGGCCCCACAATTACTAGTGTAAAACCATTCAAACGGGAAAACCAACAGTCTAATCTATATAAAAAACGAGAAACGAGAAACACGTACAAATTACATAAACAAACGACAACTACTGTACATCAGATTCCTGACTTAGGACAGGTGCAAACATTTGCAGCGGGATTAAACGTTTTAATGATACCAAACATTCTCCCTTTTTCTGAAACAGCATAACATCACAACATAGAAAACCACACGATAAAATATCTATTGGAAGGCTTAACTCAATCGAAAAACGTAAATCAACACACTATGAAGACGTACATTGACCAATACACATCAATGTTATTCCATAAGTCCATGAATTATCCCTTGAGAAAAATAAATAAAGAAGGCATATTCATTGTAATCAATTCTGATTATTGCGTCCATAAAACTAGAGAACTATCGTACATAATCAAACACAAAAAGTGTCTTTAATAATTCGAAGTCCAAAGAGAACACTCAAAACTGCTGCTTATGTATAGCTGAGTGTCTTTTCTTATTCCTCATTATAAACACGATAATGTGGTTATAACATGTGTCAGGAATTGTTATCTGTTATACAAGTGCATACAGTTTGCAGAACTTGTCTTATTTATATATTATGTCATATTATTCTGGCAGCATCATTTTCTGTATTATGTTTGTTTTATTGTATTTTTAAACGACCATATTCTTTTATAGAATTTTAACACCAATGGTAATATAAAAGCTACATTAACGTTTTTTTTTTTAAATATTTTAGAATGCTATAAATATAGATTTTTAATAATACATCTCAAGTTATTATAGACAGCATAAACATAGTCTTCAATTCCTTTTTCATATTCAATACTATTTTCTGGACTTAAATAGACATTTGTTTTTGTTTAGCATTAGTTAAAATGAGGTTGATCTATATTTTTACCATTGTCATTCCCCGTAGAAGGTTCATGTACCAAGAAAGGAACACAACATGCATTTTTTTATCTTGCTCTATAGTATATAAGAATTTTTCGTTTCTTTGACTTTTGGTTTTTGGTCGCACGTTTTCCCGGACAACCTTGAAAGGTAGAAACTCCCGAAAAAACAATGCACATTAAAACAACTGACCTCAAAACAACATTCCATCTGGAACACCACACAACTGATAATTCAATACGGTTGAAATAAAATTCAATAGCAAATAGACGTAATAGTAAAAATTAAACATATAATATGTGAGAGTTAAACAGACTATGTCAGAATTCAGGATTGTCACGTATGTTAAAACATTTTTACCATGACCGTTTTGTGTGGACTAAACGCAATGGTCTTGGTAATTTAACATGTCAGTGTGATATTATATAGCAGTAGTGTTGGGAGTGTGTTTTATTTTTCTGCGGAAAGTCATAAGTAGAACATTTGAAAGCCAAGGATGCATAATCAACAAAAAAATGAACAGCTACAGAACCAAAAAGTACATACAGATAAAAGCAAACTCCAGCTAAGGTAAACTTTGACTGAGGAAGATCAAACCTTAGTTAACTTATAATTTGTAATTTATGAGCGGACACTTTTAGAAAGGTTTGTTATATTAATCAGATAGTACGCAATGAGCGGTACTGGGCTTGCTAAACTCTGAAACGCGTTTTATACAAGTCATGATAGTTTATGACTGCTCTTCAACTTTGTACTTGCTTGGCTTTATACATATTTTGATCTGAGCGTCACTGGTGAGTCGTATGTAAACGAAACGCGCGTCTGGCGTATCAAATTGTAATTCTGATACCTTTGATAACTATGTATGTATGTACTGACGATAAATATACAAGTAATTACGAGACTTCGTTACCTTTATGTTATAATTTTGCATCAGGTTTTGTGAATATATGACATGTGAGGTTAAGGTCAATTAAACAGCCATCAAGGGCAAAACATAATAGCAAAACAAATATACGGTCATAAATACTTTAAAAATGGCAAGTAATGCATGTCAATAAGTAAGTTGATATTTGAATAACCATTGCTAGATGTACCAAAAAAACACAATCATTCAACTTCAAGTTTTGAATGTAATTTAAGGCAACCATGAAAGGAGTTCCCGACTTAGGAGATTGGCATGTAAATGGTCATGCGATTAAGTCATGGAACAGTAGAATGGAAATGCAACAGGTCTTTGCTAAAGGGGTAGGTCTGGTAAGGGCCGATTTTGGCCTCAATTTTTAGATTCATCTAACGAAAAATTTTGGACACTTTTTAAACACTTAAGTGTCTATTTCAATTGATTAAATTAGTTTATGTGAAAGATTTTAACTAATTTTGTCATTTAAAACGCTCCGATTCAAGCTTAAATATAGAAAATCTATCAAATATGCCAAAAAACGTCACTTTTCAGATGTTTTTTGGTCAAAAATGAAATGGCCGCATATGTGTTCATCCTCTACCTTTATATATGTTATGTATTATCATCAAATACAACTTACATTTCAATATTATGAATGAACACGAATGCGGTCACTTTCATTTAAGACGGAAACCGTCTAAAATGTAACTAAAACGCTAAAATTGTGAAGATTTCAGTAATTTAGCATGACTTAATGATGCTAGTACCCAATATATGTGCATTGTATTGTTAAAAACAACCCATATTTATGTAGCAGAAGCATTCTACTTTCCAGTAAATAGCTAAAAGGATAATATTTTCACAATTTTGTAAAACTGCTATATTATGGGATCAAAAAGGGGTCTTACTGAACCTATTCCTTTGGTATTCATGTATATAATTTAACATATTTTATTAAAAACAAATAATTTGAATTTTGGTATTTAAAGAAATATAATTACTTAAACGTTCTTGGAATACATATATGGTGCAAATTTGCCATTACAACGTTGTAATGATAATTTTCAAATCCCCATTCCTTTAAAACTAATTCCTGTTTTCTTAAAAGTTTACATTCTCTTCGTTTATGAATAGTTCAAATGAACTTGAGATGTTAAAGAGAAAACAATCTTTACCTTTATATTTATTGTTTAAAAAGATTTTGTGCCCCTTTAATAGTAATCAGTGACCATTTTATTTCACATTGATTGAAATTAGCTTTTCAACCTTTTTGCGTTTCCTTTGGGAGTAAAAAAACTATAGATCAGATCAAGCAAGGTGTATTCTGTCTTTGTTAAACCACTTACTTGACCAGATCTACAGAGATTGAAAACACTTGATTTAATGAAATATATAAATAAATATTGTGTCTTGGCTAGATATCTGTTTGATTACATGTGTAATGATAACTTATTGGACTTTGTAAAAACAAATCTGCATGAAGTCATCGGATACTGAAAAGAGTATAAAATACAATGTAGAAAAAAGATAGGAGATGTGTGCTTTTAACTAAAAAACTATATAACGTATTATTCTTGTAATCTCATTTTTGTTAATGTGCTTTGTCTATATGTCTTTTTGTGTTTTTGATACATATGACGTTGCTCTTTACCTATATATCCCGTCATTGTGTTATTGTGCTATGGTAAAATATTTGTATTCTTGTCTTTAATCTTTGCTAATGTGCTTTGTCTGTATGTCTTTCTGTGTTTTTTTGTTACATATTTGTTTGTTTTTATAGTGATTTAAAAGAATATTAACAATGTTGGCTACTGTTCAAATATTTTCGACATTACGGTAGAAGTGACTTTTAAAAACATCAATGTTATTGAGAGTATCGTCAAACACAGACACATACACTTATAAAGGATAATGAACGTACAGCATTGAAGCAGAAATAGAAATATTATGCTGTAAATAATAGTCCAAACCCATAATGTAAATTCCTGTTTCTTTACATAAATCACGACCCCAGTTTAATTTACACGAATTAACCTCTTGGTCTTTTGCCGAATTTGGGTGTTGTATCAGCATATTTATTCCTTATTTATGGTTAAGATTGCATTTAATATAACTGCTCAAAGAATTTGTTATTCTATAATGTTAGCAGACTACAAGTCTTATGGCTGCATGCAATGTTTGTGTCTGTCTTTAGAAAACTATAGTTCTATTTAAGTTTCAGCTCATGCTAATCACAAGATGTTTACAAATAAAACACCATTCTATATTTTAATCAATGTCTATTGCCACAGACATTGAAGTTATGGCATCGTTCTATCATTGTAACACACAAGAAAACAATGTGTTTAATAATCAGAGGACTCAAGAGAATATAGCATATTGCTGAAGATATCGAATTAAGTTTTCATATTGACTCGATCATTGATGCTTTTATGACAGTCAAGATAATGTTTGGCTAATTGTTACTCACAAAGGAACACAGAACTGTATTAATTACTCTTATGAATAACAATCAACAGTGATAATTGGCTTTATATGATAAAATATATGAGTATACAAACCTTTTACGCATTACAGCGAGATAGTACTGGAGATTACGATTTGAAATTTAATGATGATTAAAGAATACACAATTCGAAATATACAAATTAGGAGATGTTGTTAGATCGCTAAATGAAACAACTGTCCACAAGAGCTCTAATGAAGTGGTTATAGACTACAATACAATGAAACCTATACTGTATATATTTCTTATTGGATGTAGAAGATCCCGACATGAAAATATAAAATTATACACACTCTTTTCATGCTATTCAAGGAATCCTAATATGGGATCTTGCTGTTGGATACAATATTGACAAGTTTGAACTTGGAACTGATAAGTTGAAAAGAAAGATATGATCTCTAAATGCTCTCATATACATCTACTAAACCAAGAATTATAATAAAACGAATTGTTGTCACAATGCTGATTTATAACAAGATGTTTTTTTTTGTATTTTGAAGATATTCAGAAGGCACATTGTCTTTAAACAATTCAGATACAAAATTTCATTTGCCTATAAAAAGTAACCTTTACGCCATACAAGAAGACATTATTTTTATAATGTTTAACAGTTAATACCAAAACTATCAAAATTGACAATTTTCTTTATAATGTTCAAGCATTTACATTAACAGTGTACCTTGCAATGAACGTAGCGTTTTTGACAGAGATTAGGATTAAGGATACTATCGAAACTAGAAGGTCTGCTTCATTTCTTCATATTTTCCTAAATAGATAACTTCAAAGTAGAATCGATGACAAACTTGTTGATTTCCATGTGTCAACTTTCCCGTTCCAATCATTTACATACTCTTTAACCCATAATCCCATATATACGTACCAATCACACATTACTTCATAATCGGCTGGCAGGGATTGCGCCTTACACAACAAATTTATAAAGAAGAATGACTGAGGTCGAGACAACATAAGTGCATTGATGATGGAAATTTATAACGACCATGGCTGGCTTAACAGCCCTTGCACGGTCGGGCATAAGTGCAATGCTCATCATCACAAAATTATTGATTGATATGATATGCCTGTAAAACAACCCCCTAACAACATGTTTTCGCTGTTTAAGATCATTTGATTCCAGAAGAGTCGTCTAATCTTTATGCATACCGCTTGTGTACAATTCCAGACTATGACATTTTCACTGAGTATTGATTCGCATGGTTCGTGATGCATGTAAAGAACTGACGCTTAACCTGTTGACATACTCGATTTGTTTTAACAGTGTAAGCGATTCCCTCAGTGTTTGTTATTTGTCTACTATATCTATTAAGGATATTGAAACATCGGTAAAATACTCTTGCCTTACATTAAACACAGACACTTAAATCAAGAAGGATACACGGTGAAATAACAATGATGTACAAAATGAAAACAGATGAATAACAGAAACCACTACGATAGATCTTCTGACTACGAGTAAGCGTAATGAGTATAACAAATGAGGAGAGTCCATAACCCTGACAACTGGAGGACCAGCAGAGTATTTCAACACGCCATTAATCTATTGAACCAATGTATTGTGCAGACCTTCCTCAGACAGCAAAATCCAAAAAGAATTACAAACCTGCAGCAGTAGATTAAAAATCGCTATCAAATATCACGTGCAAATTTAAATTGTAACATCAAGGAGACTCGAAACAACAAGTTTAAATAACTAAAAACCGAGCTCTTAACTGAAAAAAAAACATAAACAGAAGATTCTAAACAGACTAAATTCAACTTTGCCTGAGGGAATTGAAAAATTATCTTTTGCAGAATTACATAATTTGATTAACTGAAAATTACAGACAATTGTATCCTTTGTATGATACCAAGTATTTAACTAGCATATAAATGTTATAGATTTTTGGAAATTTAACAGTAAAATATTGAATCAGAAAATGCAGTAATGTTTGTATAACAATCGAAATGTTCATTTAATCAATATAGAAGCTAAAAGATAACTTTGTTATATACCAAAACAAATATTAAAAATAGCCACATGAGGTTTACAACCAAAACTATACGTTATGTGCTGATTAAACCTTATCATTCTAAACATGAAACATATGCAATAATTGTGTGAATTCTCACGGGAGTAATACTGTTCTTTAAGGAAGGTTTCTTCTGACTTCGTTTACAATTATAAAAAGACCAACGAAAAAATAAAATCTATTTTCACGTTTTAAACAACAAAAACGTCACAATGGTCTACTTATCGAACACAGCTATTATATTGAATGTGGTAAAAGTGTTTATGGTATTTAATCAACGAGTTAAATATAAGTAAACATGCTGATTAACTTAGAAAAAGTATTATCAATAATTGCTTTTCAAGTACATTCACATTGGTAAGCAGAAAAAACATTTTGAGGATTTATTTGTTAAATATTGGACTCCGTGGTTTCATTATTTTCTATTTTCAGCCAAGCTCGAGGCGGTATGCATTTACAGAAGTGGCAGCTTAAGGTTAAGTATTAAATCTAGACAAGAAATGCAGTACACATATTTTAACATAAAATTTTGCGCGTAAAGCTAAATTCCACTAGAAATGTTAAATTCGGTCATCTAGAGTTATTTAAGTAATAGAAAATATTTGAAATTTATTATGAACAGATTTTGTGAAACATGATAATGGTGTATGTGGTATAACTATAACATTGCGAATTTATCATTTTAGACCCTGAATGGTAATCCCAATTGTTTAACAAATAGACTATATTGTCTTGCGGTTCTTTTTTAAAAATGATTTTTGTATTTATTTTTTCAACAGTCGAAAACTTGTTACCACTGAAGGAATATCGTTACATTATGTAGTGCTTCTATCCTTATCTTTACAAAACCAAGATGCTAAAATCATTCATAACAAAAATTCACACATTGAAAGTGTCAACGCTGGTTTACTGTCACTTTCCAAAGGTAAAACATATCAATCCCCAATGATTCCTTATTGATATAATTAAAATGATTAAAGATAAGTTATTCAAATTTTAATGAACAAAAGTTCAATATTTTTTTGCTTCTTCTATGCATTTCAAAAACCTTCTTTCAGCTAGTTTAAAATCAGATTTAATCGCCTTTTTTCTACATCAGAAAAAGTAAGTACCAAGTCAGAAATAACACAGTTGTTATCAATTCGTTTGATGTATTTGTGGTTTTGGTTTTCTCATTTGATTAGGGACTTTCCGTTTTTAATTTTCCTCGGAGTTCGGTATTTGGTGATTTTTTTTCTTTCTGCCTTTCATTACGTTACTGTCTAGCACAAATGTAACAGCAAAGTACCCTAAATAGTTATCAAAGGCACAAGGCTATAATTTAATACGTGAGACGCGCGTTTCGTCTATATAAGAGCTGGTATGATGTCAAGCGATTTGTTGGGTTTCCAATGTTAATCATATCATATGATAATTTCTGTTTATCTTGTTATTATTAACAACAACTTTTATAGGCTTGATACGATATAGTGTTTTTGACAAACGTCTATTGCTTTAAACATTTAATTTAACAGTTTGTGTTTGTAGGTTGTACTGTGTCCTAAGGTGACCTTCTTATTGATGTTTATACTGAAATGCAGTCGACTTTAGCGTTTGATAGTTCATTGATAACATTCTGGCGTATCACAAACAAACAATTTGTTACGTCTCATTTCATTGGCCGAAAGATTTAAATACAACAATAATGTAGTCAGTGTGCACGTGAATTGACACAGGTGACCGACAATGGAATTTACTATGTTACTACGAACGTAAAAACAATGATTTTTATAGCTTACAAACCTTTGGTCAAAAGAAATAAATAAATGTTTTGTTAACTTCAAATAGTGGGGTCGAAATATTATACTGATATTTTGTTTTAAGTAATATTCTAAGTTCTTTGCATGCAGCAACTCAATTATCTTGTCCCCGGCATGAAAAGAAATATAAGGATAAAATAAAATACATGTGCCGCTTTTATACGGATGAATATATGAACCACTTTTAATTTCTTTCATTCTGACGATAGGTTATAATCCTAACAATGTCGTAGTTACTTATAATAAGTATCTCATAACACTGATCCATTACAATAATTAATCAGGGTTGCACTGACATTCCTCTTTTATTATTTTCATGCTATAAAACATTCCCACAGTACAAAAATGTAGCTATAAGCGTACCATAAACGGAGTAAATTGTCCCCAAAAGATAGAAACACAATAACTTTAATCGTATCATTGGTGCACCTGAATGAATTCAGTGAAGGCAGGTTGTTGTAATAAATTGAAATGTTACATCGGCGAAGATTATTTTTTATGCATGTGTGGAACTAAATGATAAATTAATACTTGTGAGAAATCGTAGTTTATAAGAAACAATTCTCTTGTTTGAATTCGGGGCCTGTTATAGCTGACTATGCGGTATGGGCTTTGCTCATTATTGAAAGCCGTACGGTGACCTATAATTGTTAATTTCTGTGTCATGTTGGTCTCTTGTGGAGAGTTGTCTCATTGACAATCATACCACATCTTCTTTTTTAAATACAAATATACTGTTTTCGATTTTAAATGGATGAACATTTATCTTTCAATTTTATACTGTAAGAATAGAGCTGCATAACATTGTTGGACTATCCGCTAAAGTATATGTAGCATCTATTCGTATTTAAAATGAAATACAAAACGAAACGTGTATGGTAAGGCAGCAACCATTTGATTTTCGGGGGGAAGGGGGGGGGGGGCTATGGGTTTTTTTTTGGAAAAAAAAGTTTGTTTCCAGTTTTTGGAGAAAAAAATAATTTGTTTTTGATTCTGAGAAAAAAAAAAATGTTTGTTTCACCCTCAGCTGCCACTATATGTAATGCTAAAATTGAAAGAAAAAAATTGTTTTCGACTCGTCGCGAAAAAAATAGATTGTTTTTCGCCATAGACGAAAAAAAAAATTTGTCCAGAAAAAAAAACCATAGCCCCCCCCCCCTCCCCCCAGAAAATCAAATGGTTGCTGCCTAAACTGATAAACAAAATATCAAGAAATTAAGGATGACTAAATGCACATGTACAAGAAGACACTCACTTTTTTATCGATACATTTAAATGATTTAATGAATAAACACTTTTTTAAAAACTGTTTGTTTCTATTTACATAGATATAGGAAGATGTGGTGTGAGTGCCAATGAGACAACTCCCCATCCAAATAACAATTTATAAAAGTAAACCATCATCATGATCATAGGTCAATTTACGGCCTTCAACACGGAGCCACTGAACAACAAGCTATAAAGGTCCCCAAAATTACTCATGAGTGTAAAACCATCTAAATACTTACAATATATAATTTACGTTCGTTTTTCAACCGAGAATAACAAAACCTAAGTATATCGTTGGAGTTTATAAACTACATTTAATCATCCCCTGTGCAATGATTGGCCATCTCCGTTTTTTCTTAACAAAGCAAGGTTGGTTACATGTTATGAATTTACTTACAATTTCGGGATTTTTTTTCTTCAAGTAAACGGAATCAGAAAAAAAATCGCTATCCTATGTCGAATACATAAAACTTGGAAAAGAATATGAAGTGTTTGTAGTAAAGTACGGTTTCATTTTTCAAGTACAACGTTAATTCATCGAGTCCATTAAGTAAAAGAAAATGCAGGATAAGCAACTTGGGGGGGGGGGGGGAGGGGGGAGGGGGGGAGTAAATGAAAACAATATGTGAATTGATTTTTTTTTTATCCTACATTGAACTTTTGATGTCGTCCCTTGATCTAGAGGAGACATTTAAATTATTTTAATATTAATATTTAGATGTAAAAACTGTTAAGATTTTAAAGTTTAAACTTTACTACCAATTGCAGAAAACTATAAAACCAATGAATTTCACATGCACATTTATAAAAGCTAGAATTGTGATTGGAATCATGTATGAGAATACGTCGATGGAAGCTTTAAACGACCTTGACCAGATACGTGAATATTAATCAGTCCATTCAACGTTATAGTATGTGTGTTCTATTTTCGAAGGTGTGAAGTCGAAGGTTTGAATTGACCAATGGAAATGATCGTTCCTTAGAGAGTTAATCTAATAAAGTTTGTTTGACTGATTACGTCGCACTACCTTTCGCTAAGCTAAGCCGCAGATGAGTGTAGCTATCAGTTTCGATTCATATAAAAAGCTTCGGTGTCTAAAAACAGGGACATTTAGTCGTCTCTTGTTGCATAACATGGCCGAAAATGTATTGATTTTTGATTCAAATGTTCCAAAAATAGACACCATTTTTGCCTCAAGGGATTTTTAGTGGTCAGTCGTGTCTATATCCTTTGCAAATTACTTTGACCACAATAACTACAGTTTAAGTAACGTAGTAGACAGTTTTCCTTAATGATAACATACATTCTATATTTTGAATTAATGTCATAAAATCTTTAATCTTCTTAAGATTTGTAAGAGCGTTGTATGTGGTCTTGTACCATATATTAACTTTAACTTGTATTAACTGTTAGTATTATTTTTTTTGATAATTAACTTTTGAATATTTCATGTCTGAAATTCTCGTTACCTTTTTCGTAACATTAGAATTGTTTGAATCTTTGAAATCATTGTTATACAACATTCTCATACATTTCTAACATTGTTTTGGTTGTTATTTTTCAAAGTACATGATGCGACATTTGCCTCAGTTTCTTTTTATACTGCATTTCAATTATCTTTATCAAACCTTGCTCGGGTTGTATACAATTTGATCAGGGTCGAAACTGCCGATAGTGTACTGCATGCCCCCTAAAAAAATCAGTCAGTGCTTTGGTACTGACATGATTTATAACATACTTTCTTCGTTTTCTAAATTTTCTTTTAATAATTTGAGACATTTAAAAAAAATCTAGAATAGCACATGTCAAGTAGTATCAAAAGTAACTGGTGAGCCAAAAAAAAAAAAGAACAAAGAGAACTCATCAACGATCTTATGAGGGCTAAATGAATGTTCATAATTAAGATAACACATATAACAACTATTGAAATAGCAACATCAGCAATCGAAAGACTGTCAGTGCTGACAGAACGGATATTCCTAAAACAAAATGCCCAACAAGATGACAAACGTAATCATTGATTGTGAAGCGTTCATTGGATTTATTTCAACATGCTGA
The DNA here is from genome assembly GCF_965363235.1 of Mytilus galloprovincialis. Lineage (NCBI taxonomy): Eukaryota > Metazoa > Mollusca > Bivalvia > Mytilida > Mytilidae > Mytilus > Mytilus galloprovincialis. The sequence continues at coordinate 62,745,482 of NC_134847.1, forward strand.
ATGCTCGTTTTATTAAAGTAATTAGCTTAAATTGTATCCTTAACTTCAATGGAGATGTCACCAGGAAAACCTTTCACTTCAATTAAGTTGACAGATCGGATATTTAAGCAAAAACCCGGAAATATTGTTACCGATGCAAACTAGTAAATGAAGACAATCTCGTTATTAGATGCTGGTTACCGTAAATTAACAACTTTTGAGTGATACGAAATTTTATGATTTTGTTGTACTTTGTGTTTAATTTGATACTAATTTGAAACAGAAAATGTAGTCAAGTACTCAAACGTGTTTAAGGAGTATAATATTATTTATTGAATATAAAGGAAACCTCTAGCATTCTGTTATAGATTTGATATAAATTTATCAGGATCAAATTTTGAGAACTAATGTTATAAAATTCGAAATGCAAAACGTTTATGTAGTATCGGTAGAGCATTCATGATCATGGGCTTCCGATCATGTTTTAATAGTTGATCTTTAAATTCATGACTGCAATATGACACACGTTATAGGTAAGGGGTTACAAGAAGACATGATTTTACAATTGTCATGCAATTGAAGACAAATCATTATCAAATCAGTGTGATATTGTATATAGAAAACAATTTAAATACGTTAGTTCAAAGGGTTGATACGGTTACCGAACTATATACTGATGCTTCTCAAACAAAGAAGAAAAATGGGGTAGACTCGTTAGTTGTTCAAATGTTTAGAAAGTTCATTTTAGATATTCAACTCATAAATGTTTAACTGAAGTGACAGATTCCTGAATATTTTCTCCACAAGGAACAACGTCAATATTCATATATACAAGCTAGGTTTTTTTTTTATAAAACATGTTCACACTGGAAAGGTTATTCAGACAATATTTCTTCAACAATACAAATTTTACAAAAAAAGGGATATACATTAGCATTACCTCACACTTTGGATTATTATAAGACCACCAATAACGTTAAATACGTTCCATTTGTGTCGTATATTCCTTGGATATCAATTTTCATTGATTTCGTAGACATAGGGTAGCCACGTATTTAATGTTCAAAGAAGTGTAAATTGGGTATGGTTGTACATAAAGTTCTGCAAATTTACGAAAGAAAATATCCACGAAAAGACAATGATTTGTCAATTCAAGAAAATTGGTAGCCATGCATATGAATAAATACTAAGTTTATTCATCATTTAACATGTGGAAGAGGACATGTTTACTTTACAAGTTTACCTCTATATTTTAATTACTAGTATATATTTTAACATTGATAACATATATGTTAAATGCGCTGCCATGTATGCTCATAGGAAACCTTCATATAGTAAGGATGCGATAAAAAGTTAAGAAAACTGTTAAATATAAAAACAAGAAAATATACTTTACATTTATATTTCTTAAATTGTTTCAACTAATCAAGCTTAGAGATAATTTCAAACGTGGTAGTGCTCATTCATCAGGACAAAACTAATGGTGAAAAAAAGAACTTTTAACTAAATTCAAATCGGAAAGTCCTTTATAAAATGGCAAGATCAAAAAACCTAAACACATCGAATGAATTGAAAACAACTGTCATATTCCTGACAAGGTGCAGACATATCCCTTCACTTGGTACATAGGCATAAACAAAGAATCATATCTTAGTGCGCATTGTATTGAGTGCATTCTTTTATAGGACAATAACTATGACATCAATATGTAGATAAGAATATCAGTTTTGTGGTCATAGATAAATTCACGTAAAAGGGTAAACGAATTTTCCAAATGTAAATATAAGCGTTTTGAGACAAAAGAACCAACAAACCTATACAATGGATTTGTTTTGAATAAGGCGTGGAAGAAGAAAACGGAATTCAAAGGCTTTTATGTAATTTCAACAATGGAATACGTGGAATCTCAATACTATTACAACAAAAATAAACAGTAATTACAACTGTGTCAATATTTTTCTTCTGGAAGAAATTGATTAGAACTTGAGTATAAACTTTGACAAGGAAAATACAATAACAGCAATTACAGCTTCAACATAATAAATATTAATTGAGGATAAATAGCATTCATTTTAGATGCATATGTGGGAAAAAAATATAAAAAATAAAGGAAATTTGATAACCTGTGAAGTTAAATAAAAGTTTAATGATTTTAACACTCTATAGACAAGGAAGATAATAAAAAGTAAAACATCCAAGATACCGAGCTTCACAGGAAAAATTTAAAACAGAAAGTTCCTAATCAAATATCAAAATCAAAAGCGCAAACAAATCAAACGAATGGATAACAACTGTCATATTCATTACTTGGGAGGCAGACAATGGTGGATTGAACTTGGTTTTATAGCTAGTTAACTTCTTATATGTACGACCGTCGCATAAAATTTCATTATGTTGACAACAATTTGTAAAAATTGACATGATAGGAAAAAATATCGAAAATAGGGGTACAGCAATCAACTTTGTGTTATAATCTAAATCATGTTAAAAAGGCATATAGAAAAAGTTAACAAGCAAAAGCGCAAGACGAGAATTTAAAAAAAAATCCATTGCTCAATAACACGATCACATGAAGTTCATACATACTTCAAGAGCAGCACGTATTATTTTGTATTTGAAACTGAATATATATATATCAATATATATCTTCCGATGAATTGTTTTTAGAAAAAAAAACGATACATATATAATGGAGATATACATGGTTGAGAAATCGAAAGTTTTCTTAGAACTAATTCAGATCGAGATTTAAAATAATCCAAAAATAAAGTTACCATTGTTTAGGAAAGACAGGATGAGAACATGTTCGATATACGTAAATGCAAAAGAAACACAATGACAAAAATATCAAAAAGACAACACGAGGTCACCAACATTTAAAAAAAAAACCACTTGTCTATGTGTTTGTGATGATAAACAATGTCATCTGATACAATTGTTGTACCTGCAATCACTGTCATTGAATAAACTGGTGTTTGATGACACGTTCATATATATCCTATAATGAAGAGAAATGAGTAATAAATGGATGAAATTATTCGAACTTCGAACAAAAATTGTCCATCAAAATAGAATAGCTGTATGTATCAGTTAATCATTTAAGTTTTTTATAGAATTTTTGTTCGAAATGAGTTTCGGTTTAAGTTACAAGTCAATTTAGTATGACTTCTACGTGACTAATGTTAGCGACAGATTTGAAGTAGAAATGATGATTTGTATGATAAACTGAACAAATACCCCCTTGATAATGGTAATATAGAGGAAAATTAAATATCTATGTTATTACATGGAGTAACGGAATCAGTGTCATTGATTGCAGCGTCAGTAACTAAGGGTCATTTATAAACCATACGAGAGTTTCCGATTAATGAACCGATAGATAAACTTGTCTGTATACATCAAGAATAACGAATGACTATGTGTATCAATGTTAAAGAAACAACAGTACATAAAATGGATTTTTTTATAAGGCGAATCGAAAAAAGAACAAAATATTCCAATTGCTGATCAAACACTTCGAATTTAATAAATGTTGAAATAACATTATCAGCATTATAAAAACCATGTGCAAAATGCATCCTGACAAAAACAAACAAAATTTCGTTTGGGTTTCAATACTAAAAACATGTTTAACTGTTGAACTAAAAACAACATCGACACCTCAATAGATCCCACCGCAGACTTCACCAATTAATCAGATACCACATTACAATAACACACGTTTATGAAAAGCTTAAAAAGGGGCGACCGACGTATTCAATCAAATGATCAAAAGATAATACCACATAAAGAGACAGAATCAAACATAGAACATATCCTATATTAAAAATAATGATACTTTTCACTTATTTTGAGCTTTTAATCGAACAATTTGTGTTAAATGCGTACATGCAAATCAAAGTTGCAATGTATTGTGTAGTACAATTTAAGCATAAGAAGGAAAGGCTTAACACGTGCACAAATAAGTTGTGCTATATATTTATGGTTTCATTTATTGTCAAGGAAATACATATACATTACAAACAGTTTATAATAATGTGTTAGTTCTTATTTGAACTATTCAAATAAATTCCCAAACATGCGAGCATAAAGATTCAAACATTTAAATAAAATCTTATGTCCGTGTTATTATCCATTATAATCAATCTAATGAGTATCCCCTTACTTTTACCATCGTTAATTCTAAATTTAGACAACTGAGGAAATCCTGTTCCAATTATTATAGAATAAATAGTGAGCAATTGTTTGCCATTAATCATTTTAATGTCAGATGAGATATAAAGAAGGTTCTTGAAAGGGCATTACATGCATAACCTTCCGCCTGCAGAGACAGAAAAGATTTTTTCAAATATAGTTACGATGTCTTAACTTAAATCTGAAAAGCTTATTTCAATACTCCGTAGATATTATAAAATACCTCAAAACAATAAACAATGACCAACGTATATGTTAAGCTGTAAATATATCGATGTATTTATAAAGCTATTAATTCAATTGTTAATAATTGAAAGCATAGAGAAGATACTGTTAAGTATATACCAGTGCACGGAGGAGCGAAAACAAAAGGCAAAAATACTGAAATGTCAGGCGAAAAACATTAGAAAACTTTCTTTTAAACTGACAAGTAAACCTGCTAACCTCCAATATGAAGACCCATTAGGACATTCTCCAGTTGGACAAACAAATGAAATCAATTTTTGTTAAACATTTTTTCTGACAAATTACAATTTGATTCCTTTAAATTAGTTACATTTTCATTTATATCTACCTTATTCATTACAGAAATACATAATGTCAGAAATTTAACGTTTTTAAATCCAAAGAACTCGTTGAGCGGACAATAGGCGCTAATTCAAGTGTTATGTCTGGTCCTTCAGAAAAAACGGTTTACTGTCGGAATCAATATTAATGTTCTCTACTTCTCCTGGTAAACTGTCAAGCAGGATTTATGAAATCACTGAAAAAAACATTCCAGAAGTGTATAGAGAGATGTCAGATTTTGTCCTGTATATTAAATACGCATCGTGTACTTCTCTAAAGAATTTCAAAACAAGTCCATATATCGATATGATTGAATAGTAAAATATTGGAACTGGATATAGTATATGACCATAATTATGTCCATAATTCTCACGCAATTATTATTCATTACTTGGACTAAACACTAAATATTGAATGCAAAACTATTTAATTTTTCTCGTAATTTGGATATCATTTTGTTTTAGAAACTTTTTTTTGAAGTACAGCTTAATAAGAATATGCATTTAAATAAGATAAACAACTTACCTTCCAACCATGAATTTTCCCACTTTGCAACGTAAATAGTGTTAAGTTATATTAAGTATGAAGACTAATCAATTGCATTAAAGAACTCTAATTAAGATCCTATGGAACTCTAAGATTTAATTCCACCAACTTGATACAATAAAGGCAATAAAACTTTTTATAGTAGGAGTTAAGAAGATCTGTATTCAAATGATTCCGATCAATGCCTGTGTTGATACAATAAGAACAAAATCACCAATAAACCAATATGGAGGCCTAGGGGTCTGTTTAATACTGTACCCTACCCCCATTAACAAAAATTAATGACATTGTGTATAATTAAGAATAATTTGTTCTTAAACAAATTGATCTATCTGTTTTAACAAATAAGACATTCTTTTAACAAATTCTCAGTTTCTCCAAAAATGTCTGTTGCGTGACAGATAACGAGTCATGTAAGTCGTTCAATAGATCACTGATGTGCTTACTAACAAAAACACTGTGACACATATATAAGGATAAACGACACTGATAAACAATTAACTTGTTTTATATTCAATCAAAAATCTCCTGCTTTAAGGATGGCAAATAGTTGAATAAGAACAAATAGAACAGTAGATTTCATTGTAGAACCAATTAGTATGAGCTATGCAAAATAATGAATAAAAAAAAATGTCATAATATACCAAAATTGTCAGAGCCGAGATTTAACACTTAAGATAGAATGATCGCCCTATTAGAAATTAAAAAGTTTTAGATAGTTGTCAAAAGATGACTTAAATTGACATAATTTTTAAATGGTGTTAAAATTGTTTATACTGTTAAATATATTGCACAATTCCTTAATTTGTAACAGCCATTTCCTTGTAACTTATAGTGACACAAACATAACAATGTATTCATTAGATTATATTTAGATACTCTATTTTCTAATTTTATAATCTTAACACTAAGGCCTCTACTTGACATAAAATAAAATCCATAAAAGTTTAAAACTAAAGTTCATCGTACGGCCTTCAACAATTAGCAAAACCCAAACGGCATAGTCAGTTACGAAAGGCTCCGAAATGACAAATTAAAAACCATTCAAAGCATGCAACTCACGGACTGATGTATGTTATTTAGGCATTTTATCGTTAAATATAATATAAACACTCCTAAATTCATGTATATAGTCTTTCTTTAAGGTTAAAAATGTTAAAATGTATGAAATTCTTTATATGCAATAATTTTTTTATATGAAATAAAACAAACCACATTATGATGCAAAATGAAACTAAGTAATTAGGAAAGTGTTTACAATGTTGGGTCTTGAACCTCAATTATCTTGTCCTTGGTACTTGATTATGCCTTATAACGCTTTAAATTTCGATGTAAATGGATGATATTTTGTTGACAAAACACACATCTGTCGTACAAAATTATTGGCCTTTTATCCTAGAAGATGTTTCAGTTTTTTGTAAAGTAAAACAAAAAACGAAAAGTACTAGCATGACTTTGGACAGTTTGAGAGACGGTATTTTGGTCTTTTACGTGTTTTATCAATTTAAATTTATTTTTTAAGAAAAAAGTTAAATACAATTAAAAACCAATTGTTCAGAGAACAATTGAAGGTCTTTCCACCAAAAGCAATGTATTTAATATGAAAGTTGTAAAATTAAGTTTAAAATGTCATTTCAATCGTCAAATAATAGCTTATTGTACGCTGATTCCAAAAATATAAGGTTTCTATACAATATTTTTTAAATAAGGAAGATAATTTTTTACTTCCAGTTTGAAAAATGTTACTTCCGATAATATTTGAATATTTAATTGACACTGATTCCTAAAATATCTGGTTACATATACTTTTATATTAATAAAGTACAAAAAATAGCTACTTCCGGTTTACACAAGGTCTCTTCCGGTTGTTTTTGTCAAGGTAAAATGGTTTGATACCTTTTGCCAAAAGTCTCATGGCTTCATCATGTATACATATGAGGTAAAAGCAAAGGTCAAAATCTAGAACGTCAAATTAAGCAATGACCTTGAGATCAATTTCAAGGTCATTAACCACAGACCTCAAATCAAAGGACCATAGGTCTTAATTATATTTTCTTAATGAGTTATATCACCATACGTGTATTTTAAATACAAGAGGGGAGAAAATTCCCTTTTACGTTCAACGCACCCTTGCAATCAAAATTTACGTGTTACGACATGTCGCAACTAACAATTTACCAAAAATAATTTGTCGATATCTTATACGGTTTCTGGAAATGAGTGGAAATAAGCCAAATTCAAAAATTAGAATACGACCTTTGACCTTGACCTAAATTTCATTTTTTGGACCAATGACCTCAATTCAAAAGATCCTAGGTCTCTATCACTTATGGTTTACAACATTAAAATGCATATCACTTATATCAAATTCATAAGGGGAAATAACTCTCATATGGAGCATTTATATCACTTCGGTCAAAATAGGACAAAACATGCGAAGGATATAATGAGCAATTTGGTAAAATAAATTTGTCGTAATCTTTTACGGTTGCGAAGGAGTAGTGGTCACAAGGAAAACAGTGTTTGGGGAGATAACTCCTACAAAGAAAAGTATTCCGTTACGCAGGGTAAATTTCAAAAGCGCATAAACTGTTCGATATCATGTACCAAATATCTAAGCGATATATTGCGAAACAAATATTTATCGCAAGAACAAAATTAGGCGGAAGAAAAAAAGAAAAGAAAAAATAATCAGAAGAAAAACAATAGGTCTTTCCACAGAAAAGTGGAAAGACCTAATTAGTATTATACAACTGTATCACAGAGATATATTTTAAAAAGAATTTAGGGTTCATGAATTCAAATACTATAAATAATACTATATTTTCTGCAGTAAAATATTGTGAAGACTAGTTTGACTTATTTAGCATCACTGGCTCACCGCTGAATTCCAACCTACCAGAACTACATACAAATACGATACCTTCAATAAACAAAACAAATTTAATATTATCTGTATAACTGCGTTTACACTAGCTGTTTTGGGAAACAATTGTTGAAAAGAGAGGACAGCAAAACAGACAATGAAAATAAATAAAGGTCATTGAGAGACAAAAACAACATGATTGGAGAAAACCCAAAAACATGAAAAAGGAGAAAAGTAAAAAATCATAAAAAAAGAGACGTTTAATCAATGATTATTATGCTTACCAATCGGAAATAGATACAAGGTATTACAGACTGGTTAAATGTTTATCAAGTTTCATAGCATGAACCGCTATTGCTTAATGATAAAATACGTTTTTTATTAACAGATATGTTAGAATGGTAGACATTTAAGCTGATTTTCCACAATTTGTTTTGTACTGTCAGTGATTATACACGTTTTCAATTCGTATTAGGCATGTATACTAAGGAGAAGACACCAGCTTCTCAATATTTCATATCTAAATGTCTGGTAAACTTTTTTTGTTTAAATATCAATTTATATTTATTTGCAATACTCGTCGACATCAGCAATCAATTATGGAATAAAAAAAAATAGTCTACAAAGGACAATTATATCCGTATTATGTAATTGTCTGTCGTATTGAATTGTTATCATTGACGGCCTGTGAATATAAACAAAAGATATTGAGAGATTGTATAGGGACAATAGAACCGAGAATTATAACATTGATAAATAAATTCTATATTTGGAGGTATCAAAGAGAACGTACAGAACCACCAATAAAACATAATTATTTAAACTGGCCACTTTCATAATGTGCTGTTTCACCATACCAACAAAATCAATGATAAAAAATTGACACTGCATCATAAAATATCACAGAAAAATCGAATTAATCACAAGTAGAGAACATTGAAAATTTTGAAAAGAATATCAATTTGGAACGGGAACATTTTGTAATACAATGGCTTCATGAAAATTCAAACGAAATACCTCTGTTAAATAATCTGATCAATTTTCTGTATGTGCTTTTATTTGAATCAAAAAAATTAAAAGCCATAAAATTCCTAATCAAACTGTTACAAACTTTATCAGCCGTACCAATTAGCCTCTTTTAGGTTTATAAATAAAAAGTCCTAAGATTTCATCAGCTCATTAAAGATTTTGCATCGTTAAAACCAGCGTTATAATAAATGACGATAACACTCTATTGTCTATTGTCTTCCTTTACTTACAAGTGTTTTTTACATCAATGTTTTCATAACCATAAAAGAAACTGAGAAGGTAAAGAAATATGTACAGATATAGAAAAACAAAAATACTTGACTCCAAGACGGTTACAAAAAAGAGGGAGTCAAACAATAATGCTAATGATACAGAAATTAACAACTATAAGACACCGTATGGTCTTCAACAATGAGAAAAGCCCATACCGCATAGTCAGCTATAACAGACCCATAAATGACAAATATAAAACGGACGCGTACCGGGACCCAACCGGACCTTCAATGGACAACTCATATGCTTGAACATGCTAAAAAAATTCAACTGATGCTAAACGGACAAGAACGGATATGAATGGAAAGTCCCTAATAAAATGGCAAAATCAAAAGCTCATAGACATCAGACGAATTGACAACAACTGTCATATTCCTGACTAGGAATAGGCATTTTCTTGCATTCAACCTGGTTTTATAATTAGCTTGTGTAAAACATTACTAGTCTGTATTGTACTTTACGTCAATTTTGAAATTGTGTGTGTTAATTTACGGGAACATCAACTATTCGCCTTCACCTAAAGCCCTTCGTTTCAAAAGAATTGAATAATTAGTCATATTAGAATATATATATATTATTCATATGGGCTAACATTTATACTGATTTTGACATCGGTGTGTTCTGTGTGTCGTTAGTGTATACTTCACGATCATTTAATGTACAATATTTACAATAAAGGGCCAAACGATGTCAGTAACAGTATAAATTAAACTCCCATGAATGATTCCTAAAATAAACTTTATTCCATTACAAAGTGAAAAAATAAAATAGCACCATTTAGATTTCTGTACTGATTATTTTTAATATCACTTATTCTTGTGTTACAAATAATTTAAACAATTAAGTTCACTGTTTTTACAATGCATACTTATTTATTTGTAATTGTTGCGAGGAAGTAAATTTACTTAATTTTTGTTTCAATCAATAAAATGTACAGAACTACACAGAAGTTAGTCCATAGTGTTATGTGATTAAATGAGTGGTGCAATTTTGGAAAAGGCTTGCGCCTTTCATCACTTTACCGATAGAACAATTAACACGGCATCAAATATTGGAATCATAAATATCACTAAAAACATTTTATAAAGAATAGGGCATTTGTATAAATCGTATAAACGTCAGATGGGTTTTCAATGGCATAAGACGAAAATTAAGTAAGATAGATAAGTACTGACTCCTACTGATACTTGGTGTTCTAATTCAAACAAATATTTAAACTTCGAAATTAAGTCTGCTTCTGTTTTTGGTGAGGTTCGTTTTGCTTAGCCTTTAGTTTTCTATGTTGTGTTTGTTGTAATTTTGTTTGCCTGTTTTTTTCAGCCACGGAGTTGTCTGTTTTTTTTTCTACTAATTAGTTTGAATGTTCCTTTGGTATATTTCAACTCTCTTTTATGTCTTTTATACCAATTTCACTTTGTTCTTTCTGTTCTGTTCTGTTCTGTTCTGTTTTGTCACAGTTTTCCTTTTCATAATTTCCACTTCAGCTTTTGATACAAAAATAAGCATCATGCAAATACACATTGCATCTAACGTTAATTATGTAACTTTGAACGATCCTTTTTTGTTCCAGTTACACGTAAGTGCTTTGCTGCGAAAGTTTTTAGGTTTTAAATGGAATGTTGCATGATTTAAAGTCATTTAGTATTTCTTGCGGTAACAATGTGCAGTTACGTGATAGTTAAATACGAGTGAATGGGAAAGCACTTTTACTAGGATCAATATTGTGACAGTAAGGATTCGTTTTATTATATTATGTGGCATATTAAATCACTACGACTGTCAATAATCCAATTTATTTGCCAACACTGGCATGACTGAGAACACACATTTCAAAACTGTTGAATGTTTTTACTGCTGAGGTTTAAAAAGAAAACAAGTAACGTGTTACAAGGCAACATACCATAAAATCTTGAAGTAACAATTCTTGAAGAAAATGAAATAAAATTTTATGTTCAGGTTTTGATCTGAGAATTGAAAAAAAGATGCGTAACTTGCCGAAACATCTAATTAATTAGATTGATTATGAAAGACTTTCTAATGACTGTTTTTCATTAGAAAAAACTACTGGATCAGATCTCTTTCCAAAAATTGTTGGCTCGATTCGTGATGGCATGTGTTCAGATGTTGGGATCAAAGTAAAATCTGTACAGTTTTGCGTCTATACCAATTGTAACGACAAGTGATTATTTACCAATGTTTAGGGCTAAAGACTCAGAGCATAACATCTTCCTGTTGGTCATTCCCTCTAATGATCTTGTCAACAAATAAGATACATTCTGATCAGAATTTAAGTCTAACACCAATAGGGTTGAAAGTCATTTCCTCTACATATAAGCACAGTCCTAACCTTTACACAAGTTAACTTAGAGCAGTCATAATAAATGCACTACACGTTAACCCTTAGAAAATAAGCAGACCTGCAAGTTAACTGTGTCCTCATCAAACTTAAACAATTCATTGTATATCTGGTATTAAAGGCTGCTGAAGATCAGACTAGACCTGAGGACAAGTCAGTTTAATCAGACTTGAATTGTGGACAGATACAATTGATCAGATCAAGCCATCCCATCCCTGTGAACAGGTCTGTTGTTAACATGTCCTGTGGATAAGTCTGATATATGACAGACCTTTCATGTCGGTCACGGTGACATGTCTTTTTTAATCGGTCTAATATTGTCACTGATTGAAAGTGGATACACAAATGATATCGATCAGCCAAAGGTGCCATGTTTACTAGTTAACATTGGATCATGATAACTTTGTCTCAGGGCACACAGGAGAAAGTACAACTTTATCAGAACAGGTTTCGTTCTAACAGAGTAGTCCAGATGAGTTCCCAATTTTAATAGTAAACCTTATCAAAGTTAAATCTGTTTAGGATTTGGTTTTGCAAAGTAAACTTTGTCCAGAGTTTGCTGCAACAATGGATCTGCCATCATATATATCATTTCTTTAGGCAGCTATAAAACAGTGCTAGGACCAAATATTCTTATATATGATCGTTTGGAGCTGTCATAAATCCTGTCTCAAGTTATTTTACACCAGTCATATAGTCTGGTCATCTAGGTAACTAGCTGAACAGCGTTAGGACAAAATCCATCCGTATGGCCGAGAGCTATCTAGCCACCTCTTCCTATTTATTTCTTCATTTTGCCTTTTTTGTATCGATTGTAATATTGCAAGTTTTAACAATTACATCAAGTGGTCAGCAATCGTTTTTTTAGAATCAACAAATACTCACATAAAGCTGCAATACAAAGTTTTCTATAAGATGACTATTAATCTTGTATCTTAATTTGTTAAAAAGGGAAAATTAGCCTCCCCTTCAAAAAAATACATCCGTATAATTTTTATGGTGTTTGGGATATTCCAATGAGTATCCGTGCTGTATCGCATCCCCGATGTATAGTTAGGACAGTATTTACATTTTAATTTTTCGAACTTTTATCATGACTTTTTATTATGTCTATAGATTAATGATTTTCTTTAATATTTATAATCAAATTAAATTATTTAAAGATTTTTGTCTCAATGATGTTTAATATGTCAACACATTGATTAAAGCTATTGGGAAATTCCTGAGAAGATATTTATTCTAATATCCGTTACTTTGTCTACGAATAGATTCTAATTATGGTAAAAACTTATGTAAAGAGTTTTCTACCATTTGTCGTAGTGTGTCAACAAATCAATTTGAAATTTAAAAAAAGATCACATAGATATTCACCAACAACTTCCTTATCTTTTAAAGAAATAATTTAACAGTATGTTATATTGAAGAAAAAAAAACACCAAAAAGGTTCTAAATATTGTATTATTGATACGTTTTCTAGTATATGATCGTTTGATTGTTTATTCATATAACAATAATTAAATGGGTTAAGTAATTGACATTGTAAGCAATACATATTTTGAAAAACCTGCTAAAGACGTGTAACTCCCCAAAAATATATATGAAAAGACAATATAACAAGTAAGCACATGCATTATGATAACTTATTGATATTTTTTTGAAATTTGCAATGTATATGTTACGGGCATTTTCTAAATTTAGGCATTTTGTAAAATGCCTGAAAACTTAAGGCATTTTGTAAAATGCCTGAAAACTTAAGGGATTTTTTAAAATGCCTGCATGATTCCGTCATAATACATAATGATTAAATTTTCTAGGCACTTTACAAAATGCCTGGAAATATTGAACGGCATTTTACAAAATGCCTGAAATTATTTTAAAGAATAAAATTAAAAAAAAAAATAATTGAAAGCTTTGAACACCAGAGCTGTTTTATTTGTGATATTTACTGAGTTAAAACAGAAAAGCTTAAATAATCAAGAATACATTTTAATGAATTATAACAATTCACACAAGCACAGAACTTGACATTTTTTTTTAATTTCTCAAAATGTTTGCACGACAAAACTACAAAATATTTGTCCTGAGTTTTTGTAAATATATATTGTTTTGCGTTTAATCTGATTTAGCACTCAGACCACATTTGGATAAATCTGGATTATTACACTTTTAGGTCTTTAATTACCTTTACTGATAAAATACTTAACGTAAGGCAACATAAGGTTTAGCAATAAGCACACACATCTCACATGCAGATTTTCTATATCATATGTTCCCAAAAAAAATCAAAGTATATTATCAATATTCGTTTATCCGCATCTTTTGACTTATAGCTTTAAACGGAATCAAGCAGATCTGCCCATGACAGGTGATCCCTTTTTAGCAGGAAATGCTTCTCCTGTCAAACCACTGTTTTTATTATTTTCTTTGTCGATTTTTAGCTCTCCTAGCCAAGGGAGTCAAATGAGCTTTTCTGATCCCGGCGGCTGTCTTCCGTCTTCGTCTTCTTAACTTTTACAAACATGTTCTCCATTGGAACTACTAAGTCAAATTTAACCAAACTTGGCCACACTCATCATTAGAGTATTTTGTTTAAAAAATTTGTCCAATTAATCCCCGATTGCAAAACAACATGGCCAACATAATAAATGGAACATAGGGGTAAAATACAGTTTTTGGCTTAATATATCTCTAAATCTAATGCATTTAGATCAAATCTGACATGGGGGTTAAAAAGTTCTTCAGGTTAAAATCTATCAGCCCTGACATTTTCAGACTATCTCAACCCTTTTGAGAACTCTAAGTTTGTTTTTAAGAGGGATTTTCTGTTCCTGTCCTAATACCTTCGTTTCAATTGCAAGCTAAATTTCTTTCCTTTATCCAGGGCAATCCACTGTAAAAATAATCCATACGATTTATAACCAAATCGTTCACATTTAAAAAAATGCATGACATATTTGCACTAAAGCAAAAAAAAACAAAAAAAACAGCAAAACTTTTCTCATTCTACTTCATACATTGTATGTTTCACTTTACTGTTTTGAATCTATATTTATTAAAAATGTGATTATAAATTGTGTTCTAATTGGACACCAATTTGTATTTTTGCCATTTTGACAAAATAATCATAAATTCACTGTTGGTATCTGAAATACAGAGCGAGTACGTACTTAACGTAGTTCAAAAAAAAAACATTATAAGGCATAAAAAAAACTTAACCTATCTGGTTGTTGGAGAATAAAATTAGTTCTACCGAACCATTAATTATTTTCTTTGTAAGATATTGTGTTTTTGTCAACTTTTGTGATATGCATTCCAATGATATCATCCTTCTACAAAATTGCCTGAAAGGCAATTTGTGGAATTTTGCATCAAAATTTTAGTTATTTTACAAAATGATATTTTTAGTCATTTTGTATAATGCCTGTCAAGGTTAGGCATTTTCGAAATTGCCTGAAAATTCAGTCATTTTACAAAATGTCTAAATTTAGAAAATGCCTGTAACATATACAACTTTGTAAAATTATTTCATTTCTTATTCTGTTTTAATATATCCTTTTGATCAAGAATAAGAACGTGGATAATTTATCTGCAGCATTTGGAGTTTTGATTGTATAGAATATTTTCAAAGATTTTTTTTTAAAACAAATGTTTAATTAAGTTAACCCTCGTCGAAAGTGTTACTCTTATTTGTGAGAAGTTATTACAATGGCAAAACAGATTAAAAATCCAATAGTTTGTAAATATCAAATGAATCCTAACATTTGTTCTAGATTGACACTGCGTAACTTTAAGTATTACATCATGTTACTGAATTTCAAAATATTTGATTGATTGTGTTTCTGAGGTTGACATGAGCTATTTTAATGTTGCTGTAGAAAAAATGAAATAACTGATCACAAGTTTAATCATAGCAAACATTATGTCTATTTAATTACAGAAGTCATGTTTAATTCTTTCTGTTGTGTATTCAATTTATCCTTTACAAATCAGAACATGAACCTTACAATTGAGGGGCAAAATTGAAAAATAAAGATTTGTTTAAATGCTCATTGCTTTATTACTATGATATATTCTCTGGATTGCAACATTAAAACTTATCTCTGTCTATATGCAAGCACGGAATCCTCAACAGATTAACAGGAAAGACAAAACAATTGTTCGATACAATATGTCAACTTGATTGTAAGTCACATGGCAGACACTTACTTTTTATTGTGTAGTAGAGGATCACCGGGTCGAATGGGTCACTATTTCCTACTAAATAATAGATCCTAAGTGCTGATTCAATCATAAGCATTTGAAAATTATCAGAATATTTTTTTCACCTATGCAATTAACATCACTACCGTTTATGCTTCAGATATGTGCCAAAACTGTTTTGCTACCATTTGAATAGCGTATTCGTGAAAGTTATATGTATGTTTTATAAAGATATATCATAGTATATGTTTTGGTACGATTGTCATATAAGTGATTGGTTTGGCAAGCTATAAAACCAGGTTCGATTAACCATTTTCTACATAAGAAACTGTCTGTATCAAGTCAGGAATATGACAGTTGTCATCCATTTGTTTGATGTGTGTTGAGCTTTTGATGTTACCATTTAATTATTGACTTTCCATCGTGCATTTTCAACGGAGTTTAGTATTTTTTTTATTTTACTTTTTTTTTTTTGAATTTCAAACAAAATGAATAAAGAAACCAATAAATAAAACAAAAGGACACTCGTTATCCGAGACACTCATTCAAACCACAAATTAACCCCTCTTCCATGCATAGCTTTGTCAATGATAGCATTATCATCTCATTCAAAAGCAAATTTAACAGTTATTAAAATTTCATAGAAATAACAAATATTGTAAACTGAATGTTGAAGAGCTATCTGTAGATATTCAATTAAAGTTTTCCCATCTGAAAACACTGTCTTACAAATTCACTTCAAGTCTCTTACCAGAGCAATACATTACTATCTATTCATTAAGTTACACGACATCACCCAAAGGTATACAAATACATACACATATTTTACTCAACTTGTTTGCATTATTGATTTGTCATTAGTGATAAATAATGCTCGTTACTTGTCACATTTTTTATTCTCTTATCTATAAGATAAAATGAAATAAATTCGTTTTCATTTTTTAAGCGTTAGTGTACAGAGGAACATAGCTACACCATAGAAATTTACAAAACAAGAAGCAATAATTTTCTATCTGTAATAAAAACAAGAGTGCAGACGCGGAAATGTCTCGTCTTTTTTACTAATCATTGATATTATCGTGACATTCCTAAATACAAAGCTTTATTACAACTGTCACATAAACATAACATTAACAAATAAAACTAAACATTGACCAATGAACCATGAAAATGAAGTCAAGGTAAAGGTGAAATAAAACGCGCGACTGACATATAGATCATAAAATATTCCCATACACCAAATATAGTTGACCTATTGCTTATAGCATCTGAGATATTGACTTGACCACCAAAAAATAACCTTGTTCAGTGATCCATGAAATGAGGTCAAGGTCAAGTAAAACTGTCTGACGCACATGCTGACCTTGCAAGGTAGGCGCATAACAAATATAAGTATCATATTACTTATTATAAGAGAATTTAACATTACAAAAAATCTGAACTTTTTTTTCAAGTAGTAACTGAACCATGAAAATGAGGTCAAGGACATTGGACATGTGACTGACAGAAACTTCGTAACATGAGGCATTCATATACAAAGTACTTGTATGAAGCATTCAGGTCTTCCACCTTCTAAAATATAAAGCTTTTAAGACGTTAGCTAACGCTGCCCACGCTGCCGCCGGATCGCTATCCTTATGTCGAGCTTTCTGCGACAGGCTCGACAAAAAAACGCTCACCAGCTGTCAACCAAGACAACTCGTAACGTGACAACGAAAGAGTACATTTTAGGCAGTAACTTTGCTACAAAATAACAAAACAATAGTAATAATTTTGAAGCAGAAAAAGGCATTCCTGAAATTTATCTTTTATATCACCTGCAATGGACACCAAATAATTGAAATCTAAAATATTCATACAGTGGAGAATATAATCACTTTAAATAATTCGAATAGAAGCCAATCAATATTTCGTAGGGGGGAGAAGATTTTAAAATCGATAAATTTTGTATTGTTGAGTAAACTGCAAATTTCCATTGTGTCAATAAAAAGGTAAAAATAATGCCAGTGTAATCACGGAAAGTGACGTCAAGCATTGTAAACTTGGATAGTTTGTTTTTTGAATAAACCAAGTGCTAATAAAAAAAAATCATTGATTTCTTATTAGCAGTTTGACATTTCAGTGCTCTTGTATTTTTTCCTTAAACTTTTATAAATACTTTTAAGTTAATAGAGATATATGATAGAAAATGATACACAGCGCAAAAAACAATTAATGTTAAACGAATTAAAGAATTGACAGAATATAGTTACTATTAAGATTGAACAATAGCTACAGTCGAAGGAAAATATGTACCATATCATAAAATACTTACAGCTACCGCAAATCACGTCAGTAATTTTAATGCTCATATGTAAGAAATTCAGAAAATAGGACATAAATTCATTCCAACATATTAATCAAATACAAACTGACATTGTTGTAGCAAAAACAATTCTAAAAAATATGCAAAACACAACATATAAAATTAAAAATTGAGAATCAGGAACCAAACCAAAAAAATATCGTAAGTGTTTTAATGTGGTTAACGAATCCTGATCCTCTTTTGGTATCCGTCGTGTTGCTCATTTATGAATACATTTGGTATCGAGTCTTATGCGAAGGTTGAGGTAAAAAAAAAATCAAACATATCCGTCATCATCTGGGAATACATTTTTAGTTATTGTTTGGCATATAATAACAATGTTTAACTATAACAAATTGTATATCTTTATGAATCTTGGTTCTGAAATTTAAAAGCTTTGAACCCTTGCCCGATGTAGTGTTCTTTTTCTAGAAATTTACACCTATCGGACCAAAGTGTAAGCCTGATTTCTCTAAACAGATTTTTTTATGTTCAATTACAATCACTAAATCATGTGGTTGCTCGTAAAGACGAGACGGATGACTTGTATTTTTTTGAAAGAATCTTTGGATGAAAGTTTCTTTTTGAGCATCAAACCATTATTTCAATAGTAATAACATACAAGCCCTGAAATACGCTCCTAGACTGTTGCTATTTTTAAATGAACTTTTAACATAGGAAATATAAACTAAAATTATCAATGAACATTTGTATGCCCAACCTACGATAGCAGAGGGGCATTATGTTTTCTGGCCTGTGTGTCCGTTCGTACGTTAATCCGTTTGTCCGTTCCGTTCGTCCGTTCGTCCGTCTGTCCCACCTCAGGCTAAAGTTTTTGGTCAAGGTAGTGTTTTATGAAGTTTAAGTCAAATCAACTTGATTGACTAGTATACATGTTCACTATGATATGGTCTTTCTAACTTTAATGACTAAATAGAGTTTTACACCAATTTCACGGTCCACTGAACATAGAAAATGTAAGTGCGAGTGGGGCATCCGTGAACTATGGACACATTCTTGCTAAATATGACGCAAACTAGACTTTACTTGAGTTGTCCATAAAAATGTAATTAAACACAATATTAACAAATAAGTTCTTGAAATTACAAAAACAACTGATTCGATTCTAGACTGTCAGTGAATTAAATCTGTTTCATATCATGTTATTATAGACTTATCAATCCAAACAGATTTGTAAATCTAATGTTAACTACGTGATGTGTTGTATAATTTTTAACTAACATTAAATGAAGCAAGAACATCCAATAGCCAGTCTATCTAAAAACTGATTTATATGTATCATTCTATTATTAACACGTCAAGTATTATTTTCGCCAAAGATTATTGCATTATTGTAGGCTGGTGGTGCATAAGTACGAGAAAAATCGTTTACTTGAATCAAGATCAGCACCTATACGAAAGCCACTAATAATATGTAATAATATGTACTTCTATCAAATTTATTGGTTTACTCCTAAAACCAACATACACATTTTGTTATTGATCAGTGGTTTTATTTAGTTGCTGAGATGATAGAAAGGTGCTGTATGTGAAAAAAGTCAAGGCAGACTTGTGTCTATAATGTACTAAATGTACCGAATCACGTAGAACAAATTTGAAAGGACAGAAAGAAGAGCTATTGGAACAATATCTTGAAAATATCTTTCAATTAGATATGTTTATGTGCCCTCTTTTTATATAACACACATTTTGGTAAATAAAAAATTCAAATTAAAAGTTCTTTTTTTCTGTCATATTTGATTATAAGCTCTTTATATTTTGTTTAATAAACTTTCGATTTATTGAGGTCTCGAACATCACTGAGGAGACATTTATTGTCAATATCTGATACAAAAAAAAATGGACACCCTTCATATTATCAAGCTTTTGAAAGAAGTCTTTATACTTAAATATGTATGACAAACTATCTGAGTTTTTCTTTTTAGGACACTACATTAATTACAATTTATTTATTTTGAAATAAATATTCTAGGTAAGTTTATTGTCACCTGCACGATTAAATGCCCGATAGCATGTGTCTGTGTTTCAACTCACAAGTGACATGTATTTTCTGTCCTTACTCTTTAGATAGCAGAAGAGTCGTCTGATCTGTTAATTTACCAATTGTATTCTTCCCGGATTGTTACAATATTTACAAAATGTGGATAAGCATTGCAGATGATGCATGTACAGCTTAACCAGTCGACGCACAACTTTGAGTTTTTTTGCGATTCTGGCATTTTTCTTGATTATTATCTTATAGATTCATGAGATTTGATCAAAGTAACAATTTGTACCGCTGTTCAAAAGTCATTTTTCAATAACAAGAAAATCAAATCCGGATTAAAACTAAAACCGACGGAAAAACACCAACCATTAAGAAGAAAACAAACAACGGAACACCATAAACACTGGACAAACGCCTACATGAATATAAACGGATTATTTGATAAAGACTGCAATAATCCTGACTTGGTACTTCTGTTGCGGCGTATTTAGTATGTAGCTGCAAGAAGTTGTACATGTATCTGGTCAAAACATATTAAAAATTAAAATCGTATAACAATTTAAGTTATTTTATAGTTTTCGTAGATGTTAGTTGAAACGGATAAAAATGCAAGTCCTTTTTAATATATTTATACAGATCCTATTCCAAATACATCATAGAATAATTAATTGCCTTATGGTTTCTAACAGCAACTTTGGAAGAGGTACTACTTTTTTTTGACAAGTACTTTTATTTCATGCACCTATTGATTCAGAAAATTATTTCTATATAAAGTTCTGCACAGGAACTGATTTCTTTGTTATACAATACGGAAGAAGTCTGTTGAGAATCTGACAAAGAAGTTTAAGCAAGGACTGTTCATAATGTAGTCACGCATGTGACGTGACATAGCTCTATCTGGTTAGAAGTTGTGATTTAATTAATTGACATATGTGCCAATGGCTTTCAAACACATATCCAGATGTGACATAAACAAATCTTAATTATAATATAAAACCATGTAAAAGATGTATAGCGCTTCAAGACGATATGATGTTTGTATTGTACAGATTGCAAGAAAAATGCATATATAGAAATTACGACTAAGAACTAAGAACAACCATAACGTTAATTCAAATAAATAAATTAATGATCAGGAGATTCACTGGTTCAAACAGACAAAATGAAAATAGTTAATTATATATGCTCTAAATTTTAATTTCATTATCACCGAGTTATAAATTATCATGATGCACTCGCCTACAGTAATTGTAACACTAAAACAAAATTACCTCATTACTAAAACGAGTGACTTTGGATTATTTATGTTTTTCTTGCTTCATATGTTGTACATGCAAGGCAATATTCAGTGAATCGGTTATGAGTAAAAGCCACTTAACGATAGTGCTAGCTGTTAACGACTTTTGTAAATCAAATTGCTGAAGTGAAGTCAGAACAAGAATAAATACAAAATTAGATTATGTACAGAAGCTGATAAGAAACAAGAGGTCGAAAAAGGTCGTAAGTAAATTTCAGACTGTATCAAGCTTCACTGTTAACACTGTTGTACCCATACTTTCCCCAACTGTTTATGGTTAGACCTCTGCATCATATTAAGTCACGCCCTTAAAAATTTAATTTACTGGGAGAAAAGAATATGGTGCGTATATTTAAATTGAAACCGCAATCCCATAAAGGAATGAAGATAACATGATATCAGTTTAACTGTGCACGACACTGGATCATTAAATAACTATATCAGGTTTGTTTAACAGGAGATTGACTTTGACTTAAGAAGTTGCAATTTCGATTTCAGTATATATCTTTCTATAATCTGAAAATTTACAACACAAGACAACAATACTGGATACAATTTCAAATATTTAGAGATTTAAAGAATTTCAAATTATTCAAAGTCATGGTTGGTATGTGTCACATATTTCCTTAATAAGACCCTGTGATATGCTCATATGCATATTGCAAAGCCAATAACCATATGATTAACAGTTATAAAACAGATATCAAGTATCAAGGTGTTTTTTTTAATTAAAGACAGTATAAGAGAGTTGGTTTTAGTATAGTTAAACATTTGCAAATTTTGCAAAATGATGTCTTATTGCATACATTGTGACAAGTCTAACAAAGATTGCTTACTACATTTATCAACAAGATTATTTGTGCAATACACGAGAGCATCAAGTTCATTAAGCGTTAACTATGAACATAGCCGTATGGATAAGTGGACAATATTTACTGGAACACCAACAGGTCTTTAAACTTTTAAAGTATTGTTTTAGGATGTACACCGATATTTTCCCACATACCATTGATTTTACAGTTAAATACATTTATACTTAAGAAAAATTAGAAATTGCACAATCCTTAAAAGCCTGAAGAAAATTGAGAAAAAATTGTGTCTGATAAAGAAACATATTTTTGTCTTTTTGTTGATATGATTTATCGCCAAATTAAAAGCTTTTAAAAATGATAGTATGCATATTATTTTTTTTCATCTTATCTATAGTTATTAGAAGTGATAAAATGCAAATCGGAAGTGTTCAGACTTAAAATGATTAAATTGTACTTCTGTATTTTGTAATTTTGTTTTGGTCTTGCGTATCCATAATAAAAACTCGTTAACAACCATTTCCTACCACCATAATTAGCAAATGCGTTCCAAAAATAAATAAGATCAACATTGAACAATAACATCATTTAAACAACTTTTTTGTTGGCGTCATTTTAGTTTTATTTGTATGTTTGTTAGAATTTGTTATTCATTCGTGTTGTATGTCTGCGATGCATGTTTACATAGTTTTGGCTGCTGAATTCCAATTATTGTCACATTAACGTTTTGTCTGGTGTGATTGCTCATATTTTTTTGTGAATCAAAATAACGAAACTATAACCAATTTTCATAAACCTTGGTGGTTAACTAGCTATAAAACCAGTTGAGCTCATAATTTTCTTCTGAAAATGTCTTTACCGAGTCAAGATCATTTTCAAGTTATATAATTTATGATGTGGTCTCTGGCACTATCAAGTGGTTTTGGTCATCCGGTTATCTTTATTGTATATTTAAAACGTTAGAACCAGTTTGAATATGCGTTGGACTTTACAGAAAATGTCGAAATTGTGACAGAATTTACAAGGATACAGAAATTGAGACACAGAGACATGATTTTATTCTTCCAATTCGTACTGGCGATTAGAGAAGTTGTGATAAGTCCAGTCACTTTAAAACCAATATAATAGACAAACTGTGTTTCACTCTCCAATAAAAGCAACAAGTCGTTAGATTTGAGAAAATATAACATTCCTGCTACAAAATAAATGATGTAAGCCTTTGTGATTTATCTTTAATGGTGAATTGTATAGGATGAAACCAGCCATTAATCTGGTATTGAATTAACTTCAAGCGAACTTTCATTATTTTTAGTCACATTGAATTACCAGTAATGATAAAGTACGTACTTTCATACAATGATTCTAACAATCCAACAACTAAACTTCAATAAAGGAAAGGAGTAACGAAGAAAATATGTGTTTTCTGTATTTGGCTTGATTTAATTTCAATCAGTCAGTTTTGAATTATATATGATATACCGATATTTTTTGGGGGTATTGTCATCGTCTTAAGAAATGAATAACAAGTCTCTTTGGCGTATGTCAATAGTTTTGCACTTTACCATGAAGTTTGACTCCGTTGAATAGATGAGTGTCAAAAAATTACAAGATTAAATTAGTATCCTATTTAAACATTATCTATTTATTTAAAACCCTGTTTCCAACATCTCTTAAAACTGAGAATTGTTAACGAGTTGTCATAAATTTGTTTATATATTCAAGGAAAACAAAATACGTTGCAGATTTTAATGTATAAACGGAAACATCCATCAAAAAGCATAAATTTCTGTTTGACAAAGCTAGAGTACAACTGTATTTAAAGAGGTTTTTTTTTTAAGAATGTCAGAGTTTCTTATGTTATAAGCGGAAACTAAAAATCCAAAAAAAAGGCAAGAACGTACAATTTATATCATTTTTTTGGAAACGTCATGATGAAACGCACGTATGATTTTAAATTTCCATTTTTTTTGTGATTTTGAAATAAAATTTTTGTAAATTAATTTAATTTCTCAAAACATTAGTTTGCCAATAAATGCTGGCAATGATTCTTCCACTAGAAACCGTAAAGGGGACTACATATATATAATAGAAGAAAGCTATTGAAAATAGGCACTCAAATATGGGGTAGCAAGATATCTGCTTCCATTATAATAAAATGGCATATAACTAATTGGGAGTAGCAAGGATAGTTGACCCTTTTATATATGTTAACAGGTAAACCGGTAGTAAAATATAATCACATATTTTTGTTTCGTTCATAAATTCGGATCATATGGTGGGAAGCAAATTCGGAAAAATCCTTTCCAATCTATGCTAAAGAGCAATCAATCAAAATAATGAAAACAAAGTTCGATGGGCACTTAGTCATTTGGCCTTATAGGTTGCATTTCTGTAAATATTGACAATGCAATTTCACATAGGAACTCCCTTTACGGCTAAAACTGTACCCCTTTTACTATGAAGTTTTGAAAAAAAATCTGATCCTTGAATGGAAAGTTCATATGCACTACAATTTTTTTCATAGGTCAAAATATAGGGCTGTGCAGCATATTTTCAATGTTTATATGCCATGAACTTTTCAGAATTTAAAGTAACACTAATTTTCTTAACTACCCCTACCTCGAATGAAGGGTTACTACAGATTTCAATGTAAACAATATGCACATGTTTGTTTACTGGTAACATTCCAAAGTTATGTCTCTGTGAGATGGAACACAGAGAGCATAACTGGGAACCAGTATGTAAACAAGATTAATTTTCTATAAATATTCAAGATCTCCCCAAAAGAGGCGTGGTTTGAGAAACAGCAGTATTTACAAAGTTCAACCTATACAAACATTTATTCAAATAGAAAACTCTCTAAAATCAGTTTTTCTCAAATCAATACTCATTTATTAGAATTATAGCCTTAAAGAAATCACTGTGTGCACTATTAGTTTCACTGTACATTGTATACCCCCTCCCCTGTTTCAATTCTTTAAAGAATTTGAAAACAAGACTTTAATTATTACCAGCTTACCCTATTTGCATATTTTCTGATATAAAATGCCTCAAATCTGTTTTGATAACAAGTTGAAAGCATATCAGAATACTCTTAATGTAATGTTTAGCAGTCAATCATTATAACATACAAGATTATATCAAGTATCAAATCCCACCTCTGTCTCCAGTCCACATCTTAGAGTATGCCTATTTGTCAAATAAAGTACATAATTATTGTCTGCCTCAAATGGTCAATTTGAATTCTTATCATCTGTAACCATATATCTGACACAATTTAGCTAATATATATACTAGAAGTGTTCAAACAAAGCCATATTTGCAATAGTTGTATGTATGCAGATACCAGTCTGATATATAAATTCACTTAAAATGTTATAGAGATCACTGCTTACATCTGATTTTTACAAAATTTCAAAGCATAGTTATTGTTTTTTATATTAAGAACTTGAAAATCATAAAATCATAACATTTACAAGTGAAATTATTTGGTTTTTTGACCCAGGGGGTAGGCAATTTTCTATGCTTTTTGACCCTGGGGCCTCAAATTTCCTAAATCATTCTGCTGTTTCTAGCAATTTGGAACATCTAGTACATTTTCAGGATAGAACACACTATTGTAAGTTTTGTTGAGATATTTTTGTATTTCTGGCTTGTATTTATTATGCCGTGGTGACAAAAAAAGCAGATTTAGGTGTTACGGCTAAATTTTGGGTTATCGACTGGACATAAACACCCCATAAATAAGGATCTATGAGTTACAATGACTGAGAAGAGTAAATATAAGCACTTTTGAACAATTTAACTTACAAATATGCAAATATTATGAATTAATTTTGTATTCAGGACGTTAAGTAAACTATGCATACTGTTAACTGTGAATTTATGCTGAGTCATCATATTGAAGGCCCAGGATTCTATTAATCTTCATGAAATATTTATAAAACTTCATATTTGAGTAATTGTTTTTTTAAATCTGTGAAATAAAGCAAATTTGGTTTAATTCTGAATGTTCTCTTTTTTCACCCAATATAGGTTGCATTTCTGTAAATATTGACAATACAATTTCCCATAGGAACTCCTTTTACGGCTAAAACTGTACCACTTTCACTATGAAGTTTTGAAAAAAATCTTATCCTAGAATTTATAGTTCATATGCACTACAATTTTTTTTCAAAGGTCAAAATATAGGGCTGTGCGGCATATTTTCAACGTTTATATTCCATGAACTTCTCAGAGTTTAAATTAACACTAATTTACTTAACTACCCCTACCTCGAATGAAAGGTTACCACAGATTTCAATGTAAACAATATGCACATGTTTATTTACTGGTAACATTCCAAAGTTATGACTCTGTGAGATGGAACACAGAGAGCATAACTGGGAACCAGTATGTAAACAAAATTAATTTTCTATGAATATTCCCCAAAAGAGGCGTGGTTTGAGAAACAGCTGTATTTACAAAGTGCAACCTATAATTATTTTTCTTATCAATAAAAAAAAGTACAGCATTATAAACAGCAAAAACCTACTAAATTACAGGCTTCTAGCTATACTGAATAAAGCACGATTAAATTTTTCTGAGGCCTGCCAGTCTCTTTCAAAATGGGAAAGTGCTGTAACACAGCAAAGCATAGGAACAACCTATAAAGGTATTTCAAAAGAATCAGTACAATGCACAAATACAACTTACACAAAAGATACAAAGTAGAGATCTGAGAGTACTCGCAGTTACTGGAAATTAGTAAACAACTTATTAAACAAAACATATCTAAGAATAAAATGTCAATAAATACACATTCAACTTCCAGTAGATTTAGTATAAAGTCGACATTAACAATCGGCTAAACATAAGACATTGTGCATTGTCATATAGATATAGGTATCGCTAGATTGCAGGACCTTGGATGTTCATCGGTCTTTATCAATAATATTCAGTTTTCATTTCAACAAAATATGTCTGAACATGCACTATTAAGAGTCAACAAAGAGCAAAAAGACAGTAATATACTTTTAAAGCAAACGAAATTGGACAATTCATCTAATGCAAAAACAACCTTCCTGTCAATACATCGAACATCGCTTACAGGTGCCAATATCTGTATTTCATTATAGTTATGCTACGATAATTATAGAAAGAACCGCATAAATCTTAAGAGAAACACAAATTATATGGCTTCAGGATACTATTTTCTTTGTCCAGTTTCATAGATGTTCCATTAAAAAATACTACAATTCATATTCAAAATGAGAAAAAAAGGGGAAAGATTTAAAACAGACGTCCCGAAACCCATAACCAAATTATTAACGAATAAAATGATCAAAGAAATCAAACATTTTTTTAAATGAAATAGTGTTTTCTGAAACACTTTTCTGTGTTAACCTTTATATGGAACGCTCAAACAACAAAGTTCAAAGGCAAATGATGTATAAATACTTTAAAACTCAAAGAAGTTAACGAGCAAACTTTACAAACATGCTAGATCTACTATGTAAGGTCATTTTGCCTGGGTTCGTTGGAACTTGTATTTCTAAAAAAAAATCTAGATTCGATTGCGCATTATGCAAACCATACTTTATGAATGTAGCTATATTAGGAATCGAATCAATGTTGTCATATCATTTAATAAAAATATAAGTACAGAACAACTTGTTTGTGCCGTTACATGTAATTTTATAACTTGCACATATATTTGACTATGAAAGATGACGGATATGGTATGTTTCCAGTTACTTGTATTAGTGCACGAACTTAAGACTTTCAAATTATTCATTTTATTCCAATATTGCCGTTGTTAGGCATTTTCTGTTTAAATTTTCGGAGACACATTTTAGTATTTGTAGTTCAACTAGAACAAATGTTGAATCTTTCAGAAAAGTAGTTTCGTCCTCCTTATAGTTTTAAAATTTTTACAGCAGTATATTTTCTCTGTGATTTTGTCAAAAGAATGTCTCAAACACATTTTATTTTGAATACAGTTTTGTTTAAAAGGAATTAAATATTTTTTTATCATACTTTTTTGTACTATCTATGGATACAATTCAGTATGTGTTTCAGTAGTAAAATATATTATCGGAGCTAATTTGTAGAATTTGAAACAAATTTTGAATACCAAATAAATGCAACAGTAGTATACCGCTGTTCGAAATTCAAAAATGTAACTATAGGTGTTATCAATAATTTAAAATATTCATGCGAAAAAAAAATGTTTTATTAAATGCATTATATAATACTATCTATATTTGTAGTTGGAAGGATTCAGTATATTTAATGGTTTAAACTTTTATATCTGGGCGTCACTGGTAAGTCTTGTTTGGACGAGGCGCGTTTTTGGCGTATTGAATTTTAAACCTAATGCCTTTTGTTATTTATTATTCATGTGTTTCTTTGCATAATACGTTCTCCCATTTATTTGCATTTCAGTCCTGTAGTATTATGTTGTCATTTTAATGTTATATTTAACATTGCCATTACAGTGCGAGGTTTGACATGCCACAACACCAGGTTCAACCCACCATTTTTTCCTTTAAAAATGTCCTGTACCAAGTCAGGAATATGGCCATTGTTATATTGTAGTTCGTTTCTGTGTGTGTTACATTTTAACGTTATGTTTCCGTTGTGTCGTTTGTTTTCTCTTATTTTTGAGTGTGAATTCACATTACTATAAGCCATGTAACGGTACTTATCTATCCCAAATTCATGTATTTGGTTTTGATGTTATATTTGTTATTCTCATATGATTTTGTCAAATGCTTAGTCCGTTTCTGAGTGTGTTACATTTTAATGTTGTGTCGTTGGTCTCATCTTATATTTAATGCGTTTCCCTCAGTTTTAGTTTGCTACCCCGATTTTGTTTTTTTGTCCATGGATTTATGAGTTTTGAACAGCGGTATACTACTGTTACCTTTATTTAAAACAATATATATTCGAGTAACAATGAATGCAAACAGAAGCAAACTTAGCTGTTTGCACTGAAATATAAAAATAAAATCATTACTTTTGATTGTGGCGTTACTCGACATACTATTTTATGTGAATGAAAAAATAAAAAACGAGGCAATCTCATTTATAATCGAACAAATAAAAGAAGAAAGTAATAATTTCATTAATCGGAAAATCATTCATATAGCATACTCTGTTTTTTCCAATTATAATATGCAAACGAAAAGCAACTTTTTCATGAGTTTTCCCCTTGATTTTGATTGATCAGTTTTGCTCGAAAACGCATTTCAATTTGAAGATATCTCGAAAATTAACTACCTTTGGAATTATAAGGAGCACATCATTTCTTGTGTTACAGAAAACTCTTTCCATTCTGTATTCATGAAATTATTTCAAGATAATTTATCTTCTTTAAACAAAGATGTTTATAAACATCTTTAAAACATTTATGTAACACGCTGTTTAATACGTTCTACTCGCGAAGAAAACACGAAGCTTAATATAGATCAATTTCCAAAATTATACTTGTAACTTGCGGAGATACAATAAACACATGTATTATTTGTGTTTAAAAGAGTCATAATAATGCATTGGTGATTGAGGGATGTATGCGACCTTTATGTTAATAGATGGAACAGTATTTTTTAAGTAAATGTTTTAATGCTTTATCTTTATAATGTATCTCCTCCTATAGTGGTACACTTGTAGATTCGCAAAACTTATAAATCTGAATTTTCCTGATGAGATTTAACTACGAAATGTGCATTGAACTCTATATACGTCTCACCTTTGATTATCAAACACATCAAGAATGAGCGATTTGAAAACATTCATTATTGAATGATTTATTTATGACATGACTTATATTCGATTTAAAATGAACATTTTTTGTTCATATCCTTAGTTTGAAAGGTTTAAAGGGAAGACGATCCGCGTGTATAAACAATTTAAAGTATATAAATCTATATAGTTTGTATAAGTATGTCATATACATAATACATAGATAAATAGTTACGTATGTATTGTGTTTTTAAACTAAGACAATTTCAAACAGACATTTACACACCGATTTAAGGCAGGTGATTAACTTTCTTAAAAAAATGTACAATCGCATTTCAGATATTTATATATTCACATGTGACGATGCCAGGGGGATAATAATGAATTTTAAGTCCAGTAAAGACAAGCAAACTTTAAAAAATCACGACCAAAAGAAAATCGACTGAAGACCAACAACACCAAATCTTGGCAAAAATGCAATGATTGCGAATACAAGAAGCTTCCCACAAAACACGGATTGAGGTCAGTACTTATGCGGCATATTGATGTCAGATAAAATATTTTTCTTTCGAAACATATTTTCATAATGTTATGATGCAGCATGTGTACGATTATTTTACAGTCAAATAAAAATAAAACTTATTTCAGTGAGTCACGGTAAATGATTTATATTAAAACTCAAATCTGTTTTGAAAGAAACAGAAAGTAAAAAGAATATTTCCTTATCAGTACATGAAGGATTACCACAAGGAAATATCAGTTTACATATACAGCTGTTAAATCAAATTATCTTTGTAAATAGTACTTTCTGTTTTAATGTAGAACCGAATTTTAGATATTTACAATGTATATATTTATATATAACGAGGTGATTTGTTTTTATACTTGAAATGACGATTGTGACAATAGAAATCAATCGTTAGCTGTGAAATGTGTCATGTATCATCAACTTTGTAAAAATTGGAAAAGACCAGTAACCCAACAATGAAAAAAATCGAAAATTATCTTCATCGCTATCTGCTTTGTTTTATTGTTTGATAGTTGTCTCTGAAATATCGATTTGTTCAAACTTGACAAGGTCATGTTTTACTCTGGCTGTTTATGACGTCTTTACACTAAATCCATTGGATATTGGATGTGTACAGATTGATAGTTTAGTCTTAGATGCATGATTTTTTTTATTAATTGTTAGTGGCTTGAACTAGCTGTCAGATAAATGCGAGTACTCTCAGATCTGTTCATTGTGTCTTTTTGTGTCGAGATGTATAAGTACCTGGCCACGTCCACTTTTATTTTTGTCCATCTGATGAGTTCAGCCTTTTTTCAACTGATTTTTATAGTTCGTTCTTATGTTTAACTGTTATACCACTGTCCCAGGTTAGGGGGAGGGTTGGGATCCCGCTAACATGTTTAACCCCGCCACATTATTTATGTATGTGCCTGTCCCAAGTGAGGAGCCTGTAATTTAGTGGTTGTCGTTTGTTTATGTGTTACATATTTGTTTTTCGTTCATTTTTTTACATAAATAAGGCCGTTAGTTTTCTCGTTTAAATTGTGTTACATTGTCTTATCGGGGCCTTGTATAGCTGACTATGCGATATGGGCTTTGCTCATTATTGAAGGCCGTACGGTGACCTATAGTTGTTAATGTCTGTGTTATTTTGGTCTTTTGTGGATAGTTGTCTCATTGGCAATCATACCACATCTTCTTTTGTTATATTGACGTCAACAAACGGAATTCAGCAGATAGCATATATACAAGATTATGAGATCAAGTTCAATAGTATTACAGACAAGATGTTAAAGAAGGATTAGGTTTAATCTACCATTTTCTGAATAAAATTTTTTTGTACCAAGTCAGGAATATGAGAGTTGCAATCTATTTGTTTGACGTGTTTGTGCTTTTTGTTTTGCCATTTGATAAGGGACTTTCCGTTCTGATTTTCCTCGGAGTTCGGTAATTCTATTATTTTACCATTTAGTTGTTTAAAGATATTTTGTTGGTCTATCATAGAATATGCATCATTTTGATTGTAAAAGTGTAAAGTGGGAACTATATTCTGAAAAAACACAAAACCGCCCCTAGCCTGATGATGTGATCATGTATTTGTCCTCTGACGTCTGTACTAAAAATTTACTCTGCGAATATAACTATTGAAAATAATAGTATCGACAAAAGATTGTGCATGAATAAATCTATTGTCATGTATTTTTCTCGAACGTTTGTACTAAAAATTTGTTTTGCAAAGATTCATACAAGAACGAGAATGGTATTATAGTAAAATATTGTGCTTAAATTATACATGTTTGTATTTACAATTAACCATCAGATATACTTATTACACAGTTGTTATCTCATTAAAAAAAAATCATAGAATTTGTTCAAATCTCTGCTATCTATGATTTTGATTTGTTCATTTGTTATCTTTCTGTCTTTTTTTGTATGACTTACTATATTTTATAAATTAACAAACGACAGCAGGTCAAGGAAAAATCTGATACCGATAAATACCTTCTCTTTAGCATAAAGCGAAATTGATACATTTTAAGAATTAAAAAAAATGTAACTGGTTTAAATTGGCTTGAGACAGGAACATACTTAATACGATTGGTTGTACAACGTTTGCATTTACTTAGTCATTCCTTCTCTATAACTATTTGAGGTTATAACACAAATCAATAATCAATAGAAAGCTTTCGAATAATTTCTGTTTTAATACATTTATCACCTGAGATCACTCCTAGTTTTTTGGTGGGGTTGGGATTGCTTTGTCTTTAGTTTTCTTTGTTGGGTATTGTGTTCTATTTTTTGTCTGTTTGACTTTTTCTTTTTCAGCCATGACGTTGTCAGTTTATTTCAATCTATAAGTTTGACTATCCCTCTGGTATCTTTCGCCCCCCCTTTTTTTAGTTCACCTGGCCTGAAGGGCCCAGTGAGCTTTTCCCGTCACTTTGCGTCCGTCGTCCGTCGTCCGTCGTCGTTTAACCAAACTTGACCACAATCATCATTGGGGTATCTTGTTTTAAAAATGCGTGGCATGACCCGGCCAACCAACCAAGATGGCCGCCGCGGCTAAAAATAGAACATAGGGGTAAAATGCAGTTTTTGGCTTATAACTCTGAAACCAAAGCATTTAGAGCAAATCTGACATGGCGGTAAAATTGTTTATCAGGTCAAGATCTATCTGGCCTAAAATTTTCAGATGTATCCGACAACCTGTTGTTGGGTTGCTGCCCCTGAATTGGTAATTTTAGGGAATTTTTGCTGTTTTTGGTTATTATCTTGAATATTATTATAGATACAGATAAACTGTAAACAGCAATAATGTTCAGCAAAGTTAGATCTACAAATAAGTCAAATGACGGAAATGGTCAGTTGACCCCTTTAGGAGTTATTGCCCTTTATAGTCAAATTTTAACCATTTTTCGTAAATCTTAGTAATCTTTTACAAAAATCGTCTACTGGGCCAAATTAAACCAAACTTGGCCACAATCATCTTTGGGGTATCGAGTTTATAAAATGTGTGGCGTGACCTGGCCAACCAACCAAGATGGCCGCCATGGCTAAAAATAGAACATAGGGGTAAAATGCAGTTTTTGGCTTATAACTCAAAAACCAAAGCATTTAGAGCAAATCTGATATGGGTAAAATTGTTCATCAGGTCAAAATCTATCTGCCCTGAAATTTTCAGATGAATCGGACAACCTGTTGTTGGGTTGCTGCCCCATAGTTGGTAATTTTAAGGAAATTTTACTGTTTTGGGTTATTATCTTGAATATTATTATAGATAGAGATAAACTTTAAACAGCAATAATGTACAGCAAAGTAATATTTACAAATAAGTCAAAATGACTGAAATGGTCAATTGACCCCCTAAGGAGTTATTGTCCTTTATAGTCAATTTTTAATAATTTTTATAAAATTTGTAAATTTTTACTAACATTTTCCACTGAAACTACTGGCCCAAGTTCATTATAGATAGAGATAACTGTAAGCAGCAAGGATGTTCAGTAAAGTAAGACGTATAAACACATCATGATCAACAAAACACAATTTTGTCATGAATCCATCTGCTTCCTTTGTTTAATATTCACATAGACCAAGGTGAGCGACACAGGCTCTTTAGAGCCTCTAGTTTAATCTCAATATGGTAATGTTTTGTCTTCTTGAATGATTTGCAAAGACATGAACGATTTACATCAAGATAAGATTTTAGTATGTGTATGACAGAAAACCACATTTATACAGAAATGGTTTTATTTGTTGTACATTTGTATGGTTGTAAATGTTTTAGTTTAATGTTCATATTAATTCAAATATATTTCGGAAAACACGTACAATACCGGTCGAAATGAAACTGGTTTCATTTATGCCGGAAGGAGTAGCTGCTTTCTCCTTTAGCTTAGAGGAGATATGTTTTACAATGATTTATATCGAGAAGTTAGTGAATTTCATGCAAGTGGTTACATTTGTACAGTAAAATATACGGTTTGTATCTCTTATAGATTAAATTTAGATCGAGTAATTTGATATGATAAGAAGGTAAGTGATAGCTTTTTGTGCATGTCCTTGTTTATTGTAAATTAATGATATATATAAATATTACCTACTTGTTTACTTTTACAATATGACAAAAAATCGCACGTCTTTAACATTTCTTATGCAAAGAGGATGTAATTGTAATTTGTTTTGTTATTCTAAAGGTTTTATTCGAAATAAATGAAATGCAACCAGTGGTAACAAAAAGGAAGTTATCTATCAACAAGAGTTTGACTAGACAAATACAAATACCCGTAAGTTAGTAGTTAATTTATAATCTATAAATGCATAAACTATATATATATAGAGTACTAACTTGAATGAAAAAACAATTACCATATAATATTGAATATTGGGAAACACACAAACATACCGGAATGCACTAAGAAAATACTGTGCAGTATTTCTGCCATTATGAGAACTATTATTTGATTTTAATGTGATAATTCATCAAATCATAAATCAATATCTAAACACTCTTTGGCACTTATATACATAATCGGTCGTTTCCGTCATGATAAATAATTATATATATGAAATGAAATATGTTTTTATAGAAACTGTATGTAATTATGTTATTTTTTTTATTAATAAGGGTTAACCTGAAGATATTTAAAAATAGGTTTATCGGACACATGACATGCTTTTGTTCAAAATGAAATACATTTTTTGTTTATTAAAAAGATATTTGTGGCATAAATTTTCAAAGACAAAAATCAAACAATAAGACTAAAGCAAAAAACAATGTCTTTCCGACTTCTGACAGGGATATCTGTCTCACAGAACTTCACTCTATCAATTATATGTTTTGTTGACTAGAATTTAACACACGGTTTATAGAAATTATATGGTAATTTTTATAAATTTCCTGTTTACAAAAGTATGACTTTTTCGAAATAATAAGGATTTCCTTATCCCAGGCATAAATAACCTTAGCCGTATTTGGCACAACTTTTCTGAATTTTGGGTCCTCAATGCTCGTCAACTTTGTACGTATTTGCCTATATGAATATTTTGATCTGAGCGTCTCTGATGAGACTTATGTAGACGACACTCGCGTCTGGCGTAATAAATTATAAACCTGGTACCTCAAATAACTTATAACAAAATAAGGAAAGTACGGTAACCATATATTAATATCTCAGTTGTCTAAAATCTCAATAAAATGTCATATAAAATTTAATTGTACTATAAGTGAAGCTCATATTTTTTTCAAATATTAACAATAAAATTATAGTTTATATCTCTAATATAAATCAGGAATCAAACTGGGATTGTGATATTAAATACTTATAAGTCAGTTATATCATTGTCATTTAAAAGTTATAACGATCACATATTTAAAATGTAAAATTTATATAATCAATAGTGGAATCTCATTCTTTGACAATTTATACCTTTTTGCACTCATTGTATTAAAACATTAAATCAACGTGTGGTTGCCGGTGATCTCAGAGGCTGATTAGATGAATTTAAGGGTCATAACCTTTATCCACTAACGGAATGAATCAAAATATGATAACAGGTGTTAATGAAATTGACAACTTTGTGAAATATGGTTGGCAATCTTAGGGGATTTTTGTTTAACAAAAAAAGAAAATTTATGTTTAATTATTAGAGAAACAAATTACTCGTGGATTATCGGATTTTCGCCGAGGCTCTGACTTTAAAATTGAAATAGAATCAATATATATAATAAGGACGTACACTTTTTTTGTTTGTTATTCAATTCTATACAAATTAAATGTTATGCAATCTATAGTAATAAAATCTGCTAACGATATTTGACATGACAAATCAGTATACCGATATACAAAGTTTATGATCATTTATGAAATAAACGTAGAGGTTGTCATCATACATGTAATTAGGTAAACAAAAAGCAGTGCATTCAATATGTATCCAAATATTCTTTTGCTTTTGATAATCTAATCCGTAATGAAAAGGTACCACCAAAGATACCAGACTAACATGCTGATACCCTAGACGTGCATTTTATATACTCATTATTGACGCTCGAATCATAATAGTTGGAACACAATCAGTATGAGGTATTAGATCTAGAGCATCACAGGATTCGCATAGGCAAATCAACAGTAGACACGTATCTGTTCCCTGTATCAAGCTCTTTTTTTTCGCATAGTTTATATGGGTCGGGTAAAATTCATTGCACACTTTTATTATGATCATCATTATAGGTAATATCTTGAATTCAAACTGTTTTACATGTGACTTCATTTTATGGTTATATGGTTTTAGTAACACGATATCGTTGCCTGTCGGGGGGAGGGGGAGGGGAATAGTCCCTTTTGACTC
This sequence comes from Mytilus galloprovincialis, assembly GCF_965363235.1. Taxonomy (NCBI): domain Eukaryota; kingdom Metazoa; phylum Mollusca; class Bivalvia; order Mytilida; family Mytilidae; genus Mytilus; species Mytilus galloprovincialis. The sequence goes on from NC_134847.1 coordinate 62,782,531, forward strand.
TAATTAGCAGTTAGCCATTACTTTTGTTCTTCAGTATTTCATATAGAATTCGCATTTTGTTGCATTGATTCAATTCAGGAATGTATCTTTCTCTAGTCTACCTCTTTACTATGTTTACTATGATTAAATGTCGAAAAAAAGGCATCTGGTGTAATTGGTACTACATTGTCTAAATGCTATGTCATCCTTTAGTGATGTATTAATTATGCAGTGTATTGTGAAGTTAATAAGACTTATTTTTTTATTTCTTCATAAGATGAAATTTATAAAATCATTTTAAGTTACTTTTTGTACTTGATTTATTTTTTCAAATAAGTAGACCTATTTAGATATTAAAAAAATAAACCACCCCGCGAAATACATGTAGATATGTGCATGTCTGCAGTCATAGTTCTTTTAAGTATATTTTGCAGTTGCAGCTAGTTTCCTCTCTGGACTGTTTAATTACGGTATTTTAAATTCTATCGGTTGTCTCTGTGTTTTTCCTCTTATAGTTGACGTGTTGTCATCGGTTTTAGTTTGTAACCCATATCTCATTTCTATCAATCGATTAATAACTTTTTAAACAGCGGTATACTAAGATTGCCTTTATTCATTCATTTAAAAAAACGATGAACAATTTTAAAATGGAGGAATTTTAGCTAAATTATGCAATAGAAAATGTAAATATAATAGTAAACACTAGAGTACGACAAATAATTTATGATTATGCAAATACATATTTTAGCTAAATGATTCTTGTACATATCTTAAATTCGATATTATATATATAATAGGTTTAAAGGATATATTGCATAAACTTAATAAGAATAAAATGCATTTTTTAAGAATATAAGTAACATCAACTGGAAAATTAGAAAATAAAGTAATTAGATATTTTGTTCTCAATAAACTACTAATGATGTTTGAAGTATATTAGGTGTACTTGTCATCCAGAGTTAGCATTTCATTATATATAAAAAGAAGGTCACAAATTTGGAAAAGTTTTTTAAACCGGAATATTGCAAAATGCAAATTATCATTTGAATATTTTTTTCAGATTTAGTCAAAAGAAAGATATTGAAGAATCTTTAAAAATTATGATTGTGCACAGATGGACTTTATCATCGTATTATGGAAAGGTGGGTAATTCTAACGTATAAAGTATAACGAAAGTATATCCTCTTCTCTGATTTCAAAAGAAAAAAAAACGCTGGACAGACAAACCCGTTAAAGCTTTAGGCATTTATTTGGTCGCGATAGACATCAATGCGAATAATTAAATTGGGAACCTAAAATAAATAACATGAAACCATTAATAAAAACATGGGGAAAAAGAAAATAAACAATGATGAGGAACATACTGATAATTTAATCTTTGAGATTACCAAAACTTATATTTGTGGCTACTTCGTGCAAAGTTTCCGATATTTACCTTAAAGAAATTGAAAGCTGTTGTTCCAAATATATTTAAGAAGGAAAACATGACAAAGTAAAAAGAAAGACACTTTTCAGCGATAACAAATAAATGGGGAGACAAGAATGATTGATTTCGACAGTTATTGTTATTTTACAGCACGGAAAACGTGTTGGGTCTCAAAATTAAATAACAACCAGTCTGCCAAACTGGAAGATTACTTCTACTAGCTATTTTAATAAACTTGGAAAAAACTTTCTTGTCTTTAACAAGAATTTAGATAACATAAAACCACTAAATGAACTTGGAAAAATACCTGATTTGTGTTTATAAGTAATTTAAAACAAGTTAACAAATTTAAATGGAAACTGCTTCAGTATATTATTCCTATAAAGCAGTTACTGTTAAAATGGAAAATATCTGAGAATGGTAAATGCAATATTTGTAAAACAAAAGAATATTACTTGCATTTCTTTATTACATGTTCATTGAAAAAGTTTTTTGAGAGAAAGCACATTATCTCCTAGCAAAAATGCAGTTTCAAAATAAGATATTAGCAAATAATATAGTATTTATATACAAAATATCAGATCATGGGTATTATGGTTGTAACCTTTTATTTTTACAATTTTATGTGTTTGTATTAACAAGTTATACTATGTCTCAGCTAGAGACAATTCAACTGGTTTAATCGTACCTGTTTTTAATAGACCAGAGAGAAAATACCGACTGCACAGTAAACAAAATTATAACTCCAATGCAAACATTCGTTACCATGGAATGAAATAGAACTGACGAAAAACCAACACTTATAAAATAAAACAATTAAACAACAGGAACCATACATGTATGGGGAGTAGAATAGATTATGACTGGTATTTTTGATAACGGAAGAAAAGGAACTTGATGCATAAAACAAAAATAGACATTGTTAATATCTTTGTCATTTGTTCTCTGGGTAGAGTTATCTCATTGGCAATCATACCACATATTCTTTGGTTTATGTTATAAGATGAAGTATTGCGTGGTCCAATAAACGTACACTTTCTTTTTTTCAGATATTGCCACATCAACTTGGGCTTTAGCATCCATAATATTTCTTTTATTACTCGTACAAGAAGAACATGTATTGAAACATTTATACATAGACATTTTCTGTTTGATATTTATACTCTTATTATGGCCATTTACCAGTCCTAAATATTTAGACGCAGACATTTTTTTCTATTCGGTTAAACAGGTTAAAAAAAGTGTAACGTTTTGTAATGCACTTATTGTAGCATCGGGAGTTTTGTGTTTCATTTACGTCTTCATAGAGAGTGTAATTTTGATTGTTCAACAAATTCATGCGCAACCAAAAACAACACTATCTTGGTGTATCAGTTTGCTAGGTTGTGAATATTTAATCCATGACATGTTTGAACAACTCATAAAAAGCGTTGTGGAATCAATGTATGGAAACTATATACTGCAAATCCCAATTCACATTCTCATGTATGTCTTCACATTCGAAATATTCCAGATATCCACCTCTTCATTGGGAATAGTATACATATACCTTTGTATAACTCATTTCTTCATTACACCTATTTCAACCATGTTTTTCATAAGCTCTATCCTAATCGTGTGCCTTATTATCTATAAAGTATCTATAAACGATAACAGGATAAATTTCCAGAATATAAAAATATTTTTGAATAGTCTTCGGAATGACAATCAAAGATTGGGGGAAATATTTGTCATAGTATGTGCATGTGTTTTAATCAAAGTTGTAGATATTCAGTTGTAAGACAGATTTGACTCATATCACAACTGCTTAAAGTAACAACAATTAAAATATCCTGCAGTTTATACTGCGTTGACCAGTATTTCTCTACAGTAATAAAATTAAAATTGACCCAAACTCTCTAGGTTTTTGTATGAAATTTTGTTGTTTCTGTGATTTCATATGCAAATCCTCGTCATCTCTTTTAAATTTAATCACAACTTCAGCTAAATGAAATATACGTTTAAAAAAACTGTCTTATAACAAGGATAATAACCAGAGTGGCTCTTTTGGTAAATTAATGACTTTTTGTTTATAAAAATAATAGTGATTAAGCCTCAAAGTAATCATCTAAAGAATAATTACTATGCGAATTCAGAACGGAAAGTCGCTAATCAAATTGCAAAAGTAAAAGTACAAACACATCAAACGAATGGAAAATAACTGTCATATTCCTGAAATTTAATTCAGAACGCGCATAGGACACATCTTATACTTAAGTGTTATTTTTTTTTCTATCACTGATTTTATATCGCTGCTAGTGTAATGCTTGTCCCGTTGTGGGATAAAATCAAACTTTAGTTTTAAGTTTCGTTTGTATTTGGGTCGGACATGGAGATATGTATTCCTTGATTGAATCTACATGGCTTTGAATGAAGATTTTCCCCTCAACTATCGAAAAGGCAAAGTACCATCTCCCATACCATGAAATATTTTAACACAACAAAATATTCTCGAAAATGCAGTTTGCAATCATATAAATGTATATTGAAGCCTAGAATAGATATTGTTATTACTGAGAATGAAGATTTTCCCCTCAACTATCGCAAAGGCAAAGTACCATCTCCCATACCATGAGGTATTTTAACCCAACAAAATTTTCTCGAAAATTCAGTTTGCAATCATATAAATGTATATTGAAGCCTAGAATAGATATTGTTAGTACTGAGCTTTTTAAGAACAATTAGGTAAGTGTGATTTATTTTTCCAATGTGATATCTTATTCATTATTTGTTCACATACATATATATATGTATTTATGGTTATTTCATTATGATATCATCTGCAGATAAACATTGTAGTGTAAAAGTGTTTGATTTTGAATTTATGAACTTTTATATTCATTAAGATATTGTATACATATGAGATATATAAAATGAATAATGCTGTAATTAATGTGACAAGGTTAAGTACTTACAAATGATATTATAAAGAGTTTAATGGGTTATCTTGATAATTATATAAAAGTAGAATACGAATATAAATCCTCAATATATCAACATGAGCTTTATAACAAACAAGGGTATGAAATAGCTAAAACCATCTCACCTGAAGCTAATCTGTAGTATTGTTTAGCGGGCACCTTTTGGATTTTTATTTACCAAAGAAATATTCAGAACGAAAGAATAACATTGAGAATGGAAATGGGGAATGTGTCAAAGAGACAACAACCCGACCATAGAACAGACAACAACAGAAGAATAGACTGTTCAACAACAACAAGAGGCATGTTTATTACTGTCATCACAGTTTTCGTTATAGCAGTTTTGAAAAGAAATTCAAAACTAGAACGGATGATATATGCCGTATAACTCAATTAAATTGCTCCAAAACGACTAATTCATTGCTTAGCAAAAATAACGAAATGCCATAACATTTTTATCTGCTTTAAGTAGTAGGATTTCCCCCCAATACAACGTTGTGCGATTATACAAAATTGAAATAAACTCTTTGTTCACTTAATCGATGAATAAATAAAATTCAACAACAAAAATCTCATTTTCTAAAAAAAAGTTTTAGACACATCTTTATTTACCTCTCTAATGGACAACAATCGCTATAAGAAAGATACCAAAGGGACATTCAATCTCATAGACTGAAAACAAACTGACAACGCCATGGCTATCATAGCACAACATAGAAAAGTAAAGACTAAACATATTAAACTCAACCAAAACAGGGTGAGGTGAAATCAGGTGCTCGGCAGGGTAACCATATACTAGCCGAATGAAGACAAATACATTTTATAGCATCGATCTGTGGCATCATAATGTATTGTTTTTAAAATGCATGTTTCATTTGTTTATTTCATATTGCAATATCGCTATTCAAATTAATTTTATTTCCCTTTACATTTCTAATCTTTCAAATGAGGTGAAAATTACAAAGAGGACGACCGAAAACCATAAGTTGGACTTAGATATGGTGTTAAGACAGAATGAATTGTTTATTTGTTTCCAATATTGTGTTTTTTCCGATATGAGATTATGTTCTTTATTGTATACAGTCATCTCAGTAGCAAATTTATTTCCAATCTGAAGCTCAGACTTGGTATGATCTAACCATCATAAATACCTGTACAATACTTTAATCAACCAACACACACAAACATCGATGAATACTGTTGTCTAAATTTCAGTTATATTTGCGAGGATTAATAATCATCAACAGGGTTATATCGAGCCTTATTAAAGTTTTCAGTACCCAACAGACGCGTAGGTTAATACAGATGAAGATCAATTAAGACCTATATAGATTTTGTTTTGCAACTCCTGTACAATTTTAACATTAAATAAGTACATCCGCCTTCCTCAAATGTAACATATGTCATCCATTAAATGTGAAACAAAAGTTAGTTTACACATAAAGCATTTGATATTATTCCCAAATGTGTAACGTAAAGATTCACAATTTGTGTTCAACTCAAATCCAATGTAGTCTCTGATTTCAAATAGTGAGTGTGAGCCTGTATATAACATCTAAATGGTATACAATACCTCTGTTCAACTGAAGACTGAAAAATGGGTTTGTTTATATGATATTGTCATGTCGTTATTGTCAGTGTGATCAAATTAGACAGAGACAAGATGAAAGATACCAAAGGGCATTCAGAAAGTTGGAGTGAAACTTACAACGACCCTGAAAAACCGAAACATGGTGGAAATCTAAAACGTTAACACAAAATGACAAATAATACTTAATATAACAAAGAAGATATGATATGATTGAAAAGGATTACAGTCAAACATATGAAATAAATTCTACCTACCGTCAGTCGAATATTAAAATCCTAGAAGTCCACAAGTCAATGTTGAAATAGAGGGAAATTCATTCAACACATTTTTCTTATATCAGAAAACATCTAAAAAAGAAAATGTGGAAGTAAAGATATCTAAATACTGGTACATACATACTTAACAATAGAAATATATCAGTATGTGAAAAATGGGACCACAAGAATGTGTCCGGATTACAACGTAGTTATTTTCAACGTAGTTATTTTCAACGACTCATAAAACCAAAAAGACATTTACATCTGTTATAAAAAATAAACAAGAAACAACACGAATTCCAATAAAAACCGAAGTCAAAATGAGTAAAATGATATCTAGAAATATTTATGATACAATAAAACATGCTATCTGTACTTTAAAGTGAAATATCTTTCCCTTAAAGCAAAGTTTGCAATAGATCGGTTTTCCGTTTAAATATGTCTGAGAACATAAAAAACTAATAATTCGATAACTATCACTTTATGCTTATGGTTGTAATTTTACACGTTCAATGCGAAACAGACATTGTACATTTGCTGTTATAAACGTAGTGTAAAGTAACTTAAGTTAGCAAAGGGGAGGGACGAAAGATACCAAAGGGACAGTCAAACTCATAAATCAAAAATAAACTGACAACGCCTGGCTAAAAATCAAAGAAGACAAATAGACAAACAATAGAACACATGACACAACATAGAAAACTAAAGAATAAGCAACACGAACCCTACCAAATACTAGGGTTGATCTCAGGTGCTCAAGAAGGGTAAGCAGATCCTGCACCACATGTGGCACCCGTCGTGTAGCTTATGTGATAACAAACCTGGTAAATAGTCTAATTCGGTAGGTCACATTCATGAAAGGGAAGGGGATTGTAGTTATGACGTCAAAAACATATCCGATGCCATTTGTGAAACGATTATTCCATAACGGTCAACCAACTCGTGATGGCGTCCGTAATATGTACGAAGGCATGATTTCAATTCACCATTTGGAACTCTTGGTTTAATACCTTCAATGTGAGCAGCAAACCTCTATCAAGAAAATCATGATAGGAAATGCAAAGCACGGGAATATCGTGTCAATTGGGAGATATCTACTCCTTATGCAGGTACTGCAGGAATGTTGCTACTTAGAAATTAAAAGTTCACAATTGAAAAGCTGAAATCATCTCTTTTGTCGTAAAGTTTTGTTTTCAACCGACCCTTATTGTCAATTTCTAGATGTAAGTAAAGATATGAGGCCGACTTAACTGTATCTGTTGTATCCTTTATCTCTAATTCGATGGGTTCCACATAGTCACCAAAGTTTGAATAATTTAGTGAAAGAACATCATCTATATAGCGGAAAGTAGAGTTAAAGGATATCGCTAACTTTTTATCTTTCTTCCTAAGAAGTTTCTGCATGAAGTCAGCCTCATAATAATAAAGAAACAAGTCGGCAAGTAGAGGGGCACAATTTGTTCCCATTGTAATGCCGACAGTCTTTTAAAAAACATGTCCTCCGAACGTAACTAATATGTTGTCAATCAAGAAATCAAGCATCTTGATAATGTCAGTTTCAGTGATTTTTTTTTGAATCAGAGTGATCCTTTACAAATTTAAAGTAGGAATTATTCCTCCCTAAGACAAGATACTTGTATCTACGTTGGCCATTCTTTAGCAAAGTATGTCTACAATTATTTGAGAGTTCAATGTACTTTGTACCATGCTAGGGCAATTATTCAATGTCTGAAATTGTAAAATTATGAAAATATTATTAAATCTGGACACTTTACATATTGTCATTTCTGCTACATGTATCACCATGATGTCTTACATAATAGAAGCAAGAAACAAAAAGATATCAAGGGGAAAAAACCTCATAAGTCTGAAAAATACTAATCACTTCATAGCAAATTACAACACAAACTCATATGATATCATTTTCATATTTTTTGGAAATCCTACACAGAACCTTACCCCACCAGACAATCTTACCACATCAATGTCTTCGTACTATTCATCGCATGAAAAATATCTTTCGTGATTAGACTTTGATTTATATATAGAATAATGAATTCAAGATCTCAAAGTGACACCATTTCTGCTTTATTGAAAACCCTCATATTTTTTAGCATAATTAATCTATGATAACTAAAACCAGTATGCAGACAAAATACGGATAAAAAGTATGTTGATACATATGTTGTTTAGTGTCAATAATATCGTGGAAGTTTTTCATTTTGTGATTAATATGTTATAACATCTGAATTGTAAAAGGACGCCAAACAAATGTTATCCTTAACAAAAGCAATTCTAATAACTTGTTTAGCTTGTTTCTATCAGTAAACGCATCTTTTATCGATAGTCTCTAACTTTTAAATGTGTTTGTTGTCATCTTAACCAGATTTATAATCTATATTCGACAGGGACACATCAAATTTAATATAATACGAAATATTGCATTAATTTCTGTCTTGATTCACTCCTTTTTTGACAGTGGCATTAATTTCCTTTTGTAAACTTACTTTTATAATCTCTGTAATACAGAAGACAAAATTCATATTATTTAATCGACCAACTAATAACTTGTAAGATATAAATATTGGGTTGCTGCTTGAAATTAGAAAACTTAAAGGTCATAAATGGTAGGATTAGAGTTATTTTTTCGAATGTAGAACGAACGTTATCTTTACTTATTGGAATGTCACAGGAAAAAAGAGTAATAGATAGTCATGGATATATTCCATATAATATTTCATTTTTGTACTATATATAGTTCACAAGGTGAATCATCATATATTCGATGTTTCAACCATATTACAACACGTGTATGGTCATGTCGCTCCGTGTTATTTACCATAGAAGAAAACTTGTATAACAAACAATTGTTCATAAAACCCTGAAAAGATAAATCTAAATGATCGAGTATTTTGGAATATGGAAAATCTCGTTCAAACAAAGAACAGGTATGTATAAATTAAACCCATTCATAACAGCATGTAGTTGGTAACTGTTATATCTAATGTTAATGATAAAACATTTTCATAATAACATGTAGCTGATATCAGTTTAATTCACAATATATCAAGCCATGACAATGCTTATATGTTAGTTTTAAATTAGATACGGAGGCGCTTCATTTGCCCGAGATTTACAAGAATTAGTCAGAAAATGCATCATCCAACATCGTTTAGGTGACTGTATCTTGTCCAATCGTTAAAAGCCAAAGCCAAAATCCTTTTAAACAAACGCAGAAACAAAATGTTGCGCTTCAGAATGGTAGGCAATTCCTTGTCCACTAGTATCATACGTCGCTTCGTTCAATACATTGCCACTCAAAAATGAGGTTATGTAAAAAAACATATGATTGGTTAATTGATTTTTGGTGATGTAACGCCACTTTTAAGCACCGTATTGTGGCTATTCCATGGCTGCCGGTTTTTATTGGTGGACGCAGCCACCGACCTCGAGAGGAAACAGACAATCCTAGTCAACTAAGATTGGAGTCGAGTGCACACATACGAGCGGGGTTCGAACTCACAACCTCAGTGTTGACTGGCTAGTGATTACAATCGTTATTTATTAAACCACTCGGCCACTGAGGCCCAAAAAAACATGATATCATCGCTACGACTAATGAAAGATATGTGTGGTCATCAATGACATATATTATCGACAAACAAAAATATAAAAAAATACTGAACACCGAGGAAAATTCAAAACGGAAAGTCTATAATAAAAAAGTAAAACTTAAAGCTCAAACACATCAAACGAATGGATAACAACTGTTATATTCCTGAATTTGTACAGACATATTCTTAAGTAGAAAATAATGGATTAAACCTGGTTTTAAAGCTAGCTTAACCTCTCACTTGTATGTCAGTAGCATATAATTCCAGTATAATGACAACGATGTGTTAACCAAACAAACAGACATAAGAGGTAAAAACGTCAAAAATAGGGACAAAGCAGTCAGCGTTGTTTCATTATCTTAATCACCATGAAAACAAACAAATATGTAAAAAAAAAAGCACAAAACGGATATAGAAAAAGCACATTAGCAAAAATGAAAGGCAAGAATAAAAAAAAACCTTAGCACAATAACACAATGTCAGAATGTATAAGTACAGAGCTAAAACGCGCGTTGTGTCCGTTTAAAGTTTCAACGAGATGACTTTAACATCTTTTTGAAACACCTGGTTCAATCGCTTTTTTCTTATAAAAAGCAACTTCCTATCACAAAAATCATGACAGAAAACGCAAACGACGGAACTATAGATGACAGACCAGCAATTTACTCACTTCTAAATTACAACTCTCTGGCAAAAATTAGTGTTTTTGATGTCATTGTTTACTTAAACTAACAAACAAATTTGCAGAACCGAAACTGTTGGTGAAAGAGAAATATATTTACACGTTTGAGAAAAAATATACTTGTCAATTATTTTGCATTAAAAATTGCATGACAATTTCTATAGTTATGTTGCTAATAAGAGTTGGAAAAGAAAACAATCAGAAAATAAAAATTAATTCCGTAATAAAGTAAGTGTTCATTCGACCTTCATAAGATCAAAAAAGATCAGATCAGACTGTACTATATATATGCCGATTTTTCTAATGTTTAATGGGATAGGTTTAATCAACATATGTCAACTAGTCGTTTTAAGTTATATCTAAAACCAATTTTTTTGTACAAGTAACTAGCTTTATGAATCAGTCACACAACTGAACAAAATTAATATACTCGACCCCGGTGTAATAACGCAGTTAACAATTAGTAAATTCCTAAACTTCATTTGTTTTCAACCATTACTGCTGACAATATTTTTGTTCAATAACATAACAGATGTTTTTATATATGAGTAATTTAAAGTGAATATCAACCTTTACTTGAATATTAATACCTATATTTAACTCAAGAAGCTTTAATGTCTAGAAAAGCGCTTTGGACTTTTGAAATTTATAAGTGTTCTTTTTTAGTTTATTTCTAGAAACACACATTTAAAAGTTGTTTCAGTGTATCAAAATTATAAAGAATAAATCGTCATTATATGAATACAATAACTTCTGACTGATTGAAATAGTTCTATTTTTTTTAAATAATAAAAGCAGGATAAACCCGCCGCCTCTGGCCTTTGTTCGTCTAGTATAAATATTTGTTTAGGAGCCAGCTGAAGGACGCCTCAGGGTGCAAGAGTTCTCGCTGCATTGAATACCCATTGGTGGACTGTTGTCTGCTCTATGGTCGGTTTGTTGTCTCTTTGACACATTCCCCATTGCCAATCTCAATTTTATTGTCGTTTTTGTTAGTTCAAAAAGAATATAAGTCTTCAATAAAACTTTTCATAAATATGAAAATGCAGCAGTTGCTTTGAAAAAATATGTCAATTAAGAACAGTGTAGTTTGAGCTTTGCTTGAAAGTTGTCTCGTTAGCAATCAAACCACATCTCCTTATTTTTAAAGTGAATTTATTCATACGACTAAACAAACCATGTTCGTGCTACAGTTTAATTTCTTTCTAAAGGAGATGTTTTGTTAAAACTACCACATTTCAACTCTTAAAGAGCTATTTCTAAATGTTTATCTGCTATTTTAAGAAATCGTTTCTGAATTGTTGAATAACGACTATCTTCATTATTGTTCAAAACTTTGTTTAGGTGTTCATTTAAATAGTAGTGGCTTTATTTTTAACACTCAATTAATTGTAACCATATTTTAGGATGGGCACCATATAGCTACATCTTTTCACAATTTAAGTGCCATAAACATTATACATACATTTAGTATCTATCAAATGCAAATTACTGTAAGAAAATAAAGGAAAATCGTTACAAACATATCAGTGTTTACTATGAGCAAGTTCTCTAAAAATCATATTCATTTATATACTTTTTCTGTTGAGACATCCAAATACCTTTATGAATCTTTACAATGAATGTTGGTAAATAGAATGAATTGCTGGAATAGGAAAAAAATCATAAAATTAAGTTAAGCTTGTTTATATGAGAGCTAGACACGTCTAATGAAGCAGTTATACAAATGTTCTGACATTTATTGCTTCTAAACACAACTCTGTCGTCTACAAAGGGAGAATGATTTACACCAACACTATCATTATTTGTTTAATTGACATAAATTATAGTCCAGAGGTATATGTCAATTATAAGGGAGAATGATTTACACCAACACTATCATTATTTGTTTAATTGACATAAATTATAGTCCAGAGGTATATGTCAATTAGACAGAACTTCAAATGAAATTGTGTCGTCACAACTTGATGAACTTTATGAATTGACAATGAAGATATTAAGTGCATTTAAAAAAATAACAAAATCAAAAAGTCGTTTATTGAAAACAACAAGGCAAATGTGCATATTCTATAACCGTGTTAGATAAAAGTAGAAAAACACATAATAAAACTCACAACCGTGTTCGCCTCCTTCATATGTGCATAAAAACGCAATAACTGTTCCTACATAAATGCAGCAAACATCAACTTTGCCATATCTATGCATATTGGAAGGGAATACTTTTGTTAGCATCTTTAGATGTGTGTTACAGGACATAGTATGTTGTGTAAAATTCTTAATTTTTCAAATGTGTTTAAAGAGCTTCACCTTAGAATTCAAACAAATTGTAAAGTATTCTCTGCAAAACTATTTTGATAACATTAAGCTATAATATGAAGTATCCCTTTAGATCCCATTGAATAGTTAAACAGCTATACATTGGAACATATACAAGAGGACAACATACAGTATTTGAGGACAACACACAGTAAAAAAGGTCAACATACAGTACAAGAGGTCAACATACAGTACAAAAGACCTACTTAAAGTACTAGAGATCAACATATAAAACTAGAGATCAATATACTATACTAGAAGGTAACTTTCAGTACTAGTTGTAGTTGGCAAAACATTTCGAAATTTTTGGTCCTCAATGTTCGTCCAATTTTTCTCGTATTTAATGTTCCTATTTACGTTTTTATTCGAACACGCTTATGATTCCTTTGTAGACGAAATGCACGTCTAGCATAAAAAATTATAAGCCTGGTATCTTTGATGAGTGTGTTTTTTCTTAAATGTCTATTCAAAAGAGAAAAACACGAATACTGAATATGAGTGGTAAATATCAAATGTAGTATCTAATTGGAAATCACACAAAAACAAAATGAGGTTATCTACTAATGAAGATGGTCAGTAATTCACATAAGAAAGTTCAGACGTCGTCTTGATTAAATTGTAGAAAACATCAACTCGTGAAATCTGATAGATTGTTTTACAGTTTCTAATTATAATGCAAGCAGACAAAAGTAGAATGAAGATTTACAAACATCAAATAGTAAATTGAATTTATTAGGTAATACGAGTGTCGACAAACTAACAAATAAATACAATTACTGTGAACTATAAACACAGTGACAGATAGCGTAAAAAATAAGTTTCATACATATATTAGACCTACGATGTAACTAAAAGGGAAAATCAAAGACATCTATTGCATAGTATTAGAAATGGAGCTTAGACATGCAAACGAATGATTTGTTTACTTGCTAATTTTTTTAAATGATGATGTTTAATTATTTCAAAAAGTTTAAAGTACTTGTACTTAACCTACAATGTATATGCTAGTTTTTACTGACGAAAAAAGCATTGTGATTTGTAACTTTGTATAAAGTGTAAAATACTAAAGTTAAGAGGCAAACATTTGTTCTATGGAAAACGGCACAAACTATGATATTCAATCAATCTAAAAACAGGTGCGTTTAAGAATATTGAACAAAAGCAAAATATCAGGAATATGAATATCAAGAAGACAAAAAAATGTATATAAATAAATCGATTTGCAGGTCAACTGTAGTTTGCAGTCAACTGTTGAAAGTAAGGACTAAATTATATTACTAACTTTGACATTGATTAAAGGAAACGTGAGAGAAACCTCGATGAGGGATGCCATCAATGCACAATATTATACATACTTTGACATCTATGTTGGTTTATAGCCACATTAAGCACAATTTTCCATCTAGAGTTAAGAATGTGATGACTTGTCTTATTCGTGATTAACATTTAATGAAGCAAACAGATCTGACTGATCACATTATTTGTATGTATTATTTCATTACTTGTACGTCAGCGATTGTTTTACGGCATCCTAATACAGATGACAGATTTGTTGCTGTAACGTTTTGGCAATGTTTTCTTGACCTATAGCTTAATAACTGAAATTATTTTTCTACTATGTTGAATGTTGTCTTTCTTATATGGGACACTTTTCCAATACTGCGTGTTTCGTTCGTTTCGTTCTAAATAAAATGATAACCGCGTGGCTGATTTATTCAATATTGGGACTCGATGTTACATAATACAATTACTCCCCCTCTTGTTCTTTCGATTTGCAACCCCGAATTAAGATACATGTATCATACTTTATCCGAGTAACTTTAGTAACACAATAGACAGTTATACTTAATATAAGTCGTTACTGCGTAATATGATTAATTTGTTCACCTGGTTCTGATTTAGAAGGCTTTTTACCAAAGTGAGGCAAAACGTTGATTCCAATAAAATGAGATATTGTCGAGTGACTACCAATCAAGTGACACAAATATCAATAAACAGGTACAAATGTAGAAATCAAGATAAAGCCAAAAATAAAAAAGAATAAAAAAGAATAAAAAAAATTAAGCATTAATTACAGTTTATAAGAAAACGGTATTGTGGTGTGAAAGATGTATTTCATTGCACTGCATCTCGTAATCCATAATCAGGGTATTGATACATAATACCTGTCGGTGTTTCCTTGACATACGCGATTCGAGTTACTTCAGTATGATAAATTGTGATTTAGACAAATGCCGTTGAACAGTTTGAAAATGCAAATAATTTACTTGTACGTCGAATAAATATGCATTCATTTTCGTGCACTCATATAGATTTTGCGAGTTTTGATAAAATTTACATATATTGGTTCTAAGCTTTTAATACAGTGAACACTACAATTCAAAAAACATAAATCACTGTGCTTCAGTTTTCTGTCAACATGCTATTGTTTGATAATCAGTAGATTATCTCCCTTGACAAGTATTGGATACTGCTTGTCAATTTAGAGGAAATAAAAAGATTAGAAGATATAAAGTTATATTATGATATTGATACAGAAATGAACAAACAAAGGTGATGTTCCTTGCAAGAGTTTGTAAATCAGAGAACATGTACTACAATCATGACTTAGTTTTTCATTAAATGAAGCACGAAATCAACATTTTTGGGTAAATATACTGTATTTCCCGTTTTATGTGGCGTGATACTCGTCAAAGGAGTAGGTTCAGTAAGACCCCTTTTTGGCCCCAAAATATAGCAGTTTTACAAAAATGTAAACTTTTAGTTATTTGTTGAACAGTAGAATACTTCTGCTACATAAATATGGGCTGTTTTTGACAATACAATGCACATATATCCTGTACTAGCACCATTAAGTCAAGCTAAATTACTGAAATCTTCACAATTCTAGCATTTTAATTAAATTTTAGACGATTTTCGTGTAAAACGAAAGTGGCCGCATTCGTGTTCATCCTTAATATTGAAATGTAAGTTGTATTTGATGATAATACATAACATATATAAAGGTTGAGGATGAACACGGATGCGGCCACTTCCATCTTTACCAAAAACCATCTGAAAAGTGACATTTTCCGGCATATTTGGTAGATTTTCATATTTGAGCTTGAATCGGATCGTTTTTAATGCCTAAATCAGTTAAAATCTTTCACATAAACTAATTAAATTCAAATAAAATAGACACTTAAGTGTTTAAAAAGTGGTCAGAATCTTTCGTCAGATGAACCTGAAATTTGAGGCCAAAATCGGTCCTTACCGGACCTAGTCCTTTCTTTTACGTTTTATAATATTATGGTTTCTATTATTGTAGCAAAATATTGATAATACACAGTAGATATTATGGTTTACCTTATGGCATTTACTGTATTATTGTTAATTTTGTTCTTTTATTTGAATAATTATCTAACAAAAACATCATATGCAGTAATTCTCTGTTTCCTTTCAAGCCTAATTACCATTATTATATTCTCTTTAACCTTATTTACAAAAATCTTAATTGAGCACAGTTTTTATTATTTTCCAGTTGTTTTGCAATTTATTCAGGTTTTCAATCATTTACAAATAAAAAAAAAAACAAAGTGTGATGAACCTTTAAAAGATATTGCCTTAGCACTTTTCATTAGTAGCAGGTGTCGAAAAATAAACGATTTTGACGTCTAGATTCAAAAGATGGCGTTTGTGTAATGTTATATCTATATTTTACAGGAACGATAGTTATTGCAAAATGTCTCCCTTGGCGTAAGTTTTGTAAAGCATCATTCTATAAGCTCTTCATTATCATTTGGTCATGCTTATGGATAGATAGACTTGGTACAGACAATTCCAAATGTAGTCTGACTACATTAAGTAATGAGTTTAAGATTTGATCTTTCTTTATTAAGGCAGACGCATTTGAAAAACAAATGTAAACCAATGTTTTAAATGTTACATTTGTATACATGAATAAAGGCAACTGTAGTTTACCGCTGTTCTAAATTCATAAATCGATTGAGAGAAACCAAATCCGGGTTACAAACTAAAACCGAGGGAAAGAAACGCATTAACTACTTTGTATAAGAGGAAAACAACGAAACAACAGAAACACTGCAGTGCAGCAAAAAATAAACAACAATCCAACACACACAGAAACGAACTATAAGATAACAATTGCTATTATCCTGACCTGGTAAAGGGCAAGTACAAATAGGGGTTGCGGCTGGCCTAACCACAGTCTTTAATGGCAAAGTTAAATAGCATGAACTATAAAGAACTAAAGTTCTGAAATAAGTAAAAATAATCAGTTAGAATATTTGAAAGTGTTAAAAGGATAACTTATATTGAAAAGTAAAATTGACATCTTTTCAAAACTGCATCAATTTTACCATAACTACCAAATGAAAAAAAAATCAAACTTGACTGCCTTATTGACGACATTACCATTAGTTACTGGATATTAAATCACAATATGTTCATATACATGTTTAAAGAGCAACATTTTTAAACAAGCGAGAGCTTTAATTAACATTCACTGATAAACTTAGGTTAGTAACACTAAATCTATAACAGTTACAAAAATCTAAGACACTACTGCATCTAATAAGATATGTACTCCACAATCTAGTTCAATAACAGTTTTAAAATAACTGACGTTTCAAAGTAAGACAAGAGAAATTAAATTTTTGTTAATATTTATGTTAACGAGAATTTATAAAGAGAACGATGACATTCATTTTTATAAAATCGAAATTATGAAGTGATACATCGAAAAATGTTCTTGTCTAGTTGATGAATTTGTGTGTATCGTGATTTCAATTATTAAAACTGTACAACTTAAATGTTTGTCCTAAAAGTTTAATAGTAATTTGAGTGTTATATCAATTGGAAAATCAAACAAATCTTTTAGAGAGTTGTTCTGTGTCAAGTATAGTCAATCGTGTATTCATTAAGTTGTCACTGTAATGTTATTCCTTTTAACATTAAAATCAATGTTATGAATGGTAAGGCATTTCATAATAAAAACTGAGCAAGTAGGTACAATGTTGTATGGCGCTGTAACACAAATCCCTATATAATAAGGAGATATGGTATGACTGCAAATGTGACAATAGTTGGTATTCAACAGAGACCAAATGACGCAAAAGTAGCATGTAGCAATGATAGGTCACTCTACGGCCTTTCGCAAAGAGCAAACATAGGCAGTTATTTCGCATTTAAACGAAATTACAAATTTTCAATAACACATTATGTATTGCTGTAGGCAGAAAACATAAAGATTGCATATTTTGAAAATAAAATATAGATTACTATTTGCATAAGTAAGTGGTTTTGTCACAATCATATAAATAAAACTAGGGAAAACCTTAATCATAAGGATAACGAAATGTTTATGATGATACATAGCTGTAGCACATTAGACACGTCTAATATATTGTTCCTAAGCTCCACTGTGTGTATTCCAATCACTGTTTTTTTTAACCTGCAATGTGCAAATACTGAACTGATCGATGATCAAAATTAAAATCACGAGTTGAGATTGAAATTTACTGCCAACAAAAAGCATCAGTTTAATAAAAAAATCAACGTTTCCTGAATATCATAAGAGACATTAAATTCAAACAATTATTTACCCAAGAAAAAACAAACCGGCAGTAATCTCAGGCACTCCGAAAAGATTAAGCAGATCCTGCTCCACATGTAGAACACGTCGTGCTGCTCATGTCAGATTTTCTCTTCTCCTCTTTCAAATTTTTGACCCGACTTTTGAAAACATAAACCATTATATATCTTTCTAGATAAAATACATCAATATGTTAATCTATTTTCGATAAAATTCCGAATTTGCATTAGTTTATGTCAAAAAAGTTCATTTTGACTTGTATGATATATAACAATTTTGACTTGAATTGAAAGTTGTCTCATTGACACCAACACATGGTATTTTGATGATGTTTGATTTGTTGATTGACAACATATTTATTATGTTTGGAGAACGAGTTTTATAACAGTCAAACGGAATTCAAATGTCATCAAACTGTGTTTCTCTAAAATTGGACTTGTTCTTTTATGCATATTGGAGCTTCGTATGAAGAATGAGGAGAATCTAGCATCCAATATCAGTGTATGTTTATGTCGTGTAGTTCTTGTCCATGCATTGACATTTAATTCTTGATTATTCGTTGGAATTAAATGATGCATGCATTAGATATCTATGCAATCGATGTCATTTCTTTTATAGTTCATTCGATTTCTAATTGTTTTTACTACCTTAATAGTAAGTCTACGATTATCTCTTATTCACTGATAGCAATATGCTCCATAATTAACATATAAAGGCAATACATATAAAAAATGTGAAACAATGAGCTCAATTAAGGATGTACACCTCTGAGGAGCCAAAATTTTCTAGAATTAAACTTTTTTCTTAACCTGATTTTTGGGGTTATAAGACTGTGACAAAATAATTGGTGAAAAGAAATCACATGTTGGTGAACTTTTTTTTATGCTACGACCCTTTGAAAATGCACAATTTTGATGATTTTCTAATTTTCATCGATTTGTAACTATTTTTGGGCAATTTTCGTGAAAAAATCAGTTCCACAATTAAACTTTTTTTCATACTCCTATAAAGATTAAGTGGACCAAACTGAATATATTTTACTTATAAAAACTGTAGGTAGGTATTGATATAAGAAAGTTATATCAAATTTTGACGCTTTTATGAGTAAAATTTACTATGCTGTCAATTTTGTAAATCTATGATTTTTCTCAGTTTTAAGATCAAATTGCATATTATTTGAACATTTTTGTTAAAAATGATCGAAAAATACATATCTAAGAAATTTGAAAAGACCAAAATGATATGGGATGAACATGGTTCTTGTAAAATCATTTTTTTCGTATCCAACACCCATTTTCTAAAAAATTTGGCTAAAAATACTGACTCGCTTGGTCGTAAAATTTGAAACTGGATTACTAAAAAACTATTCATTGTTAATACACAATTTTTTTCACAGAATTATGTTTGGTTATAACATTTTTAAATTCATTGATATTTTCTACTTGTATCACATGTTTTGGAAATAATTCAAGATTGAGATTTCAACGAGACTGAAACGTCAGAAGAATACATCCTTAAAACAATTTACTCAATATGATACGATGAAACAAATGTCCTACTTTCTACAGCTTATATATGTGTCAGTATAGCATCATTACTAAACAACATTTGTGAAATTTGATAAGAATTAACGAAGGAACGTTTAAACTTAAAGAAATGAAGTTCAGATGCTGCTATGATTTAATAAAGAAATGAAGGTAAAATAAGTCAAAACGGCATATTACAGAGTTAAATACCTAACAAGTAGAACAGATGTAAAATAAATTAGTTTAATTTAGAAGTTCGTAAAACCCTTTTTAAATCTAGACCAAAATGTTATCGATTTCATATAAATAATGTATCTAATTATGCCATGTCGAGAAACTGCAAGTTCTTTTTTCGATATTATGCAATTCCAATTATTGGTTCCAACTTTCGTGTTTTAGTTTAAACACAAAGAAAACGCTTTTGAAATATATTTAATAGTTTTAAATGATACAGATTCAAATAAAAACGAAATTATTGATGGTAAACAGCAAAAAGAATTATGTCGACTCGATACACAAATATATACAATAGAAACAAGAAAAAATCTTTCTGAAATAACAACCATTTTTTGGAGTCACGACCAGCAAGTGAAATTTGAGAAGTAAATGGTCAGAAATTGATGGTTTAAAGCCATGCTATAATAAGACATTTTACCGACATACTGTTAGACATATTGTACCTCTGTTGATAGTTTCCGAATTTCTTCAGAAATCTGTTCTAGAAAATAGTTTGTTGATGTTCTGATGCATTTTATTGAATTGTTAGATATCATTTGCTAAATGTAAATTATTTAATTACGCTTTTTTCATTCGTATTCAAATATTGAATTATTTCATTGTGTAAGGAATTAGTTATAGTTATACTATTTCTTTTTGTCTTACAAATTAACTAGACTTTGAAATCAATTAAGGTAATGCCCTTGGAAAAATGTATATGATTATAAAGTTACAGGGAAATGTGGGTTATTTCGTGATATGTTATTCATTTCCATTTGTAAAAAGGTAGTAATTCCATTTTCTATACAATTCTAAAATATAATCAAAGGAGGTATGTACAGAGACACCTGATCCTATAGTATAAGCTTTAATCTGAAAAATAATATAAAATTTGTGTTTCCAGGCCAATGGAAATCAGTTGAAGGTCAATTATTTGCCTTGCTATTCTTTGTGTTATATTTGATTTTTAAAATTGCATTCCAAGATCATTTGCAAATTAAAAGTATTTTATATAATTTATTGAAATGTCTTTTAGATGAGCATGTTCTCTTTTGATAGACTTCAGTTGTTTTAATGAACATTTTCTTCATTTGTCAATTTAATTTCCAATTAAATCTGTTCTAGACGCTAACAAATTGCTATTTATTGCACACAGATATTCTGCTTTGGTAAATTAGTTTAATGTTAAACTTCAAGAAAAGTTTTAAAGCAACATTAAATCGGTATCAATTTTACCTTTCCGTTGAATTATAAACAAGCATATTACTTCATGTATGGAAAAGAAGGAATAAACCCATTGGAAATCGTATGAGGATGATTGACCGCATTGAAAATATTGCAGTTTGAAAGAACATTGTTTGGAAATCGAAGGGTTATTGTGTATAGATTAAAAAAATACTATTAATACAATTGTAAAAGTAGTTGTTACAATGAGACATTTATCTTCCGCACAAGTCAAGGGGATTTCTTAAATATATATCGATAAAATTACATAACTGCTTTGTAGTAAAAATTCGAAGTAGTTATACCTACTGTAAGTTGAAGATTGGAAATTTTAAAACAATAACAGATATTCATCCGAATTGATAATGTCGTTGCTTTCGTTATAGAAACGTTGTTTCCTTATGTCTGTACTTCTTTCTTTCTTTTGGTCATTATGTGGCTGGTGATATCCGATTTATTTATCCGTTTACCTTTCGTTAATCCCAAGTGTACAATATCATTTAAAAAATAACAGGACAGATAATGAAGAAAAAAAGAACAGCAAAGCAAAATGTTTTGAGAGATGTGATTGAAATGTTGCTAACGTCCTGTTTAAACTATTATTATTTATAATGAATTGTATTTTGTTTATTTATCAATCTGACCATTCAGAAAATACGTAAAATTAAAGAAATAGAAACTTGAAGGTAAAACTTACAAATAAATTAGAGTCGGGTATAATGAGCACACTATATGTCCTATATTTAAGAGTAGAATTCGAAAAAGAGCAGGCTAATGCCGCTACAAGGCAGCACTCGCGACCGCAATGTGGAAAGGAATTAATATAAGTCGCAATAACTTGTTTCCCTATCAGCTATAAATGAATATGTTTGAACTAAACTAAAATCATTATTTCAAAAGAAAACAAAATAAATATATAAAATGAACAAATGTTGTCAATATCAATACATGATACAGAATGTGCAACGTAAGGAATGTTAATTAGAAATAAAAGGTAGAAATGTTAAAAAATATATACATAATATCAGAAGATAAGAAATAATACAATTATAATTTGTGACATTTGGCAGAATGAAAAATAAAAAAGTTCTTTTCGGTTGCCTGAGCAGTCGGCCATCAGCTTTCAGTGTACTTTTGCTATAAAGCCGATATATCCTGAGTACAAAAGAAAAAGTACAGAAACAAAGAAATCATCCATCAAAACGGAATAAACCAATAATACTGGTTCAATAAACTTCCGTTTCTGTCTTAACTTTATCGATACTGGTTTAGATTGCATTATTGGCAATCCGATTGTACAAAACCAATAGGTTATGCATAAAACACATTTATAAGACAATCTTAAAAAAGGAACATATTACGCTTGAAATTGATATCAATTGGTATTTTAACTAATTTTAATAAATCAAATTCATTGCTTTTAAACGCATCTTTTTGATTTCTTTTGATTACCTTTACCAGTAACGCACAGCTACTTTTGAAAACTTTTTAGTAAATATGCAAAATTCAAGTTAAGTATATAATAATGAATTAAGAAGATTTTTTTTTATAAATAATTGTAAAATATTTCCTCACTGGTAATCAGTTTACTTGATGGAACAGTTGTTATTGTAAATAATAAATTGAAAATGGAAATAGGGAGTATGCCAAAAAGACAACAAACCAACTAAAGAGTATCCAACAGCCAAAGGCCACCAGTGGATCTTTAACACAGCGAGAAAATCCAGCCCCTAAATAAAAAAAAAAGAGAAGGAGTCCAGGCTTAAAATGTTATAACAGACACGCGTTTCATCTTCAAAAGACTCATTAATGACACTCAAATCGAAAAAGGGAAAAAAGCCAATGAAGGAAGAAGATGAAGGTTAAACAAATACAGGTAAGATAATCTATTCATTGGTTTGAAATTTCTTAGTATTACAAAACGTTAATTGTTTTATAAACAGTTAGTAGTAATTTATAATTCTGACCGTTCCAATGACAGTTCAACTTAACATAAAAATGCTGACTACTGGGCCACAGATTCACTAGAACATCAACATCATAGATCTATATAACATTGTTCTAATTAAAAACATTTCCTATTTTCTTAGAAATATCTTTGTTTTCAATAAAGAGCGTCATGTAATACTTCCAAGAAAACATGAGAACACCAGGTTGACGTCAAAATTATTTTGCAACTTCAATGCTATTTTAATATCATTATTTGGATATCATTCGATGGGAATCCCAATTTTGAAATTTTTCATGTAAAAAAATATAAGCACGGCTTGCAACAGATGAAAATGAATAGTAGGTAAATCTGTAATAAACCATCCTTTCTCCCTCTCTGTATATCAAATGGTAATCCGGTCATTGTGTGCACTATTGATTTGAGACACCCTGTTTCCGATGTTTACGTCCTTGCCTTAGTCGGGTGTGTCTATTTTTTATGTTGATTTATCTAATGTATCCGGGGTTTTTTTCTTCTGTAATTAGTTACAATGTAATACTTCAGTTTTATCATGTATATCTTTTATTAAATTTACTGTTTGCAATAGTATTAATTGTTCTAAATAATAAGGATATTCTTATCCCAGGCAGAAAGCCCTACCCGTATTTGACACAACCTTTTTGAACTTTTGAGCCTTGCTGACAAGTTTAATTGTATTCTCGAACACTGTGGGTAAGTTTTCTTAGATAAGCGTAATGTTAACGTTACGCTATTTCAAATTCTTTTTTGTAGGTTCATAGAACGTACATATGGAGAATATCTCCAAAGGTAACGATATTCAAGAGCGTGCGTTTCATTGATAAGGGACTTTCCTTTTTGAATTTTCCTCGGAGTTCAGTATTTTACCTTTTCGTATAGTATTGTCCTTGATATAGGGTCGATGCTTACAAAGAAGCTTTGAAATCAATGTTTTCAAGTGGTGAAGTGGTAGTCATGCTTCCATACGTTTATAAAAGCCATTATGAATTGGTTGAATGTTTTGAATTGTATGTGTCATGTGACCGACGATATACTCCTATTGTCTCATCGTTTTCTATTTACAAAAATGCATGTTCCAAGTCTGGAATATGACATTTGTTATCAATTCGTTTGATGAGTTTTTATTTTGCCATTTGACTTTTTGTTTTGAAAAAAAAACACAAAAAACAAACAAAAAACAAGAATATACTCCTAAAAAGTCAGATGTTCTGAAAGAACTATCACGTTTTTGTGTTCATACGACAAAAACTAACATTGTATGTAAATGAGTAAATATAAATATCATATGACAGGTTCGCACTATTGTTACCCTTTAAAATAAAATACAAGAAACGAGTTTAAAGATAACAAAAAGTACAATAACAATAATACCATACTCCGATCAGATGATTTGGTATACGGCTTGTAACAGTTTTCATATTATCGGCATAAATTAATGTTTATATTCATCAAAAGTATTTAATAGGAACTACAAAAAGATGTCGGATGCCCATCATCGAATTAAAATTAGACATTAGGATGTTAATTCAGCAGCGTCAACAGAAGACAAGTGTCTACATTGTATACTATATACATGTAACTTTTTAAGCTCATCTTCATTCCAAGTCTAGACAAGATTGGAATACTCGTACCATAGATTACTACATGACTGTCATTATTATCAAATTAATGTCAATTATAAAGTTTTTTTTAATACTAGTCAAAAGGATTTCTGACAACAGTACACAATTTGGAGATCCATAGCAAAACAACAATATTTTTTTTTTTATAAATCTTTTCTTTACTACCAATTAGATAACACAAAATATTGGAATGGATTTCTTCTTAGTAGTCAAATGTACCTAACTAATACATTTTTATTTGTTATTCATTTTCTTTGAACTATTATTTGAATCCTCAAAGCAAACTTATGTAAGAAACTTTTTTTTAAATAGTATCAAATTGAACCCTTTCGAGTATGAATGACACGAGGTCAAGTCACCTCAAAGACAGTGTTACCATTGCCTATTACTGTGCTTATTCAGTGACCTTTGAGGTATCACAATAGCAATAGCTCAAACAGTTTACCAAATTGCAGTTAGATTTCTTCTCAAACTAACTGATCAACTGGTAAAATATTTTAGCAGATTGCTCAAGTGAAATGTTGTCAGTATGAATTCAAAAGTAATACTTACCATCCAGATCCAGTTAGTTGATATCTTTGTCATTCTTTTCAAACACAATAATGACTTACTATAGTATGAGTCACTGAATAAGAAGGTCTAATATTGACAAGGAAACTTTTATCATAAATAGATTTTATAAATAAATAGTTCAAAACATTGTTTTGTAAGTCTATAATTTATAGCTCCGTTTTCCAACAACAAGTTAGTGCATAATTGTAATTTGGATTGTTTTTTTCTTAAGCGTATACTTATCTGCTACCATTAAAGGGAAATAATTTATATTACTGAAAATCAGCAAAATATTGTTACAATTTTTGTCTGACAAATATCAACTTTCCTCATTTAATGTGTTTGTAACATTACTTTTATGATTATTAGACTTTTATCCTCTGTTTTGAAAAGAACAATGAAATTTATTTTTAAGATGATCAAAATTTTGAAAAAAAACTTAAAAACCTATTATTGAACACATTCAGAGTTCTATAAATCATACAAATTCCCCTGTAAATTAAAAAAGTATCACCAGTCCAGTAGTCAGTAATTTTATTTTGACATGAATTTTTATTGATATGGTAAAATTATAGATTAACAGCTGTTTTACCAAACTTTGCATTTTTCAAAGTACTAAGGATTCTCTACCATGGAGCACAAGATAACTTATAAGCAGTATTTAGCAAAACCTTTGTAATTTGTGTCCTAAATGCCATTCAACTTTCTCCTAATTTGGCAATTCATTTTTTTTTTATTCAAGTCGTATTCATGATTTTTTTGTAGGCAAAATCAGAAGCCTGATATTATTGATTAATTTTTTAGTGCACAATAACTCAATAAAAATTATTTCCCTTTAATGCCAGCAGATCAGTAATTTCTATAGAAAATATTATACGAATCATAATTACACAATAACTTTGTCTTAGAAGATAAAGCTATAAAATATACATCTACAAAACAATGTTTTGAACTATTTATTTATAAAATCTATTTATGATAGAAGTTTCCTTGTCAATATTAGGCCTTCTTATTCAGTGACTCATACTATAGTAAGTCATTTTTTTGTTTGAAAAGAATTACAAAGATATCAATTAACTGGATCTGGATGGTAAGTATTACTTTTGATTTTACAGCACTCACTTCTATTCATACTAACAACATTTCATTTGAGCAATCTGCTAAAATATTTTACCAGTTGATAAGTTTGTGGGAGAAGAAATCAAACTGCAATTTGGTAAACTGTTTTAGCCATTGCTATTGTGATACCCCAAAGGTCACTGGATAAGCACTGTAAAACAATCAAAATATCTGTTCAGAGAAACAGTGATTTTTTATAACAATTTCTGTACATGTATTAGCAAGGGAAAATAATCGGACGTTTCAGCGTATTGTATATTAATTAGCTCTACATCTCCCAGATTCTATGAGGCAGCTTTGCCTCAGAAGGTTGCAACTGTTTTATTAGTATATCATATTCATGTCATAAAGTAAGAAACTTATTTTGAAATGAAATAAAAGATTCATGAACCATTTAGATATTTTAATAAATAGTAGACTTCCACATAAGTGTATACTTTAACTATTAAAGTGATATCAATAAAAAGAATACAGTAAATTCGGAAAACTGCTTGCATTTAATCATAGATTATTGCGATATTAAAGGAGTCGCATTATTCGCATTAATCAAACTTCGATAAATTTCTGAATTTATAGTATCAATAATGAACACAAATCCAATACGTACTCTTGACAATGGGTAAGAATATTTTATTAGGATTATCCTTAACATACACATGTCATGCATGTTAATTGTCGAGAAACATATTTGCTGTTGAATTTCCTTGTTTGATTCTATTTACACAGCAAATTGAGATTCCTGAAAAATGTTTCATTGAAAGCATTAATAAGTATAAACGGACAGTGTAAATATCAGCTTTGGCATTGTCTTGTAGACACTAATTGAATACAATGCTGATGATCACAGACCTTTTCCTGTACAGAAATTGTCTGATAGATTACATTCTGAACGATCTATGCTCAGCGACCTTTTGATCAATGTTTGATATAGACTTCCTCAAACATCTCGTGAGCAGTCATTAAAATTCATTATCCTTCATTGGGAAAAAGAATACAACTATTTTCGACAGAATTCAAATTTCATTGATAAGTTTATATGTACAATTCTAGACGTGACGTTTGAGAGAGAAAAGGCAGTAACCAGTTCATTTCACGAGCGATAAAAACTAAAACGTTGTGAAAATTCCTTCAATGATTTGGGTTGAACACAATCGAAAACAAATTTAAGATGTCGTTTTTAAACTATTTAAAGAACAGGATTTCAAGGACATATCATAGTAAAAAAAGTCAGGGAAATTATCAATAAAAACAAAAAAATGAAAATGAAGAAACATTTGAAGAAAATAGGAGAGTCTCTTTATTCTGATGTACAAATACGGATTAATTTGGAAAAAACAAAAACACAAAGAATGAAGAACTTTCTCAGGATTGATGTTTCATATTTGTCTTTTTGCATTTATGTATGCATATAATGAAGAAATATTATTTATTTTAAAACTGACACAACATGATAGATTCAATTGACAACTTTGCCTTTTTCGTACTTTATTCTTTATTAAAGTAATTTGCTGATCAATAAGAATTAAAAGTAATTTCCAGACATTAACTCTAAACACTTATTTACAAGTAAAAGTATTATGTTGTGTAATTTTTGATTTTATAAAAATGGATAATTACCACGTGAATCACTGTTTACATTTACTCGGAAGAAATTGTTCCGAGTATTCCTTATTTTGATTGGTCAATTTGTTACCTGGATACAGGACGCTCTTATATATTTCTTTGTTTCGGGATTCGCGGTACATTTGAAATTTTTCATTGAAATTTCATTGAAAAAGTTGAGAATTCCCATTTCTAGTATTCAGGGGAGTATTTTATGTCCGGTTAATGCATACAAGAATATGATCCAAGCTATTCCTGCGGTTAAAAAGGATCCTGCATTTTGTAAAGTTAAGAAGGGGCGCATTCTACCCATTACTTATAAAGAGTATCAAAATAAGCTTCGATATTTAATACATAGAACAGGTCGTAACTCTTTATTTTACTCTACTCATAGTTTTAGAAGAGGGGGGGCAACATTAGCTTTTGATGCTGAGGTTTCTACGGAATTAATTCAACTTCATGGAGATTGGCATAGTGATGCTTATAAAAAGTATTTAGAATTTACTTTGGAACAGAAACTGCAAGTTTCGCAAATGATGTCGAAGAGAGTTTCCTTGTTAGATTACTAATATAAATCGTTTCTTTGTAGAACCAGGAACTTTTCTGATAGTGTCAGACTCAATTGCAAAATATGTGAAGCTTGAGAATGCGGATGTTTATGCGTTTCGGGGGGCTTCCATTGGAGAAATAACCTATCAGCTTAACAAGAACAAGGGGAGTATTTATGAAGGTTATAAATGTTTAGTTATTCATTGTGGTACCAATGATATTCATATTTTATCTATTGATCAGTTTAAGTCTGCCTATTGTAATTTAATTTCTACCGCCAAGTTGTTGTTTCCTTCTATGGTTATTGCTTTGTCTGGTATTCTTCCGCGTCCTGTTGATTTTGAGGAAACAGGTCAGAAGATAAAGGATGTTAATATGGCTTTGTTAAATTTATGTTTGAGTTACGAAGTCGAATTCATTCATTCGTATAGATATTTTTTGAAATGTGGAAAGCCAAAGGTGGAGCTATTTGCGTATAAAGATGGTGGTTAACATCTCAATTGTGAAGGTACAAGGCAGTTAGGTTTATATTTTAAAAGAAGGGTTGCTCATTTAATTTAGATAGGTTAACTTGTCATTTGAGATGAATTTCTCAAGTGGAGTTAAAGGATTAGATATGGTTGAATTTCATGTTTCTACCATACTTCCTTTGGTTTTTTTTTTTTTTTTAGTTTATGGTTGATATTATTTCTTCCATACTAAAATTTGGATTATTTTTATTTTATTTTCCTTAATATGTATTGATATTATTTAAGATTGTTTGGTTAAGATGTAGTTAGGTTTATTTATATTAATATGTACTAATATTTTTATTTTATATTGCAGGTAAGGGACTCTTTTCAGTGAGTATTGTTCACACTGTTGGGTGCTGTTTCTTTTCATATGAGATATTGTTTCTTGTATGGAGAAAAGTTTATGTTCAGGGTTGATATTGTTTCTTCCTTGCTTGCTTTAATTATTTAGTTTTTGCTTGATATTATTTCTTGCATGCTAGATTAACAAGCTTAAATTGTGTATTGTTTATATGATAGTTAAAATTAATCTGCTTAATTCTTTGTTCAACACAGTTGTTTGTTTATTTATTTTTTTTTTTGGCGGCCGTTGGCTTGGCGGCTAGCTCATGTGTTTATTCGAGCTGTTTGGATGAATATATTTATCATTTCTAATGGCTAGACGCTATATTTGCTCTCTCTTAACATTAACTTTACATGTTATATGTGACTGTCAGTGGTATAGTCGAGTGTTTGTCCTGTGCTGTGAAATATATCTGTTTGTCTTGTGTATATATTGTGCCGTAATAAAATTGAGTAACTTTGATTTCTTTTGTGAGAAGCCTGGTAATTGTGTAATTTTTGATTTTATAAAAATGGATAATTACCACGTGAATCACTGTTTACATTTACTCGGAAGAAATTGTTCCGAGTATTCCTTATTTTGATTGGTCAATTTGTTACCTTGATACAGGACGCTCTTATATATTTCTTTGTTTCGGGATTCGCGGTACATTTGAAATTTTTCATTGAAATTATTTACCCTCCCACCCGCCGCATACAACTGTGTTAGTTATGAATTTTAATGTATTTTATGTACTTATTTATAAGATGTGCTTGTGTATACTGTGGCTAGCTCATGTGTTTATTCGAGCTGTTTGGATGAATATATTTATCATTTCTAATGGCTAGACGCTATATTTGCTCTCTCTTAACATTAACTTTACATGTTATATGTGACTGTCAGTGGTATAGTCGAGTGTTTGTCCTGTGCTGTGAAATATATCTGTTTGTCTTGTGTATATATTGTGCCGTAATAAAATTGAGTAACTTTGATTTCTTTTGTGAGACGCCTGGTAATTGTTAATTATCGCTCCAAGTTGACATAATTAAATTCAATTGCGATGTCTAATGTTTAATTCGTCACGCCAATGCAGTAGTTCAAGTGTTATTTGTTATTGGTTTTCAGTGGTCTGTATTCATAACATTGTATATACAAATGGTTATGAAAACAATCGTCAGTCTAAAGAGCTACTTAATCAATGAGAATCATATTTATTACATCTGATGCTTGGTCATTAGTTCAAGAATATTGAAGGCTATTGATACAAGCAGGATACCAAGTTGTTTCAGCTCTGGTATAAACAAAATATTGTTTCCTCCATTTCCTGCTTTTAAGTTCGATAACAGTTTGAGATGTTGAAAAAATAATTAGTTGCTGTACTTTATACAGTGCAGAATGTATATTGAATGATTTGTAAAGATAGTATTAAGAGAATGTGTAGAAAATGAAAATGTGTTATGAACGAAATACTCATTGCATTATTAGATAATAGGACCTTAAAAATATACTGTATAACAATTTATTAATTGAGTTATTTAAGCTACCAACGAGCAACCTCATAAGTAAGAAAGTGACAGAACCTACATGGCATCAACAGTCTACAGAGACTTAAAAATAAACAACTGTCCACAAATTCGTATACAAAACTGAACTATATAATCAAGAACACAATCGGCGAGAAACTTCTAAAGTGAATCAGATTATTATGCTTTTCATGCTGCATACACTAGGTTCATTCTGTCATGTCCGAGGAGTATTGGTCGAAAACGTTAGCGTTGTGGTACCAATATTGAATTACGAGAGTAGGTTACATTTGTTGTTTTGAGATAGAATAGATTAGATTGTCACTACGTTAAAAGGAACAAATCCGTGGACTTCTTCGGAACAGCTTACTGATAAGAATCATTCAAATCATGGATGTTGTAAAACTTTAGACAATATTCCAGATACACATACAAAGGAACAGGAGAAGTAAACGTACTGGAACTAAACACATTTATTCAAAAACCAGTTGCTGGCATGACACGGGTTATGTTCTTCTCATATATGTTATGATGGTATGATACTAAACCCCTAACGGGAAGGATTGTGCCTGATGTTCATATGATGAAATCATAATCTTTCAGTCAGTTTAATTGAAGTCTGGAGCTGGCATGTCAGTTAACTGCTAGTAGTCTGTTGTTATTTACGTATTATTGTCATTTTGTTTATTTTCTTTGGTTACATCTCCTGACATCAGACTCGGACTTCTCTTGAACTGAATTTTAATGTGCGTATTGTTATGCGTTTACTTTTCGACATTGGCTAGAGGTATAGGGGGGGGGGTTGAGATTTCACAAACATGTTTAACCACGCCGCATTTTTGCGCCTGTCCCAAGTCAGGAGCCTCTGGTCTTTGTTAGTCTTGTATTATTTTAATTTTAGTTTCTTGTGTACAATTTGGCAATTAGTATGGCGTCCATTATCACTGAATTAGTATATATTTGTTTAGGGGCCAGCTGAAGGACGCCTCCGGGTGCGGGAGTTTCTCGCTACATTGAAGACATGTTGGTGACCTTCTGCTGTTGTTGTTTTCTATGGTCGGGTTGTTGTGTCTTTGGCACATTCCCCATTTCCATTCTCAATTTTTATTGTTTTAAATGCATATCGTCGATATAGAAGTTATGTAAGATCTCACCGGCTGATTTGATTTAATGAAGTGTTGAAGTTATATACAATAAATCAAGTTATAGTATGCTTTGCTTTACATTATAGCAAACATTGATCTATATCTACAACATCTAAAGTAAAAATTGCCTTGATTTATTTAGTTATATTGCTATAACAATCAGACAGAAAATTATACTGACGAATAGTTTATAGCTCTAAACAGACAGTATGACCTTAATCAACGACATAATCAACTTAATAACTTTAAAGTGAAATATACATAATTACTTCGAAATATTTCAGATCTGTGAACGAAAAAAGCGTGATGATCGGCAACCTTATAAGTGAAAATGTCAATAAAAAGTAAAATGTATATCTTTTAATTAGTGTTGTCAGCGGTTAACCGGTATACCGGTTTACCGCTGACAACACTAATTGTTTGAACGACCGAATACCGAATACCAAAAACGCTTACCGGTTGACCGGAATTTTATTCAATTTTGATTGATTTGATATAAATGTGTATTGGAATTATTAAAAAGTTATGTTTTCTTTAAACATTATGGTCGTGGTAATTAATTTGAAAGATAATTGTCCAGTTTATTGATTGCTATTGTTAATCAAAATTATATAATTAATTAGAACTTGTCTCTCAGGTCGGGGCAAGATCTTAAGGAAACATAATTAGTATACATGTTTTTTTAACAGTAACTTTAAATCAGTAATACCATTAAATTTTACGATTTACTTCATTTTTTCATTTTTGTTCTTATATTGTGTAGACTTACATCTGAATGTGCAAGCTCCGTCGAGCAAGGCTTATTCATACTTTAAACGAAATGCTAACTAAAAAATTGTGAAATGCAAGCCAATGTGATTGTAATCAATGTATACTTGATAGTACGAGTAACAAGCTTTGGCTTAATCATTTCAAATTGAAACACTCCACATTATTTTCGGAGACAACAAGAGAAAATGAAAGACTCATCGTTTTCAGACATATTAAATTCTACGAGATCAAGAAGTTTTTTTTATTTTTCAATCTGAAGTTAGTATAAACGCCATAGTTGATACGGTGTATTTGGTCATTAAAAGTCAAACTTTGCCAGGAATCTTCACAGACAAGCCTTATAATACCAAAGGACAAACTTCAATTCATCGTATAAGAAAAACGTACATTTATGACTTGGATGGAAGGTCGTCACATTGACACTCATACCACATATTATTATATCTATGTGTAGGTCACTATAGATAAGGCCTTCAAACATCAACTTAAACTCCCGGTTAACCGGTTAATCGGTCGAACAATTATTCGAGTAACCGGTTAGGCAAAAGTGTACGATTTGACAACACTACTTTTAATTGACGAAAATAAATAGCAGGCATGGTATATCAGATGACGTAAAATGGCTTGCTGTTTTTTTACATTCTATAATAGTGCCCCTCCCTTTTCTATATATCTGTTCGTGTGTATGCAAACATTTGTTTTCTTATCTTTGAGCTGAATTCTGTGCTCACCAAAAACATGTGCTGAGACAAAAGCTTGTTTTCTTTAACTGCCCACATCTCTTTCGGATGATGAAGTTTTCAGAACTTGGTCACTTGCCGGTAAATGTGACGTCCCTTTGCATTGCTGTAAACAAGTATGCTTCTGGAATCCTTACCGCAACAGAAATAAACTAAAATAATACTATTATGTACACTTAAAACGTTTGCAACCAACTGACCAACTGCCTGCTATATCTTAAATACATGTATTCAAGGAGATACTCGATCTTAATTTCATAGAATCGCTTTTAATGACTTGAAAAATTGATTAAAGAATTGCTTTTTAAAAAACCATTAGTTAAAAATAATGTCATACATTATAGATACATTGTGTACAGTGGTTTCAGTTAGTTAGATGATGGAATATATATGTTCATAATCTTGCTATGGCGTTAAACCTTAAGAATAAGTCATTATAAATGTTTTAATAAAAAATTTAAAAGTAAGATTCAGACGTTGCCTTCTCAATCTCCATCATGACACTTTAAGACATACAATTTACATGAACCCATATATTATGTTCGTTTTCCCACCAAATGTTTAGAGATTACACATCAGATAAATTATATCGTGAGACGAGACACGACGAAAGTTTTAATTAAACGAAACCTAGATCTACCAGGTTTTTTCTTAATTTCTTTTTCACTTCGAAAGCAAAATAGGCTCTTCAATGTATCCTTGCAAAGCATCCCTTGTATTTTCATTCATAATATGAAATTATTTAATTGTAATGAAATCAAGAGCTGTATATTCGTATGACATTTTCATATTAATTTTTTAATACACTTTATGAAATTAGAGACACTTTGCGAAATAAAAACATTGCGCATTACGAACCACCAATACAGAGGGAACAGAAACACAGATGGCAATCGCATAATGATGCCGATTGAAAACAATTCAAACAACTAGACAAAACGATAAAAGATAATTAAAAAAGATAACAATATTTCACTTAATATAACTCAAGCTACAGACCACGAAACCCTAAAAACAATAGGGATGACACAATTTGGAAATTAGTATGGCGTTCATTATCACTGAACTAGTATATATTTGTTTAGGGGCCAGCTGAAGGACGCCTCCGGGTGCGGGAATTTTTCGCTACATTGAAGACCTGTTGGTGACCTTTTGCTGTTGTTTTTTTCTATGGTCGGGTTGTTTTCTTTTTGGCACATTCCCCATTTCCATTCTCAATTTTATTATGAACACGAGTAATACTCAAGAATTCGGGTATCAATCTTATCATTTAGTCCCGCTAGTAGAGTTATGATTCAAATTTCCATTCGGAAAACAATTTCACTTGTTAATGTAAAATGATATGTTTAAGTAAATAATATCATGATATATACTAGATTTAAACTTGTGTACGGCTGGATGCGGTTTTCGTCTACAAAATATTCATCAGTGACGCTTAAATATAAAGTTGAAAACCAAATAAGGTGTAAGTGCATAAGGGGCCGAACATTCCGCAAAAGTAAATGTTGCAAAGGAAGTTTTTTTGATAAAGTAGCAACCTAAATGGCTCACAAAATAAACCAAAACGTACCCATATGTCCCCATACGGTTTTTCACACTAGTCAGTTGTCAATACACTATAGGAGTATCTAAATAAGCTGAGTTTAGAAAACACTGTAAATAGATTTATCAAACAATATCAATGATTTGCCAAACACACTTAACAATCCAAATCACAAAAGACATAAAAATATGAATACCCTTTTTTGCGGGAACATTTAATATATAACATAGATATCTCCGTGTATATAACTATTGAAAGGGGGATTCTGTTTCAGGAAAGAAGCGATGGAAAACAACAATACAATAATAATTTTTTAAATCTATGCACGTTTTTTTTATAATTATTCCAAAAGCGCACACATTGCGATTGTTTGCCAAAGTTCTAAACAATTGATATTTGACCAATGATGCAAATGAAATATCCTCTTATCATTTAAATTGAAGATACTGGAACAGAGAATTACGACTTTGCATCTGATTGTTTTCCTATATGATAAACTGTTGTGTTTTCTCTGTCTATTGAATATCTAATTTTATATAAATTCCCACTTAACCGATAACACTATATATTAAAGTGTCCTATAGTTAAGGTTTGATAGTATTCTATTATTTAAACGTTTGAAGTATGTTTATTCTTTCATAGAAAGAGAATATGTTGATCATAAAAGTTCTTTTCTAATAGAACTAATAAATGTAGTAGAAAATGCAAATACCAGCGATTGCCTTTTTTTTCTGGATAAACAACAATATTTAGCGACCGTTGATTGACAAAAAAGTCATAAATCGATTGAATATGAGAGTTCACATATTTTTAAGGTTTAAATAAGGCTTTTACTACAAAATCAGGTGTAATTAAACGATAACGGCAGTATAGAATACATTCTTCAACAAGTCTTTATACAAAAACCAGAAAGTTGTTAATGGTAACTCCTATACGTTTTTTTAACGGTATATAGATATAAGAAGATGTGTATTTAATATCCCTCGGTTTTAGTTAGTAACCCGGATTCGTTTCTTTTCCAGTTGATTTGTGAATTTTGAACACCGGTTATGCTATTATTGTCTTTATTATATAAGTATAAGAAAGTATAATATAATGAAATTATACCCGTATGTCCATAAAATAAAACTGAGAATAAAGTAATATTGGTATCAGATGAGCAATATCAAAATACTTTATTACAATTTTGCATGATATACATCGCATACAGGTCGTCGTCTTAATTTATCTTCCTTAACAAGTTATCGTCACTACATTGAGCAAAGACAGTCATTGAAACCTTATTTCTAAAGAGGTTACAAAAAAATCATTACAGAAGTTCCCGACATAGGACACACACATATATACATATTGCACGGCTACTAGTCCTGTGACTACTCAACCCTCTCTTTATTAAAGATTTTTTTCAGCCATTTGATTCAAGCAATCAATAAGAATTAATAGTGTCTTCCGAGGCCTGATTCTTAAACACACTGATTTGTAAGTCGTATTATTAAGCGGTCATTTATTACTCACCGTTGAATAAAATTAGATTTACTTTGGCGTCTGATGCCTAATTCACAACATCTTGCGTTTCATTTTCATTTAGATGTTTTCAGTGAGCGGATACATACATCAAACACCGTACTATAACCTTGCATTGTCAATGCTATTAGGTATTTTACGCATACTTTTTTCTGTCGTTATCAAATCTAGAGGAAAATAAGAATACAACTGAATCATTTAAAGGGGAAGTACAATTTTGTCAAACACTACTTTACTACACAATCTTAAGCCCAGTGTTCTATTACATAAAATAGACTACACTGTCAGGTAGGTTATCAACTTGAATTTGCAATTTAAAACCCTGTACAAAATATCAACACAAAATCAGCAGTATATCTTAGAGCAAAAAAAAATCGAAACTTTATTTTGAAACTGGATCGGAATTTTATGATAATTTTAATTTAAACTTATTTCTTTATAGTGGATTGGGAAATAAGTTTTGCAACTTATATTAATCCCTTTCCACTTTGCAGAATAATCATTTTTTATATTTTTGGTTGAACGAATTGATATAGATAGTTCATTTTACAAAACTACAAATGCATAGAATTATCATATATGTATATCAAAAACACATTAAACACATTTTAAAATGAACACATTTTTTTAAAACTTACACACACTTATTAAACCTCTAG
Source organism: Mytilus galloprovincialis (assembly GCF_965363235.1). Classification (NCBI taxonomy): domain Eukaryota; kingdom Metazoa; phylum Mollusca; class Bivalvia; order Mytilida; family Mytilidae; genus Mytilus; species Mytilus galloprovincialis. The sequence continues at coordinate 62,820,067 of NC_134847.1, forward strand.
ATGTATTGTTTGTTGAAGATTCAATAAGTAAGTTCAACCAGAATAAAAAAAAAACAAACTCATTATATTTGATCGAAAAACACATGACAATGTTGTTTTTAACTTTTTTTAGTGATATTGTTGTTATTCACTGACATAAAAATGTATTTATACGAAAACTTAAAAACTGGCACCTTATTGATTTTGAAATTATTGTTTTCATAGTATAATATGCTTCGCTTGGTTTGCTTGTATCAGACATACATTGTTTTGATGTATGGTTATTGGAATCAGAAGTTAGAATCAGAATAGAGTAAATTGCTCGGTACAGACGGTGCCAAACTTATCGACTTTATTATTACTGTACTAATTAATGATAAGCAACTGTAGGAGAACATGTTTGCAATAAATATATAGTATTCGGTTCTACTCAGTTAATATAAAATATTTTAATTTTCTTTTTATAGTTGTCAATATACTTCTCCGATAATAGCTTTCTTCAAATGGCTATCACATCACCTTAACTTAATCGAGGATAAATACATCGACATGTTCTGACTTTCTTTATATTATTTTTTTTCTTTCAGTTATGCACTAGGACTTTAATTCCATAATGTCAATTTTCGTTTTTTTAAATGATTAATAATGCGTTTGAAGAAATATTGCTTTACAAATCATGAGGGACATTAAGCGGACAATACAACAGGTTTTAGTCTGTAGATATAAAACATTCCTAACCTTACGGGAAACATATCATATTCACTGATCTCCTAGGAAACGGATTTTTGACGAAACACGGATATCTGCCATATGTGTTAGTCTGCGACTTCATCAGCAAACAAAGAAAATAAATTGTTTGTATTGATATTGTTAGGTTGATTGACAGTTATAGCAGGCGAAGGTGAAAATAAATAACTGGAGTTGTTAAAGCTGATCACATTAATGTAACAGTTTATATCAGTTTGGTATGAGGATCGCGCGATCATCTCGCGGGTTTATTAAAATAACCTCGAAATATTGTAAAATACTTTGAAGTCTTCGATTTATAATTAACTTCAACACCATATATTAAAGAAATTGTCCCTATAGAGATATATCACAATGCTTTTTATACAGATATCAGTATGGAAATGAAGATTCATTAGCCTGGTTTAATCTGTTGTCTGTTTATATTTTCCTTACTTTCACCATTGGTTAAACATGTTTAAATTGTATCAACTTTTAAGAGTACATTAATAATATTAGTTAAAATATATTTAGTAATGAGAGTTGTCTATAGTCGTTAATTGTCTATATCGTATACAAGTAAGTAACGCTTTGTGACTTGTAAATATATATGTAAGAAGATGTGGTATGAGTGTCAATGAGACAACTCTACATCCAAGTCACAATTTGTTAAAGTAAACCATTATAGGTCAAATGAAAGTCTTCAACACGGCGCCTTAGCTCACAGCGAACAGCCAGCTATAAAGGGCCTTACACAAACTGTATTTTTACATTGACACCGTTTATGAATATGTATATTTGATAATGATTGGGGATTGGTGTAAAGCATCTAGTAAAATATATTACATAACAATAACATGTTAATGTGCTGTTAATATGAACCCTGTTTTTTACCATTAGAATACTCTAATAAAAATACACTTTTCTGATTCCGAGCACATCAGTCGATCCTCAGTCGTGTTTCAAGCGGAAGTTCATTCTTTTGCTTATGCCCTTTTTATTTTTTATTCTGTATTTATATTTGCACGGGGTGCATATTTTGGATGCAGAAGTTTCACTATTATTTTTACTTGGCTCTGCAGAAAAAAAAAACCGTAAACTAGTATACGTCTATGTATAGCAGAACGCTTCGTCCTGATCATGAACGCGCGTAGGAGAATCTTGAGATCCGATGGTGCCTACTACGATAGATAATATGTTAGAGTGAGTAATGAAAATGGACAACTGGTCAAAATTGCATGAAGATATTCCATGCAAATGTAGAATACAATTCTTGGGTCTCTATATAACAATATCAAAAAGATTAAATGATGCAAGACCAATTTCAAAACAAAAGTTAGAATATGCAATTAGATTTTGTGATAGAAATTGACAGAAACATTGATGAGTTGTAGTGGTGAGACAATATGGTATCCCAAGAGACAACAATATCTTTACAACCGTTAGAAAACACGATCATTCAATTACAGAATAAAACATCTAACGTATAAATCAACAAAGAAGGTGGTGTCTGTAATTTTATCGGGAACAATACAAAAGCATTGGGATATAATTCAAAAAGTTGTTTTTCTCAGAGAACATTTTGTTATTGGACACTGATTACTACTCTTCAGAGACACTGATGATTTCCAAAACATTTAACATTAAAACAAACTATAATAAAAACAGACCATGCGGCTATGGTTTTCAGAAAAACGATATACGATTAAGTTTGGGCAATGAAAGCTCAGTTTTCAGTGATCAGTGTTACAACACATCCTATGACTGAAATTGATCATAGTAAACTGAAATGTCCAAGTCGTTCGAGTTCTTGTGATCACATATATTGTTTCATGATATAAAAAAAGAAGATGTGCTATGTATTACCAACGAAACAACAAGAGACCAAATGACACAAAAAATAAAAGCTATAGGTAACCGTACGTAACCATATGAGTATGGTTAAATCAATATTTGAGCCAACGTCGGTAACAAAGACATGCAGCTATATAATGTAACCTAACATAAAATTGAAATGACATCTTTAGTATACGTGCATTGGATAAGAGATTTATAAATAAATCAATAAGTTCCATAAGAAGCCTGCGTTCATGTATGTTGTAAGCAATAGACAATTTGCCTAGCTTTAAATTGTCCGAGTCTGACAATTCGAATAAGATTTAACAAACATTTGTAAAAAAAGTCCATAAAAAATTAACTTTTACATGTGACATTACAAACACATATAGATTTGAAAACATACACTCACTATCAATCTTCCTGACAGAGGACAGCTGTCACATACACATGTTACGGATAGAACCAGTGTTTAAAAAGCTATGAGGTAGTTTTGAAAATCAATTCTATGTTTGTGTTTGTGATGCTTTGTTTGAATGTAATATATTGTACCTTGTTTTGTGGAAAGGTCTTACGTAGGCCATGTCTGTTGCCCGATCCAATTAAATTTATTTGAATAAAATACTGTTTAAACTAGCTACAGGACCATCATCAAGGCATCCTGTGTTTTATTCAAGTATGTCTGTAGTACAAAGTGTGATCATAAACACTTATCATTGTCATGCCCCCAATATTTTGCATTTGATCTCCTATGTTTGCTACTTCTAGCGTCTTTGTGTACACTAAAATATTAACTAGACTCGTAATTTCCCTACACAAAATGTACATTTTACTCTAAAACGCAAAATAATCCTCGATTTACAACCCCCGCAGTAAGTCCATGCTGATTTATTTGTTAATCATTAAATCAGGATGCAAAAAGTACTTGAAATTTAAGCCAAGGTTGGCATATTTAAAAGTAACATTTGCATTTAAATGACATGTGTATGCATCATATATCGAAATAAACTAATTGATAGATAACAAATTACAAAATATCACTAAATTAAGAAGTAATTATTGATAAACCTAAATCTACTTTGACATATAATTGATAAAAAAATAGTTAAGGTAACGAATATTCATAGTAACTGACACTTTTCAAATAAGTTTTTCATTTGATAAAAATTAAACAGAGCTATATAAATAAGTATTTGCAGCTTTATTGTAACAATTGGAGTAGGCTATAATCAATACGCTCAACTAGCAACACATATCGTAACACGTCACGCAACAAGCAGTTAAACTACAGATATGACTCAAGCTTCCGGTTATTTACCATCTCTCTTTCCGACAACTTCTATTCTAATTACATCAGAAACATACCATGCGACAAGAAGTTTTATATATAGAAATTACTCCAGCTTCCGGATATTCGGCATCTCTCTTTCCGACAACTTCCTATTCTAATTACATCATAGCCAGTTTCATTTTACTCACTAATGAATGAAGAAAAATTGAAGCGGAAACAAAGAATTGTGTGATCTTTCTCATTAGTATATCAATAAAGTACGTTTATACCGGTCGAATAAAAGGTTAGATATCGGGCTAGTAAAGTGATGGATGTGTTACATAGATCATGCATTTGTCGGTAACGTACTTGTGCAAATGACCACCTTTTGTTTGGCACACTTCAGGACTTTTTTTTTTTTTTTTTTGACAATTTGACAAAAAGGATCAAATCATAATTTCTTAAAACGCGTATTACTGTGGATTC